>NC_050499.2:1353240-2029300 GCF_012460135.2 Molothrus ater
CCCTCCATTCCTCAGTGTGTCTGTGTAGGGAATACCTGAGACATGGCAACAGCCTGGAATATTTAACCAAGAGGAAAAAGAATCGGGGTGTTCTGAAAGCATCTGCTGAGGCATCGGGGGATCCCCATGGGAGGAACAGCCCAGGCAGGCTGGCACCTCATTTTTTGTGGCAAAGACCTGGCATGGGTATTTCCCTTCCTGCACATGGATATTTTCCTATGGATATTTCCTATGCACACTTTTTGTTCCTGGGTTTGCATGCTCATCTGCCACACCTGGGTGACCCAGGTGGTCTTTTCTGACAGATTTTATGAGTTTGGGAGCTTTGGAGTTTTAGGTTCAGAATTAAAACCTTCAGGAGACCCAAAAGTTTGAGTTGAGTTGAACTGGGTTGGATTGAGTTGAGTTGGGTGGGTTGTATTGGGTTTGGTTGGATTGAGTTGGGTTGGGTTGGGTTGGGTTGGGTTGGTTGGGTTGGTTGGTTGGACTGAGGTGAATTTGGTTGGGTTGGGTTGGATTGAGTTGGTTGGGTTGATTTGGGTTGAGTTGAGTGCCCAGAGAGGCAGGAAAGATGCCAGGAATTCTTGAGCACATGGATCACACCAGGGGCTTCATCCTCCTCCTCCCCAGGCAGTTGAGGTGGTGGTGCTGCCACCAGGGGGAATCACCTGGTGGCCTCAGTGCAGGACATGGGAATGGCCTGGAAATGGCCCTCAGTGGCTTAGAGAGGATGCAAGTTCTGAGATAGCCCAGATGGAGCTGGGAACAGGGCTTGGCCAGGAGTTTTACAGCTCTTTTCATCCCAGGGCTGCCAGACTGCTCCAAGGTCAGGGAATTAGAGATGGATGTTCAAGGAGGATCATTTCCTTCCCTCACTCTGCTATTAGGGGATGAACATTCCTGTTCATCCATTTCATTTTCCACCAGGGATAGCTCGGCTGGCCTGGAGCTGGCAGCAGCCTCCCCTCAGAGTGCCAAGACTCTTTTGCACACAGCAGTAAAATAAATCACTGGAGGTGCTGCGGTGCAGCTCGCGCTCCTCACACCTCAGCAGCAGCAGCCAAACCCCGTGGCCGTGGGAAGCTCAGCCCCGGGCTGGGTGTGGGATCTGTGCCTCCAAGGGGAGGGGCTTTATCACCCCTTGCTCAACCCCCTGTGCTCCTCCCCTGCTCTCAAGTGATGTTAAATCAGCCTGAGCCGAGCATGCAAACACGGGGCCTGGGGAAGGTGAAGTGGTAAGTGGGAGGTTGCTCAGGAAAGAAGTTTGGAAAATGACCTCAGGACTGAATTCCAAGCCACCAGCTTCAGGGATGCATTTGCACTTTAGGCCAAGCCTAAAGAGGATAATACCAGGCACATACCCAGGCTTGGCTTCTCCCTCCCACCATGAGCATCCCTCAGGGAGCCTCTCAAAGTACTTGGCCAAAATTTGCTGCTGGGAATCCAAACAAGAGCCTTTCCAGAGTTACAAACCCTGGGCTTGTCAGTGATGATGAGGGGAGAGGTTTCCAAGTGCTCCTGGTGCTTGGGGGTCCCCCCTCCATCCAGGAACACCCAGGAAGGTCAGGGCAAAGACACAGAGGGAGCAGAGCTGGTCCCTTCCCACAGTCAGTTCGATCATTTATTGGCCATTTATTGGCCATTTATTGGCTCCCATTCGTTGGCAATTGGGTTGGAAAGCAGCAGCCAGAGCAGGTTTGCTCTTTCCTTGCTCTGAGCGCTCCCACCTTGCAGCCTCTTGTCCCTGAGGGATGCTCCTGGCTGCTCAGGGAGGGATTTGGGCTCCCAAACCCAGCTCAGGAGTTAAACTGAGGGTCACCACTGACAGGTCACCTCAGGGGATGTTCTTGGGGACTTCCATCAATGAGCAGAAGGGCAAATTCCTCATGGACACTGGCAGTGCTGCCAGGGCTCCCAGGCCTTGGTGCCCATGCATTATGTGGCTGCAGAGGAAAATGACTCCCAGCTGTCCTGAAACCATTTCTTTGGTCTTGGCAGCTCCAAGTTACAACCAGGCAGGGTCTGTGCTGGGGTGCTGTGTGGGCAAACCTAACATGGAAAAAATTCATCCTGGTCCACACAGCTGGTTCTGAAAGCTCCTGATTTCCCACACCAGCACCAGATACGCTCCCATTTTTCCACCACAGCACATTTGAGCTTCTTCCCTTCACACACCAGGAGGTTCCTGCCCCCAGTGCAGTAACCCAGCTCACAGGGGCTCAGCATGACCCATCCACCTTCACACCCCAAATATCCCCTTGGCTTGCTTTGGAAATCCACCAGTCCTGACTTCCTAGAGTACCATGTCAAACATCCAGCCTCAGATACTTCTGGAAGGGGAACAAGAGCATCCATTAATGAAGAGCTCTCCAGGCTTTTCTGGCAGCATCCAGAGGAGTTAGCCGGACATTTCCCCATCTTGTGCTGAGCAGGGCAGGGTTTCCTCAGAGCCAGGCAGTGTCCCTGGCTGTGCAGATGTCCTGGAGCTCTCTGCTGTGCTCATTAACATGCAGGGAGCAACTGCAGCTCTGGGATCTGTTCCCTTCCCCACCTGGGGCTCTCCGGGCGGAGCGCTGGCACTCCCGCGTGCCCCTGGAGGATGTGCAGGGATGTGCTGGTCAGGCTTTGATGTCTGCAGCCTTCACCATCATCTGTTTTCTGATCAGCTCATCCTCCCCGCTCAGGGGGACTGGATTCAGGGACACTCCTGCCTGATCCCCCTTTCTGCGGGCTTTGTGCCACATCTGGGAATTCCCACGTGCACAGGAGGGCAGGACGCCGTTAATTGGACAGAGCACGTTGTATTAATTACTGGTGGTTAATAACAACCTCCTGCCCCGATATTTATAGAATAATAAAAGCTGTCCAGGACACTGCCCTCACATCTGCTGCAACTGGCAAACACATTTTCCTTTTCCTCCCTTTCCCGAGCGTGCTGATGGTTTTCAGATTTCCAGGGGCAACGGGAGATCTCTGGCTCATGGACACATTGCTGGTGGCTCAGAAATGGAGGGGAGCTGGGATCTGCACTTCAAACAGGCCTGGGCTCCTCTATTCCTCCCCTTGGCCATGGTGGCATCACAGCTCTGGGATGGAAAGCTGGGATTTTGGTGCGTTTTGCTGACTCAGCTGTTTACAAACAGTGCAACTCCACTGGAAACTTTGTGAAACTTTGGGAAAATCTCTGTGGTGTTGCAAAAACTAAAAGCATCCCTGAATCCCTGTATCCCTGAATTCCTATATACCTGTATCCCTGTGTCCCTGAATCCCTGAATCCCTGTATTCCTGTATCCCTGAATTCCTATATACCTGTATCCCTGTATCCCTGTGTCCCTGGATCCCTGAACCCCTGTACCTCTGAATCCCTGAATCCCTGTACCCTGAATCCCTGTGCCCTGCATCCCTGCATCCCTGTATCCCTGTGTACCTGAATCCCTGTATCCCTGTATCCATCAGTGTTTCCAGCTCCCATGAGAAGGATGCTGAGCACCATCTCTGCAGGGCTTGGGAATGGCTGGTTTGGGTCTACACAGAATCACGGAATCATTGAATAATTGGGTTTGGAAGGGACCTTAAAGCTTCTCTCGTTCCACCCCTGCCATGGCAGGGACACCTTCCCCTGTCCCAGGTGCTCCCAGCCCTGCCCAGCCTGGCCTTGGGCACTGCCAGGGATCCAGGGGCAGCCCCAGCTGCTCTGGGCACCCTGTGCCAGGGCCTGCCCACCCTGCCAGGGAACAATTCCCAATTCCCAATATCCCATCCATCCCTGCCCTCTGGCACTGGGAGCCATTCCCTGTGTCCTGTCCCTCCAGGCCTTGTCCCCAGTCCCTCTCCAGCTCTCCTGGAGCCCCTTCAGGCCCTGGGGCTCTCTGAGCTCTCTCTGGAGCCTTCTCCTGTCCAGGTGAGCACCCCCAGCTCTCCCAGCCTGGCTCCAGAGCAGAGGGGCTCCAGAATAAGGCAAAAAAATTCCCTTTTCCTCTGTAAGGAAGACCTGGGAGATGAAGAGCTTCCAGGAAGGGCTAAAAGGGAGTGCTTCATTTTTTAGGAGAGAGTTTCTTGCTTGTCAGGGACTCTGCTACTTCCGAGGGCTGGGAAGTGGAATTTGGGGTGCTGCAGGTCACAGCAAGGCTGATGCTGCTCTGAGATCTGCAGGGTGGTTCTCAGGTAGGACCTGAAGGATCCTGACCCTGCCAGAGGATGGGAACAGAGCCAGGACAGGCTGCTGAACTCAGGCATCTCTCCTGCTCCAAAAGCGGGGCTGGAGAAGGACCTGCCATGGAAGAACTCCATGTTCCCCCTCCCATGCTGGAAATCAGCTGCTGCAGAGCCAGGTGGGCTCCTGGAGTGCATTCCTGGCTGGAAGAGCTTAAATCAACTCCAAGGCACTTCCCGTGTGCCCAGCACCTACTCCCTTCCTTCCTGGGCTGGGTTCTAAAGCTCATGGTAAGTCCTAAAAGGGTCAGCATTTCTGTGCAGGCTGGGGAAAGGTGCACCGGGATGGAGCACTGGGATGGTGTCCTCACCCCAAATGAGTAGGGACCACTTATGGGAAGATCAGCACAGGGAATAGGATGATATCAGGTGTAATTTTACAGAAACTCTGGACCAGTTTTGGCCCAAGGTTGATGTGATCCTGCAGAAATCCCAAGGGAATGGCAGCTCCTGGGGCAGGGATTGATGGGTCAGAGAGCCTGAGCTGCTGAGCTCCAGGCCCAGGCTCCCAAATAACCCCAAAGCAATGGAGCTGGGGGACAATGGTGCAAATACAGGATCACAGAAACACAGAATATCCTGAGTTGGATCCACAGGGATCATTGAACCTCTCCTGGCCCTGTCCAGATCCCCAACAATCCCAACCCCTCCTGGAGCTCTGGCAGCAGCCTCTGGGCTGTGCCCATTCCCTGGGGAGCCTGGGCAGGGCCAGCACCCTCTGGGGGCAGAACCTTTCCCCAGAATCCAACCTTTAATCTGCCTGTACCTCTGAAGGACTTAGCTGTTGAAAAGGTTGCTCTTCTCTAAAGCTTTTGGGAAAAGCTGCCATGGGATTTGGTTTTGTACTTGTAGGGGCAGTGGAGAGTAAGTTAGGAATGGAGAATCCATAAATGAGCAAAATTCCTCCTTTCCCAGGAGTCTGTCCAAGCTGCTCCACACACATTGCTGGGGGCTGATCCTGCTGCTCTTCCCCTCTGCCCTCCCTCACACAACCCCTGTTCTGTGGGATGGAGCCCGGGGCTGTGTCTGTGATATCATCCCACAGGAATGGTGAGCACTGAGGGTGCCCCTCACCATCCCCCTGGGCCCTGGGCCAGGGTCCCCTCCAGGCCATCAGAGCCCCTCTGTCTTGATGCCACTCAGGAGGGGGTGATGCCACTCTGCCACCAAAGCAGGAGCCACAGGGAAGTCGGTGTTTCCATGATCCCAATGTCTGTCCATGGAAATCTGTCTGTTCCCCTCAAAACATCTCCCATGGCCATCCAGGGGTCTCGCTCTGGAGAAGGGGCCAGGAACAGCCTCTCTGTTGGTGCCTGCAAGCACAGAGGGCACAGATGGGACAGTTCCAGGCACCAGGGTGGGAAACAGCTCCCAGTGCAGCCCTGGTTTCCCTGGAATGGGTGTGCTGGGATCAGTTTTGGGTTATCAGAGTCATGGAATAGGTTGGGCTGGAAGGGACCTTTAAAGGTCTTCTCGTCCAACCCCTTGCAGCCAACAGGGTTTTGCTTGAAGCCTTGAGGCATCCCCTGGGAGAAGTGTAGGAAATGTTTCCATTGCAAAGGGAAGCATCCAGATACAGCAAGAAATCCTCTGGGAATGCAGCACAGCCCAGGCAGTGGTGCCAGAGGCTGCCTGAGGACCCTCCTGTGCCTCGTCCTGGTGAGAACTCCATGGCAGGAAGCTCTTGAGCTGGAAGCCCTCAATGGGGTCAGTGTTGAAGGACCCTTGACCACATTTCCCAGAGCAGCTGTGGCTGCCCCATCCCTGGAAAAGTCCAAGGCCAGGCTGGATGGGGCTTGGAGCAAGCTGGGATAGTGGAAGGTGTCCCTGCCCCTGGATGGGGAGGTCCTTAAGGTCCCTTCCATCCCACAGCACTCCAGGGTTCAGTGCTGTCTCCCACGTTCGTGTCCCTGGTGAGCAGCAGGACGAGGCTGGTGCGGGGCAGCACAGAGCACTTTCCTCAACCCTGGACCTTTAGGGCTTTTCCTGTCTCAATTCCCCTTTCATCTGCTCCCCTCCCTGGTGCCTTTCCCCCACTCACACTTGTCACCACCCCTTCTCCCAGCTGAGCCATCTGCTCTGCCCGTGGCCCCTGGAAAGGCTGAGGGAGGGAGAGCTCCTTGGGAGAAATGTCACAGTCCTCGCTGCCTTGAAACAATAACTTCTGGAAACATCTGAAACACACATAATTCTCCTTTTCAAGGGCCCTATCGGAGCAGCTCCCAAATGCTTGGCTCGGGCTTCAAAGTTGGCGTTTAGCTATAAATAAATAGCTTTTCATTAAAAAAATAAAGGAGAGAAATTAGCCAAAAAAACTTCGACAAGCAGAAGCTTAACCAATGCCAGATAATGGGGCAATATGGACTTTTCTTTTTATCCACATGGGTCCATGTGCTCTTTATCTCCCACTGTAATTTATCCTTATAAATGAGGCTCATGATATTAAAATAACATTACAGCCGTTACCTACCACAGTGAGAGGCAGCCGAGCCTCATCAAGGGCTGTGAGATCCTCAGATGAAAGGGACAAGGACCTTGACCTATTGCTGATTGTTAACTTCGTGCCAGGCCTTTGCTGAGCAGGGAGAACGGATTTAAAGATGAACCTTAATTGGTCCTTAATTGGCAGATTTGTCCCTAATTGGCAGATTTGTCCCTAATTGGCAGATTTGTACCCATTAGGCTGATGCTGGGAAGGAGAGTCCACAGTTCCTGCTAACATCTGTCCTGAAGTCGAGTTTATCATTGCTGGACAACCTTTTGGTCTCTTTTTCTCCTCAAAGTGTGGCCCCTTTGCTTCTCCCCTCCCCAAGGATTCCTCCACCTTCTCCTGTGTCCTTTAATGATGCCCATCCAGGATCCTCAATCACCACAGGGGATGGAACAATTTATCAGGTGCCTGCCATCCCTAAATGATAAACCAAACTCTGTGGCTGGGAATTGCCCTCCCCTCCCATCCAGGACACATCCCCAGGGTCCAGGACAGCCCTCCTGGGTCTCCCAGCAGAACTTCAGGGATTTTAGCAGAAATCTCGTGGAGCTGGGTCTCTGTTCACAGAAGCCAATGCTGCTGGGACAAAAAAAAAGCCAAAAAACCACAAGGGCTGCAAATCAACACCCCAGAGCTATAACCTGACTGTGCCACTGGAATTTTCCTCCCTAGGTCTATCTGGATGTTGGGAGCTGCGTTTTCCTTGTGTTCAGGGGGTTTCTTGACTCATTGTCTGCTTCTCTGTGTGTGGCACCAGCAGCATTTGGGTTTCTGCTCTGTGCACCCGCTGAATGTGCTGCTGCTTCCCCAAATCTCCTCCAGCTTGAACATCCCCCAAGACCTTTGAAGCACAGGAGGACTCATTTCCAGCTACTTCCAACACAGACATGTTGATTCACAGTTTTGCCCTTTCTGATGCCTTTGTCCAAAATGCTCCTCTGGTACCTTAACTTTTGTCCATCAGCAGTGAGAATTCAGGCTCAAATCTAGAACAGATTTGTCACTGGTGGATTTAAAGTGCTGGACCCTGCACCTTTTCCTGGAAATGCACCTTCTCAAGGAGCTGTGTTTTTCCATGGCATGCCCAGCCCCAGGAGACCCCACACTTTTCCCTCTCCATCTGTTATTGCTCCACGGTGCCCTGTGAGCCTCCATTGGTTCCAGCTCAGCTCCTGATCTCTTCCAAATTTTTGGGAACCACAGGGTTCAGATGCCCACGTAAAATGCACCCACCACTTCCTCCCAAGCTGGTTCCTGAGGAAAGGTATCAGCAACTCCTAACTGCAAACACAGCTCGGGAAATTCATATCCAAACCAGGAAGGTGTGAATGATGTTTTCTGGAAGATGGGCTCTCTGCAAACCTGCCCTGCCTAAAATAGGTGCCCTTTTTACCTTTCTTCCTCTTGTTCCCCAAATTTCAAGCATTTTGGTGCAGGAAAAGCTAAGCAAGGACTCTGTGGTGTGACTCACAAAGTGGCATCAAATGGTGCTTGAGAGAAGAGCCCCAGAGGATGAGCAAAAGTGTGGCCAGACAGGGGATTTCCAGTGACTCATCTGTGTCAGAAACGCTGAAGGTGTTGAGGAAAGGGAGCCTGAGCGTGCAGAGCTGGGTTTTACCTGCAGCCACCTGTTAATCACACAGGCCTGGCAGCCAGGATAGAGTTTTTTGGTTTTTCTCTGAAGAAAAAGTGGGTTTTCAGCAAGCTCACCACGGACGTGGCTGTGAAAGCCCCGGGTGCTGTGCAACACACCAAAAGTGACTCCTGATGCCCCAGAACTCTGAGCTTTGCCCCTCCATAAACCTCTGCATCCTGCACACCCCAAAGGAATAAAAACTGGGTCAAGATGGGCCAGGAAATAATCTGCATTTTCTGCTGGGCACAGGCAGCACTTTTCACCTTCTCTTTGCCCCTCAGGCCTCCTGTTCCACAAAGCAGTCATGTTTTCTTTACCGGGAAAATTCACTTCTCTCATTTAATTGAATTAGAGCTGCCTTTGACCGTGGCCTTCAGACCTGGAAGTCGAGGGCCACATGCTGGGGGTGCTCCCAAGCCTGGCGGCTCCCCTGGCTCCTCAGGGACTCGGAACAGACACAAGATTAGCGGCTGAGAAAGAGTCATCCACCGGAGTGCGCCGAGATAAGAGATAAGAACGCGCCTGCCTCAGTCTGTGCGCTGCTGCCCGAGCTGATAACGCGGCGGGGCTCGCGGCAGTCTGGCAGCGCCACCTCCCGGGCCGGGACCGCGGGCTGGGGCATCCCAGTGCCCTGGGCATGGGCATCCCAGTGCCCTGAGCATGGGCATCCCACCGCCCTGGGCATGGGCATCCCACCGCCCTGAGCATGGGCATCCCAGTGCCCTGGGCATGGGCATCCCACCGCCCTGAGCATGGGCATCCCAGTGCCCCGGGCATGGGCATCCCAGTGCCCTGGGCATGGGCATCAACACTGCCCAGAGCATGGGCATCCCAGTGCCCTGGGCATGGGCATCCCACCGCCCTGAGCATGGGCATCCCAGTGCCCTGGGCATGGGCATCCCAGTGCCCAGAGCATGGGCATCCCAGTGTCCTGGACATGGGCATCCCACTGCCCCGGGCATGGGCATCCCACCACCCTAGGCATGGGCATCCAACTGCCCTGGGCATGGGCATCCAACTGCCCTGAGCATGGGCATCCCACTGCCCTGGGCATGGGCATCCCAGTGCCCTGAGCATGGGCATCCCAGTGCCTCAGGCATCTCCACTCCACTTCATTGGGAATCTCCATCCCACTGCCCTGGGCATGGACATCCCACAGCCCTTGGTATCTCCATCCCACCACCCTGGGAATCTCCATCCCACAGCCTTCGCATCTCCAAACCACTGGCTTGGGCATCTCCATCCCATCACCATGGACATCTTCATCTCACAATCTTGGACATTTCCATGCCAACACCACAGGAATCTTCATCCAGCTTTCATGGGCGTCTTCATCCCACTTCCATGAGCATCCCAATGTCACCACAATGGGCATTTCCATCCCACTGCCTTGGGTGTCTCCATCTCACTACCTTGGGTGTCTCCATCCCACTGCAGAGGGTGTCTTCATTCCATTACCATGGACATCTCCATCCCAACACCATGGGCATTCCAACCTCACCACCATGGGCACTTCCATCCCACCACCCTGGCATCTGCATCCCACCACAATGGTCATCTCTATGCCACCACCTTGGGAATCTCCCTCCCACTGCCTTGGGCATCTCCATCCCACTGCCATGGGCATCTCAATCCTGCCATGTCTCCATCCCTGCACCCCGAGCATCTCAATCCCAGTACCAGAGCCATCCCAGCCCCGCTGCTGGGACCATCCCAGCCCTGCACAGTGTTTCCCATCTCCCTCCTGCGTGCGGCGTTCCCGGCGGGTTCAGGCCCGGGGTAGGATAACAATACCTGAGGTCTGCAAAGCATTACCAGAGGATCCTGTCAGCTCCATGAGCTCATCGGGGGAGCAGCCAGACACATTTGTTACCGGGAGAAATTCCCACTGCCCTGACCCACTCCCAACCTGCTCCCTCTTTATTGGTATCTCTCAGCACCTCCCGGATCCATCTGGGGTCGCTGCCCAATTCCTCCCCTTGACCAACTTCTCCCCGCACCGCCAGCAGCTGCTCCAGGACCTGGCATGTCAGGGAGAAAGGGAATTTTTTCCCTAAGCAGTCTGTTCTGTCTTGTTTCCACAACATTATGAAATAATATTAGTTTCCAAGAATATTTATTCTCCTTGTCATCTCCATCACCCCACCACGTGGAGATTTTGGCAAAAAATGAAGATTTATGAGGTTTTGCTTGTTTCTTTGGAGGAAAATACCCAATGAAAGCTGAGGTCAGGCTGCCGTAGGAAACAGGAAAGTCTTGGCACAGCGAGGCTCTGCCTGGCAGCACTGGGATATGGGCAGAGCTCTCTTCCTGGGAAAACTGAGCAAAACCCTCTGGTGAAGAGACCCCAAAGACACCAGGCTGGAGCTCTTCTGCCATTGACCTTGTGAGCTTGTGAACTTCTCCTGCCCACCTGGGGATGTTCCCTCTGCATGCTCTGGGGACTCCCGACAGGATTTGGGAGAGGAAGATGCTTGACTCCCTGTAGACACTGGGAAAGGAATAAAAATTGGGATCCCTCCAAATTTTTGAAAATAAAGGAGGTGCTTGAAGATCTCAGACTGCAGTGATGGCCAGATATTAGAGAAGGATGCAAAACTCACTGAGTGATGTGAAACTATGGAGAAAAATAACTGGAAAGCAAAACCATGGAATGAACCTGTCAAGCTGTGCTGAAACAGGGAAACTTCTCACTTTACCCCCAAATGTTATCCCCAAGAAAGCTGCCCAGGTCTGTGGGCCACAACTGACAGGGAAAATTGCCTTTTCCATCTGTGGAATCCAGGAAACACAGGTCTGTAACAACAGACACCAGCAAGAGCTCAGAGATCCACAAAATCCTGAAGATGGTTTTGGGAATGGATTCATTCCTCACATTTTGAGTCACCCCTGTTTTTTTTGAGACTTCTTTTCTTCCTCACCCTTTTCCCTTCCTTCATTCCTGCCTGCTGCATTTTTTCGTTTCCAATTTTGATGGGGACTGAGCAAAAGGAGGGAAGGGGCAGGGGCTGGTGGGGGTCTAGAGGTGAATTTTCTGGTGGGTTTGGCTGATGGGAAGGACACCTTGGAGGATCTCTCAATGGCAATTTAATGGCAATTCCCATAGTCAGTTAAAGCATTTTCCAGCCCTTTCACCCATGACTCTTTGAAATGCTTTTCTGAACTCAGGGTGCTCCAGTTTGGCTTTCATGGCAGGAAAATAACTAAATCCAGGGAGAGCCTCTGGAAATCCTGGCTGTGCTCACTGATGTCCACTTTGGGATCAGTTCTTCCAGCCACTCAGCCTCACCTGGGGCCTTGGCAAAACAACCAAATCAATAAAATTCACAGAAAGTAACAATAAAGAACAAAGGAGAAACTCTCTTTTGCCACAGTCCCTTCCCTGGTGGCACCTAAATAATGGGATTCATTTCATTTCATTTCAGCAGGACTGGAGGTGTTGGCATTTCCTTGGGGATACCCAAAGAGGGGAAGGAGAAGGCAGCTGGCTCGTGGCTCTCCAGCTTCTCCAATCTGCCACCAAATGAACTTCCAACCATACTTTGGGGTCTCTCAGAGCTTGTGGAGGGATGTGGGGAAAAGGCTTTGGGATCAGGAGCTGAGGCTTCAGCAGTTTCACCTTCCCAATGGAAGTTGTGACTCCCTCAGTCTGTGCAAAGCTCCAGCTGCTCCATGGCCTGGTTGGAAAAGTTATGGAACTCTCAAAACTGGGACTGGGGTGAGTCAAATGCCCAAAATACCTGCTAGGTTTGGGGGTTTGAGGGCTCAGGGTTTCCTCTTTGGGCTGGGAAATGAACCGTGAACCCCCCCACGTGTGTGCACACCGGAATTCATTAATATACATAGATATGTGTGTATATCTATATCTATATCACATCTGTGCGTGTAATTCCTTGCTCTGGAACTCGTCTGAAGAGAGATCCTCAAAAATAGCTCAGCTCCATCCTCAAAAATAGCCAGGAAAAGGAGACAGGGATGCAGGAGCCATCTGGGATGGTGCAGCAGGAAAGCAAGGGTAGATCCCAATGAGCTTGGGGATCAAAGCTGCCTCCTGGGACTCTGAAGGAGTCCTCTGGTGTGGAAAATCCACCTGTGCAGGGCAATTCCTGCCTTGCTGCACTGAGCAGCCCCACGGAGCACCCCGGGCATGGCTCTCCCTGTCCTGGTGTTCTCCAGGTGCTCTGGATTTCAAAGGGAGGTTATGACTTTACAAGCATCACTTGAATCCACATCTGACCTCCAGATAGGAATCAGCAGGCTCTGGAATACAAAGAATTACAGCTCTCCTGAGATTTTAGTTCTTTTTCTATGAAAAACCCTTGCCAAAATGATTCTCTGGCAGAGAGTGAACTCCTGTGCAAAACACATGTTTGGTGTGAAAGGATTTTTGGCAACTCGGGGTGGATTTGGAAGCCTGTGCTCTCCTTCATTCTTTCCTTGTGGAAAGAGGAACAGGTCCAAGCCTGAGCTCTTGAGCAGCTGCCTTTGGAGTTACAGCAGGGAATGGTTCTGACAGGGAGAAGCCATCTGGGTTAAGGGATCCAGAGGGCTGCAGACAGGAATGAAGGGAAAGGGTTCAGAGCAGGGACCTGGGCTGGGGTAAAGAAACACCTGAGGTCAGTGTGAAATCCTGCAGCTCCCAGGAGACCTCACAGTCATCCATGAAGAACAGATGATAATCAACAGGTTGGAGAAAGCTGGGAAGTGAGAAAACATCCCACAAGGAATAAAGCCCGGCTTAAAAGCAAAAAGCAGGAGTTCATTTGAGGATTCTCCTAAAGCAATATGTTGTACTTTGGATTCCCAAACCTGCAGAATTTTGCAAGAGGGGATTGGGTAACACCAGATTTTTTGATATCTTGCACTGGAGCTCAAGCCCCAGAGAGAGCCCACCTCTCTGGCCATGGTTTGCTGGGATCCTTGGGATCTCTGGGATCTCAGCTGTGCAGCTCCAAGAATCCCCTTGAATACAGCATATAGCAAAAATAAAAATGGAATTAATTGGAAGGTAACTGACTGAGCTGCCTGGAACCAGCTGCAGACACAGCCCTGGCTTCCAAAGTCAGCACTTTCCTCCAGCCTTTACTTCAGGCTATTTTTATTTTGTGATGGCACAAATCAACCCTTTTGTTTTTTCCTGCTCACAAAGACAACATGAATGGATGGGGTGAGGTCCAAAAAAGTGAGAGAAAGGAATTGTGGAAGGAAAAATCCCCTTGAAGAGCACAGGGGCTGCAGGAGCTTAGCTCAGCACTGATCTGGAGCACGTAGCTCACCCTTCCTTTGCCTAATTTAGACCCAGCGTAGGTGGATTTGGGGCAATATTTGGATCCCTAATTAAGAGTAATGATGTGAAAGGAAGTGCAGGCATAGTGAAAATGGATCAGAAAAGAATTAATTCATTAATAGGGTGTTCACAGTACAGGCTCAATGCTATTTTAGTTCCTCCTTGGGCTGGAGAGAAGCCAGGATAACTCAATGGGATGTGCTGGGCTGGGAGCAGACGGTCCCAGTGCACCTCCAGTGCTGATGTCACTGCACTGGTCACATTCCCAGGTCATTTTTCCATGTGGATTCAGTTCAGCCTCCTGTCCTCAAACACTTCAGTGAGCCCTGGTAACACAAAAGTCACCTTCCTATAGAAAACCCTGTTCCAAAAGGAAAACCCAGTCTTCGGTCGATTCATCAGCCCCAGGTTGGGGTGCATTAGTGGGGGATCCATGCAGGAATAAATCCCAGAGAATCTCTGCTCCTAAAGCCATTCTTGATTTGCTGGCTGCTCCTCCTGAGCTGACCTCAGAGCACAGATAATCCTGCAGGACTCTGGAGGTTTCAGCCTCTGCATTCCCGTGTAATCGGCTTTGGCATCTCCAATGGGTTTTTTCCCTCTTGGCTTCTCCTCTGGGCTCAGCCAGAACAGTGTCAGAGCAGTCCTGGAGCAGAGGGCTGCAGACACCCCTGACTTCAGTGCACGGAATTATATCTGGCTGGCCAGAGGTCACATCCTGCTGTCTCCTGCAGGATAACTCCGTTTCCCTGGATCCGCTCAAGCCTGGCTCTCCCCGTTAAGCGAGGCTGCACGGAGCCACATCTTGGATTAGTTAGGAGCTCTTCAGATGAGCTCCAACTCATATTTCATCTGCCTCCCCCCAGCCCGGAGATCCCAGCCTGTCACACTCACTGGAGGCTGCAGCCCCCACATGTTTTATTCATTATCTGTCCTCCGCTGCTCACCCAGCACCTGCAACACATTTCGGCTGGGCCGGGATCAGCGGGGCTTCATTAGGCCTGACACTTTCTCCCTGCCTCGTGTGATGGAGCTGCATTTTATCCCTGCATTTTATCCCTGCTCTTCCAGCCTGGAACACTGCCTGCAGATCAGCACCTTGGAAGAAGGCAGGATCCCAAAAGCTCAGGAGTGAGGTGGGGAGAGAGGGATGGAGGAGATTGCACAGCCCAGATCCCCACGAGCTGAGGGACTCAGAATTATTTTAGCCTTGGAGGATTCAGGGGAAAGCAGAGTCCTGCTTTATCCACATGGGAATGGAGCTTTTCCACAGCCTCAGCAGGGATTCTCCAAGCTACAGGGAGCAGAGAGCACCTCTGGTATCTTGATTTGACCAGGAGTTGATAATGGAGCAGAGGTTCAAAGCTCTTTGTCCTCTGCAGCCCTAGACTTTCCCTCTCCCTGACTGTCCTCCTCTGTCCAATGAATATTTATTGGATGCAGAAAAGCTTCACCAGGAGAGGCAGGGAAGTTGTTTTCCCTGCAAAGCTCAGCATCTCAGCCTTGGAAATAAGGGAGGAATAAGTCCCTCCTTGCTCTGAATTGGGCACAGCTGAGGTTGAAGTGTTATTTGCCAAGCTTAAACAACTGAGAAAATTATTTGGGAATGATGTCCAGTGCCAGGACATCCTGGGAAGACTGGGATACTTGGACCACCAGTGTCTGAAGTGGCCCATGAGCATCACATTGGTTTTTTGGCCATTTTTGCCCCCCCCCAGCACTTACACCCCACACCTGTCCCACCAACCTTCCCTGGGGCCTGAACTGCTGCCAGCAGCTCCCAAATCCTCCCGAGTCCCAGGGTTTTGTTCCTCTCCATGATCCCAGGTACCTCTGTGCTACTCCGTCCTTGCTGCCCCTGCTCCCCAGGAGCCTTCCTGACATTATTTTCCTTTTCATTATCCACAAACATCTTTTTTCCCCAGTCTTTCATCACTCGTCTTCCATTTCTTCCTGAGATTCCCGACACGTGCCATAAAAATGCTGGTTAAATATTCATGGGGAAAGGCTGATCTGGGACCATGGGGATGAGATGTCTTGCAATGTAATTAAAAGGTATCAGCAAGAATGTTGTGAGGAGCTCTTTAAAAGGGGCCTGGGAGATGCAAAATCTGGTTTCCAAAGCTCTTCCTATTTAAGGTGACAGCAGTTCCTTGTTAAACAGCAGGAAAAGGTGGCCCCAGGAGAGAGGAGGCAGTGGCAAAGCAGAGCCGAGGATTTATTCAGTGCTAACACAGAAGTGAGCTTGGAAATATTAAAATGTCACTTTCTTTTGGAGGTAAAACCTGAATTAATCCCGAGAATTACAATATTCCACAGGCTAGGGGCTTTACCTTGGCAATGGACTGAGGGGGTTTTGTCCCCAGCTCAGGAGCTTCCATGGACTTTTCATGAAGGGCCATTTCCTTCACTGTTTTCAGCTCTCTGTGGTGACTTTTACAAGCAGTTCCTGCTCCTTGCTGGGGGAAGTTAAGAACAAAAGGTGAGAAAACTCTGGAATAATCTCTTTGGATGTCAATCTCACCAATTATTCAGCATCTGAGCACAATCAGCTCTGGAGAGAAGATGCTGCTGACACAAAATCCCATTTCCTACTCCCTTTTCAGGCAGGAAAGGAGCATTCCAGGGAAGAAAGCTCCAGGTTGGCACTGTCCAACAGTGCCTCAGTGTCATTCCTAAGGCTGCCAGGAAAAATCAATGGTGATCTGTTGGCTGAGGCACAGATTTATCCATGGCAAGGATTTATCCATGGCAGGGATTTATCCATGGCAAGGATTTACCAATGGCAAGAATTTATCCATTGCAGGGATTTACCAATGGCAGGGATTTATCCATGGCAAGGATTAATCCACAGCAAGGATTTATCCATGGAGGGGATTTATCCACATCAAAGATTTATCCATGGCAGGGATTTGTTCATGGCAAGGATTTGTCCAGGGCAAGGATTTATCCATGGAGGGGATTTATCCATGGCAGGGATTTATCCACATGAAGGATTTGTCCAGAGCAGGGATTTATCCATGGCAGGGATTTATCCACATGAAGGATTTGTCCATGGCAGGGATTTATCCATGGGAAGGATTCATCCATGGCAAGGATTTATCCATAGCAAGGATTTATCCAGGGCAGGGAGTTATCCATGGTAAGGATTCATCCGTGGCAAGGATTTGTCCATGCTCTGGCACAGAGGAGCGATGAAAACCAAAAGTTTTTTCTCCCCACTTTGGTCAGCCACCATTCCAAATTCCAAATTTAGGGGAAGAGCAGGGGAGGAGCTGATCCCATCCCTTTTCCAGCTGGGATGGCACAGTGCAGGGTTTGGTGGAAACAGGTGGATTTTCAAGGTGGAGAGGAGTGGGAAGAGCCTTCCTTCCCTCCCTCCCCTGCCTCCCTCAGTGAAGTGACTGCCAGAGCCCAGGCTGGCCCTTAGAACTTTGGTGCCACACCAGGAGTGGGGAACTGCCTCGGGATGGGGGTTTACCAGAGGCAGAACCTTTAGAGCCACTTGCTCTAAGGTGCCAGACACAAGCCACAACAGGGACCAGGCAGAGGAGAAAGGAGGAGGCTCTCCATCTTGAGGTTCCACAAGGAAAAGTGTCCCAGGGTGATGCTTGTATCCCCATTCCTGTTCTGTTTGTGCTGGATATCATGTTCTGTGCCTTCCAGACTGGCTCTGAGGAGTGAATGTTTTGTTTTGGTTTTGCTATCAGCCGCTCCCCCATGGCTGGCGGGACACACAGACAGGGCAGTGCATGGTGCTGCTTTTGCTTTTTGCTTTGCTCTTGCTTCTGCTTTGCTCCTGCTTTGCTCTTGCTTTTTGCTTCTGCTCATTAGTTAGTTTAGCTAAGCAGTCCAAATTTTCCCTGGACTGTTTCTCCTTTCCCTTTTTTGGACCAACTTGAACCTGCTCCAGACTGGGACCTGGGAACACCGAGAGTTTGCACCTTGTGGCTGCAGCAGCTGCCCCAGCACAGGAGGGACTGACAACAGAGTGAGCACCCGCAAGAGAGACTTTCTGAATTTGTCATCTTTTTCAGAGTGGTGTCATCTGGTATTGTTCCTTTTGTGTGCTGGGGGTGCTGTGCCTGTTAAATAAACAGGTTCTTTCCACTTGTCTCCAAGGAATCCTTCCCAAACCAGTTGGGGGCAGGGGCTGTGTGGGTTTGCTTTCTGGAGGGGCCCCTTTGGAGGTTTTCTTCCAAATTTGCTCTAAACCAGGACAAAAGGCTTATTCCAAGTGAAGGGATCAGACCCAAAGAGCCCCAGGCACTCCTGTGCAGGGGATTTTGTACAGATACGAATCAGGGGGTGGATACAGAGAACCAATAGAGGATCCTCAGGGGAGGAGCGAGGGGATTCCATCGAGTGTCTGGGGCCACTTGGGGTTGGAGGGTGGAGAGGATGGGCCACATGGGCCACTGGGGCTATGAGGAGTAGAGGAATTCCAAAGAGGTGTTGTAGACAGGGATTGGCCCAAGATTTAAGTGGCAGGGAAGGCTCAGGAATCAAGAGCTGGGTTGCCTTGACAGGCAGGGGAAGAGCTGGAACAAGGGGCAGGGAATGGCACAAGGGACAGCTTCAGGGAGGGTAAAACCCAGGGGTAAACCAGCTCGGGGAGAACATGGGGGTACAACAGAATGAACTGCTTAACAAGGAATCAATAAAATAAAGTTGAACCTCAACACCTCAGGAACATGCCCATGCAGAAGTGGCATTCCCACTGTGCAGCCCCAGCTGGGTTTTTCAGGCTCAGTGGGATCCTGGTTAGGCAATTGTGGGAAAAAGATTTATAGAAAATTCTCCAAGTTTGATAGAAGGCTCACATAGTGTGTATCTGTATGTAAACTTTGAGATAAGAAACATTGACTTAGAAATGTTGAGAGAGAAATGGAACTAGAAACAAGTTTTTAAACACAGTTTTGTAAATAAGATTAGATGTTTTAGAGAAAGAGAGCCATGAAAGATGTATTGTAGTAAGACTCAGGAGAAGCGAAGAAGCTTAATCCTACAAATGCTCCCTGAGGGAACGGCTCTGCTGGCTCTGAACCCCTCGCTGCTCCAGCCCTTCCCTCCCCATCCCTGGCGCTGCCTTCCTGCCCTTTCCTGCCATTGTCCTGCTGGCCCTGAGCCATGAAATCCCCAAAAAGGCCTTTCCGGGCCCGTCCCTGCATTGTTCTGCAGAGCCATGGGCAGGAGGGGTCTGGGAGCAGCCCTGGGGCCGGGGCTGGATGAAGAATTCCTGCCGGTCCCTGCGGCACGGGGCGGGAGCTGCTGGTCCAATTCAACACCAGCGCTGGCAGGGACCTCTTTTCTTTAAGGGTTTTTTTTGTTTGGTTGGGTTTTTTTTGTGGGTTTTTGTTTTTTTTCCTTTCTATTATTTTATTCTATTTTTTCCCTTTTTTCTCCCTATTTTTCCCAATCTTCATTGTATTTTTTCTATTTTTCCTTTCTAGTTTTTCTAATTTTTTCTTTCTATTTTTCTTTCAATTCTTTCTTTTCTTCTCTATTTTCTTACTTTTTTTTCTATTTTGATCTATTTTTCTCTTATGATAATTTTTTCTTTCCACTTTTCTATTTATCTTTTTTTATTTTTTCTATTTTTTTCCATTTTTCCTGTCCATTTTGATTCCTATTTCCTTTCCATTTTTCCTTTCTACTTTTCCCTTTCCTCTTCTTTTTTCTCCCTTTCCTTTTTCTTTAATGTATTCTTTCTTTTCTATTTCTATTTTTTTTTCTGCTCTTCTCTTCCAATATTTTAATTCCCATCTATTTTTTCTATTTGTTTTCTTTTTCCTTTCTTTTTTCCTCCTGTGTTATATATATTTTTTTAATCCTCCTGGGTTGTTTTTTCCCTCTCCTACTCTTCCCCTATAAAAAGTGATCCCACCTTTCACAGGCCCCCTGGGAACCCTTTGATGGGATGGTGCTGCAGGTTTATGGTGACTTGGAAAGGGGATTTTACATCCATTAGGATTTTCCTCTGGAAAACACCTCCCTAAAGGGCTGAGAACTCACTGTGGGTTAATATCAGTGGGATGGGGAAACAGAGTTTTGTTTTCTAAGGCTTTGGGATCACACAGGCAGAGGGATGAAAAGTTTATTTATAGGATTGTTTCCCATTGGCATTGGATAGGATGATGGAATGGCATTTCCAGAGATACATAAAGTTTAAAAAATCACTTTTCACTGTAAAAACAGGAGGCAGGTGAAGGTATAGGTCTGGTGAGTGCTGTTTTCCCTGTTCCTCCTGAGATGGATCTCACCACAATTCAGGGAGGAGGAATTTCCCTCCAGAGATGATGGAAAACAAACCCCAAATTCAAAACTTTCCCAGCAGAGAAACCCCAGAACCATTTCAGAACCGTTTCTTCCCTACTCTGTACAATGCTGAGAAGTTTTCATTCTCAGAGCCTGGAGCTGGGATGTGGAACAGAAAAATGTCCCAGTGCCAAGGGTCTGTCCCTGGTGTCACCCAGCCCCGTGACCAGGCAGGGATGAGCCCTTGGGTGCCCTTGAGCAAAAGGATCAGGGCTGGCCCTGCCATCCCTCCCCAGACCACTCTCCAAAACCCCTGGATCTCCCCTCAGATGGCAGTGGGAGGGGTTTTAGCTTGGATAATTTAAATTAGGATGGGAAAGTGGATCCCTGGTGTGTTCTCATTGAGCTGATGAGCCAAAACCTCCTTCTCTTCCCTGTCCCCTGCCTCACCTTCCTCTTGTCCTTCTGAGGGACACCAAAGCCTCTCCAGCCTCATCTTGTGTTGGAGTCCCGCATGCTGAGAATTCCAGACTTTGTGCTGCCAGGCACTGACCCCCAGGAGAACACTGCATTGACCTGAGGCCGTGGAGAAGCTTCCAAAATGGAATGATAGCACTGGGATTGTGGGTGTGGGGTTTGGATAGAAGTGTGTGATAGCACAGGGTAGAAAACTTAGAGGTTAAGGGTTAAGAATATAGCAGTATACCTAAAGCAAGATGGAGGTTTTAGGGCAGAGGTTGGTCCTTCTTCTTCACCTTCTTCTCCATGGGTTTGGGTGGTTTTGTGTAATTGGATAAAAAAGTCCACATTGCAGGGCAGGGGTGGTTGGGTATTGGGTTAAAAGTAAAAATAATTTAGGTGTCATTTCTTAATTGGACAGTTTGGCCTTAAAAGACCTTGCAGAGAAAGATAGTGAGCCATTGTTTGTGCCTTGTTAGTGAAATACTGCAGAGCTCACACCTTGTAAGAGTGTGATATAGATAAGAAATAACAAACACCTGATTCTGAACCCAAAATTCCATCTCGAGAGCTTCAACCCCAACCTCGACAGTGAAAGAAAAAAGAAGCCAAAACCCAAATCCTGCCCCTCCACTTGGGCAGCATCCCAAGTTCCTCAGCTGAGCCCTGAGAGCCCTCCATGGGTCCTGCTGATCCCCACAGGGGACTTGGAGCATCCCCACTCAGGGAATAATTTATCCCCCAAAAAACCTCTCATAACAACCTGGATGCATCACTCTTGCAAGGGGCTCTGTAGCATAAACCTGACTGGGAATTACAATTCCAGCCCCATGGGAAAAGCCAGCATTTGTTGCAGCCTTGCACTGGGGATGAGGAAAAAGATCCAAACCAAAGCTGCTTTTTGTGGAGTAAAGGGTCATTTACTCCTTTGGGCTCACCAGATCGCTTCTGGTGGAGTTGATCTTCAGAGCTGTTTTGGAGTTCTGATGCTGAGAATTTTGGACTTTCTGTACTAACAGACTCTGACCCCCAAGAGAGCACTACATTTGATCTGAGGCCATGAAGAAAGCTTCCAAAATTATTGATAACACTAAGATTACAAGTGTATAGTTGATTAAAAATGTGCAATATCACAAAGTAGAAAACTTGGAGTTTAGGGGTTTAGAATGTAGCAATATATATAAAGCTAAGATTAAAGTTTTAGAGCAGTAGCTGGTCCTTCTTCACCTTCTTTGTCATAGGTTTAGGTAGTATTTTATAATTAGACAGAAAAAGTCTGCATTGAGGACTTAGAGTGATTGGTTATTAAGTTAAAAGTAAAAATAATTTAAGTGTCATTTCTTAATTAGATTGTTTAACCTTAAAAGATCCTGTATAAAAAAATAGTTCACCATTGTGTAACTCAGTAAAATACTATAAACCTCACAACTTATAGAAAAATATAATGAACATCTAAACCTAAAATCTTCCTTGTGCAGTGGTGAGCAGGGTATGGGGAGCATCTTCCTCAAGAAACTCCAAATTCTCCCTGCCCTCCTTCCCAAAAATAGAAAAGTTTTGCATTCTCCAGTACCTGTAAAAACCCCTGGGAATTCTACCAGCAGGGAAATTTCTTTTCTCACAAGACAAAGCATCCAACATCTCCCTACCACATTAACCCAAATTCCCCATGAGCCCCTCTCTCCCCCAGCCCGTGGGTAGATCCCAACATCCAACACTCCCTATTCCAGGGCTGGACAGCCCTCCCCAGGTGAATTTTTCCAAGGGGTAAGCTGATATTCCTGCATAACCCCACATCTGCAGGGAAAATGCCAGGAGTGTGGGTGAGTTATGGTCCCACAGCACCGATCACTTGAGCCCTAATGCTACAAGCACTGTCAGGTTTTCCTGACTGAAGTTCCTGCTAATTGCTTCCATATGATTCTTTTCCCTTTATTTCTTTATTTCTCTCTGTCCCTCCATTGTTGGTCCTGCCATGTTCGATGTTTCAGAAAAAACTGAGCAGGGAAATGGGTTTATTTCCTAAAAAGTCCTGATATTGTTTAATAATTGTTTTACTGAGCCAGGGTTGATGCCCATTCAGGTGTGGGTTTTTGCATGGAGTTGTTCTCACATGGGAAGGGGCTGCTCTCAACCCTGAACCAAGGGAAATACAGAAAATTACATAGAATCCATGAATGGTTTGGGTTGGAAGGAACCTCATAAACCATCGAACTTCAGGGACACCTTCCCCTGTCCCAGACTGCTCCAAACCCCATGTCCAGCCTGGCCTTGGGCACTGCCAGGGATCCAGGGGCAGCCCCAGCTGCTCTGGGCACCCTGTGCCAGGGCCTGCCCACCCTGCCAGGGAACAATTCCCAATTCCCAATATCCCATCCATCCCTGCCCTCTGGCAGTGGGAGCCATTCCCTGTGTCCTGTCCCTCCATCCCTTGTCCCCAGTCCCTCTGCAGCTCTCCTGGAGCCCCTTCAGGCCCTGGCAGGGGCTCTGAGCTCTCCCTGGAGCCTTCTCCTGTCCAGGTGAGCACCCCCAGCTCTGCCAGCCTGGCTCCAGCCCTGGAGCAGCTCTGGGGCCTCTCTGGACTGGCTCCAGCAGCTCCAGCTTCTCCCTGATGTTGGTGGCTCTGGATTTGGATTCAGCTCTGCAGGTGGGGTCTCACCTGAGCAGAGTTGAGGGGGATAAATTCAGGAGTTTTCCCCCACAAATCCATGGACTGAAGTCCCACCCTCCTGCCCAGCCCCATCCCCTTGGCAGAACCCCTCTTTATCCCCTTTTAGTGCCTTCTAGCTCAGTTTTCCCTCAAAGTTGTCTCATTTCCCCCCAAGGTAATTCCATGCTCTTCATCTGCCTCTGCAGCTCTAGCTGGGCTGTTCCAAGGAGCCCTGCATGTACCCAGGCAGCTGGGAACAGGGAAAAATGCCCCAGGGAGAGGGAAAAGAAGGACTTTGGGGGAGGAAAGCTTGTGGATCATGTGAAGGAAGAGGAAGACAGATCCTGGAGGATTTGTAGATGTTTCTAATCCACGAGGTTATCTCCAAACCCACAATGATTCCCGTGTGTATGGGCAGGAACAGGGCACCAGGCACTGCTATTTCCCCTCTCAACATCCAAATCGGATTCACTGTGGCATCAGATCTGAGTAAATCCCTGGCAAATCAAACTTGGACATCTCAGCCTGACCTTGGCACCCTCAAACCATCTGAGCATCAAAGCAAACCCCACCCAAGGGAGACAATTTTGCATCCAGGGTTTCCCACATTGAGCCGTGTGTGTCCAGCAGAGCCTTCATTCCACCTTTCTGCCTTTTCAAACAGCAGGATATGAATGAAAATTCCCCCAAAAACCCCTTTTTGAAGGGCTTTGTCCTTGCTGGGAATGCAGGAGTGGAGCTGTGCTGGTCCTTGCAGCTCTCTCCCGCAGAGCTGGAGGTAACTCTGAGCTGGGGGGCGCTCCTGGGAAATCCATGCACTACCCAGCTGTAAAATGGGGATATCACGTTGCAAATCAGGAAGAAAAAGAAGGTTTTTTAAGGCAAACAGGGTCTTGTTAAGGTTTCTGGAGAGGTCTGAGTTCAACCCCCCCGGGGGGGAGGCAGGAGGGCAGAGCAGAGCCTTGAAATAAAGCAGGAGGTGCTGGGTGAGGGATCTCGGATTTCCAGCCAGGGCTTTTTACAGCCAGGGCTCAGGGCTTTCCACCAGAGCCCCAAAGCAGCCAAATTAATCAGGCTAATGAAGAACCCGGGCTGCTGGAGGCTTTGGCTGTGCACCACCCCTTAATTAGGGCTAAATCCCTGATTCTGGGCATGCAGAGGTGCAGCTCCTCCGTCTGGAACATGATTAACCTCAGTGCTGGTGTGGAGAGAACAAAACCCAGCCCAGAGGATGGGATGAGGGGTTTTGGCTCTGGCTGGGGTTCAGCTCAGGTCAGGCTGCGCTGGGACTGGGCTGGGTCTGGTATTCACCCCCTCCAAGCAGAGCCAGGACAGGTTTGGCTGCTGGAGGAGATGCCCAGGGATGTTGGAATCACCAACATCTGCATTTCAGGACTTAAAGAGTTTTTTGGGGGAATTTTCATTCATATCCTGCTGTTTGAAAAGGCAGAAAGGTGGAATGAAGGCTCTGCTGGACACACACGGCTCAATGTGGGAAACCCTGGATGCAAAATTGTCTCCCTTGGGTGGGGTTTGCTTTGATGCTCAGATGGTTTGAGGGTGCCAAGGTCAGGCTGAGATGTCCAAGTTTGATTTGCCAGGGATTTACTCAGATCTGATGCCACAGTGAATCAGATTTGGATGTTGAGAAGGGAAATAGCAGTGCCTGGTGCCCTGATCCTGCCCATACACACGGGAATCATTGTGGGTTTGGAGATAACCTCGTGGATTAGAAACATCCACAAATCCTCCAGGGATCTGTCTTCCTCTTCCTTCACATGATCCACAAGCTTTCCTCCCCCAAAGTCCTTCTTTTCCCTCTCCCTGGGGCATTTTTTCCCATTTCCAGCTACCTGGGTACTTTGGGTGAAAAATCATCTCTTGGGTGGGGTTTGTGTTCATGCTCAGATGGTTTGAGGGTGCCAAGGTCAGGCTGAGATGTCCGAGTTTTATTTGCCAGGGATTTTACTCAGATCTGAAATAAACTGGCTGTTAACAACAAACCAGGATTGATTGATCCCAAACCACACAAAATCTGAATGAATGAATTCATTCCAAGCCTTTGCTGTGTCAAAGAGCTTTCCCCTGGGTAAGAGGGTGACCATGTATAAGTGCTGATTTTTGGAGGGCAAACTTAGGGTGGGAATTGCAAAAGGCATTTGAGAATTGAGCCAGGGAATTTATCATGGTTTACTATAAACCAAACCATTCCATCATGGAATGCTTTTGGCCACCAGGGCTGGTTTTCCATCCACCTGTGCCTGTGTCACTTTGAGCTCCAGTTCTGTCCCCAGGGGTGCTCTTTCTTTATATATATATATAAAATTCATAATAAAGATAGATTTATATTTTATATTTTCTATTTATGTATTATATAAATATATGTTTATTTATATATTCATTATATGTAAATTAAATATTCATGTGCCTGCATTTGCACATATTTGTGTCCTCATCACTGTGCAAAATGCTCCCATTTTAAAGGAGGAAAACTCACACAGGAATGAATTCTTTTCTCTAGAGGGAACTTCATTTGACACAAGGGAAGGAGTTACCTGAACCCAGAACTGCCCTTCCCAATGTTCCCTGTCTGATCCAAGAGTGGATTGGGACCAGCTGCATCACCAGGCTCCTCCTCTCCCTCAGTGGAAGCTCAGGAGAGCTGTTCTTGGCTTAGACCAGGCTTATCCGCTGGCCTAGCCATCGAAGGCTGCCTTGCAGGAATTAGTTGGACTCCATAATTAGCCAGGAGGAAGTTTACCCCGACCAGTCAACCTCAGCAGAGAGGGAATTCATTAAACATCTCTGGTTTGCCAAGCACAAGGCTGATTTTGCAAGTCAAAGAAGGTTTTTGTTTTTAATTGCATTTTCTTTAATGGTTTTGCCAGGAAAAAATCCATGCATGTCCTTTCCAGCAGAGACAGGCACTTGGCCTTCCCAGATTTTGCTTCTTGGCTCCAAATCCAAGAGATTTTCTGATTCCCATGTGACACAATGACATGCAGAGCAGGGAATGGGGATCTGGGGCTGATTCTGAGCAGCGCTGCCCCGGGGTTTGCAGGGAAAGGCAGAGCCCCTGTCCATGGAGCCCACAGACAAAGGGGGGTTCTTTGGGCTCTCTCCTGGTCCCTCACTCGGGTTCCAGATCCCATTCCAAGGAAGGCTTGGCACAGGTGATTGGGGCCAGGGGCTGCAGGGCCTGAGCTTCCAATTCCCAGACAAGTCAGGGGTGTCCTGTTCTGGGTGCTGCTCACCTGCCCCATCCCAAAGCCTCTCCCAGGAGCTGGTTTATGGTACCATGGAACACTTTGGGTTGGGAGGGACATTAAAGCCCTTCCCATTCCACCCCCTGCCATGGGCATGGACACCTTCCACTAGACCAGGTTGCTCCAAATCCCACTCAGCCTGGCCTTGGACACTTCCATGGAGCTTCATTCCATGTCTGTGCCCTCTTCTGCTGCTTCTGCATCGTGGTTATTCCCAGCCAGCTCTGCCTAAATTTCCATTGCAGCTGAATAAAGCAAACCCCACTATGACCGTGTTCACAGGGGTCCCAAGATGAGGGGAGAGACGAGGATCTGACTCCATGTTTCAGAAGGCTGATTTATTATTTTATGATATACATTATATTAAAATTGTACTAAAAGAATAGAAGAAAGGATTTTATCAGAAGGCTGGCTAAGAATAGAAAAAGAATGGAATGATAACAAAAGCTTCTGTCTCAGACAGAGAGTCCGAGCCAGCTGGACTGTAATTGGCCATTAATTAGAAACAACCACATGAGACCAATCCCAGATGCACCTGTTGCATTCCACAGCAGCAGATAACCATTGGTTACATTTTGTTCCTGTGGCCTCTCAGCTTCTCAGGAGGAAAAATCCTAAGGAAAGGATTTTTCAGGAAATGTGTCTGTGACACCCCACCATCATCATCCTCACAGAGCTGAGGGGCTACAGAAGTTCTCTCACCCTGAAGCTCCACCAGGAAATTCCTTTGTCCCCAGGGATGGCCTCGTGTGCCAGGAGCTGCAGGGCTGCAGCCCAGGGCTGCCTCCTCCTCTGCTGGGATCTTCTCCATCCAAGAGCCTCTGGAAATCTGGGTCCTTGGAGAGGCAGAGGGCAGCCAGCTGGTCCAAAAGCAGCACCTCCTTCTTGACTGGTGGCTTGGCCCTACCTGACACTGGAGCTTCACCAGGTGGGTTTGTAGTCCAGTTCTGGCCGCTCAGTTTGGGAAGGACCTTGAGCTCAAGCACATCCAGAGGTGGCAGCAAGGCTGGAGAGGGGCTGGGAACACAAAAACCCTGTCAGGAACCACCGAGGGAGCTGGGGGTGCTCAGCCTGGAGAAAAGGAGACTCAGGGGTGCCCCCATCACTCTGCAGCTCCTGAAAGGTGCCTGTGCTCAGCTGGGGCTGGGCTCTTTCTCCAGGCAGCACTGACAGAACCAGAGCACACAGCCTCGAGCTGCACCAAGGGAAATACAGGTTGGACAGCAGGAAAAAGTTTTTTACAGAAAGGGTGATAAAGTTCTGGAATGTTCTGCCCAGGGAGGTGGTGGAGTCCCCATCCCTGGGTGTGTTTAACAAAGCCTGGATGTGGCACTGGGTGCCAGGGTTCAGTTGAGCTGTTGGGGCAGGGTTGGACTCCATGATCTTGAAGGTCTCTTCCAACCCAGTGATTCTGTGATTCCATGAATTCTGTAGGGCTTTCAGAGCCAGCAGGATTCCCCTTTTTCCTCCTGGATGCTCCACTTGCTGCTGCTTTGTACTTCCAGTTCCAGCTCTAGGAACAAACCCAGCAAGAGTCTGGGAAAAATTCATTTCATGTTCCTTCGCTTCACTCTGCTGCATTCCTTCTCCAGATCTGCTTCCTTGGTGGGGTCTAAGGCTGGTGGTGGCTCCCTCAGGGATGTTTTCTCAACAGGGAGCAAAGTTACCTTGACAATTCCAAACATCTCAGGCTCTGATGGACATGCTGGGGCAGAGGAGGCAGAAATTGAGGGGATCTGGAGGCTTGGCCTCAGGACTTGCATTAAATCTTGTCCTTGGGGGGCTGACCTCAGTGCAGGCGAGGTTTTCCAGCCCCTCCATCCCTTTTGGGAAGCACCATGGGGATAAATAATGCCCTGCTGGGCAGGAGGTCGGGCCAGGTCATCCTGCAGGGTTTTGGGGATGCCTTTCCCTGGGCAGCTCTGGCTGGAGCTGAGCCAAAGGCAGCAAGAGGAGCCCATCCCACCCTCAGTGTGGGATTTGCCCAGGCACAGGAGACTTTGCAGCACACCCAGGGACTCAGGGAGCTTGAGCTCACACCAGGGGACTTCAGTGTCCAGGGGCCAAAATGAGCCAAGGGGACAAAGGTGTCTCCTTTGGGTGACAAGCCTCATCTTTGGGGTCATCACTCTTTCAGCCAGATGTTAATGGAGTTCTCTTGCAAACACCTCAAAATCCCTTTTTTTTTTCTCCATTCTTGGAGGAAAACCCAGCTGAATAGTCTTATTTTAATGTATTTTCATGCAGGGAAGGAGAAGTGTGAGAGCTGCAGACAGGCCCAGGCTGGGAGCACCAGGACTGGAAACAACCCCAAACCTCTCATCTGAGCCCAGGAAAAAAAAAAAAAAACAGGGGAAAAAACCCCACTTCTTATATTTCCTTAACCCTCTTCCCTTTTGCTTTTTTCCCTTGGAAAAATAAGAGATATGCATCAGTGCCCAGAGCAAGCCTGGAGACCTCCAGCCCCGGAGCAGTGAGAGCTCAGGCCTGTCCAAAGCAGCCCCAAATGGGATTTATTTCCTCATGGATTTCCAATTCCAGCTGTTATCTGTGCAGGCTGAGGAGCCCCTGCATGCCTTCATCCCATCACCTGCAATCCCCAAGCCTCATTTTCCAGATGGAGAAACTGAGGCACCAACTCCAGCCATTTCCAGGTCAATACAGAGCCCTCTGATGGGGCTTGTTGGGTTTTCCTGATGAGAATGTGCATTAATTTAGGAATTTAATATTTGGGTTGGATGGCAAGAGGGTTGTGCATTCCCTCATCCCAGCACAGGTCTCAGCATCAGCATCCCACAGGCTGCACAATCCTGGGGCTTTGGGAATGCTTTTCTGTGAGAAAACAGCTCCCAGCTGCTCATAGGATTGCTGGAAAGTCTTCATTTTCAATGCAAATAAAGAAATAAAACCAGAAAATTATGTCCTGAGAAACAGCCATGCTGACCCATCTTGCTGTGGGACAAGGGTGAGATGTAATACCTGCTTTGAAATACCTGCCTTGGAACAGCTTTATTTGATGGTATTGAAATGAGTCTGTTCAGACAGGGATGCCCAAACGTGACGTGGGAATGAGGGAAGGTCTTGGATGGTTTGATTCCCTGCACTTCAGGATTTGTCCAAGGGGGAACCCAGAAAATCCCCTGTGCCACAGGGCAATGAAAAATAGCTGGAATCCATTAGAAATTTCCAAATAAACAAGCAAAAACTTTGCCAAATCAGTGCCCTGGATAAAAAAATTATGATTAGAAATCATTTGCTGAGTGTGGCTGTGTTACACCAGATCTCAAATGTGGGGTTTGGCGTTACTGGTTTTCCCACGGGCATTTGAATGGATATTTGATTCCTCTGGAGTGTACCTGGGATGGCTTCCCTTCACTTATGAGGGGTGCTGTTGGCAAAAGGTGTTAGGATCTTGGAGCAGCTCATTCCCCTGCATTCAGCTCATCCCCAAACCCCACAAGCCAATTTCCATTTTCAGAATGGAAATTTTCAGAATTTTTCGCAGGGGATGCAAAAAAGAGGAGGAAAACAAGGGTTTGGCTCTTGAGGGTCTCTCCTGGCATTTCCAAGGAGAGGGATTTGGGATGGAGGAGAGGGATGGGGCTGAGGTTCTCCATTGGAAGGGCTGCACTGCCATCTCCAGGTCTGCCTGCACAGCCCCAGCTGCAGCTCCAACCCCATCCCCTTCACTGTGGAATTATCCAGCTGTGCTGGCAGGATTTTAATGCTATGAAGAGCAGTCAAATATTTTTGTTAAACAATATTTTAACAATAATTTAGTTTAAAATCCCACTCACCTTCTTTTCCTCTTAAGGATTTATCCCTGGGAAAATCTCCAGCCTGAGCATTTTGTTCCAGCACAGGTGGGGGTGCTTACAGTGATGCAGAGCTGCTCCATTAGGCTGCTCCCAGCCCTTTCTGCATCCCCCAAATCTTAGGGAAAAGCATCTATTTCTAGTAAAATTGCAAGTTTTTCTGGTTTTTTTTTCCCTTGGAAAAATAAAAGAGATGCATCAGCACCCAAGGCAAGCCCAGAGTGCTCCAGCCCTGGAGCAGTGAGAGCTCAGCCCTGTCTGAAGCAGCCCCCAATGGGATTTATCTCAGGGAAAAGCATCCATTTCTAGTAAAATTGCAAGTTTTTCTGATTTTCCTTTTTTTTTTCTGCAGGCAGTGTCCTGGGTGTGGCTGTGTGCTCTTCCTGTGGTGCCACCACCTTCAAATCCAGGTGTCCCCCACTATCACCTTCCCTGGTCTGCTCCAAAGGGGTCTGGATGTGGCCCCAAAAAGCTTTGGATCAGCCAGGCACGGCCAGGCTGCAGCATCCCGGGATACCCATGAGATGGCACTGGAGCCACAGCCTTGGTGCTGGGAAAAATCCACTCCAGGGATTTGGTCCCAAAAATATCCTGTGGTCCAATATCTGACACAGGACTGGGCTTTCTCTTCTGCCTGGGAACCAAGTGAGGTGTGGAGCAGCTCCTGAAGGGTGTTGGAAATCCCAGGAACTGTGGGGAATGCAGCAGGTCAGAGCTGCCAGAGAGCTCTTTCATTTGTTCCTGGCCATGGAACCAATGCAGGAACTGCCAGAAAACCCCAAACTGCCCCAAAAAGGGGCTGAGTGTGCAGGGCAGGAGCTGGTGGGGCGTTGGGCTGGACTTTAGTGTCAATTAATGCCTTTATTGGTGCCTCTCATCCCTTTCCAGGGCCTCTCTCTTCCTGGCAGGCGTCCAAGCCTTCATTCCTGCCTGGTTCCACTCCCCAACCTCCTGCAGTGCTCTCCCTGCCGTGGGCACAGCTGGCATGCCATGGATGCCCCAAAATGATGCCCAGCCCTGCTGGCACCTTGGAATCTCCTGAGCTTTCTGACTTGGTCCCTGCAGCAGGAGCTGAGATGGCGCCAGGACCCTACAGGGGGTGGTGGGAACATCCCGACCCTCAGGGCAGCTTTGGGGTTCACCTGTGTGCTGGTTTGGAAGCAAAACCAGTGAGAGACTCCAAGTCAGAAATACAATTTATCAGGAAAAGGAAAACCAAAATACATGCAATAATACAAAAGAAAAACCACTGACAGAGTCAGAATACAACCTGACACCCTGTTGGAAGCAGTCTGTGGGAACCCAGGACATCCCTCTGGCTGTCCAGAAGGGCCAGGACCCCTGCCAGGGGGCTCAGAGACCCTGGCACAGAGCCCAGAACACCTGTGGGTTTGATTATGACCCATGGAGCAAATTACCAACCTTAGATGAAGATCTGCAAGCCACAACAGTTTAGGTGGAATAATAGTGAAGTTATCATGGGGTGGAAAAGGAGATTTTGGGGTTTTTGGTATGGGGGTTCAGGAGGCAAGATGGAGGGGACTGGGTGTGCCCAGCCTTTCTCCTTCTTCTTCTTCTTCTTGGCCTCCATCTTCTGCTGTGATGGTGGCACTTTTAGATTGGTTTAGAGTAGAAGCTCACTGTCTAACACAGGTGATGGGTATTGGGAAGTAATTGTAAACATTGTACAGGTAGTTTTTAGTATAAAGACATAACCCTGCCCTGGGGGCAGGCAGAGTGCCTGGAACTGTCCTGCTGGATGGACCTCGGCAGGGCAGGAGAAAGAATTTTATAGATAAGAAACAATGAACAACCTTGAGACAGAGAAATGAAGAGCCCTGACTCCTTCTTCAAGTGCCGGGCTGGGAAAAGAGACTTTAGAACTTTCTTGGGGTCACTCTGGCCAGCTAAGGATCCCGACAGCAGTCCAGTTGGATTGGTGGCTGCAGCCCTCCTGGAGTGGCAGATATGGCTCTCCTGGAGCAGGGATCCTGTAGAAAGGGTGTAGCCTTCCTCTGAAGATGCAGTGGAAAAGACAGCCATTCCTCTGGGAATGCAGTGGAGAGCCTGAGTGGTCTGTCCCAAACCCCAGATTAGATCCAGGTGGGGATGCTCAGCTCCTTCCCTCTGGCTGGAGCCTCTCACAACGGGCTGCTATGGTTCCATTAGTCATGGGGTGAGTCCATCAGACAGAAATGGCTCCTGGAGGGAATTATCTCTGTGGCAAGACATGGATGGGCCCATTAACAGGAGATAAGGAAAAAACGATGCCCCTGTTGGTTCAGCAGCTCTTGAGGATGGGAACAATACATTTTTATATTGTAACCTAGGAAAACCTGCAACACTCAGGCTCTGCTCTGAGGCAAATCCTTGGAGATGGAGAGGTTGGATCACCAGATGTCAGGTGAGCATAAATTTTGGAGGGATGGGCAGGTCAGCACAGACACCTGGGAATGGCTCTGTAAATCCAGGACTTGCAGATTCTTAAAAATACCCCATAACCTTCCCCAAAGCTCATTTAAGGACCTCCTGTCCTTGCAAAGGGGCTGGGGCCAGGGCCATGGAGGGGTGACCTGGGTGTCCCACTGCCACGGCACAGTCCCCTTGGCTGTGCTCCACAGGTGCATTTGTGCTTCCCATGGCATCAAATCCAGAATTTAGTTGGAAGGGACCTCAAAGCTCTTCCTGCTCCACCCCATAGCAGGGACACCTCCCACCACCCCAGGTGGCTCCAAGCCCTATCCAGCCTGGCCTTGGACACTTCCAGGGATCCAGGGGCCTGGAACAGCCTCAGCTGCTCTGGGTAACTGGTGCCAGAGCCTCCCCACCCTACATCCATGGGGTTTTTTCCCTCAAAATACACCACAGGGACTTTTGGAAGAGATTTGGCAGCCCGGGGTATTAAATTATTAAATGTACCAAGCCCTGAGTGCCACCCCAGCTGACATTTCCAAATTCCATCACCTCCCCACCTCTAACCCGAAGGTTGCTGTTCATGGGTGCTGGGAATCTGGAGAGGCTTTCCAGGTGTTCAGGAGCACCTGGCACATGGATCACTGTGGAGAAGCCTCTCCCCAAACCCAGAGATCTCTGTATCCTCACATTGCCTCCTCTGCAGACACTCAGACACAGGAGCAGTAATGGGATTCACGGATGATTTCCCACTGGAACTAAACAAACAATGGGAAAAACCCCCAATATTGGCACTAAAACACACAAAATGACATCAGATTCCCTGGAAATCCCCAGCAGGGAATGCCCCCAGTGGGAACCCCCAAGGACAGACCCCAGGAGATGCTGCCCTCACAGCTCCAAGGGTTCCCACTGGCTGCCACATTCCCAAGGGAAAATGAATGGAATTCTGTCCAGGCCCCTCCTCTGTGCCCTGTCTGCATCTCAGGGCAAGAAAACTGAAATAAAGACATGGAATGCAAACAGTAGTGAGGGATTTTTTCCTTCTCCAAATCCTCCTTTCATCCTTGTGTTTGAGTCCTGGAATTTTTCCAGGCTGCCTGTTCCATCTGGGGTGTAAATACATAGAATAAATATATTAAACAAATACATATAATAAATACATGTAATAAATACATAATAACACACATTATAAATATATATAATAAATATGTATAACAAATAGTAACATAATAGTGATATATATATATATAATAACAGAATAGCACATGTAATAAATACATAGATGTAATACAGATAATAAATGCATATAATTAATATAATAAATATACATAGTAAAGACATAATAATATACAATAAATGCATATAATGCCTATATAATAAATGCATATACTACATATAAAATAAATATAATAAATGCATAATAATAGATAATAAATTCATATAATGAATTATATAATAAATATAATACATATATAATAGTAATTAATCATATAATAATAATAGTAAATGAATGTAATAAATACATAATAATACATGTAATAAATGTATCAAAGAGATATTTGGGGTATAAATACATCACAGTTTTCACTATACATAGACACACTATTTATTTTTTATAAATATATATGTTGTAGAGAGAAAGATGCATCCAGGCTGCTCCACAAACGGAAACTCATCAAGCTCTATCTTGCAGATAATGATTTCTATTCTTATTTTTCTTTATCAAGCTCCAGAAAAACAATTAAAACTTCCCCCAAATAATAATGATAAAAACAAAAAACCCAAACAACAAACCCTGCAAGAAATCTGAGCCCACATTTAATCTGCAGTCTTCAAAAGTTTCTTGGAAAGCTTAATTAAATGGGAATTCATCTGTGCATTGGCTCTGCCTTGTAAAGCCTGATAATGCCGGAGTCTTAATTAAAAAAACGAATGCAGCTTTTGGTTTTTATTCTGTCACTTCAAGGGGAAAAAGCGCCAGGCAGGGCTGTCAATAGAGCTGAGAGATGCCTCAGCCCCACATTGATTTTGTCTTGTTTAAACTCCCAGTTCCAGGGTTCATATGAAAATGATTCCCAATTTATTAATTTCACGGCTCTAAGGGGCAAGAGGAAGCCAGGCTGGAGGAGTTTTAGTGCCTGGAAATGTTTCATCCCAAAAGTTGAATCCCAAAGCTGCGACCCTGGGCTCAGCATCTCCCCTGGTGAGGGATATTGGATCCTACAGCTCCTGACTCCATCTGGAGTTTTTCCAATAACCTTCAAAGCACACTCCAGGACAGGGATGGGCCCCTTCCCCTTCAAATCAGGATTATTGTTATGGAAAATTGGAGATTAATGTTCTCCTGACCACTGGAGATGTTCCTCTTGGGTTGAGAAGGGCTTCTCCCTCTCCTTCCAACAGCAGCATTTCCCAGCACTTATCCCAAATGTCACCAGTGCTGATGGAACCTGGAAAATGCTCCAGGACTTCCTGCCCTGTTCTCTCCAAACCCCCCCTTTTCCTCTTTTCCCAACCCATGCTGGGCACAACCTGCCAGGAATATGGGAATAAAAACCCACCCCAACCTCGAGAAGCTCCTTCCAGAGCACCTCCTGGGAAAGAAGTTTTGGGACAATGTTCTGCTGCCCAAAAATCTGCCTCAGAAAAAGGCTGATTTTCCTAAAGATCCTACTGTGCTCCAGCCCCTGAGGAAGTTCTGGAGAGTCTTAAGCGGATTTGGTGGGTTTAGATAACATCGAGATAACAACATCAGGGCTTTAAAGCTTCCAGGGAAGAAAAATGTTGACAGGGAGAAAATCAACCTTCTCCTGGAGATATTTTCCCATCTCAATATCCACTGGGATGCTGCATTGCTGCATTGCTGCTGGGAGATGGGGTTTTTTTGGGAAAAGCCTCATCCGGATGTTTTTCTTCCGCCTTTGTGCCGCATTCCGATGGGGAATATGGAAAAGTTGTGCTGACTTTGCTGCTGGATTCGGTCTCCTTCCAGCTCCAGACAGTGATATAAGGATCTCTTTAATGCTAATTAATGCGACGACACAAGGAATTAATTCTGTATTAGGCAAAGCTGTTAATTATCCCCAAATAAAACAAAGGAAAAAAGGGAATCAATGCGGGAGAAATGACAACCGAGCCTTGGCTTCCCTCTCCACATCCTTCCCAACACCCTGTTCTGGAAAAAGCAGCCTCAGGAACAGTTTCTAGGCAGCCCTGAGGGCTTCAGGCTTCGCTTGGAAAAAGAAGGAATTCTTCCCTGCCCTTGGAGGGAGCTCCAGGTGCTTGGCCAAGGATGAATGGCACCATCTTCCTTTGATCCGCAGGGGAAATGGCAGCGGGCTTTTCCCAGAGACACTTTTCTCCTCCCGAGGAGGAGGTGGGATTCAGTCTTGGATCAACAAATAACAAATACAACCACAAAGCCATGATAGGGAGCTCAGGGCTTGAGATTCCCATTGCTGTGAGATTCCCATTGTTCTGAGGTTCCCATGTCTTTGAGGCTCCCATTGCTTTGGAATTCCCTTTGCTTTGAGATTCCCATCACTGAGATTCTCATTGTTCTGAGATTCCCATTGTTCTGAGATTCCCATTGCTTTGGAATTCCCATTGATGTGAGATTCCCATTGTTCTGAGATTCCCATGTCTTTGAGGCTCCCATTGCTTTGGAATTCCCTTTGCTTTGGAATTCCCTTTGCTTTGAGATTCCCATCACTGAGATTCTCATTGTTCTGAGATTCCCATTGCTTTGGAATTCCCATTGCTGTGAGATTCCCATTGCTGTGAGATTCCCATTGTTCTGAGATTGCCATTTCTTTGAGGCTCCTATTGCTTAGGAATTCCCATTTCTTTGAGATTCCCATTGCTTTAGAATTCCCATTGCTTCAAAATTCCCATTGCTTTGGAATTCCCTTTGCTTTGAGATTCCCATCACTGAGATTCTCCTTGTTCTGAGATTCCCATTGCTTTGGAATTCCCATTGCTGTGAGATTCCCATTGCTTTGGAATTGCCATGCCTTTGATATTCCCATTGCAAAAAAGAGCCCATCCAAGGGGGTTATAAAAGCAGAGTATCCCTTTCCTGTGCCTCAGTTTCCCATGGAATGCAGTGACATCACATTCCTGGGATGCCTCTTTAGCCTCCCAAAATATTGATTAAAATAATGTCAAAGGAACTGTCATGTCTGGAATGCCCCTGACAGGAGTGTGGTCCATAGGACACCAAATTTGCTTTCAAAAGAAGAAACAATTCCTGTTTTTTCAAACTCTGTTCCCCCTTTATCCCCTGTTATTGATTCAGGAATAATGAGACAATGGAGATTTAAAGCTGGATTTCCCCCCTTTTTGCTGCTAAACTGAACAGGGATAAAAGATATCAATTTTTCCAGTTGTTTGGGACTCAGTGGCTGCTGGGATCAGTGGACATGCACACCCTCATGGCTTGTCCAGCCACATTATCCCAAAATTTGGCACAGGGTGGGGGTATCAATAACAAAGCCCTTGATGCTCCACCCAGGGTTTCTCTCCAATGGGGAATTTTACACTTTGCAGCTCTCCCTCTTTATGGATTGACCTCTTCTGGGTTTTTTCACCCACCTCATGTCCAGAAAAAAGAGCAAAGTGAGCACTTTCCTCCTGGAACACAGGCCTGGATGTATGGCTGTGCTCCAGAAACCTTGGAATGAGGAGAGGAGAGGAGAGGAGAGGAGAGGAGAGGAGAGGAGAGGAGAGGAGAGGAGAGGAGAGGAGAGGAGAGGAGAGGAGAGGAGAGGAGAGGAGAGGAGAGGAGAGGAGAGGAGAGGAGAGGAGAGGAGAGGAGAGGAGAGGAGAGGAGAGGAGAGGAGAGGAGAGGAGAGGAGAGGAGAGGAGAGGAGAGGAGAGGAGAGGAGAGGAGAGGAGAGGAGAGGAGAGGAGAGGAGAGGCAGCAATCCCTCTGCCAGCCTGGATGGGCCTGGCACATCCCTTTTTCCTGCCTGGAGCTGCCTCCAAACACTTGAGGAGCAAAGCGCTCATGGTCACTGAAACATTCAGGCTCATCAATAACAAAAAATTTTGGGGCTGTGGCTCCCCTTGGACATTTTTCTTGCTTTGCCTGGTGCCAAAGGTTAGGAAAGGATGTTCTGCACCTTCAGCTGGGGTGGATTTTAAGTAAACCCACCCTGATTTTAAGCAAAACTGGGTTCTAAACCTACCTGGATCTACTTGGAAGGTGCAGAGCAGCTCTGGGCTCATTATGCTGCCCAAATGAGTGATCAGAAAGAGGTTTTAGGGTTTCATGGATGGACAAGGAGAAGATGGATGCCCTTCCTATCCCCATCCATTGCAGGGATGGTCCTGGCAGAGCAGGGGTGCTCTGAGGGGTGGGGGGAGCTGGACTTGCTCATAACCTTCCGGCACATTTCTTCCTTTACCTGGAGAAAGAGAATACTCTTATTTTATTAAATAAATAACATACATGATATAAAAATAAATGTCTATATCAAATAAATACATTTATTTTAGTTTGATTTATTTAATATTTTTTTCAATTAGGCCACTGAAAAGATATCTGAACACATTTGATTTTCATATTTTTTCTTGATTTTCCTAATTTGTCTTGATTTTCTCAGATCTGTTTGCCATTTTCATGGATCCCTGCCAGGATCCTAGCAGGGGACAGGGAGCACCACCAGCAAAAAGCAGTGAAAGCAGTGGGAATGGGCTGGTTAATGCTGTCCTCAACTGCTAATCCCACCGAAAAACCAGTAAAAACAAGGGTGGAACGGGCTTGTAGGAACTCAGCTCAACTCCTGAGCTTCTCCAGGCTGCTTTTCCCTCCTCTCCCCTTTTCCCAGAGTGTCTCTCCATACTGGAATATTACCAGTATAGCCAGATGGGATGTGTCTTGTCTTGTCTGGCCCTGCTGCTGAACCAAACAGCGGCACTGTGGTGTTTCACCCCACAGACACTTTTGCCTGGCTGGGTGTGTGGTGTTTCACCCCACAGACACTTTTGCCTGCCTGGGTGCTGCAGCTGGCACTGCAGACAAGTCCAGGCCTGCAGGAGCTCTGGTGGTGCTGGGATGGAGCTTCCCCCCATAACAGGGGCTGCTCCTCAGGTTTCCCTCTGTGGAGAAGCTTTAAGGGGATGGTGAAGGAAAGGAGTCGGTTCTGATGGAGGGTTTGGATCCAGAGCTTTATTCTGGCCCTCAGGCCTCTGAATGCAGCACCAGCTCCAACAGAACTCCCTGAGCCCGTGGCTGCTGCTCCTTTAACCCCGGGGAGAGGGGCAGGGAAGGGGCAGGGAGCCACCAAGCAGGGACAGGAGGGGAGGGACAAAGGGACAAAGGACACCTGGATGGCCCAATGCCCCCAGGGACAGAGGGCATCCTTTGGATCTGCCAATCACTGATGCCCTTCTGGAATGCCAGGACTGACAGACAGTGCTGGGAGGGGTCAGGGAGGGGAAAGGAGAGGTGACTGACACACCTGGAAGGGAACCTGCAGGGGAGGGACCCGAGGTTCTGGGGTAAACCCTGAAATCACAATGGAACATCTCCAGAGATCAGAGCCTTCAATAATGTCCTTCCCTGGCTGTTCCTGCAGGAGCAGGATGAGCCTCACTCTCCCTTCTCCCCTTTCAATGCCATTAAGAACAGCCCTTGCCCTTTGTGGGCAGCTCCTTTGTGGGAGCTTTTCTCCCACAAAAGGGGATTTGGAAAAAACATCCCATGGCTTAACTTAAATTTTGCTTCCCCTCTGTCTGTGAAAGTGCCTGGGGAATGAATTCCTGCTCTGCTTCCAGGGAGGAAAATCTGGGGGGTTTGGGTGCTTCAAGCTGAGGTCAGGAGGATTTGGGGGTGGAGCAGGAGGGGCTCTGGGCTCTCAGTTTGGATAAGCAGCTTTGGGGAGTTTTAGAGGAGGGAAAATGAAACAGGCCCAAGCTCCTGAGCTTGGAATTAGAGAAGGGATAGCAAGGGATGGAGGCAAGGGGGGAATAATGCTCCTAATTCTGGCTAGGTGGGGATAAGAGCATTAATAATGCTCCTTTTGGTCAAAATATGCAGTCAAATTATGGATAATCCATAAGCAAGAAGCTGGGCAGGACAAGCATCCCCCTCTTGTCCTTACAGCTCTTCAACCCTCCCTAAAACCAAGCAGCCTTGAAAGGGTTAAAGAGCACCATTGCCAAATTGGCATTAAACTGTGCTAATGTGGGCTAAGTGACTGCTCAGGGGAACAGAGAGGAGAAAAATGATGTGCCATGTATTTCTAAATAATAAAGGGTTATTTATTAATAATCTGGAATTGAACAAAGAGTCTATGAAGCTCAATTAATTATTACTTGTAAAGTGCTTCAGAGATTGCTGGATAAAAGCTGCTGCAGAAGGGAAAGGTGTTGCAAGGGAAATGGATCAACATTCAGCAGGAAAAACCCCTGGCACTGTGGGAACCCAGCACATCCCTCTGGCTGTCAGAATGGCCAAGACCCCTGCCAGGGGGCTCAGAGACCCTGGCACAGAGCCCAGAACACCTGTGGGTTTGATTATGACCCGTGGAGCAAATTACCAACCTTAGATGAAGATCAGCAAGCCACAACAGTTTAGCTAGAATGATAGTGAAGTTATCATTGGGTGGAAAAGGAGATTTTGGGGTTTTTGGTATGGGGGTTCAGGAGGCAAGATGGAGGGATCTGGGTGTGCCCAGCCTTTCTCCTTCTTCTTGGCCTCCATCTTCTGCTGTGATGGTGGCACTTTTAGATTGGTTTAGAGGAGAAGCTCACTGTCGAACACAGGTGATGGGTATTGGACAGTAATTGTAAATATTGTACAGGTAGTTTTTAGTATAAAGACATAACCCTGCCCTGGGGCAGGCAGAGTGCCTGGAACTGTCCTGCTGGATGGACCTCGGCAGGGCAGGAGAAAATTTTATAGATAAGAAACAACAAATAACCTTGAGACCAAGAAATGAAGAGCTCTGACTCCTTCTTCAAGTGCCAGGCTGGGAAAAGAGACTTTTAACATTCTCAGGGTTGCAGCGACCCAAAAGAGCCCGAGATGCCACCTGATGCCAGGGACCTGGTGGGCAGTGCTGCCAGCCCAGGGCATGTTTAGATCCCCAGGGATGAGGGTTTGGAAACTGGAATTGTTTCTTCCCTGTAAGGAAGAAAGGTTTTTTGGAGTACAACGATGGGTTTGGGGTTTTTTTGGAAAGTTTTTGTGATTTTTTTAAGGGTTGTTTGAGCTTCAGGTGTTAGAGTTGTGGGAGATTTGATGTTGTAGTCTCTTCTTAATCAGTTAAAAAGTGGGGTAAGTTCATTGTTGGTAATTCTCAAAATAGGTTTGACTTGATTATCTTCTCTCAGAAGCTGCTGTAGATCTGGTAAGGTGCTGACACTGGTCTGGAGATGAATTTTCTGTTGTGTAATTGTTTGGTCATCCTCCATCTCAGGTCATCAGGTACATGGGGACAGGGGAGGTGTGTCAGCCATGCCTTGGGGAGGGATGAGCCCTGTGGCACAGGAATGTGTGGGATCCTGCTCCTGACTGGGAACAGGCAGGGGTGAGGGCTGGGTTCAAGCTTCAGCCCTGGAGCTCAGATAAAATTGAAACCATTACTAAAATTAATCATTTTTTTAGTGAAATGAGACAAAATTGGAAAATGAGCAGTTCCCAGCCTCCTCCTCCCCCTTTTCTGTTCCTAAAAAGAACAGGAAGAGAAAATCTTCTTGAATATTCAAAACCTGCAGAGGGGAGGGAACAAACAATTCCCAGCTTTTTCTTCCAACATCACACTCAGCCCTGGTCTCTGTCTGGAGATGATCTTTGGGGCAAGCCATCTCTGACAGCCCAGAAATGCTGCCCTGCTCCAATTAGTTCCCTCTTAAGGCTCTAATTTTATTTCTACCCAGAAGAAAACCCAACACCATACAATTAGCAAAACATCAAATCCATTTCATCCAGCCTTGAGCGAGTTCATCTCATGAAACACCCCTCACAAAGACCCTCGTGGATGAGACTGAGCCAACCTTCCCCTCCCCTGGGAGCCTGAGGGGTCCTTCACCACCCCCAAGAGCTTCTGGATGGAGATGGAGAGGGGCTGCCAAGGTGTTCCAGGGACACCTCATCCCCTGTGCCTCTAATCCCCACCACTGCAGCTTGCAGTCAGCTTTGAAAATGCACCTTGGGTTTTATTTTAGCCTGTGCACTTTAAACCTGGCCTGGTTTTTGGCTGGGACTCAGTTCATTAGTCCCTGCCAGAAAATCTGTGGGAAAACTGAGTGAGTTAAAATCACCAGAATTATCCCAAAGTGATCCTGTGGATCATCACTAGATGGGAGAGGGGGAAACAGAAATGAGGTGACCCAGCAGTTTGGGGGCTGAATGTGGTTTCTGTTCCAAACAGGGACAGCCCTGAGCTGTCCATTCCTCCCCAAAAAATCCCAAAGACTCCACCCTCTGGCTCTGTGCTGATTCTCCATCTCCCTGTGCTCTACAGGACCCTTATTTTGCACCTTCTTATTTCTGTTTTTATTAAAACTTTAAGGCATTGCCCATTTCCCTCTGTCCAGCAGCCTCCTCTGGGAATATCCCCTGGAGAAATGAACAGAGCCATTGTTGGATAGAGCACAAACAACGATTGTTATCTGTGTTATGACTCTGAAATTGTCCAGAGTTAAAAGGGAAGGCTTGGTGGAGCTGGGAGGAGCAGAAAGGTCTCTGCTCCCTGAAAGAAGCTTTGATTTATGCCAGGGGAGGTTTCTCCAAGCTCTGTGGAGCAGGAGAGAGGTGATGCTCTGAAACCTCTCAAAACTCCAAGTCCTTTGCCTACAGAAACTCCCCGTTCATAATAATTGACCAAAAGCTTGGGGTTTTACACCAAAAAGCCTCCACTGGAAGCTGCATCAGGCAATGAAGGCTTGGTTGGCTATCACATCTCTGATTTCTCTACTTTTGTGCCTTTGCTCTTTTCTGAAGAAGAAGAAGCTGTGGATAGGATCTGTCTTCTCCCTAACCTTGATTTCTGCAGGAAAACAAATCTGGGCTTTACAATAATCAGAGTTTGAAATGCAGGAAAATCTGTGGCAGTTAATGAGGGCCTCGCAATCAGCTGCTGGCAGAAATCCCATTATTGCACGGGGACGGTGACAAACGATACCAAAAAGTGTTGAAGGGAGGAAAACAAACACAGTGAGCCCCCTCCCCACATGCCTGGGAGAAAAGCCTGATTTGGCAAAGGCATCACGTTTCTATCTCCTACATCCCCGTTATCCCATATTCAAACAGAAAAGCAACTGTGGAAAAGAGGGGTTTGCAAGTGATTTAATGCCAGCATCCATTTGAATGTGAAATATCCAGGTTGGAATTTGTCTGTTGTTTGAACTCCTGGATTTTCTCCATGTTTCCCCATTTCCCCCATGCTCATCAATGGCTCTGTGACTTCTCCTTCGAGCTTGAACCAACCTGGAGTGCTGAGAAACACCCTGGTCTTTGGATCCTTTGATTTTTTTTCCCCTTTTAAATGCTTTTTTAAGTGCCACTGTGTTCTTTTGGAGTCAGATTAACAATGCAATAAATTTGCATAATGTGGATCCATAATGTTTAATCAAAGCCTCTCTGGAAAGCTGTTATTGTCCAGGAGCTCCCATAAATCCTCACCATCACCTCCATGTTAAAGACTAAAACTGTCTGGGGTACATTGGGCACTAATCACTTGCAACATTGAATTGAAAGGAAATTATCCTTTTCCTTTCCCTTCCCATTCCGTGTGGAAACCTAAACCTCCTCAAGCCCCACGTGAGGCATTTTTAGCACAGGATGGGAGAGGGTCACCCCCAGCTTTCTAAACCTTTCTGGGGGTGTCAGGATTATTGGTATTTACCAATATTGTGGACAGGACAAGCCTTGGCTTGTCTGGCCCCTGCAGCTGAACCAAACAGCAGCACTGTGGTGTTTCACCCCACAGACACTTTTGGCTGGCTGGGTGTGTGGTGTTTCACCCCACAGGCACTTTTGGCTGGCTGGGTGTGTGGTGTTTCACCCCACAGGCACTTTTGCCTGGCTGGGTGTGTGGTGTTTCACCCCACAGACACTTTAGGCCGGCTGGGTGTGTGGTGTTTCACCCCACAGACACTTTTGGCTGCTGGGTGTGTGGTGTTTCACCCCACAGACACTTTTGGCTGGCTGGGTGTGTGGTGTTTCACCCCACAGACACTTTTGCCTGCCTGGGTGCTGCAGCTGGGCCCTGCAGACAAGTCCAGGCCTGCAGGAGCTCTGGTGGTGCTGGGATGGAGCTTCCCCCATAACAGGGGCTGCTCCTCAGGTTTCCCTCTGTGGAGAAGCTTTCAGGTGATGGTGAAGGAAAGGAGTCGGTTCTGATGGAGGCTTTGGATCCAGAGCTTTATTCTGGCCCTCAGGCCTCTGAATGCAGCACCAGCTCCCACAGAACTCCCTGAGCCCGTGGCTGCTGCTCCTTTGAACCCCGGGGAGAGGGGCAGGGAAGGGGCAGGGAGCCACCAAGCAGGGACAGGAGGGGAGGGACAAAGGGACAAAGGACACCTGGATGGCCCAATGCCCCCAGGGACAGAGGGCATCCTTTGGATCTGCCAATCACTGATGCCCTTCTGGAATGCCAGGACTGACAGACAGTGCTGGGAGGGGTCAGGGAGGGGAAAGGAGAGGGGACTGACACACCTGGCAGGGAATCTGCAGGGGAGGGACCCGAGGCTCTGGGGTAAACCCTGAAATCACAATGCAACACAGGATTAAGTTTGGACTGCCCCAGATTTCTTCTCCAGCATCCCAAGGCTGGGTTATTCATCCCCATCAGGTTGAGCAAGCAGAGGAGGAGCATTCCAGCGTGTCAGGAAGAGATGGAGAGCCATGTGTCAAAATCGTTTGCACTTGGAAAATTATAAGACTCAATTAAGTCTTGAGTTTCTCTTTTTTTCGAGCTTTTAATTTCCTTTAAATGAGTCAGGCAATAAGGCATGACGGGGAGGCTGGAGAGGCAGGGTGAGCCTGGAGAGCTGACCCAAATCCTTCCCAGAGGGATGTGGCCAGGAAAATCCCTCCCTGGGGCTGCAGGAGTGGGGAAATAGAGTGATTCCCTTTTCGGGGAATATGGGGATGAGCAGAGGGGGGAACTGCCCCACTGATTCCATCTGTGTGGTGTCCTTGTCCTGACACTCCTGATGGTCATGGAAGGTCTTTCCCAACTGGAATTCCACTGTCACCACTGTTTATCTGCAGGTGCTGTTATCAGCCATTGAGGCTGTCAATGCTCCACTCTGGGTGTCCCTGGAGATCCCATGGTGAACATCCTCAACCTGGAATAAAATCCACAGCGTCCCTTGACTGCCACCATGGTGGGAAGGACTTCAAGTGTTGGAGAGGAAAGCAGATTCCATTGGGAAATTGCCTTTGGATGCCTCCAAGAGTGGAATGGGAGTAAAATGGAGATGAAAGGCTCAGGTGGTTCTGGAGCAGAAGAGTTTTGCTGCCTTTCAAAGATTTGAATAAGAAGAGTTCAAGAAAACCCAACCCATGGGTTTTCCTAATTCCTGTAGGATACCCAGTGATGGGATGAGCTGAGCTGGTCCTTGTGAGCTCATTCCCCATTCCAGGAGGGCTACAAAAAATGGCAACTTCTACAAATAATGGCAACTTTCCTAATTCCTGTAGGATACCCAGTGATGGGATGAGCTGAGCTGGTCCTTGTGAGCTCATTCCCCATTCCAGAAGGGCTACAAATAATGGCAACTTCCAGGAGGTGACATCTCCAAGCCTCTTAGGAGCCTAATTCTATAACAACATTAATTCAACATAAAGCCTTCATGAATAGGGATCGGGATAATGCTGGGTTTGGATGTTAGGCAGCTTAGTCTTGCCCATCTTCATTTAACTGAGCCCCTGGTTCTGAAAGGCAGCACAGCTCCAGCTTATTTCAGGAATTTCCATGGAAAAAAAACCCATTTTTAGGGATTTCTCCCTTCCTGCTGCTGGAGCTAGTTGTCCATCCTAGACCAGCTTAAGTTTTTATTTTATTTAGATTTAGGCTCAAGCCCAGATTGTTCAGTCCATAAATGTGGACAAGAAAATATTCCTTGTTGCCCCCAGCTGTAATCCAAGAAGGATTTGAGCTGGAAGAGCAGTAGTTCAACAGCAAATTCAGGAGATTTGGGGTTGCTGCTGCTCCAGAGATCAAATACAGCTCATTTAGGATCATAACTTGGCAAAACCAGCTCTCTGCCCCTTTATTTGAGGGGTTGGGTACTCTCCTGTCCTTCTCCTCTGGTGCCAGCAAGGCTTGGAAGCAGCCCTGGAGCACATGAACATCTTTCTATCTCAGGAGTTCATCAGGCATCAGGACCCCTCTGAGGCAGCCCCAGACCCCAGTGACCAGCCCCTGCTCTCCACAGGAGCAACTTCCATTCCCCATCCCCAGAGGGATCCCAGATGGATCCCTCTGCTTGGGAACCCCCTCAGGAAACCATCTCAGCTGAAGAGCCACCACCAAGCACAGAAGGGCCAAAAGACCTCAAAAGTGGAACTTAACAACAAACCTAATCTAAGAGTGTTGTCCCACATTATTCCCTTCAGTATTTAGGTTGATTTTGAAAACAATTCTATTGTTTTAAACCTGGGAAAAAAAAAAGAAAGGAATGAGAACCACCTGCCCCATATTGGAACCACCTTTCCTGCCTCACCCCAATCCAAAGTTTTGTTTTGCTTGGACTCTTCCCTTCCTTTCACTTTTCAATTATTTGAATTCCCTTTGGTTCCTGGGGTCTCAATCCCTGCCTTTGGAAACCACAAGTGCAATGCTCAGGGATGTTCACATTTCTTTTCTCTTCCTCATTAAGGGTTTGCCAACCCCCAGCCCAGGTGGGGAGTAATTCCAGCTGACCTGAGGTCCAGATCAACATTCATCAACTTCAAGATGCTGCTTGTCCTTAAAGGTGCTTTTCCCCACCAAAGGAAAGAGCTTCTCATCTTTGGTTTTCTCCCTTTTTCCTCAAAATTTGGGAAATACTGAAAATTGGGATTTTTCTCCTGAAATAAACTTCGAGATGTTCTCCTTAAGCATAGAATTCCAGAAGGATTTAAAATCCCAGAAGGGTTTGAGCTGGAAGGGACCTTAAAGCCCATACAGTCACACTCCCTGCCATGGCAGGACACCTTCCCCTGTCCCAGGCTGCTCCCAGCCCTGTCCAGCCTGGCCTTGGGCACTGCCAGGGATCCAGGGGCAGCCCCAGCTGCTCTGGGCACCTGTGCCAGGGCCTGCCCACCCTGCCAGGGAACAATTCCCAATTCCCAATATCCCATCCATCCCTGCCCTCTGGCACTGGGAGCCATTCCCTGTGTCCTGTCCCTCCATGCCTTGTCCCCAGTCCCTCTGCAGCTCTCCTGGAGCCCCTTCAGGCCCTGACAGGGGCTCTGAGCTCTCCCTGGAGCCTTCCCTTCTCCAGGTGAGCACCCCCAGCTCTCCCAGCCTGGCTCCATAGGGTAATTTCTATCCAAATTCAGTCCAGCCTCCTGGTCCCTGCATGAAGGTCGGGATGGACCAACCCCTTGGATCAGATTCTGGTGCCTCTGGTGCTGTGGGCAGCAGCCTGAGGCATTTCAAGGTTGCCTCAATGTAAGCAGGAGCATTATTTTAGCCCAGAGTTTCCAAGAGACCTCAGATGCTGCCTTAATTACAGAAGCAGGGAAATAATTCCGAGTCGGAGGCAGGAGCAGGAGAAGATGAACAAGCAGAGATAAGGCTCTACCTCAAACACAGATAACTGCAAAGATTATCCAGGCAGCCCAGCCAGGTCTCAGCACTGAAGTCAAATAGATGGCTTAATGCTGGCCCTGAACTGAAAAAATGGTATTTAAGGATTTAAATCTTGAAAGACCTAATTTCCCAGCCGGCCTCTAATGGAATTCTGTTAGTTTGGGGAGCGGATCCTGCCCACAGCACAGGGCATCCATCACCCCAGCATTAATGTAAAGCTCTGTAATGCATCCAGAGCCTTTGGATAATGGGCCTGCAATGGAATAATCAGGAGTGCGGCCAATTTCTCTCTGTAAACAGAAGCTTTTTAGAAGATGGAAGACAAAGGTCCTCCCTGCCACCCTCTGGACCTTTAGGGCTTTTCAGCTTGTCTGTCTCCTTCCAGGATTGCTGCTCCATATTCCGTGTCCATCTCTCTGGAAGGCACTGTGTTTCCTTTTCTCTGAAACACCATTTTTGGGTAGTTTTTGGTGACTCTTCTCCTTTAAGGCTTGGGATGTGTCTTCCCTCCTCCCACGTGGTTATTCCAGGTGAGGGTCAGAAGGGTTTGGGGCACCAGGGAACCCTTGGAAAACTTAATCTTATGAAAGAAAAATGCCTTAAAAAATGAAGAGCTCCTGGAAGCCTGATTTGCAAACCCACCCAAACTTCACCATCTGACCATCCACGGTGCCTCTGGCCTCTGTCTGATTAGGAGGCAATGATTCAATTTAATAATATCTAATTCCCAGTGCAATATCAATGAGGGAATCTGCCAGTCATGGGAGCAATTCCGGGCGCGTTCCACGCTCACAGCGGGAGCAGCCGCGATTCCCGGCTCTGACACCGTGTGAGAGCAGAGCCCTCCTCAGGGCTGGGGGGCTCAGCTGGGAACATCCAAAAGGTTTCTGAGGTGTAATTTAGGGTTATTTAAGCAAATTAGCTCCAAAATGCCCCAACCTGAGGGTGAATCTCAACCTGTGCTCCGCAGCTGCTGCCAAAAATGGGCAGATTTACTAAATCCAGCCCTTTTCCAGCAAAGACCTGAGTTCCTGTCCTGATTTTTCCTTGATCCTCCTCAGCATCTCCCTCTAAACCTGAGCCAGGGAGCTTGGCTAAGGTCAGGGAAGAGGATTTGGGGCACATTTTTGAGAGGCACCACCTTTCTCTTATCGACATTTCTTTTATTCTTCATGACTTGCAACAAGCAAGGAATGGAGCTCCATGAGCTTGAACTCAGTAAGGTTTCCTCCACACCTTATCCAGCATCCCAAGAGATTTAAAGGATTTAAAGGTACCTGAGTTATGACAGATGAATGGACTTGGATAAAGAGACCCTCTTCATCTCAAGCAGAAGAAATCCAATATTCCCAGAGGCAAAAGGCTTGCTGAATTTGATGGATCTAGTTGGATCTGGTGGAGCAAATCCCAGGAGCCTAAAGGTTTAAATGCCTTACAAGTTTAAATATTAAAAAGCACAGATTTATTACACAGAGTGACCTTTAAAACTTGTCTCATTAAACTACATCTCCTGGCCCTTCTGGGCCTCGGTGCCTGTGAAGACAAGACTGGGAAGTTCAAAGCAATGAGCAAAAATGGTTAAAAATGTCACCACTTTATGGACTATTCTGTAAAACTTAACTTGAAAAGGGGAAAAAAATCCCCAGAGTGTCTTAATGTCCCCATGGGCTTCTCCACTGCCTGGAATATTTTCTGTCTCTATTTTTTTTTTCTTTGTGGAACACCCACAATAAAACCATGCAAAAACCAGGGACAATTTCATACTGCCCTCATTCCTGGAGAATCGCACCCTGGGGATATTTTGGGGCACAGAGCATCCCTCCAACGCCAGTCTAAATCTCAGGCTGCCATTGTGTCCATCAGAAAAGAAGCCTAAACACATTAAAATGCTTCAATTGCTTCTGTCTGACACTGGAGAGGAGCAGGGACATGACGGAGGCCGGGTCCCTCTCCGGGCGCTCCGTGCGCATCCCTAACGCGAAGCGAAGGCGCCATCCAATTAGGGACACGCCGGGAGACGGGATGGAATCAGCCACACGGAGGGACAGCATCCCTCCTGCCCCTGCCCATCCCTCCCTCCCCAAATCCAGCGGAATTATGCATGCTGTCTGCTCAGATTAGCCCGACATCCCGGACCCTCTGCGCGGGAGGAGAGCGGCCGAGTGATGTGGGATGGCAGCAATGAGCCGTGGGAGAGCCCCTGGGACACCAAAACCTTCCCAAGAGGTTTTTTTAGGAGGAGTTTGAGGGCATGTTTCGCTTCCCCTGCTGACCTCCCAAACTTCTCAACTTGGCAAAAGGCTTTCAGAATGCAGAGGGTTTATCCAAGATCCCAGCCCAAGGGTGTTCCAATCCAACAGCCAGAATGGGCTGCTCCTACTTATTTCAAATTCCTTTCCCACCTTTCTATGGGATATTTTCTCTAGGTCCAAGGTCTCTGTCCTGACCACTGGGCAGGAACCCACACTTGCACCGAGGTTGTGCCAAGTACACTCAAGCCCTCAAAAAGGAGAAATTTGCTTCTTTAAGAGGAGTTTGACACAAATTTGCAGTGATGAAGCCATTTGGGCACTTTACAAGTGAAAAATCACTTCCAATGTCGTCTTCTGCTCTGATAACATCAAAAAAACCCAGGGAATTTTATCACCCTTCAGATATTCCATTAAGTGCAGAACTGAGTTATGCCATTTGATATTAACACACATTTTTAACAGCCAGTGTCATGTAAGTGCCTGTTTCTAAATTGGTGCTTTTTGGAGTTTCACAAATCTCCTGATTTCCCTGTTTCTCACCCTGATTTGGAACAAAAGCACAGATTTGAGAGGCTGGAATTTCAGACACTCTTGTTTACAGCTGATTTTAAGGAATAGTTTGCAATGCAGATGGAGCAGGGGTTGGGAGGGGGAGGATGTTTACTTGCTCTTCTCCTCAGGCCCAGGTAAGTCTGTCACTCTCACTAATTAATCTACAATTAAAAAAAGAGTTTGCACCAAATTTGCCGAGTGCATCTTCATTTTTATTTCCTCACCTGCACCCAAAAAAAAATAATAATCAGGAGTGTAATAAAATAATGTGATAGCTTCCTCCAATGCAATTTGCTGCTCTTCCCTGGAAAATCAATCTAATTATAGAGCCAGGATTAAATGAATGTCACAATCACTGCTAAGGCACCTGAGACTCGATGATTTTGAGCATGGGGAGATCATTTTTGCAGCAGGAAAGGGACCAGTCCCAGGCTGCTTTTGTGACTGTAATTTGTGCACCTGAAGTCCTGGAAAAATGGGATTTAAGCCCTGACTGGGGGGGTTGTATCCAGACCACATCAAAAGGAATTTGCATTGGGAATTTTGAGCAAAAACTGGATGGTTTGGAAGTTTCAGTCCTTTTCATGGCTGGGCTTGCAACTGAAAAGCAGAATTTGATGAGTCCATACAATCATGGAATGTCCTGAGTGGGAAAGGACCCACCAGGATCATCCAGTCCAACTCCTGGACACCCCAGCAATCCCACCCTGTGCCTGAGAGTGGAGTCCAACCCCTCCTGGAGCTCTGGCAGCCTCGGGGCTGTGCCCATTCCCTGCGGAGCCTGGGCAGTGCCAGCACCCTCTGGGGGCAGAACCTTGCCCTAAAATCCACCTAAACCTCCCTCAGGTTTGAAGAAAAGATGGAGAAGGGGGACAAAACCCAAGCCCAAACCCCCAGCCAAGGAGGCTGAAGTTGTCAAATTATTAATGAAAGGAAATCTCCCCAAGCCCTGTTTATCTAAAGAGCCACAGAATTCCCTTTGGCATGACTCCAGGTGGCTCCATGGGTGATTTGGTATTGGAAAACCTCCATGAGGATCCCACCACTTAAAAACTTGGTAATCCAAATGACTTCCATTAACATCCTGGATCACATGGACAGCAATATTCCATTTCCCCAGGCCCAAGGCATCCCCATCAATCAGAGCTGAGCACCAGCCCCGGGATGTTCCCAGAAAAGTGGTGCCCACAGGGATGCTTGGCAGGTGCCAGTGACAAATTCCAGGTGATTCCCAGCCCTGGAGAAAAGACACAGCACAAACAGCTCCATGCCCACCTTTCTCTGCCCCTGGGTTTCCCTGAGGACACAGGAGGGGGAAGTTATGGGGTTTTCTCCCCTGGAATCTGTCTGTGGGGGTTTTAGGGGTGTTGTTCCTGCAAAGGGAGGTTTCCAGGACAGGGGAGGGGGCAGAGGACAGGGAAAGGTGGGTGGGGAGATGTAACCAGGTATAGGGGGAAAACCAGCCATAAATCCTCATCCAGCCCAACTCTGACATTTTTAGGCACGTAGAGAATTTCAACTCCAGGATGTTGTTGGAGAGTGGAGGGGGGAGTTGGGATTGATGGAGCTGTCCCCAAAATCATTACCAGACTGCAAAACCATCCCCAGACCCCAAAATCAGAATTACCCTCAAGGTGCCCCTTGTGTTGGGATCTTGTGGTGTCACATTCCAGGTGAGTGTGGATTCTCCAGTGTCTGATAAGGGTTGAGCTCATTAAACACAGATTACATCATATTTTTCCCTGAAATAAGTAGGACCTTTTGGCCAAACCTGGAGAAAAACGTGTTCAGCAGTGAGGCTGCACAAAAAGACCTCTGGAAATGAATTTTTCAGGAAACATCCACTCTCCACACATCAGCAGTTGCTGAAAACCTCTGGCTTTCACTGAAACTGAAGACGGTGCTTTGCTCAAATTGGAATTCTTTCATATTTCCTTGAGATCAGGGACCTGGATTTTGGAGGGGCCCGAAGGGACATGTGCAGCCTGGTGCTGATTTTTGGGAGGGATTTGTTCCACCACCTACACTGAATATTTCACCAGGTTTCTCCAGAGGGAGCAGTGAGAGCTTCCAGACACCTGTAGGAATTATTTCAGGTCTCAGCCAGGGAGGCAAGAGCAGCCTGGCTGAATGCCACACCAACATTCTGGGCTGGAGTTTTTGAGTTTTTCTCACTCCACACTGATTTGTCAAATCCTTTTTAAAGCCATTTAACCTTTGTGGGGACATTTCCTGCAGAACATCTCACTCTGCTGCAGGCACAGCCTGTGCGGTTTAAGATCTTAAATTAATTCAGCTTCTTTTTGTGGCCCTGTTTGTGGGATGGGCTTCCCAGCCTGGATTTTATCTGAGCTCCCTCTCAGACTCTACCAAGCAATGAATTGCAGCAGCACGGAGAGAGGAGAGGGAAGTTAATCGGGCAGCAAGGACACAAGGCCCTGTTCTGAGGAGAACCTTGACACCTGAAACAGGTGATTTATGACCCCTCCAAAACTCCTGTGTGTAATAAACCCCACATGGCCCCAGCTTGGCTGATTTGTATTTCAGCCACTTGAGCAATGTAGAGCATCCAATTCCCTGGGTAGGAATTGCAGGAGCTGCTCCTTCAAGTTTCTCCTTTTTCTAGGTAAAGGTGTCAGCCTGGACATGTTTTTCCAGGTTGCTCCTATAAAGTTGCTTTGTGGAGGTTGCGGGCCAAGAGCCGCAGCCTAAATTTTATCCATTCCTTTCATCCATTCCTTAGAGCACCTCACACCCGACTGCTGGGGGATTCCTGGGGGCTGACAAAATGCTCCAGTCCTGCTGGAGACATCCCACAGGATAAAAAGATCAGGAATAAGGCAAAAAACCTGCCTGGATGTTCTGAATCCTTCCCTCTTCCCTTCTGTACCCATCTCCTCTCCCACCTTCGTGTTCTTGGCCATGTCTGGGCACGGGTGTAAGAGCTGAAATGAGAGATTTGGGACTCCAGGCAGCTCTCTAAAATGCAGTTTATTGTATCCAAAATCCAGTTTATTGTATCCAAAATGCAGTTTATTCCATGCAAGAGGTTACAGCAGTCCAGGGTTGTGGGTGACAGAGCTGTGCCTACAGCTGTCAGCTCCAGCTGCAGGCAGGCCTGGAGCCCTTTGGTTTTGGTTACAGTGCATTATAGACTTTTCTTTTGGTTCCAATGCATTATAGACTTTTCTTTGCTGAGCATCTTCATACAGTAGAACCAATCTATACCTGAACTATTATCAACAGCCTATCATAACTACTGTAATTACCATATTCATGTTGCTATTCTCCAATCACTCAAAGTCAGTACATTACAGTTTAAGCTAGAAGTTGTTTTCAGTTTTCTTGCAGTGGAAAATTCTGAGACCTTTTTTCCACTTGCCACATTTGCTGACTTGTTTGCCTGTGCTGTCTTTCTGCTTGGTAAAAACATCTTCTTGTTTGGGGTGGGTTTATCCTTTGCTCTAAGCCATACAAACCCCTTCTAACTAACACACCCTTTGCCTCCTTCGTTATCCAGTGAGACTGGCTCAGCAATTCTTTTCTTCTAGATCAAAACTTGCTTCCATCTCTATTCCTTCTTCAGACTCCACATTTAAAAATCTTCTGCCAAGCACACATATCTGTGAGACTTTCTTGTCAAACTTTCATCCTTCCCAACACACGGGTGATGATTTTCCCCCCTTTTCCCCCTTTTTGTCCCTACCACACATGGTGATGGGTCCCCTGCTTTCCATCTGTAGCTATGGAAACCATTGATTGCTGCTAATGAAGCCTCCCCACCCTCCCAGGCTGCTCTGCAGTGGGAGGGCTCCGTGTTGGGACATTTTCCAGCAGGATCCCCCCAGGCTCCTGTGCAGGCTCAGCCCCTCTGGTCCGTGCACATCCCCCAGTTCTGGATGCCCAGGGCTCTCCAGCATCTCTGCAGGTCCCAAGGTGTTTGCTGAGATGATGGAAATTGCGATGATTTCCACCAATTTTGGCAGCAGGTTGCTTCCTGCAAGGACTGGGGCGAATCCTGCCTGGTTTGGGGACTCTCCCAGGCTGAAAAATTGATGGACCTCAACAAATACCCACTTAGGGACCAATTAACCCCAGGAAGAGCCCTCTCTGCTTGGATGGGAGTTCTGGGAATGGATTCTGGGCACCTCCATCTCAGTCCTTCAGGATATTTCCACCTCTGTGGTTTTCCACAAAAGCTCCTTTCAAGCCTCAGCTCCCACCTCCCTTCTCTCCCCAGCCTTGCCTCCACCAGCCACTCCAATCTGCAGCTGTTCGCTGGATTTTTAGTGATTCTTCTTTATATTTAAAGCAATTCTGAAAAAAAAAAAATAAAAATAAAAAAAGAAGAAGCAAAAAGTTTATGGCAATTTACTCTGCTTTGTAATTAGAGCCAGTGATTAGAAAATCTTTCGCTTCGTGATGGAGTTTTCCTTTAAAGAGAAAAAAAAAAGGGAAAAAAACCCAAAAAGGGAATAGAAAAAGGCCGCCAAAAGAGCTCAAAGACTGGAATTAACCAGATTATATCTCATTACTTCCAAATGGAAAGGAAAGTTACAGCCTATTAGAGCAGTTGCATCTGCAGCTGGGCAGGAAGGGAAGCAAATTCCCTCCATGGAACCAGGCTCGGGCATGGCACTGCCTTGTAATTGGCTTTGGGGGCTGATATTTTTCCAGCTTTTCCACTCTTGGAAGGGAATCAGCGACTTTTTATCCATTTATCTCTCTTTTATTCTCCTGGGGAAAGGCCACCCTGGTTGCAGCCCCTCTAAAGGCCACAGCTAATTAAACAGCACATCCTCAGCCTGAGCATCTCCCCTCCCCAGCCTCCTTCCTGGGTGCTATTCCTGCATGCTCAGGAGGAAAAGGATTTGGGCATCTAAAAAGGGGGGGTTTAACTGCCCTAAGGTGTGTTTGGTGCCAGAGGGACTCAGGTAAGGGGGCTCCTTGCACCTCTGTGGTCCAGGGCTGGATCCTGCCCACATTCCCATCCTTCCTGTGCCACCAGGAGTCCATCCCAGCCTTACCAGCAGCTCATCCCAATGCCAGGGGACGGCCTCCAGAGTTTATTTTTTCCTGGGAGAAGTTGTGAAAGCACAAAAAAAAAAATGGGCTCAGCAAAACAGGGAAGGTTTTGTTCCCCCCTCTGATGCTGCTTGAGCAGCACTTCAGCTCATGTAGGATTTGGGGGCTGTCATTTCCCAACTGCACCTCAGGGAAGGCTTCTCATTACATGGGAGGGCTCCCAGGAGATCCAGCCTGATGGAAAAGGGTTTTGGTTGAGGGAAGGAGCAGCAGAGCTCCTTGGAGGGGTCTGTGCAGCACATTACACGTGGGGGAGGTTGGATGGGCTTGGAACAACCTGGGACAGGGAAGGTGTCCCTGCTGGTGGAACAGGATGAGATCTAAGTCCCTTCCAATCCCAGCTAATCTGGAGTTCTGGGTTTCTATGGACTGGGATTGTGGCATTCCAGCTGTAAAATCACCCAAGATGTGCCAGGACTTCCTTATCTCCAGGTTTTGGGGAGTTTTCACCAGGAAATTTCCTTTTGGGGTGAAACCTGAGCTCTTCCATTTGCTTTTATCCCAAAAGCATCGGGAGGGAGCTGGGCTGGAGGGCGAGGTCTCCTCCCCAAACCAAGGCCTGGCACCTCAGCATCCTCTGGGTCTCTGCAGTCCTTGGAGAGAGGACAGTGCTGAACTCCTGGAATGATGCACAACTCCCACCCTGCTCTGACCTTGCTGGAGCAATTCAGAGCTGGAGACAAATCCAGGCAGACAGGGAAACTCATTTAATTGGAGCTCAGTGTCTTTATTGGCGCCGTCTTCTCCTCCTTTTTTCTCCTCCTAAGGAATTCTTTCATTAGCAAGCAACAAAAATTATTTGGGTGCCTGACATCTCTGGAGTGGTGCTGGATTTGCAGCCAGCATTAGCTGGGAGGTTTATCCCAGCCCTTAATAGGCTGCAAGAGGGATGGATGCATTTTGCCTAAACCAGCGGAGCTGATTGGGACCTAAAAATCTGATTCATCTTCAGAGCAGACACCCGTCAGGGACTGGGAAAGAGGAGTTGCAGCCAAGGTCGTGCCAATGAGCTGTGCAGGAGAGCTGCAGGCTGGGAAATGGGGAGAAAGCAGCCTGGGATGCACAGGGATGCTTGGAGCTGGAGAGCTGGGCTTGGAGGGGATTTCTGCTCCTCCACATGGGAGGATCTCCTGTCAGGGGTGCTGCAGGTCAGTCCAGGACCCTGTTATAACAAATTCAGCTATTTATAGTGCTGAGGAAGAGAGGCTGGAAGCCTGGAATGGTGTTTGGGAAGTGAAGGAGTTACTTGGGAACACTGGAACGAGAGGAGATGTAAAAACTCTGCTTTTAAAGGAGTGACAGATGGGAGAGGAAATGGAACTGCTGAGGAGCTCGATGGGTCATGGCAGAAGGGCTTCTCCATGGTTTTTAGTGTCATAGGGGATCCATGGAGCCTCTTATCCCCTCTTGGGATAACTCAGCCCATTGAACTCCACTGGAGTGAGGGGAAAGCTTTGGCTGCTTCCAAAGCTCTGCCATAGAGGGAGAAAACAGCCCCAGTCAGGATTGAAAGGTCCTAAACCCCAGCCCTGAATTTGCCATCGAATTCTCTCCTTCCCTGGGGATATTGCAATGAGGCAGGTGAGGAAAACCCCATGTCCAGAGCCCAGAGCAAAGCCACCCTCCACCCCAGGCACCCCAAGCCCATCCCACTGTCCCCAGCCCTGCTCTCCAAAGGACAATTCTGCCAGCTCAGGCATGAGCTGTCACAGTGACAGCCTCCCTGTGGCTCCTGCTGCCTCATGATTGAAGCTTCCATTAACTTACACATCCATTCTGTTTTATTTTCCAGGTTTTCTTTCCCATTTTTTTTGCTTGAAGCTTTGCTCACCTTAATTTGATGATTTTTTTTTTTTTCCTTAAGCTCTGTCACCACTTCTTTGGTCTCAAAGGAGTTTTGGGGAGTTGCTGCAGCCCCTCTGCTCCCAGCCAGGCTAAAATGGGATGCCCTAAATAATTCCCCCCACTCTTTGTTTTCTGGGAATTCACTCCAATAACTCCCCCCTGGTGTGGATTCCCAAGATGTTTTTCCTCATGGCTGGTGGTCAGCTCTGGAGTGTCACAGACATCTTTTATGGAAAATCCTTTCCTTAGGATTTTTCCTCCTGAGAAGCTGAGAAGCCTCAGGAACAAAATGCAAACAATGGTTATCTGCTGCTGTGGAATGGAACAGGTGCATCTGGGATTGGTCTCATGTGGTTGTTTCTAATTAATGGCCAATCACAGCCCAGCTGGCTGGGACAGAGAGTGTGGGACAGCTGCTTTTGTTATCATTCTTTCCTTTCTATTCTTAGCCAGCCTTCTGAGATGAAACCTTTTCTTCTATTCTTTTGGTATAGTTTTAATGTAATATATATAATAAAATAATAAATCAAGCCTTCTGAAACATGGAGTCAGATCCTCATCTCTTCCTTCAACATCAGACCCCTGTGACCACCATCACACTGGAGATGATTCCAAGCACAGAGGTCTCTCTAAGTTCTCTTACCTGCAAGACTTGTCTGGGAACAACAGCAACAACAACAAAAATCAAAGAAAATGAAACCCTTTTCCTGCTTTTTAAGAGGATTTTTTGGTCAAGCTCTTGGGTTTTCCCAAATGGGGACAAGTGGCCTTCAATCTCTGCCTGTTTGTTTTTCTGTGCTTGTTTTCCCTTTGATTCTTGCAGGGGTCACTCCACCCTGCACAGGACTCTGCTGATCACAGTGTGGTGGGAATGTTGGTCTGGATTGCAATGGCCAGAGACAATGGTTAAAGATTAAAAAAACCTTGGAAAAACCAAACTGGGCTTGCTGCTGGATCCTGGATGGGAAAATCGTGCCTGTAATCCAATAGATCCCATGGTGCACATCCCTCAAAACATGAAGAAACTTCAGATTTGGAAAAGGGGGCAAATCCATCCTGTTTTCACATAGGAAAAGATGGAATTGGTCAATTGACACGTTCTGATTTGTTTTTCACAATAACTTTGAAGCTTTGCAAAGCTTTGAGGGAGGTATTCGGCCCTGTATAGCCCTGGAGCAGCTCATTTTCCACAAACCCCCTGGAAGTCTGTCCCAGAGATTTAAAACTCCCTCAGTTACCTGGGTTTCCATTTTAATTCACTCTGGAAGAGCACTGACACCTCCTCCTGCTCGTGCAGACCCTGCTCAGACAGCAGATAATGGACCTGAGAGTTGTAACTGGGGACAAAACAATGCCCAGATCATGGAACCATTGTCAAGTCCTTCCTCTGGGAATGCAAAATGAGCTTTTCCTGGAGTTCTGGTTTCCCCTACACAGGATTTTCCAGCCAGGCTTTGCATCAAGCAGAGAGGGTGGATGGGAAGGGAGAAAAGCAGTTAATGGGATTGTATAGGGGCAAAAGATTTTGGAGAAATTGGGAGGTGGAGGCAGCCTCTGGCAGGTCTGGGCTCTCCTCTGCCTGTGGGACTTTTCTGAGGAGACAGAACTGAGTCTTTTGGTTGAAAAGCAGGAATTAACCATTCATGGGGGTCTACTTCATTTATCCATGTGCCAAGAGCAAAACTCAACACCCCCATTGGGCACCATCATCCAACCCAATCTCCTCAACCACCACCATTCCAGGTTTTCTCCTTTCCAAAAAATCCCTCAGAACATCAGCAAGGATCCAAACCCTTCATGGGGGCTGGAAGCTCAGTTGAAGCTGCAGAGTGGGATGGAAGAGCTGTGTTCTTCCATCTTAAACACCTTCCTCTTCCCACTGCCACAGGAAATGGAGAGATTTTCCAGAGTGCAGGGATCAGCAGGGTGTTCCTAAACATTTTTTATTTGGTGTTTTCTTTTGGGGGTGATTTCGAGCTGTTTGAGTCTCCCTGGAGATGAATCTCTGTGTTTTACAGGGTAAGGCTCTCAACAGAAAGAGTGGGATTTGGGGTTATGGTGCTCTGGCCAGATGAGGGTCATTACAGCCATTTTTAATAAAGATTTATTCTAACAGAAATAGCACTTATAAAACTTAAATTAATCCACAGAGCTGCTGGGGAAAGGGACAGGTTCTTTGCCAATTATATTTCTTCAAAAACACTTCAAAGATTAAAAAGAAAAAAAAAAAAGAAGCAGAAGAATCAACCCTCTCCATTCATTTATTTATGAATTAATAAAAGCAAGAGAGAAAGAAGCAGTTAACATGCATAGATTTGGAAATCCAGCGGGATTTGGGGATAATGGAACCTGACCTTCTGCCTCCCAGTGCTGGGTTCCACTTCTCTACCAGAGCTGAGGAGCTCTGGGGCTGCAGCCCAATGTTCTCCAAAGGGTTTCTTTACACACACGGGTCTGGAAACCCCCATGTGGACACTTCTCAGCCCAAAAAATCCTCTTTTGGGTTTTTCACCCCTGTATTTCTAATTTTTTTTAATTTTTTTTTTACCCAAAACAAAACTGAAGAGAATGGCAAAAATGTTGCTTTTCTCTAAAAAACTTGGTCTAGAAAAGCTTTTGTGCTTTAAATTCTCCAATGTTCATTAAACCTCCGTGTTCAGACAATAAAAATGCTGCCTAGCTGAGTTCCAAAGCAGCAGGGGAGGGTTCTCCCTGTGTCTGGAGCATCTCCTGCAGAGGTGCCTCCTTTTCCTAGCAGGATTCTCCAAGGAATTTGGTCTCATCCATGTTGGGAGCAGGACAGGAGGGCTTTGCCCTGCACTAAGATCTTATTCCCAGGTTTGTTCCATACAGCTGGGCTTTGCAGCTCAAAGATAATCCATAACCCTCTTTTAAGATTATTTTATGGTGTTGAGGATCTCCCTGAAACATGAGAAAATGCCAAAAATAAGCAGAGTTTGCACTTAGTTTGTCTCATAAATTAAATCAGATCTTGACTTTGCTGAGACAAATCAGTCTGTGGAACTCACAAGAAAATAATCAGGACTATTCAATTTATTTTAAACAATATTTTTGTTTTAAATCAGGGAGTTTTAAGGGATAAAACCCATATTCTGCAGGTTTTAATGCTGGAGACTCTGGGTTTTTGCCATATCATATTTCCATCCCATCAGCTGAAGGAGCTGTTTGTGTTTGAGATGAGGCATGGGTGGATGCTCTTTGCATGGAATGCTTTCCTGATCCTTTATGTGCATCCTGACCTCCACAAAGATGCTGAGGAGACCTGGTACCTCACCAAATCAGGGCCAGAAAATCTCATTGCAGGTTCTTAGAATGCAGCCAGTTTGGAACCCACACCTGCAAACCCTTTCCATGGTCACCCAGACCCAGGGTTAATTCAGGACAAATTCCACTGGGATGTCAGGCCCCACAAGCCTTGAAGGGAAGCTCAGTACCTTGGGCCACTCATTGGCTTTTAATTTTAAGGTAGAGAAAGACATTTTAATGAAAAGGGAGGAGAGGAGGCAGCAACTGATACCTGGGCCTGAACCTCGTGTGTCTCCAACAGGAGATTTCAATCCCAGTTAATTCCCACTCCTTCTCCTCCATGGCTTTCTCCTCTTCCACACCACCATGGATAACTGGTTTCCACCAAACCCCCCTCTATTCTCCAAGCAGGACTCATTTCCCACTGCCTTTTTTAGACCAGAAGGGCAGGAGAAAGTAATAAGCACTCAGTGCCCTGTGTTCAGGTTAAGGATGGTGATTATCCTTTTGGAGTGCTGGAGTCGGTATTTTTATAACACCCAAGGTTTATTTTAAGTGCATCTCTTCTGAGGGCAGAAATAGGTGTTTGTGCTTGGAGGTGGAGAAAAGCAGCCAGGGCTGCTTAATCTCTCTGGAAAAATGCTGGGCTGTGACCTTGAGTGGGCATCCAGCCTAAAGCCATCGAGTCCTTGCCATGGGAGCATCACTCTTACAACTGAGATTAAAGGATGGCTCAGGAGTGATCAAATCATGGTCAAAATTATTCAAGCTGGTTTCATAATACCTGATTATTTAATAAATTCTGATTAACTTTGTTTAAATTGAGCTGGGCAGATCTACTCTGGCTTCAGCACCAGCTTGTGGCTGCAAAACCGTGTGGAAAAAAGCGCCAGTAAGAAAGATATTTCTAAATAAATAACTTGGCTTCTCAAAGTGACTTTGGGAAGACAGACAGAGATCACAGGATTCTTGCTCTAAATCAGATTTGGGTCTGGACACCAAGCAGGGCACCAGAAATGGGTGCTGAGGGGCAGATACAGCTTGTTCAGGGCTCAAAAACAAGTAGTTCATGTTCAAAGGTCTCTTATGGATCTCACCTCCTCAAGGACCTTTTCCTGCATCTTCATCCTCCACCTCTCTCGGGGGCAGAGAGCAGAATCACTTGAACTGTGCCACCTCACCATTCCCTCCTGCTTGCCATTAAAATGTCAATATTTGCAGCCCTGCTTGGTGACACTCCGAGGTCCTGGTGCCACCCAGGCTGGACCAACACCTGCCAATCCCACCCTGCCAGGGCGGGAGCAGGGCGGCAACCTGGCCGGGCTGCACAAAGGCAGCGATGAGAATAAATTGCCTTGTCAAAGAGGAGGGCAGCTCTGCTCTTAATGGAAATAATGGTAGATTACACGGGCTTTTGTCACACAATATAATCAAAGACAGGATCAAAGGGAGGGAATACAGCAAATGGTTAGCAGGCAAGACATGCTAATGAGATAAAAATGCTCGCCTTGCCACCTCTCCAAGCTTCAATCGAAGGATAATTGATACTAAATAATGTAATTTTGAGCTGTGGTGAAATGCACTTAAAACCAGCAGACAAGGCTGTGAAAATGTTTTAGTTTTTCTGTTACTCTGCTGTCATTTCCAGCACTTTTTTTCCAACGGCCGTGTGGCTGCTGATTGTGTGTGTGGGAGCTGTTAAAAAGAGAACAAGTGGAGAAAAAGCCAATTTTGGTGAAATATTGGTGCATTTACAGCACTTTAACCCTGGGCCTGGGGCAGGAACAAGGTCACCCCTGCTGGGCTGGGTTTGGGTGTGGGCAGTGGGGACAGCTCTGTGGTGGCAGTGGCACCACTCCCTGCAGAGAGCCCTGGGATGGCAGTGCCACCTCTGCTGCCACCAGGAGCTCTCAGGCAGCAGCAAATTTCAGCTGCTGCTCCCACCTGGCGCTGGAAATGCAATTGGAAACTGGCATGATTTAAATGGGAACCAGTGCAGCTTAGAGGATTTGCCAGCAGTAAGGCAGTGAAGTGCAAAGGCTGGCGTGAGGTGGTGTCCAAGGGATGGGATTTTATCCCCCTGAGCCACGTTGGCTGATGCTCCACTGCATCTCAGGCAGCTCTGGGTAGCCCCAGGGATTCCTGATCATCTTTCTTTCCCTGGAAAACTTCTGCACTGCCTGCTTTGTGGGAAAATTAGAATGCCAGATTAGACAGAGCTTAAATATTTCTAAATGCTTTCCCATAGCCTTTCCTGTGTATTTTAGGGCAGACCTAACCCTTGGTGCTGGTGGATTTCAGACCTTGCCATCCATGCTGGATTTAGCAGCTCAGTGGAGACACAGAATTCCCTTCCTCCTCTGCAGGACTCCTCCATGTTTTGTTTCCCAGCTCACTGTGGAGCATGAAAAATTCTCAGAGATCATGGAAGTACCAGCTCTGAGGGCCCTTCAATCACCACCCAACACACCCAGCTGGCAGCACCAGCTCTCCCAAGAGCATCCAGAGGCTGGAGCAGATGGGAAGATTTTGTAAAGTAATTCCCAGAGATCCAAAGGCAACCATAAATGCAGGAAGCTGGATGCTGCCTGGGGACAGCACAAGAAGCCCTGCTTGAGGCAGAGCTGATCCAAGGAGGAGCCGTTTATATCCAGCCCGGAAGATCCCACGTGTGGAAAAAACTCACTCAGCAATCTCCGGCTTCAAGCAATGACTTCATGTCCCAAAATATGAGCATTACAAGAGGGAAAAGCTGTAAATTAAAAAATAGGGAGCTGTAATCCTGTGAGGAACATCTCTGGAACTGGAGGGGAAATCTTAACAACCACGAGTCCCCATCCGGCTTTCCTGGTGCATCCATATTTTTAACATGTTCCAATTGCAGCAAGGATCTGGGAGGAGGAAGATCCACAAGTTCTTTGCTGAGTGTGGGTGGAGGAGAGATTTTCTGGGGTCCAATAACAGCTGATCCATTCAAGAGCATTCCTTGCTCTTCCCAAGGTAGGAAGAGCTCTGTGAAAAATGCAAAGAATGACAACTTAAAAATGAAAATTACTTTGGGGGTTGCAGATTTTTTTTTTCCTACTTAGAAGTTCCTTGTGGCACAATTAATCAAATCAGGACATTCCCCAGAAACTTTTGGTGTTGTTTATTTATTGCACGAGTTCGGCTGAGCAGCTTCCCTGCAGAAAGAAAACTGTTCTGTGTCAAGGAAAATAAATAATGAAAAATAAAGGATCTCTCCTCCTGCATTTCCAACCCCCTCTTTGCTGACGGATGCCGCAGGCAATTACTGAGGATAAATTAAGACTAATTATGCCAGTTCTCTTCTGAAAGTTCTGAAGAACCTTGGAAGCACTTCTTCACATCAGGATGCCCTGCAGGGTTCAGCAGCACAGGAGAGCACATGAGATCCAGGTTCATGAAAGGCATGGTCATGGATTGAGGAGATGAGGGAGGAATAATCCACAGATCCAGCTCAGCTGGACTCTCAGAAACCCCAGGAAAACCTGAATTTGAGTGCACTGTCAGATACAGCCACCAACCCTTTCTTATTTGAAGCCATCTGACCCCAATGTACTGAACTCTTCTCCCAAGAAGCATTAAAATCCTCATTTTTCCTCTTTCCCACCTACTTGGTGACCACTGCCACACCCTCCTCTCCTTGCCTCCCTCTCCCCTGATTCTACAAACCAGTCACTGCCTTTCATGGCCTCTTTTCCCCTGGTACAAAGTTTTGGCCACAGCTTGTGTTCCATGAGCTGGAAAACCTTCAGCTCATCCACTTGGGTGCAGCCAATGGCAGAGACTGGCACAGTGAAGCCCCAGAACAGAGCAGAGCTGATCCAAGGGGCTGTTCATATCCAGCCCAGAAGATCCCACATATGGAAACTCACCCAGGAGTCTCCGATGGCCCTAAACAACCTGCAGCCCCTCAATGTTCTCCTCTGGAGTTTTGGGGGAAAGAGAGAATGGAATGGAATGGAATGGAATGGAATGGAATGGAATGGAATGGAATGGAATGGAATGGAATGGAATGGAATCAGTTGAGCACCTTTTTAAAACCTGGTCTGGTTTTAAGCATTCAAGAGTCAGGTGAGAATGTTTTCATACTGGAGTCATCTTTTATAAAATCGTGGAATTGAAGAAGGGCTTGAGTTGGAAGGGACCTTAAAGCCCATCCAGTCCCACCCTCCATCATCTTCCCCTGTCCCAGGCTGCTCCCAGCCCTGTCCAGCCTGGCCTTGGGCACTGCCAGGGATCCAAAGGCAGCCACAGCTGCTCTGGGCACCCTGTGCCAGGGCCGGCCCACTCCTGGAGGGGAGAATTTTTCTTTACATCCAAGAAATTCCAAAGGTTCATGTGCCCCCAGGGTTTACTGGGATGTAAAGGAAGCTGAAAAAAAAGGGATTTGAGATGGGATGAGCTCTTGCTCTTGACCTGAGCAATGTCACCTTTAGGCAAGTCAGTGTTGGAATTCATCTTTTCTGGATAACACTTTCTATGGCTGCTTTCATCCTCTCCAGAAAAAAAGAAAGAAAACAAACAAACAAACAAACAAACAAACAAAAACCCAAGGAAGACAAAACACACACAGGCAAATCCAGTGAGGTTCTTACACCCTGCTTGGACAATCAGTTTGAAGTGCTGGTGCAAATCTGCTCAGGGAGAGGATGAACGTCCTGTCCCTTGAGATGCTTTGGCCATACTTCCCAGAACAGAAGGATTCATTCCCTGGACATCTGATTGTATGGTTGTGGTTGTTATGGGGATGCTGAAGTGATTTCTGACAATATAAGAAAGGATCCAAGTGGTTTATTCCATTAATAGCCTCATCCATGTGGATGGTGAGAGCAGCTTAGAATGCTCAAATGACATCCACCACCAGCCACGTGCTGAGTGCCTCAGCTGTTCTGACCACTTCCATCAACCTCTTCCCACTCTGCTGAGGGTGAGAGGGGCTCAGAATCTGGGATTCCTCTCCTGGAAGAAAAAAAAAAAAGCATGGAAAAATAGTTTAACTCAGGCCAGAACAAGTGAAGTTGTCTCTTCCTGAATTCCCAGTAAATCTGGGGTGAAAGGGTTTTAACCTTTATAAAAATTTTTTACTCTGCTCCCATTTCCATCTATTCTGAAGCGGGGTGATAAGGCTGCAAACCAAACAGGCAGAAGCCACATTTTAATGGTGTAAAAATGTGTCCCTTTGAGGCGGTTGATGTCTTCCTTGCACTGTTTTTGCCATAAGGCTGAGGTGGAATTCAGCATGAGTCAGGGTTTGGGATACCCAAGAGGGCATTTCCAAGTAAATCTACTCCTGTCTGGAAGGTAAAAATGCCCAGGCCTCATTCTCAATGTTTTTATTGGCTTTTATGAGTTGAGATGGGAGCTGGAGGACACCCCAGGCTGCCTGGGCTCTGCTGAGCTGAGGGAGAGAAGCCAAGGTGACAATTTTATATAACTCGCCTGTGGTCAGGAGCGGAGCCACTGCCAGATGCTAGCTGGGCAAGGTATATTTAGAAATGAGTTAAATAGAGCGTTCAGCCACCTGGGATGGGAGCAGCAGCTCCAAGTGCTGCTGGAATCACACACGTGGGCTTCCCACAGCCATCATTCCCCGTGGCTCCCTGGGTGGAAAAGGGATGGAGGCACCCAGGGTGTCCTTGCTCCTTCTCTGCTCTCCACACTCTTCCCAACTCATCTGACTTTATCCTCACATGAAGCAACACCTGAACCTCCTCCAGTTTTGACACTGAGGAACTTTCTTTGCAGCATGAAGAGTCCTGCAGGAAATGTTTTCAACCCATGGGAGTGGAAAAAGGAGATTAAACATAAAAGAAAGATAAAGTGCTGCATCTCAGAGCTGCGATACCTGCTCCCTAATGAAGGGATTTGTGCAGAGCCTCCCTGGAGAGGGGCTGAACATTGCTGCTCTTCCAGCCCAACCCTGGAGCCAGCAGCTTTGAATAGCAGCTTTATTCCCTGGAAAAAAGGAATCAAGAGGTTGATGCAGTAAAGTAGGGATGGTTGGGAAAGATCCTGGAGTCGGGGATGACTCAATGCTGCTCAACAGTTCCCCTTTCTTTCCCTTGGTTGCAAAGATCCATAAGCTACACTTGTGTTGTTCTCCAGGGTTTTTTTCTTTTTTCTCTTTTAGACCTTTTCTGCATACATTTGGAGGTTTCTGGATGAGCCTGTGTTTATTGATCCAGCTGCTCCCAGCTCCTTTCTCCAGCCTTCCATTAAATCTGGGCTCACACATTCTGCAGGTCTCCCTCAAGGTTTCTTGCTTGTGGAAACCAAATTATCACAACTGAGGCTGTTGGACTTGAGACCACACTTGATATTTCATATTTTATTTAGTGCAGAGCAGCTCTATTTACCAGAGACTTTCTTTTCACTCTTGTTTTCCTCTGGCCTGTGGAATGGGAAGGAAAAAGAAGGGTCCTGAATATCCTTTGATGCCTTCAGTGATCAGTGTATTTTAGGTTTTATTTCATTTCTTTACAAACAAATGTAAGAGAGATGGAATTTTCCGGGTTTTCCCTTTAAAGCAAAAAAAGGTCATGTTAATTAACCATCCTCATTCTGACAAGCAGTGCTAAGGACTGAGTGAAGAATTTCTCCTGTTCCTGCTTGCGTGTGGGAGTTTGGATGATAAGGCTACTCCAAAGCACATAATCCCATCATTGTAATGTCTCTGGACTGTCATGTAAACTCAATAACGTGTCACTCTCGTCCTTTTTCTGCTATTAAATTAAATGAACTGGAGTTTGAAAAGAGAAGGTGACTAAGGGAAGGGAACTAACTCCTTAAATCCTGAATTCCAATAAGAGACATTCAGTAAAAGGTCCATGGAAATGTTCCCTGCCCTCTAAAATAAAGTGCTGAGTGATACCTAAAACAAATCTCTATCAGCTGGAAAAGCCACAGCTTCCTTTGTGTTTTTAATCCCTTTTTGTTCTGCTCATTTGGGGAAAGTGTTTCATTTGAAAAACACCTGCCCTCATTCAGAAAGGAATGAACCAGCATAATAAATTCCACTCCCTTGTCATTCATTGAACTGGCAGCTCTCGGAGTTTTTTTTTTTCTCCTTCCAACTGTTATAAAATAGACCAAAAGAGGGCTATTTTAGATCAATAATCCATTTTTCCCCCTCTCCCTTGATACTCCAGGTCAGCTGGAAAATGGAGAATTGTTCTTTGCACAGTTCTAAAGCGCTCCCGTTATCGCCCATCGGAGACGGCCACTTGCCCCAGATAAGGGAGCCCTGTCTGAGCCAATGGGCAATAAAGGGAATTGCCTTTGGAACGAGCAGCTGTCGCTCTGCCCTTGACAGTACCTTCTTCCCTGCTGCATCCCAGTCCTGCCTTTGGATGCCTTGGCACAGGGATGAGCAGCGCTCGGTCCCTCCCGGTTCCGTTCATTCCTGCTTCTCCTGCTCCCTTCCAGCCCGAGCTGTTCCTGCCGTGCTGCTCTGTGTCAGAAATCCATTAAGGAACTTTGCATTTTGATGGGAGATGTGGAAGTGCCATCTGCTACCCGACGGCTCCGCTTCCTGTGCTGCACAAATCCTGCCGAGCCCTGCCAGTGTCACCGAGCGCTCCATTCGCCGCTCGCGTTCCCGTTATTAGCAAATTAAGAGACACTTCCTGCTGTTGATTTCCTCATCTAAAGGCTGTGCTGGGACAAAAATCCCCCTGTTCCTGGGCCAGGATGCAATTTAGCCATAGCACTGATCTCTGCTGGGCTGAGACGGGTGTTATTCCACAGCTGGTGTTGTTCTCCACGTCCCTATTCCTAATGCTGGGAAAGGCATTTCCTTATTAAACAGCTTCATTTAAGTCTAATTAGAGAGAGGCCCACGGGTGACTCCAGAATATCCTCCCCTCCAGCGGCGCTCCCTGGAGCACCCTGGGACATGTGCTTGAGGAAATCTGACTGCAGGAAAAGCACAGGGCTCCAGCAGGGAAAGAGCCACTTTATTTGGGCATTAAATGCAGCCAGGCAGCAATTTCCATGCTGATGGAGAGCCTGGATACCACAAGGAATAGCACTGGAGTCATGATGGGCTTCCCGTGGAATGAGATATGGCTCGGGGTGATGGCACCAGCATCTGCCTCCTTGGGAAGATCTGAGATCCTGATCAGTGCCAGAATGTGGGGAGGGGAGGAGGGCAGCAATTCAGAGAAGCAGTTTGATGGTGTGGGCAGGGGTTTGAAGGCCTCCTGCTGCTTTCTCAAGGTGCAAGAAGTTGGTCTGGTGCAAGGGGGGAATTTTCTGAAGATTGGGATTTCAAAGACTTTAAGCAGTGGCACAGGTTTCCCAGGGAAGTGTTGGAGTCCCCTCCCTGGAAGGGTCTAAAAGGTGTGCAGATGTGGCAGCTGGGGACATGGTTTAGTGGTGGCCTTGACAGTGCTGGGTCAACAGTTGGACTCAATGATCTCTGAGGGCTTTCCAACCTAAACAATTCCATGATTCCATGACCCTTTTTTATTTGCCATGCTGATGTTCATCTGGGTAACAGAAAAAGTGAGTTTTGGTAGGGAAAGCAATGCTCCTGTTTGGCTCTGGAAAAAAAAAAAGTTAAATGAGTACTATAAAATCATGGCATCACAGAATCTCCTGAGTTGAAAAGGAACCACAAGGATCATCTAAATCTAGCTCCTGTCTCTGCCCAGGATAATCCCAAAAATCCCAACCTGTGCCTGAGAACACTGTCCCAACATTAGGCTTAGACAACCTTCTTTTGGCCTCCAAGGATAGCAAAGATAGAGGAAGGGCTCAATGGGATTGGGCACCAACTCCCACCCCAGTCTCCCTTTCCTGCTTCTCTGGAGTTGGATCATCTCTCCCAGCTTGATCCCTGTCCATCACTCCTGGGCTCTCCTGCACCAGGGCATTGCTGCAGACAGGTTGCAGAGGGTTTGAGAGGTAAGAGGAGTTGCAGTTACTTTGTATCCTTTTCTGCCCCAAAATGGACTTTATAATGACTTCTGTGAGTGCCATGACCAGTGGGAACAAAGCTCCCTCCTGCCAGCTGGGAATGTCATTCACATTGGTGGCTTTGGATCAAGACAAGGGTTTATGCCCCTCAAATCCCATCCAAAATACCCAGAGTTTCAATCATGTGGCCCCTTGGAGGCTCTGATTTCATATGGGGGAGGTTTCTGGGATATGTCCCTGCCAGATCCCAGTCCATCCTGGGGACCAGTGGGATGTGATGCTCCATCTCCATCCCCGTGCAGATCTTGGCAGGGACTGTCATTGTCCTATCAATGTGATTGGAAAAGGCAGAGAAAAAGAAGGGTTTGTTATGAGAAATGACCAGGAATGAGAGCCAGGTTTCCCGAAAACCTCTGACTCCTGTTTCCAATCCTGTCACGAAGCCAGGACTTGAAGGCTCTGCACAAACCTTTCACAGCTTCATTTGAGTGTCTCATTTTCTTGTATTGACCCAGAAGGGTTTGGGAGCTCAGTGAAATCAGTGCTTTTCTGTCAATTGATTCAGCCTCAAAGAAGCTGCCACTTAGAGCATTCCCCAGCACACACAGAAATCCTGAATATTGCTGCTTCAAGGGTTTGGGGTTTTGAAATCCATTTGGTTTATTTAGCAGAAGCAAAAGGCTGCCCTGAGATCACAGAGCCCAGCCCAGACAGACACAGGATTTGTCCCTGGAGTCACAGCTGAGGTCAAGACAACCTTGTCTCCATCCAGAACTCGATTAGCAAAACCAAGAGTAAAATAAGAGGCAGGAGAATAAACCGTGACCCTACTCCCAGCACGAGGCTGGGGGTTATCAGAGGCACAGCGGGGCACAGGACCGCCCCAGTACTTCACAGTGTGTGTCTGTCAGAATCCAGACTGCTCTGCCTCTGAGGACTCCAGCCCACTTAGTTATTACTGGGTTTTTATCCCAGACAATGCTCACAAAATGTCCCTCAGGGGCTTCACTGTGCTGTGAACCCATTGGACACCCACAGCTGTTCCCAGGGCTGGTGCCCTGAAGCAGCGAGGAGGGAATTCAGCTCCAAAATTCAGCCTGGGCAGGGACCCAGGGAGTTTGACCCAAATTCTCCCCATCCCTGGCACCCATCTGCCCACCAAATGCCATGGGGCAGGCACAGCTGGAGGAGCCCAACCTCTGCTGAACCCTCCCATGAGATGCTTGATGCTGATTGCCCACATGTATGGAATGCAGGACAGCCCTGTGTGGCATTCACATTCTTTGAAAAAATTCTTTCACCCAGGATTTTTCTCCTGGGAAGCTGAGAAGCCTCAGAGAAAAGGAAAACAATTCTTATCTCATTTGCTTCTCCTGTGTTGTGCTCATCTGGAATGTGTTTGGAGATTGTTTACCCACAGGTGATTGTTCCATTGGATTCTGCTGGGAGTTGTTTTGGCTCTTTGGCCAATCAGGGCCAAGCTGTGTCAGGAGTCTGGAAAGAGTCAGGAGTTTTCATTATTATCTTTTTAGCATTGAGTAAGGATCCTTTCTGTATTCTTTAGTACAGGTAGGATAGTATTGTCCTAGATTGCAAGGCAAGGTGTATTCTATTACCATCTGTAGGGCAGTTGTCTTTTGTCAAGTGGGCAGCTTTTCCTTATCTCTTCCACACCCACTCCTCCCTTGGTAGGGGACATCTGCTGATAACAGCTATTGAATGTCCCTGCATGGCTGATAAGAACTACAGCATCCCATTGGGAGATGTGAGCCCAGAGGGAGGAGCCAAGCATTCCTGCCTGGATATAATCTGAGATTCTGGAACACCAGCCAAGCATTCCTGCCTGGATATAATCTGGAGATTCTGGAACACCAGCCAAGCATTCCTACCTGGATATAATCTGGAGATTCTGGAACACCAGCACAGCTTCTGCACTGGATTTCCCAGGGGAACAGCAGCTGCCTCTTGCCCTGGATCTTCAGAGGAAGAGACTGCACCTTTCTCCAGGATCCCTGCTCCAGCAGAACCAGCCCTGGCACTGCAGGAGGGCTGAGCCACAATTCCAATGGTTCTGCTGCCAGCACCCTGACCCACAGGGTGTCAGGCTGGGTTCTGACTCTGTCAGTGTGGTTTTAGTTCACTGCATTGTTCATTTTATCCTTTTATTTTCTTCCCTACTAAAGAACTGCTATTTCCTGCTCCCATATTTTTTTTGCCTGAGAGCCCCTTAATTTAAAATTTATAGCAATTCAGAGGGGTGGGGAGGGTTTACATTCTCCATTTCAGGGGAGGCTCCTGCCTTCCTTAGCAGACACCTGTCTTTCCAAACTGAGACAAGTATTCTTTAATATAATATAGTACCATAAAGTAATAAATTAGCCTTCTGAGAACATGGAGTCAGATGCATCATTCCTGCCTTCATCAGGGCATTCCCTGAAAATACAACACCCTGGCACAGGGAATGATTGGTATTTGACTCTATGATTCAGAAGGTTGAACAATTGTTTTATTAAAACTATACTAAGTTACATTAATACTATATTATAACTATACTAAAGAGATACTATACTATACTAAACTAAAGAATACTGAAGAATACTAAAAAAAGAACTTGTGACTGTCTGAGACAGCCAGGACACAGCTTTTGCCCATTTGGCTAAGGAAACACAACAACTTTATCAGAATCCCATTGACAAATCACTTCAGGTGAATAAACAATCTTCTTAGCACATTCTACATATGTAAAAACAACAGCAGCAGAGAATAGAGATAAGAATTGTTTTCTCTTTCTCTGAGGTTCCTTGCTGGGACTCTGAGGAAATATCCTTGGGAAGTTGTGCCTGCCTGCTCTCTATGAAGAGAGCTGTGGCTACACACATGGGCTTCAAATCCCTGAGCTTCTCCAGAGGAAAATGTCTCTCCAAGGCTCTTTAAAATCCCAAATATTGCTCGACCCTGTTCCATTGTGATCTCATGGTTTACCCCAGAGCCTCGGGTCCCTCCCCTGCAGATTCCCTCCCAGGTGTGTCAGTCCCCTCTCCTTTCCCCTCCCTGACCCCTCCCAGCACTGTCTGTCAGTCCTGGCATTCCAGAAGGGCATCAGTGATTGGCAGATCCAAAGGATGCCCTCTGTCCCTGGGGGCATTGGGCCATCCAGGTGTCCTTTGTCCCTTTGTCCCTCCCCTCCTGTCCCTGCTTGGTGGCTCCCTGCCCCTTCCCTGCCCCTCTCCCCGGGGTTAAAGGAGCAGCAGCCACGGGCTCAGGGAGTTCTGTTGGAGCTGGTGCTGCATTCAGAGGCCTGAGGGCCAGAATAAAGCTCTGGATCCAAACCCTCCATCAGAACCGACTCCTTTCCTTCACCATGGCCTGAAAGCTTCTCCACAGAGGGAAACCTGAGGAGCAGCCCCTGTTATGGGGGAAGCTCCATCCCAGCACCACCAGAGCTCCTGCAGGCCTGGACTCGTCCCCACGTGCCCAGCTGCAGTACCTGAAATAAACAGGGCAGGAGACCTTCCTCCTTTCTAATGCCTTCTAGCTTGGGTGGGGAGAACCTACAAGTCCATGCTCATACCACCATTGCTCTCAGGAATGGCACAGAGGAAGAGAAGAGTGCAGCTTTGCTGCCAGTTTGCAGACAGTGCTGGAGATTCCAGGCTCACAAAGACATCAAAATATTCTCTGCTTTTTGAGTTGACATTTGAGGTCCTCTGTCCAGCTGACATCTTAGGTTAGGGTGAGGGGTAAAAAGCATCTTAGCAGATACTGGATTCTGTTGCTCATATCTAGACATCACTTCAAGCCGTCGATTTTGTGTTGGCTCATTGTTTTTAGGGGTTTTTTGCTAGGTTTGGTGAGGGGTTTCTCCCATTGCAGGCTGGATCCGATGTCATTTGCCTGCTGACTCGATGTCCCCTCCCTTTCACTGTCTGGGTGCCATCCTCCAGGAAGCAGCAGGGTGCCACTCGACAAAAGGGGGAATTCTTAACCATCAAGGACAGGTAGTTAACGAAAACTACAGGTGATTACAACAACAAACAGTTCGAACTCCACCCAGGCAGCAACTGGCCCAGCCTGTTAACTCTGCAACCTTTTTAAAAAAATGGGCGCCTTTTCTACTCATAACAGCACCCAGCCAGGCAAAAGTGTCTGTGGGGTGAAACACACCCAGCCAACCCAAAGTGTCTGTGGGGTGAAACACCACACACCCAGGCAGCCCAAAGTGTCTGTGGGGTGAAACACCACACACCCAGCCAACCCAAAGTGTCTGTGGGGTGAAACACCACAGTGCCACTGTTTGGTTCAGCAGCAGGGCCAGACAAGCTCCGGCACGTCCCGTCCACATTATTGGGAATATTCCAATACCACCCTTTGCAGGCAGAGCCTCCTTTGGCAGAGCTGTCTCCCATCCGTGCTCCTGCTGCTCCCGGTTACCGATCCCCACCTCCTCCAGAGATAATTTCCCGGGGTCGTCAGATAAAGTGAAGCAATTTGGAATAAATTGCGGTCACTTCAGACTTTTGCATTAAACTCTGAACTTTGGGAGCTTCTCTGCACTGGAGCTGTCAGTGATGGGCATCCCGAGGGGGTTTGTATTTATTTATATCCAAAGCCCTTCCTTGCAGAGCAACCTGCAGGGGGATGAGGAGATCAGTGGGAAGGAGGGAGAGGAGGAAGAGCAAGGAATGTGTCTTTGGCCTTTCTTTCCTCTCTTAAAACCCAAAGGCAGCTCGCAGCTTAATGACCTCAGTTCTTGCAGGAGGCCAGGAGAACGTCAGTGCAGGGTCAAATTCAGCAAAAATCACCCTTAAAGGGGATTTTCTGCCTCTGAAACTCCTAACTGAGGTTTGGGCTGTGTGTTACAGCAGGAGGGCAGGGCCTTTGCTCTCCCTGCAGTGTAGGGAACATGGGAAAACCTCCAAGGATCCCCCAAACCAGGAGATGAAGGAGAAAACACAATAAGGCTCCAAACATCATCTGCTTTCAGCAGCTTTTGTTATTGAGAGTGGGGAGGAGGCTGAAAGTTGTTATTTAGAGATATTTCATTTTAGTATCTTCTTAAATACATTTTTAACTCTGTTAAAAATCACATTTCTTGGTTAAAAAAAAGCTGAAAAATTATGGAATCATGGGAAGGTTGGGCTGGAAGGGACCTTAGAGATCTTCTAGCTCCAACCCCCTGCCATGGGCAGGGATAAATGTCACACTTTAGTCCCCCCTTTTTTTTTCCTGATTTGCAGTACCTTGGATCACCCCTCAGTGAATCTCCCTCGAAGTTCTGGGAAACTTTAAATATTAAAGGAAGAAGGAGTTTATTTTTGACACCTCTTGCCCCAGCAGCTGCTGGAGCCGCAGCGTCCCCGTCCTCCCAGGGTGTGTCTGGAGTGAAGGGATGATGGAATTAGAGTCCAGCTCCATGACAAGCCCATCTGCTGGCGCTGGGCTGACCTACATGAGGTGAAATGAGATGTGCTGGGCTCCATCCAGCTCCTGCAGCAGGCACAGTGCCCCACTGCCAGCAGAAGGCAGCACTGTCCAGATGGAGGGATGGGGAGTCCCACTGGGACAGGCACGACAGGCACCTTTTGGTTCCTATATCCAAATTCAACCCCATTTTGCACACATGTTTGAAAACTCACAGAAAATGGAAATAAAACATAAACAGGAGATTTATTTCCATTCACCTGAGTGCAGGTGCTGTTTATTTTAGGAAAACTCCAAATAGACTGAATTTGGTGGTGCCTGATCCATGGCTTACACCCTACTAAAATTTGAAGACCTACAGATGCACTTTTTCTTCCTCATATTCCCAACCCATGCCTATTAGAGCAGATGGAAAGTTTACCCTTCCCAATCTCATGCTATCTCTGCATGTAAATGAAGAAATTTGAGCTTAATACCTGTCAAGCCAACACCTTCCCCCAGGATTCAATTGACTTTGAAATTGTTCGCTTCAAAAAACACCCAAACAAACAGGGAAAGATCCCAAAAGGAAGAGAATTAATAAGGGCAGTGTTTTCTAATATGCGCACTAAACAAATCCTTCAATCTAAATGAAATCTATATTGCAGGCATTTGCTGGTTTTGAGCTGAGGCTGGGCTGCTCTGGCTCCACATCCATCCGAATTTCATGCTTCCCTTTGAACCTGGCTTATCAGAAACGGGGCCTTTCTTTTCTCCCTGCCTTCCAGAGGGTTTTCAGAATTCAAGTCAAAGCAGGAGCCTACACAGAAAGAAAGAAATTAATTGTCCTGTGTCCTTGTGCCTCCCACATGTGTTTTGGTTAGGATGGCCAGGATTTGGGTATCACCCTGCCAAAATCCCAATCTTTTCCATCATCCAGGGGAAGAAATCCTGGGTTTGGGTGTTTTGAAGATTGCTATCAGGCAAATCTAATCTTGCACTCCCATGGCTGTCAGGGATTTATTCCTGTACCTGTGAAATTTGCATCTATGACAACAGGTTTCTGTCAATTTGGGGTGTTTCATCTCTCTCCACAAGGAACCTGAGCACTCATTCCACAGAGATAGGGTGCCCACAGCGCTCTTTTTTTAATGGATTTGTACTTTTACTTCTTCCAGTGCAAAAAATCAAGGTTGTTCCTACTCAAAACAGCTTCTGTTACCTCTGTAGGCAATGCAGGACATCCCCACCACCCTGCACATCCAGAGTTTGCCAGAGAGGGAATTGGGAATAAAATTCCTGACCTGTTCAGTTCTTTCTGGGACACCTTTTCCACCAGCCACTGCTTTGCTGTGTTGAGCAAACCAAGCCTGAGATATTTTCCCAGTGGATTTGGTTCTCTTCAGTTTTCTGCCATCAAATGCAGCATTTTGGATCAGATACTCGGAGATGTGGCTCCAGTGAGCACCTGACTGTCACTGTTTTCTGATTCCTGGTGGTGTTTGGAACAGGCTGGTCAGAGGGGGTGTGGATGTCCCATCCCTGGAAGAGTCCAAGGCCAGGCTGGATGCAGTTTGGAGCCATCTGGGACACTGGAAGGTTCCCATGGCAAGCAGTGGATCAAGATGAGCTTTAAGGTCCATTCCCAGCCAGACCATTCCATGACCCTGTGACTGATGTGTGTGGGATCACCATGGTGGCATTACAGGCAGGGAAACTGCCACAATTCATGAAGGGCCTTCCACAATCCATGAAGGACCTTCCAGCCCATCCCTGATTTTGAAATTTCCCAAACCTCTTCCCAAACCCGTTCCCAAGCCCAGTGGGAAGCCAGCAGAGATGGACACCCTGCAAACCACCACGAGCAGGAATGAGGAGGCAAACCCTGCAAAATCCCTGCTGGAGCAGAGCAGGAAACCAGGGAGAGGACAGTTTTTATTTCCATTCTCCGTGGTTGGTGGGTTCTGAGCACCGCCTGTGTCTGTGGAATTTGCAGACAACCCCAACAAGAGAAGAGATGAGAATCTTGACTCCAGGTTTCAGAAGGCTGATTTATTATTTTATGATATATATATTATATTAAAAGAAAATTATATATTGAAACTACACTAAAGAAAGAGAAAGGAGACATCAGAAGGCTAGCAAAGAAAGGAATGAAAAATAAAATCTTGTGACTGCTCACAGCCTCAACACAGCCAGCTGTCATTGGTCATCAAGTAAAAACAATTCATATGCTGGGTAAACAATTCTCCAAATCACATTCCAAAGGAGCAAAACATGGAGAAGGTGAAGCTTCCCAGCTTCTCAGGAGAAAAGATCCTCACAAAAGGATTTTTCAGAAAATATTGTCTGTGACACATGTCCTGCAGCCACACCCAGGAATTCCAGCAGGGGCAGAGGAGCAGATGGCAGCAGTTGTTCCACTGGCTGCCTGCACCTGCCACATGAGCTCCTTTCCCCTCCCGAGCTGCAGGAGCTTCCAAGTGCTCCTGAAAGCAGAAGGAGTTGGAAGTTTGTGGAAATTAGTAAAGGTAAGAAGATTTTTAGAAAGCTGGGAAAGCAGGCTTTAGAAACAGAAAGAACAGAGAACTCAGAGCTAGCTGTAGCTGCAAAGTCCGAAAGTAGAAGAAGTTACAATGGTACAGCAAGTAAGGACATGGAACAATAGCTTGAGTTTTAGGCTTGGTTAAGATAGATCTCAAGACTGCAGAACAATATGTTTAGTAAGATAGTAGAAGGTTTTAAGCTTACTAACGGTGTTCTGTGTGTTGTTAATAGAAAGCAGACAAGCCAGCATTGTGTGAAGCAGGTGTATGTGTGCCTGTAGTAATTGGTTAAAACAACTGTCTGTAAGCTTTAGCAATGTGCTACTGGCTAGGAAGTTTTTAAAATGTTCTGTACCAAAGCAACCCTTGGCTGCTGCTGCTGTACATGAGCTCTGCCATCCCTCTGTTGTCTCAGCCATGTAGTGAGGCTGATGCTGCAATAAAGCTCAAGGGATGTACCCCAGCACTCCTGTCCTGTTGGTGAAAAGGAAAAACACCAGCAGAGAAGTTGGCTGCTCCCTCCCCATGCCATGATGGACATGGATTTAGGGAGATCTTCTTGGGGAAGATCAGAAGAACCATCGTAGAGGGCCTGGATGCTGTGGGGTGGGAAAAGATTGGAGGGCTGGAAGAAGAGGTGCTTGGAGACCTGGACATTAACTCCTCTCCCATAACAATGTAGAGGATGGAGGGAAATTCCCACAGCGGTTTTTAAGCCTCCTCTCCTTTGCACCAAGGAGAATTTGGTGGATCTGAGACTGTTTTTCCCCCACAGGCTGGATTTGCTCATCCCAGAGGTCTTGGCTTCCCCATGTAATAAAAAATCAAGATCCCAAACCATCACTGGTTATTCCTGCAGATATTTCCATGCACACCCTGGCCCTGCTGAAGCTGAGTTTGTTATCAGCTTAATAGGGCCAAGACTTCAATTCATCCTGGCAATAAACTGCAGAAATATTGGTGCTCCTGCCTTTTCTAATCTAATAATTTTTTTTCCTTCCAGAGGAGGCCATTCCCTAGCCCTGAGATAGTCTCCCAGCCCAGCATGTGGAATTACAGATACTGCCAGCACCTATTAACTGTACAAATCTTTGCATTGATAAGTGAGGGAGAGATTTATGTCTTGAAATGAGAAATTCTATTCCCAACAACAAAATTGAGCCAGTGGATCAATCCAGATCAGAGTCTGTCGAGGAAGTGACTGCAGCAATTGTCATTAATTGTTGTCTCTGTCATTTCAGCAGCCTGCCAGGAATGCTGGCCCAGAGGGATGGAGCTTCTCCCTGGCCCTTGGGGGAATTCTGGCCATGGCCAAGCCACTCTGGCAAATTATTGGGGAATATTTACGGAGCTTCCTTGGTGGCGCATTCTGGCACCTTGAAGGAGATGAATCAAAAATCTCTTCCCAGGGCTAAATGTGCTTTAAGAGCAGCCTGTCCTTGCATACCAATTGCCTAATAAGCCCCAAACTGGATTTGCTCAGATTAATTCCCATACACTTCATTTACTGCTGCATTTTATCCAGCAGCCTTCCATCCCCAGGCAGAATTCCTGTAAATGTGACCACTTCTGGGATCCTGCCACATCCACCCAGCGCCCCAAAATCAAAACCCTGAGGGCTTGAACCCCAAAATAATCCTCGACCTAAATGTCCACTGGGTGTTTTTAGAGGAGCTTTGCTGCTTTGATTTGCATTTTTTATCCCAGAGCCCAGTTTTTGGGATGCCCCTGGGTAACCTGTACAAGCTGACAGGGCTGGGGATGTCTTGTAGTCTGAGCTCTTGTCCCCAAGCCATCAAATCCACCTAAACTATTCCTGACAGCTGCTTGTCCAAGCTCTTGGATGGAGCCCACGGCCTCCCCAGGTGACAGTTCCCACATCAAAGCTGAGCTCTGCAGGTCCTCTCTTCCTAATGTGCCCTGGAGGAAATTCTGAGACATCACTAAAACTTTGTAGGTGTTTAATCTTCGTTATGGAGCAGTCCTGAACTGCTGGCAGGGTAAAAGATGGGTCTCCAGATTCAGCTCTGCTGGTCCCAGGAGGTTTGGGATGTTCTGCAAAGCCCTATCACCCCCAGGCACTGTTTAGGGCAAAAACTCTGTTTTTGTTCAGGAGGAAATCCATTTTTAGGTCTATAAGTTGCAGGAAAAAAAAAAAAAGGGCTGGAAAGTTCAACCTCATTCTTAAATGCTCAGAATGAAAACGAACCCAATCCTGCAATTCTCTATTCAGTGTTTGTGTCAGCCAGCACTGGGGCATTTCCCAGGGATAAACAAGGACCCTGACCAAGCACCCCTTGACCATCCAGGAAGCAAACCCAAAAAGATTAGAAACTCCTTGAATTGTCCTGGGTATTTTCAAGTGACCCAGCAGGACTAAGAGAATCCTCTGGAGCAAACAAGAGGAATTCACCCTCTCCTTCAGCTCTCACTGCACAGGTTTGCTCCATTTTGCAAAACCAAATCTTCTGTGCCAGAAAATGAAAAGGAATTGTTCCTCTGGAGGCTGGAAGGGCTCCAGAGAAGAGCTGTGCCATGAGGGAAGCTTTGTGAGCTGCCTCACGTGGGATGAGGTTAAGGGAAGGGAGCAGGGACAGCCCTGAGCTGGGGATTGCTCATTCCTGCTCCAGGCTCTGGCTATAAATAAAGACCAGGATCTAAGGCAAATGAAAAAGGAACAATGACTGGGTTTATTCTGCTTCATCAATGACAGGACAGCTTTAAAGAGACACAAGAACAATACAGAAAAAAACAAGGCTGGTTTCCTAGAAATGAAGGCTGAGCTAAAGATAAAACAGGGTTTGCCCAAATTGTCTCTTTTCTGGCCATTTCCAAGGAGAGTTGCTGGGCTTCAGTGTGAAATGCAAGGGAAGAGGAGGCTTCAAGGAGGGAATGAGAGGTGTCAGAGATGTCATGGCCTCTCTGGGGCCTCTCCAGTCTGTTCCCAGCTGAGCACTGCCAGAGGGGTGGGTATGGCCCAGCCAGGATGGGCTCCAGCAGCTGTAACAAACCCAGGGCAGAGACCCGGGCATTGATCACATGGAATAGGAAGATACTGACACAAGTGGGGTTTTGTGCCACATTTTGTTCCATCCCATGAGCTGCCATGGAGCTTCCACTCCTCCCAAAATGGCCTGGGATGGGCCTGAAGCCTATCATGGGGAAGACATCTGTCATTAGACCCCACATGCTTCAAAGGGATTTCTGAGGAAATATTTGAGGATTTAATTTTAAAGGGACTTCCAAGGAAAGATCTCATGCAGCCTCAGAGATGGAGTGTCCAGTTCTGGGCCCTCAGTTTGGGAAGGACATTGAGCTCAAAGGCATCCAGGGGAGGCAACGAGGCTGGACAGGGAACATAAACCCTGTGAGGAACCCCTGAGGGAGCTGGGGGTGCTCAGCCTGGAGAAAAGGAGACTCAGGGGTGCCCCCATCACTGCACAGCTCCTGAAAGGTGCCTGTGCTCAGCTGGGGCTGGGCTCTTTCTCCAGCAGCACTGACACAACCAGAGCACACAGCCTCGAGCTGCACCAAGGGAAATACAGGCTGGATATCAGGAAAAAGTTTTTTACAGAAAGAGTGATAAAGTTCTGGAATGTTCTGCCCAGGGAGGTGGTGGAGTCACCATCCCTGGGTGTGTTTAACAAAGCCTGGATGTGGCACCGAGTGCCAGGGTTGAGTTGAGCTGTTGGGGCTGGGTTGGACTCCATGATCTTGAAGGTCTCTTCCAACCTGGTCATTCTGTGAATTCTGTGACTGTGGGACTTTGATAATAGACATTCACCCTTCCTGTTATGCAAGGCCTCTGTTCCCTTAGACTCTCACCTTTTCCTGTCCCCTGCACCCATTGATGGTTCCCATTCCTTCCTCCTGCCCCATATCATAGAATCAGGTTGGAAAAAACCTTTAAGGTCATCCAAACCAACCATTCCCCCACAACTGCCAAGGCCACCACTGACCACATCCCCAAGTGCCACATCCACCCAGCTTTTAAATCCCTCCAGAGACTGCACCCCTGCCCTGTGATGCTGCTGCACATTTGGCAGCCTATACATATAAATGTAGTATATATATAATCCTTTGACCACACATATAACCCAACCACTCATAGCTGCTGGAAATTTGTTGAGTTCATCACACCAGAGGGTTTTTTTCTATTTTATTTTCCATAGCATTTTGGATTTGAGACAGAGGAACCTAAAAGGGGGGTGCTAAAAGAAATCTCATGCCATTTGATGGTTTTGGTTTTAATATCATATAATGTGATAAATGGCAGAGCACTAAGACAAGGGCTGTCCTTGTCCTTGTGCTGCGGATCCCACCCAGCCTGGCAGGGATTGCTGCCACCCCTCAGCAGCCTTGGAAGCCCTTTGGTGGCACAGCATCTGTCACTGCAGATGCCAGCAGGGATGTTCCAGTGCAGCACTGGGGATCCACAGGGTGGGATGTGTAGCTATGATATTTTCTGAAAAATCCTTTCCTCAGGATTTTTCCTCCTGAGAAGCTGAGAGACCTCAGGAACAAAATGCAAACAATGGTTATCTGCTGCTGTGGAATGCAACAGGTGCATCTGGGATTGGGCCATGTTGATTGTTTCTAATTAATGGCCAATCACAGCCCAGCTGGCTCAGACTCTCTGTCTGAGACACAAGCCTTCGTTATCATTCCATTCCTTTTCTATTCTTAGCCAGCCTTCTGATGAAATCCTTTCTTCTATTCTTTTAGTATAGTTTTAATATAATGTATATCATAAAATAATAAATCAAACCTTCTGAAACATGGAGTCAGATCCTCGTCTCTCCCCTCATCCTGGCACCCCTGTGAACACCGTCACAGGGATGAGCTTCCAGGGGTGCCCCATCTGCATCCAGGACCATGCATCCGGACACAGAGAAGGGACCTGAGGCTGTCACCTGGCTCTGGTCACCAAGGAGAGCACAGCAAATCTCATCACTGCATTCTGAAAGAGAAAGCAAATGGAGCCCAAATTCTCCTTTTCTTTGTCCAAAGGGGGTGATGTTTGAGCAATTCCACCCACAACAAAAGCCCAGCAACTGCTGCTCTCCTCATTCAGGGAGCTGCTGCTGCAGTTTTGGGGACCTTGGAATGTGTTACTTGTAAATTCTTGCACCTTTCTGGGAAAAAGTGCCTCATCCTTTCTTATCACAAGGTAAAGGTGTTTTTCTCCCATAACAGAAGCTGAAAGATTCTCATACTTGGTTTGCACTAGCTGGACTATAGGGAGAGAAAGGACATTTAATGTTTCAGGTAGATGTCCAAGAAAATCAAAAGACTCCAATAAAAGAAAATTCAGCCAGCTCAGCTTGTCTCTCCCTGCTGTAAAGAGATGAGGTTCAGCAAAGGTGAAGCAACTTATTTTATTCCTGGTTTTAAAAATAACTGTCTCAACCTAAGCAAATGAGCCTTGAGAATCCTTAATTGTTTGGTGCTGTCAGTAATGAACCCAGCCCCTTTTCATCAGCCACTGCCTGTGGGGAGGAAACAAAAATATGGGGGCTCCCACCCTCACCCCTTTTCTGGCATAGTTTTGCCTGGTTTGGTTAATATTGGGGGTGAGGGGTTCTTTTAGAGGGGCTGCTGAACCTGTGCTGGCTTTGCAAGGGTGGGAGCACAAGCAGCTTGTGATGAGCCTTGTCACCAGCCAAAACAGGGGCCAAAGTTGGAAATAAAAGAGCTGCAGCTTCAGAGATTGGGCTGTAGGCAGGAGGTGGGATATGGAGAGAGGTGTCAGCCCAGCCTGAGGAGACACCACCCCTCTGGAACATCCAGAGTGGGACACACAGGCTCTACCCATGGCCCCGTGTGGAATTCACATTCTCTGAAAAAATTCTTTTGCCCAGGATTTTTCTCCTGGGAAGCTGAGAAGCCTCAGAGAAAAGGAAAACAATTCTTATCTCATTTGCTTCTCCTGTGTTGTGCTCATCTGGAATGTGTTTGGAGATTGTTTACCCACAGGTGATTGTTTCATTGGATTCTGCTGGGAGTTGTTTTGGCTCTTTGGCCAATCAGGGCCAAGCTGTGTCAGGAGTCTGGAAAGAGTCACGAGCTTTCATTATTATCTTTTTAGCATTGAATATCTTTTCTGTATAGTATAGTATAGTATAGTATAGTATAGTATAGTATAGTATAGTATTTTTTAATATAATCTAGTATCATAAAATAATAAATTTACCTTCTGAGAACATGGAGTCAGATACATCATTCCTGCCTTTGTTGGGGCATCCCTGCAAACACAATAGCCCCGGGCCTGGCTGGCACCTCCTCACCTCCCCTTACAGAGGAGGCTGTCACCCCTGACACTGCCTGGAGGTGACACTGCCTGCTTTGTTTCCAGCAGGGAATCCTCCCCCAGCTTCTTTCTCGCCTCTCTGTGTGTGGTTGGAATTTTCCCCCATTCCCCTGGGGATGGCAGAGATAACAAGCAGATGTGAGCAGGAAATCAGTGCCTTCCTTCTGGGTGCATCTCCAGGCACAGCTCTCAAGGCACTCTGGGCACCTCTCAGAGCTCCCTTCACCCTCAGCATTAAAAAGTCACTTTTCCCACAGCTGTGTCTAAGTCAAGTGTCCCATAATTTGTGGTGCTTGTGGCTCTGATCTACTTGAAGGTGTTTCCTAAACTATTCCCAAATTCTACAGCAGCCTTCAAGGCCAATTTCTGCACCATGGTTTGCACGTGGCTCAAATTCACAGCTTCCTGTTAATGGGGGATATTGGAGCCAGAAGATTTCCATCTTGCTGAATTCCTCACTTTGAAATGAAATAAAATAAAATTTTTAAAAACTTAAATAAATCAATAAAATAATAAATAAATCAATAAAATCAATAAAATAATAAATAAAATTTTTAAAATTTTTGAAAAGTAAAATACTCTGGATGAGATAAATGTCACTCCAGCAGTTGTGGAGGGACAGACACTGTCCTGCCTCCACCAGCATTTCTCCTTGTCTTCCCACAGCCCCTCTCACCCCATACATATTTATAAAGTGAGATGAAAACAGTTTTAACGTATCAGACCCCATGAATAATGTACTGGAAAAGCCTCGGTGCAGCCAAGCTGTCCATGCCATCAATATGATAAATGCAGGTACAGTTGTTTTAATTGTTGGGATTGTGTTGGGGTGCAAACACATCTGTGCTTCACCTGGGGGGACATTAATGCTGTCCTGATCCTGACAGACCTCTCACTCACACACCACCATCCCACTGCCTGCAGCTGGAGGGCTGGGAAGAGCCAGAATGTGTTTGGAATAGCCAGAATGGGCTGGGAACAGACAGGAATGGTTGGGAATGGGCAGGATGGGTTGGGAACGGGCAGGATGGGTTGGGAACAGGCAGGAATGGTTGGGAATGGGCAGGATGGGTTGGGAACGGGCAGGAATGGTTGGAAATGGGCAGGAATGGTTGGGAATGGGCAGGATGGGTTGGGAACAGGCAGGAATGGTTGGGAACAGGCAGGAATGGTTGGGAATGGGCAGGAATGGTTGAGAACAGGCACAATGGGCTGGGAACAGGCACAGTGGGTTGGGATCAGGCACAATGGGTTGGGAACAGGCACAATGAGTTGGAAACAGGCACAGTGGGTTGGGATCAGGCACAATGGGTTGGGAACAGGCACAATGAGTTGGAAACAGGCACAGTGGGTTGGGAACAGGCAGGATGGGTTGGGAGCAGCCAGAATGGGCTGGGAACAGGCAGGAATGCTTGGGAACAGCAAAGGGTGAAGGCATGGACAGCTTAGCTCCCTGTTCTTCCAGGGAAACTGGGAGCTGGGCACTGCCTCATGCCCCAACCCTTTTATTGGTGATCCCAAAGCCCAGGAGAGCTCAGAGCTGGTGTGGGGTATTACACAGAGTGTAGGGTTTGTCCAGAACTGTAGTTTGAAGGGTGTCTGTTGTATCCTTCACATCGCCTCAAAGATCTTGGCTTGGCCTTCCCATTTCTGCTGGAGAGCACAGGGAAGCTCATCTCCATCCCTGCCCCCATCCTGGCAGAGGTGGGAAGGGGCGTGGAAAAACCTGGGACAGTAGAAGGTGTGCCTGGCCAAAGAAGGGGAAAAAGATTGGCTTTAAGGTCCCTTCCAACCCAAACCAACCTGGGATTCTGGGATTCTGAGATATGGTGACATCAGCACTGTGGTTTGGACTGACAATCACCCTGCAGGGAAAAGGGCCACACTGAACATATCAGATCTGCTTCCACTCTGGACATGGCAGCTCCATTCCCATCCTGGCATATGACAACTCTGTTCCCACTCTGGAATTCAGCAGTGCCATTCCCACTCTGGAATGTGACAGCTCCATTCCCACTCTGGAATGTGACAATTCCATTCCCATTCTGGAATTCAGCAGCTCCATTCCCACTCTGGAATGTGACAGCTCCATTCCCACTCTGGAATTCAGCAGTTCCATTCCCACTCTGGAATTCAGCAGCTCCATTCCCACTCTGGAATGTGACAGTTCCATTCCCACTCTGGAATTCAGCAGTTCCATTCCCACTCTGGAATTCAGCAGTTCCATTCCCTCTCTGCTCTGTTTTGCCGTTCCGCAGCCGCCGCGGGCTCGGGCCAGAGGCAGCAGTAAAATATCTCCGTAATAAACGGAACCATTTGGCTCCTGGAGCCGGTGCCAGCTTTTATAACAATTTCCATCTTAAGCTGGCTCAATCCATATTTAATGAAATCTTCTATAAACCCTTTAACAGCCCTCAATTCATTTCGAGTGGTAAATGAGTCAGCACTTCGAAATGATGAGCAGGATTCAGACTCTGCTGCCGTTACTTAAGGAGAAGAACTGATTCTTTTTTAATGCTTTTTCTCCTAAATAATGTTTCCTTTTCATTTTTTTCTCTCTTTTTTTTTTTTTTTTGGTTGCTGCTGTGATGCTGCTCGATAGAGGTGAGGGCAGGCACAGGGGCATGAATGCCCCAGGTCTGGCACCATCCTCTGTCCTTGCAGACAGACCTGACCAGCCCAGACTGATTTATCTGCCTGTTCCTCATCCAATCTCTTGGCTGGGTCAGCTCCAAACAGGATTCATCTCTCCCTGCCTCAGTTTCCCATTTACTTCATGCTACCATCCTCCTGCCAGACATTTTGGAGAGCTCTGGAGGGCCATCCCAACTCTCTGTGCAGCCTGATTTCCTCTAGCATGGAATGTGGAAGCATTCCGGGGGGAGGGATCACATCCACCAAGCACAGCCCACCTGAGGAGCAATCATCTGCCCTGCTATTCCCATTTTCCCTCGGAATCAGACAGCAAAATCCCCTGAAGAGCTGGAGTCTCAGGGAAAGGCATATACCAGCTGTGTAATCACCACTCCACGGTACCTGCTCATTTGAATAATGAAATGGCATCTTTGTTAAAGGCAAGGAGACTTCCAAGCTGTCTTGTTCTGCAGCTCACCTATAAAAGCCAAGCAAGCTTTGCAAAACATTTCAATTCTCCTGATCACTGTAATTACTGGCCAGGATCCAGCTCTGCTCTCTGCTCAGCTTTGCCAGCAGGTTACACACGAGGGCTGTGGGCACAGGCTCTGAAATAAAGTGAATCATGGCTTGGTTTATTTTAGAAAGTGCCTTTATTTTGCGTGATATTGATTTTTTTTTCTCTTATTCCACACACGCAAAGCAAGCCCTGCCTGTGTGGGGTTGTGTCCTTGCCTTTCTGGTTGGGGTGAGCTGAGGCTGAAGATGTGTGTCACTGGCTGCAGCATAAAATCGAGTCAGAAATCTCCTCAGGGCATTTAAATATTGCCTTTAAGTGGCACTGTGTGGGTGATGGTGGCACTAACACTGTCCTAAGACAGCGGTGACTGTGCCATGGGGTCGAGTCACCTCAAACACTTCCATGGCAGGATTTCCTACACCCCCCTGGCTCCAGCCATTGAGTATTTCCAATTAACTCTGCATTTCAATGGCCTGAATCCTGCTGAACTCAGAGCAGATGCAGGGCAGTCCCTTCTCCTTTATTCCAGCCCCAGGGACCTTCTGGGCAGCCTTGGGCAGGGGCTGTGCTTGGGAGGTTGGGGAAGGAGGTGAAGTGGCCACACTGCACCTGGCTTGGAATGAGGGGACAGTTTGGGGCCTGGTATCTGCTCATCCCAAGTGCCAGGTGAGGTGTGGAGCTGTCTGCAAGGTCAGCACCCTGTGGGACAGCTGAAATCACAGAATCATTGAATCATTTGGCTGGGAAAGATCTCTAACATCATCGAGTCCAAGGGCTGAACTAAAATTGTCAAGTCCACCACTATCCCGTGTCCCAAGTGGCACATCCACATGGGTTTTTAATCCCTCCAGGGATGGAGAATCCACCACTGCAGCTGTGCTAGGGCTGGGCAGCTCTTCCCATAAATAAATTTTCATTAATAAATAAATTTTATTAATTATTATAATTATATATATATATAATTAATTAATTTATTAAATTTTCCCACTAAACCTCCCCTGGCCCAGCCTGGGGCCGTTCCCTCTGCTCCTGTCCCTGTTCCCTGGAGCACAGCCTGACCCCCTCGGCTGTGCCCTCCTGGCAGGAGCTGTGCAGAGCCACAAGGGCCCCCTGAGCCTCCTTTGCTCCAGGCTCAGCCCCTGCCCAGCTCCCTCAGGGATTCTCCAGCCCCTTCCCAGCTCTGCTCCCTTCTCTGGACACACTCCAGCACCTCAGTGTCCTTCCTGCAGTGTTGCAAGGCTGCAAAAGAAAAGAAAACCCACTTGCTGCCCTCACTGTTCGCAGCATTTTCCTCCAGGAACATCTGGAAGGAGCAATTTCCAGTTGGGATAATGATGGATTCCTGCTGCTGTGCCAGCCCCAGGTGAGATTGTCTCTGACACCCACAGGACACTTTTAATATCCACTGCTGGAAAAGGCTGGAGTGGCCCTGGAACAGCTGCCACAAAGAGCAGCCTGACTGTCCTTGGAAAGGGAGAGCAGTCCCAGGAAGGGGAAGGATCAGAGGCTCCTCCAGCCTCCCCGGGCAGAGGGGACCCGGCTGCTCTCTATAAATGTGTCAGGGAAGAGAAACAAAGGGAGGAAATCATGGCTGAAGTTAAAGGCCACAATTAAACAGCAGCTAAATTTAGACTGTGAGACAAAGGAAAGGGCCTAAAAGACAAAGCAGTTTGGTTCAGAAGCAGCTGAACTCCTTGGAAGACTGAGCTTGATCTGTTGGAGAATGGGATGAGGACAGACCTGTCCTCGTGGTTCCTCCCACAGCTCCTGGTCAAGGCCAAGCCCTGGGAGATGAGCAGGAGCCATTGCAAAGCAACCAAGGAGCAAAACAGCAGCACAGCCCAAATCCAGCAGGAAATCTTCCAATCCAGATTGCCATGTTATTCCAAGGGAATTTTCCTGCAGCTGTTCCAGGAGCGTCCCTGCTAATGAGAGAGGGAGATGTTAACACAAGGGCTGGGTTTAAATTGTTAATCCCGCCCCAAACCCATCAGCGAGGAGCACAGCTGCCAAAACCAGTTGCCTCCCAGCTGATCCCATGTATCTTTCATGTGACTGCAGTGGCGGCCACCGTGCTGGGATGGGACCTGTCACTGGTTTGGAGCCCGCAGGAGCACCAGGGAGGGCTTTGTTAAACAAAAGCCATCACAAGCTGTTCCCTTCTACACACATCACCCAGCCTAAATGGCACTTAATGGAATAATGAACCACAGGGAGACACAGACAAGGAAACGTCATTAAATCTGCTTAAAAATGGATCAAATGCTGAATCAATTCCCATTAGTGGATGCACAGATATTTCACATATCCTTAAGAGTTTTATTAGGCATTCATGCAGAATCTGAGGTAATGATGGTGATTTCCCCCCAAACTGCTCTCTTTCTAATAAAAACCAGCAGGACCAAGGAGCCAGGACTTTATTCTCTCACGCCTCTTTTTTTTTAAAGCATTTTATGAAATATTTAAGCCATGTCTTTTGCTTCTCATGGTCATGCCCTTATTGTGTCAAGTCAAATTAGTTAAGTATACAAATGAGAGTAAACAAAGGTGACAGATAAATGAAACACATGGCTCCCAAAGTGTCAGAGGTCCCCTCTGTGTGGTCAATCCAGAGGTTCCTCGATGGGCTCTTCCCTGTGAGAAGTTGAGAGGAAGAAGCTCCGAGCTTCAAACCAAGTTCCTCAAAGCACCAGATGTGTTCCCTCCCTCCCTCCTTCCCCCGTTTTCCTCTCTCCGTCTCATCCACACTCTCCAATGTCATTTAAACACTGAGTGTGCACTGAGCAGAGCCAAGAAAACAGTGGAAAACAAATTTCCTTGAATACTCATCTTTAATAATATTTGGACAACAGCAGCATGTAGAAGTTCCTGCAGGATCCAGGCCCCCTGGGAAGAGCTGGAGGAGCACAGCACAGGCAGGATCCGAGCTTGGAGCACGAGCAGTTTCTCCCAGAAAGGTGCAAAGGCTGGAAGAGATAAGGTAGCAGGAGCACAGGAGAGTTTGGACTGGAAATCCATGGCTGTAAGGACCAGATATCCCAGTTTGTGCCATGCCCAGCACTTTTCCCCCCTGAGCTTAGCAAAAATCTTTAATTCCTTAAACCCAAAGTCTACGTGAAGTTTTAATGCATTTTTCCCCCTGATTTGTGACCCCAGCATGGGACGTGCCAATCTCCTGTGAGAGACTGAACAAGCTGGTAACAAAAGGTGCCTGAGACAGAAAAAAACCAAAAAAACGTGGGGATGTGCAGACAGATGGAAGAGCACGGAGTGCACAGAGACAATATTGGCCAGCATGTTCAGCAGGAGTCAAGGATGCCAGCCTGGGAGCCTCCAGCTGCTGGGCTGGTGTCGGGAGCTTAATAATAATACCAGGCTTGTTTTGCATAGGCTGGCTGTGTGCATAATTCATGGATGTAATGAGCTGATCATTAGGAGCAGTCTCAGCTCACCTCCAGCAGCAGCCTGTGGTCTGAGCAGATCTGCAGAGCAGAGCCATTAAGGAGGCATCTGAAAGAGGATCATTTATTCTAATTCCAAAGACAGCTGCAGCTTGACCCTTTTGTGCTCACTCACCTTGAACACAGCCAGCCGAGCTCTGCTGGTGAGAATTTTCCTAGAAAACAAACTTTTCCTTCAGATCTTCCCTGCCAGGGATGTTTCAAAACCACTCCTTGTCACAGAATTCCCAGTTTGTGGTGGGCCAGTCGGGTTTTAGCAGAGGTGTTCCCTTGCTTTGAATCCAAGCTTGGTTTGATTTGGAGCCCAAGTTTGCAAATGAAGGGTCTGGGCTCTGGAAAATCCAAGTGCAGCACTTGAAATGGAGGAAAATTGTTGGTCCATCAGCAGCCACACTGGGAGAAGCTCCAGAGAGCCAAAGGATCTTCAGCAAAGCTGTCACAAGAGCTGAGTTGAAATTAGAAAAATTAAACAGGAGGGGAATTAAACCTCAGCTCAGCCAATTGCAGAAGGCAGTGAAGTCTTCACCACTTCAAGGTGCTGAATCCAGGCACTGACTTTTCCTAAAAGTTGCTTTTTTGGGAAGTTTGAGCAACAATCAACAGAGCTTTTGGAAGTCCAGCTGGATGATTTTTTTCCCTTCCAGCTTTAAAACTGACTTTTGGACTCCTTTCTTGTGTATTTATGGTGCAGAAACATCAAAAGGCCATGGCTCAGTCAGCGGGAACTGTGCAACTGGGAATTGTAGATTCCATAATCACATTTTGGACTCCAATTGATCCTCAGACCGTGAAGAAATTTGCAAAAATTTTCAAACAAGGAATATGGTGGGGACTTCTCCAATCTGTTTGCAGGCAATTTGCAAACAGAAACCCTTGGCAGCACTGGCTGGATATGGAATTCATGCTGGGATTTGTGTGCCAGGCTCTAATCTCTCTCAGCTTCCCTACTCTGTGTTCAACAATTTGGGAAAGAACAGCTGGTTTGCCTCATGTCTCACAGGCACTGGAAGAGGTTCCCCAGAGCAGCTGTGCCTGCCCCATCCCTGGAAGTGTTCAAGGCCAGGCTGGACAAAGTTTGGAGCCACCTGGATAGTGGAAGGTGTCCCTGCACACTGACATCTCTAAATCCCCAAATTCCTCTCCTACTTATCTTTTGGATTCATATCAGAGCTTTTGTGATGCTCAGGATTTGTGGGAAGGGGGAAATCAGAACCAACCTGCCCCCATCTCAAAACATTTGGAGAAAAAATCATGCCTGAAGATCTGATTTGTTTTCCATCAAGCCAAAGCTGCTTGCAACATCCCAGGATTATTCTCACACAGGAGAGTATGGAGCCTGGTGCTCACAATTCTGGCCCATTTCTTCTTCCTTGGGAATGTCCTTGAAAAAATCAGGACCAATCTCAAAGTCTGGCTGGAGCTGCATGAAGAAAAGTGAATTTTCCTCATTTTTCAGTCGAAAAACACATTCCTGAAGAAAGGGAAGGAGGGAGAGAGGCAAAGAGCCTTTTTTTCACCCAGCCACTTCTTCTTCCTGGCAGAGGCAGAGTATGATTGATATAAAGAGATCCAGAGCTGATTTTAAGACATCAGGTAATGGAGAGCTCCCCCAGCTCCTGGTAAGGCTTTACTCAGCTCCTCACTTGATTCGTGTGTATCTATTTTTCTTCTTCCTGCAAATGGGGACAATTACATTCCCTATTTCTTGCTGAGTTGTTGTGAGCCCACAGTTATTAAGGTCTGTAAAACATCTCTGAGCCATTAGAGGATTCTGCTTTTCTACCACCCTGCTCTTACAGAAAATGGTGTAGACTCTAAAATCTCCTTTGGGTTTAGGGGGAAACAAGGATGTCCAGACACAGAGGAGCAGCCTGGCATGTCAGGATTTTATGTACTGTTCTATAAATCCTTCATTTTGCATAGGCTATTTCGTGAGACAATCCCTGACTTGGGGTTTTCAGAGGGAAAAAGGGGTTTTGCAGCTGCAGATATGGTGGGGTCCTCTTCTAGGAAGTCAGAAAACATGGAATATCCTGAGCTGGAAGTGATCAACAGGGATCTCCTCACCTTGCACAGACCCCCAGCAATCCCACCCTGGCCATCCCTGGCAGCGCTGCCCAACCCCTCCTGGAGCTCTGGCAGCCTCGGGGCCGTGCCCATTCCCTGGGCAGCCTGGGCAGTGCCAGCACCCTCTGGGGGCAGAGCCTTGCCCTAAAATCCCACTTAACCATGCCCTGGTCCAGCTGCAGCTGTTCCTCAGGTCCTGTCACTGTCACAGGGAGCAGAGATCAGAGCTGCCCCTCCCATTCCCCCAGTTGTAGATATTGATGGTGTTGGACTTCAAAGGACCATCTGAGGTGGAAAGTCATCCCCATCTTCATTTTCACCTGGAAAACTGCAGCCAGGAGACCCCTGTTCTCCCACCCCAGCTCCAACCCCATCACATTCCCATCTTTGTTGAACATGTAATTAAATCAGTCAATCCAGGGAATGTAAATCCCCGTGATGAATCTCAGCCTGTTCACAAAACCCATCAGGCTGACCCAAAATTCCACATCCCCTCCAAAAGAAGATGGTTTGATAGTGAAATAAATCCCCGGGGGCAAGCTGGCTGCTCCAAAGTTTGCCAGGGAAATCCTGGGATGATGTGATTTGTCTGTCAAACGAGAGCAAAAAGGAATAAATATCCTGGGAGCGGAAACATTTATCCTTTCAACAAGTGACACTGAAGAAATGATTTATCCATGCGTGGGTGCAGCTGGGATGGAGGTGACATAATCCTAAGAAATACCTTTAAAAGAAAAAATAATCCTAATAAAGCATCCCATATTCCCTTCTGAGCTCCATAATCGTGGCATGCTGGGAATCTTCCATGATAAAGTTTGCAGCTCCCTATCAGGAAATATTGATAAACAAAGAGAAAAGAAGGCGAATTATCCCAAAATACCCCCTAAGCTGCTTCCTCGTGGTGCTAGGGATTGTTCTGCTGGAGCTGGTGGTCGACTCAACTTGGGCAACTCTTTGGGAAAGTTTGGAAACCCAGAAAATCAAAGGAAAATGTTTTTTCATGATGCATTTCAACCATAAGCACGACAGGGAAGTTTCCCTTCTTCCCTTCAACTCCAGGGATTTCCAGGGGTCTGATGAACAGCAATGATCCCAGAACCCCCTTGCCTCAGTTTCTCTCTTGGAAAATGCAGATTTTAGGGCTTTTTAAAGAAACTTTTAAAAAATATCTCATTTTTAGGAGAGGTGAATAGGGGATGTGGCAGAGGTGGGGTAGGGGCTCAGGCCTGGCCAGGGCAGAGCCCCTCACTCCCCTTCCCTGGGATTTGGATTCTCCATGTGTTTAATTATACATCATTCCCTGTTCTCATTAGACCTTCAAAGAGCCTCGAAAATCTCCTCGTTCAGGGCTTATTTTGTCCTCGTTAAATTTTAATTTCAGCTAAAGGAGGAAGAGAATGGCAGGAAACCCTGCAGAGGAACACAGGGATGGAAGGGTGGGAGGAAGGATGGAAGGATGGATGGAAGGATGGAGGGATGAGAGGATGGAAGGAGGGATGGGATGAAGGATGGAAGGATCTCCAGAGCTGCTGTCCATCAACCCCCCTGTCTGTGCAGATCCCCTCCTTTGCCTTTGTGGCAAAACCATTATATTTTTAACCCATTTGGGTAGCCAAGATCCATGAAAACAGCATTTCCAAGCCATAGGCCAGCACCTCTGAGAATAAAACTCTGGATTTTGAAGGAGAAAGACATTTTTTGATTATTTACATTTTTTATTATCGCTGTTGCCCTTATAGCCTCGTCCCTCTGATGAATGCTCATTTTTCCCTGTGATTTCTTCACCTTGGGGCTTGGCTGAAGCAATCAGAGCTGTTTGGAGACTCTTTGCTCATGAGTTGCTCTTCCCCTCTCTCCCCAAGTGAGAGGCAAGGCAAGGGGAACCACAGTTTGTGATTGATTGCCCTAAAAAGCAAGGGCAAACAGAAAAAAATCCATTTCAGGATGTATTTCAACCCCAAACGCATCAAGAATTTTTCCCTCCATCCTTGCCCAGCTGAGTGCCTTCTCCTTGCACTCCTCTTCACCTTTTCTCCTTAAATAGAAGATTGAGGCTCCCTATCACTAAATTCATAACTGTTTGCCTGGAATTCCTCCCCAGGGAATGTTATTAACAGCAACTTAGTGGCTGATGGATGGCAGCGTTGCCTGGGCTCTGTTTTGCATCCAGGCAGCCGAAGATCCATCACCCAAATTCACGTGGGCAGGCGTGGATTAAATAAACACCTCGAGAAATATTTATTGCAGAGGGGAAATTGGACTGGAGCCTTGTACAGATGTGTATTTATAGTGATTTAATAATCAATTATCGCCCTGGCACTCAATACCCGCCTGATTAAATCTACGCAGGGAGGCGTCTCGAGAACTTTCGCTTAAAAAGGTGATTTTAATTCTAGTCTGTAATTGTTTTTAGGCTCTTTGCTGGCTGCCCAGGAGCTGTAGGTACAGGAATGGACTGTGGTGAGGAACTTTGTGGTTGGGTGTTAATGGAGCCATGAATTGATTTTATTTTCTGCTCTTTATTCCCCTCTGTCCCCACTCCCCCAAACTTACACATTTTTATTCCCTGAATAGGAATAATTCATTCCATGATTGCAAGTAGATCACAGTAAACCTGATGTAATGGAGCAGTAATTACCTAAAAAGTGATGGATTTGGGGGGATTTTGGAGGCTGAGCCATACGAGGGGAACTGTACAAAGTAGGAGCAACTGTCTGGATGCTGATCAATGAAATGCGAATTTTCCACTGATTTCTCTTAGACCAGCTGCCAGTTTAACCTTTCAGAGGCACTCGAAGCTCCCCAGGTTCCCTCACCGTGTGTTCTGTGTATTTTATTAACACCTCACCAGCTGTGAGAGTAACTCAGCAAACATTGGGTTGATATTCCAGAGCATCTGCAGGCCCAGCATTCCCAGGAAATCCTGTAAATCCTGTTATTTAGTGGGCAGGCCCCTCTTTCCCCAAGCAAGACAGGGGCCAGGTCTTTGAGAGGAGATTTGGGCACCTCTTGGGGTGTAAAGTGGCACAAAAGGGCCTTTTTGGGGAGCAGCTTGCAAAGTAGGGTGTGGGGAGATGGGATTCCTGCTCTGTGCAGCATCCCTGTGCACCCGGGGCAGAGCAAAGCAGGCCGGTGGTCCCCCAAATTCCAGCATGCAAAATTCCAGCAGGCAAAATTCCAGGGATCCGGCAGGCGAGTGCGCTTGGAAGGAGCCACTAGTGGGAGCCGTGATCCCACAGAACCCCACAGACCCCGGCAGGGACGGCCCCGGCCCGCCTGGGCTCGCTCCTCCCCTACTGCTCTGGGAATCGGGAATCAGGGAATGCCACAAAGGTTGGGGTTCCTAAAAACGGGATCTTAAAGCCCATCCAGTGCCACCCCTGCCATGGCAGGGACACCTTCCCCTGTCCCAGGCTGCTCCCAGCCCTGTCCAGCCTGGCCTTGGGCACTGCCAGGGATCCAGGGGCAGCCCCAGCTGCTCTGGGCACCCTGTGCCAGGGCCTGCCCACCCTGCCAGGGAACAATTCCCAATTCCCAATATCCCATCCATCCCTGCCCTCTGGCAGTGGGAGCCATTCCCTGTGTCCTGTCCCTCCATGCCTTGTCCCCAGTCCCTCTGCAGCTCTCCTGGAGCCCCTTTAGGCCCTGGCAGGGGCTCTGAGCTCTCCCTGGAGCCTTCTCCTCTCCAGGTGAGCACCCCCAGATCTCCCAGCCTGGCTCCATAGGAAAGGGGCCCCAGCCTCTGCAGGATCTTCATCTTTCCCATTGCTCCTGGCTGGCCTCTGCCTGCATCCAAAGTTTGGCCCCCTGGGAGGAGAAAGGGAGGACTAGGAAGATGCTGGGGGGGTGGAGAGGTGCCCTCTGCCCTCCCCACCCTGATGGAGACCCCATGGCACCCATGGGAGCACATTCCCATCTGTCCCTGGAGTAAGGACAAAGTTTGCTGCTCCTTCTGGGCTGTTTGAGAGATGGGGGAGAATGCAGGACACAGCCAAGCCTCCGAATTTTATTTACTTCTGGGATGGAGCATCTCTGGAAGTCTTCATCCAATCATCTCCTTTATGGCCTTGCTGAGCTGCCCCATTCTCCTCCTCCAGCCCAAATGCCTTTTCCTATTGCTGCTCCTCTTGGGATCCAGCTCCTTGCCTCCAAAGCTGTTTCCATGCTGTATTTTGGAGGTTCTTGGCTCAGTGGCTGCCCAAACACTCACAGCTGTCCCATCCCAGGCTGCAGCACAACAAACCTGCACGAAAATCTGCGATGCCTCCACTTCCAGCCCAGTGCATCCAAAGCATGGCTGAGGAAGCAGCTCCACATTGTTTGTTCAGACTTTACCAAGTGGCCTTGAGGAGGAAATGAGATCTTATTAGGGACTCTAATAATGCTCCAGATCATCCTCCGTACGGAGCAGATCTGAAGGATTAGCAAAACAAATGAAGTAATGACTTTTCTGTGAAATTAAAATTTTGTAAGATAATCCAAAGAGGAAATAGAAATTTTATTTCAATTATGCATTAAACTTTCTCAGCTTGTTTTGGGTCAGGGTTTGACCACCAGGGAAAACTTACAGCAGCACTGGGCCAGAAGGAGCTGAAATCCTTAAGCCTGCTCCGGGGTGGACCCGTCATGGCTCTGGACTCCTGAGCACCCTGGCATGCTCCCAGGCATGCCCAACAGCCCCAAATCTGGCTTTTCCCAATTAAAATCCGGGCTGTGGAGCACGGACACGCTGCACGGCTGAGCTGGTTTGTCCTCAGCAAGAGCTGCAGGAATAATTGAAATTCCTGGCGTTGCTCTGAGCTCAGGACTCCTGGACAGAGAAGCTCCTGGCAGATGGACCATCCCATTCCTCACTGATCACAGACCAGAGCTGTGTCAGGAGGGTCTGGGGATAAAATTGGGACTGAGCACCATTTCTGACTTGGTTTTAAAGGCTGAGCCCATGGCAGTGATTCCAGCCCTGCTGGTGTGACTGGGGACAAAACCACCTGGGCAGGTGCAGTTTGTGTTTTACACAAGATGTTTTACACAAGATGTTTTACACAAGATGTTTTTATTAAAACAGAATTCAATTAACAGCTTGGATTGTCCCCAGATGGAGAACAAGGATGTGTCACTCCATGGTGGCCCTGAGCAGCTGAGCCAGGCAAGTCTCCATCACCAAATCCAGCAGAAATTGCATCCCAGAGCTCCATCCCCGTGGGATGCTGCTCTTCAATGGCAGGTGTTGGTTTTCCCAACAGCCTTTCCCTTTCTGGCAAGTTTTAAGAATTCTTTACAAATCCATTTTCCACGGGGGGAAGCAAGGTGTGGGAGGGGACGCTTGTGACAAGCCGCACTTGCTGTCACCAATCCGTGCCATGAAAGCCCTGCACTCACATCATCCCACATCCTCCCAGCTCCCAGGGCCTGCTCATGGCCAGGAAAGAAAACTGGGTAAATAAATCAGTAAATAAAGCTGGTAATTCATTAGGAGCCACAATCCAGGGAATGTCACAGATGGTGACACCACAGCTCAGATCGGGAGCCTCCAAAGTGAGGAAATGAGAGGTTAAAGGCATTTCCTTGGTTTTGTGAGCTGCCTCAGACAGGGCTCTTATCTTAATTGCTGCAGCCCCAGCCTTTCTCCGCACGCCTCCGACAACAAGCACGGCTCTTTGTCCTCTCCAGTTATTAAAGACTCGGCTCTGGATCACAGGGATAACAGACAGGCTCACTGAGGATGTGCCTCTCGAGGCAAAGCCCAACAATCTCCTTTTTCCATCTTCTCAGGGCACCGGAGACATTCCAGAATCACAGAATATACTGAGTTGGATGGGACCCACCAGGACTGAGTCCTGCTCCCAGCCCTGCACAGGACACCCCAGGAGCCACCACATGCACAGGAACATTGTCCAGATCTCTGGAATTCTGTCAGGCTCGGGGCTGTGAGCACTTCACAGAATCACAGAATCACACAAGGTGGGAAGAGACCCTCAAGATCATCGAGTCCAACCCATTCCCTGACACCTCAACTAAACCCTGGCACCCAGTGCCACATCCAGGCTTTTCCCTGGGATTAAATCCTTCTGTCACTATTTGAACACTTTGCTTTTGTCCTCTGGAGCAGAGGGTGGGACCCCACGGTGGGACCCCACCCCACCCTGTCCCCAGCCTGTGTGATGAGGAAGAAATCCAAAAGTCAGGCAGTTTCCCATCCCAGATGGGAACGTGTCCCGGCCATCTGGAAGCAGGTGGCTGTGAGCAGGTAGCATATGAAGCTCACTAAAGCTTTGTGTGAAATATCTTGATTTCAGCTTTTTTTTTAATCCTCTGGGAGATAAAAAAGCTCCACACCACCAGGGTTGTACTGGGAGATACCCAGGAGCTGGTGACAGCCCTGGAGAGAGGATGGACAAGGGATGGTGACATTCTTGGAGAGAGGATGGACAAGGGACAGTGATAGCCCTGGAGAGAGGATGGACAAGGGAGGGTGACAGTCCTGGAGAGAGGATGGACAAGGGATGGTGACATTCTTGGAGAGAGGATGGACAAGGGATGGTGACAGTCCTGGAGAGAGGATGGACAAGGGACAGTGACAGTCCTGGAGAGAGGATGGAGGAGGGATGGTGACAGCCCTGGAGAGAGGATGAAGGAGGGATGGTGACAGTCCTGGAGAGAGGATGGACAAGGGACAGTGACAGTCCTGGAGAGAGGATGGACAAGGGAGGGTGACAGCCCTGGAGAGAGGATGGACCAGGGATGGTGACAGCACTGGAGAGAGGATGGAGCAGGGATGGTGACAGCCCTGGAGAGAGGATGGACAAGGGACAGTGACAGCCCTGGAGAGAGGATGGACAAGGGACAGTGACAGCCCTGGACAGAGGACGGAGGAGGGATGGTGACAGTCCTGGAGAGAGGATGGACAAGGTATGGTGACATTCTTGGAGAGAGGATGGACAAGGGAGGGTGACAGTCCTGGAGAGAGGATGGAGGAGGGATGGTGACAGTCCTGGAGAGAGGATGGACAAGGGATGGTGACAGTCCTGGAGAGAGGATGGAGGAGGGATGGTGACAGTCCTGGAGAGAGGATGGACAAGGGATGGTGACAGTCCTGGAGAGAGGATGGAGGAGGGATGGTGACAGTCCTGGAGAGAGGATGGACAAGGGATGGTGACAGTCCTGGAGAGAGGATGGAGGAGGGATGGTGACAGTCCTGGAGAGAGGATGGACAAGGGAGGGTGACAGACCTGGAGAGAGGATGGAGCAGGGATAGTGACAGCACTGGAGAGAGGATGGACAAGGGACAGTGACAGCCCTGGACAGAGGACGGAGGAGGGATGGTGACAGTCCTGGAGAGAGGATGGACAAGGTATGGTGACATTCTTGGAGAGAGGATGGACAAGGGAGGGTGACAGTCCTGGAGAGAGGATGGAGGAGGGATGGTGACAGTCCTGGAGAGAGGATGGACAAGGGATGGTGACAGTCCTGGAGAGAGGATGGAGGAGGGATGGTGACAGTCCTGGAGAGAGGATGGACAAGGGATGGTGACAGTCCTGGAGAGAGGATGGAGGAGGGATGGTGACAGTCCTGGAGAGAGGATGGACAAGGGATGGTGACAGTCCTGGAGAGAGGATGGAGGAGGGATGGTGACAGTCCTGGAGAGAGGATGGACAAGGGAGGGTGACAGACCTGGAGAGAGGATGGAGCAGGGATAGTGACAGCACTGGAGAGAGGATGGACAAGGGATAGTGACAGCACTGGAGAGAGGATGGACAAGGGACAGTGACAGCCCTGGAGAGAGGATGGACAAGGGATGGTGACAGCCCTGGACAGAGGATGGACAAGGGACAGTGACAGCCCTGGACAGAGGATGGAGCAGGGATGGTGCCCTCCATCAGGATATGAGGGTGAGGGATCAGCCTTTCCATTGGGGCTGGGTATGGGTGTTGCTCACCTTAATTTAATGTTCATTCTTGAGCTGCCTTGTAGTGAGTCCATCTCCTCCAGGAGGCACAGACAATCCCCCTGGACAGATCATTCCCCACACAATCATTGAATTTCCAGCACTTTCCCCCCCCAAATCTTTTCATGCCTCCAAGAATCAAATAAAACCCTTCTTTATTTTGTTTATCTATTTCCAGGGGGGTCCTGACAATTTGGGACCCAAAATCCCCTGATGAAGGTGGTGTTTCCCCACCAAAGGGCATTTTCCAGCAGCTTTGGGAGGACAAATGTATCCCTGTATGTGGGGCAATAGAAAAGGAATTTCTTCCCAATGTTTGCTGACACCCAGGAACTGCTGTGGATCAAACAGCACAAGGTGAAGATGCTGAGTCAGGGAGGAGGATGGTGGGGCTTTGCTTCTGCAGCATCCAGATCCCACAGGATCCCTCACAAGCAGCCAATGGGCCCAGGGAGATTAGGAAATACCCAGGGATAATAAAAAAAAAAAAAAATCCATGTGGGATTAAAATAAAATAAAATAAAATAAAATAAAATAAAATAAAATAAAATAAAATAAAATAAAATATAAAAAGAATTCCATTAACCAAAATATGAGCATGGGATATCCAGTGGAGAAATCTGTCTGGGATGTGGAGTGGGGAATGGCATTGCCAGCATTTACCAGAACTACATCCCAAAATATTCCCAATAAGTGTAATGTGCCACGTCAGCACCATGGAAAACAGTCCCTGTTGATTCCTTCAGACTCCAACAGATCCATAATGGGAAACAAATTTTGTGTGACTCCCAGGATGGATGAGGCAATGGGCAGTTGTGATCCTGGCCTCGGTCAGGAATTCCATCAATTCCATAAATGCCAGAGTCAATGTTTCTGGAGCGTTCTCTCCCTTCGGAGCTGGCCAAGACTGACAGCTGTCAGTGGAGCTGACATCCCTGGGATGAGCATGGAGAGAGGCAGCCCATGGATGCTGCACGTCTGAGGGAGAAAAAATCACTGTAAGGAACGGGCAGCCCTGGAGCAGCCTGGGAAAGGAAGCAATTCCCAATGGATATTTCTATTCTAGGAGGTCTGCAAGTCTTCTCAATTCTGCCAGAAGGAGAAAAAAACCTCTAAACTTAAGAACCTGCTACAAATGGGGCATGTCAGAGTTATTCCAAGAGCAGTCTAGCTCTTCCCTACACATTTCTATTTTTGGTGGCACAAACAGTGGCTCAGGTTGTCTGGGAGGTGTCAGGAGTGATCCATGGTTTTAAGAAGTCCTTACATATCTCCAGCTCCTTTGGTGGGTGCTTCTCATTCCCCACCTCCTCCCTGACTCCTTTGCAGTCCCTCTTTCCAAGCTCATTCCTGCCAAAGCCATCAACTCTGCTTTTCAATAAAAGCCAGGACTCCTGAGTGACTCTGGGATCAAGGGATTTAAGGCAAACCCCACCAATTTTCACAATTCTTTCACCCTGAGCACCAGCAGTGCCTCAGCTCGGGGCTTTTCCCACCTGCAGTTGATTACAGGGAAAACTGGAGAGCTGGAAATGAGCCCAGAGAAAGGCTGGGCTGAACTTTTCATGGGAGCAAAAGAGAAAATGGCCATGGATTGTTATTATGCACATCCTGGAGTCCCTGAAAGTGCTGCTGAGTGGAGCTGTGCATGCACAGGGACCCATTCCTGCATCCAGAGAGGAATATATGGACCATGATAAGTTCCCAGCTGGAAATGCATTACTTTAGCTTTATCTCCAGAAATCCCTGGCATTGCTGCAGGTTTTGGGGTGTCTCCTTCAATCCTCTCACTTCCAGGGGATGATATTCACTGCTCCTGCCTCCTTGACCATCCCTTTTCAGAGAAACAGGGATTTGGGATCATCCTGCAGTGATGCTCTTAATGTTTATACACCAACATTTGCAACTCCATCTCTCTCCAAAAAATACCCAAATAGCACCAAATTCAGATTTCCTCCTCCTTCCCATAAGTGCTGTGGCTCTGGGCAGGTTTCAGCCTCACATTTCCTTCTGGAGAGGAGGATTTTTTGGCAGTTTCTGGATGTTGTGAACAAGATTATGCCTCATTTTGGATAAAACCCCTCTTTTGGCCAGGGCAGCCCCTCTCCCTGCAGAGCAATGGGAATATTTGGGAATATTTGCACTGATCACAGTGCAACCATTTGAATTCATGTGGAGGCCAAGGTTATCCAGAAGAGAAGTTTAATTTCAATTAGTGCCCAAGATTGCTCTTTCTCATCTGCTGCCTCTGTAGTCCTCCCCTTCAATTAAAATGGAGTTTCTGCAATGTGAAATTAGAAAAATTACCAACAATTCCATGGAATGGCAGCCTGTGCTTGAGCCCAAGTTGCTGCACATCCCTTTGGGAAGAAAACTGGGATGTGGGTGGGTTCCCTGATCCCCTTTTCCTTTCACATCCCCACACCTTTGGTTCCAAATACACAATTCCTAATTGAGTTATCCCAACACTTCTCCCCTTTCCAGCGGGGTGGGTCTCTCCTGAGGTTTTGAACCAGAACAAATTTCCTCTTTTCCAAGCATGATATCCCTGGGGCGAAGCTCTGCAGCAAATTAGGAATTAACATCTGCAGCAGCACGTTACCCACCACGCCAGTCACGGCTCCAGAGCTGCCCACCATGTCTCCCTTGAAGGATCCCTGTTGTGTGTTTAATAAAACAGCCAAACCAGGGCTCAAATTTCCTTGTTCCTATGAAAAATTCATTGCTGCAGTTGCTGGGAAGTGTTGAGGGAAAAGCCTGAGCCCATGGAGATGCCGGCAGCTCCGTGGTGATGAGGGGCTCCTGTCCCAGCCCATCCCTAGAAATGGATGTTGAGCATGCAAGGGGAAACTGAGGCAGGGAAGTGGATGCAGACAGAGAATTTGGGGTGAAAAACTCAGGGAAAGGAGCTTCCGTCTTTGCAGCTTCACATTGAATTTAAATATTCCCCAATTCCAGCATCACCAACTCTCCCAAACTCCTGGGTGACTCCAACGGGCAATTTCCAGCTCATCTGCTCAAATATGCACCTGAAAATGCAGCCTCAATTGTGTATTTGATTGTAAAAATTGCAGCTCCTGCTGTGCTGCTTGGTGACATAAATCAGCCAGTGCTGGGGCAGAATCCCAACGCTCCCCTCCGGCACGGAGCAGCCGAGGGAAGGATTTATCTCCAGACCCAATGTTGTTCCCAGGAGAGCAGCACGAGCAATTCTGCATAACAAACATTCCTGGGCTGTGGGATACAGGGGGAACCATCTCCCTGCTCCTTCCTGGCAAATCCTCTGGGAGAGGCTGGTGAGGAGCAAGATTTCCACCTGAGTTTGTGGTGCTGATGGAGACACCAAAGTGCTCAGGTCCAAAGGCTTCTGTGGCACCAGGACCACCAGGAATCTGAAATGAAGGGAAGATCCATAGGAAAGTTTTGTTTCAATTTGTTTTTCTTAGAGAACTTTATTGCCCAGGTGGGGCTCACAGGTTCAGTATCATGATATCCAAATTTTGGTGGGGGAAACTGAGGCACTGGAAGGAAACATTCCATTGCAAGCTCAGGATGAGATATCCTGAGTTGGACCCACCAGGATCATCCAGTCCAACCCCTGGCCCTGCACAGACACCCCCAAATCCCACCCTGTGCCTGAGTGTGGTGTCCAACCCCTCCTGGAGCTCTGGCATCCTTGGGGCTGTGTCCATTCCCTGGGGAGCCTGGGCAGTGCCAGCACCCTCTGGGGGCAGAACCTTTCTCTAAATCCAGCCTAAGCCTTCCCTGGATGTGGATGAGCCTCCAGGAGGTGCTGCACAGAGCTCATCTCCCCAGTCTGGGGGTTTTATCACCCCTTTTATCTCTTTAAATCACCTTCTATGGCAGCACCTGCCTTTGGATGGGCTGGAGCTGCCCTGAGCCCCATCCCTGAAGTTGGCAGCTCCCAAAGGATACAGAAATCCCTGGATGCTTTACAAAAAGACACTGGGCTCTTTGAAATCCCCCTCTCCTGTCTGAAATGAAGGGGAATCAGGATTGAAGGAAAATCTGAAATGAAGAAGATTCACAGGAAAGCTCTGCTTCCATTTGTTCCAGTGGAGGAGTTCTATTTCAGGGCTGGGTTTGCAGGTGGAGCAATGAGCTTCACTTTTTGAGGGAAAACTGAGGCTCAGGAAGGGAATGGCCCACAGCAAACTCAGGGTGACTTTGGATGTGGATTGATGCCTTGTGAAGGCTGACCTAGAACAGAGACTGGACAGAGCTAAAGAATAAAGCAGGGATTTATTAAAAGGCCTCAATGGATGCACCTTGGGCAGCACAAGAGCCCAGCCAGGGCTGCACCCAAGATGAACCAAAATGGTCACAAAATGTACAACCAGTCATGGGGTTTCACACTTTTATAAATTCTGCTCCATTTGCATATTGGAGTTCATTGTCCAGTTCCAGCTTTAGCCCATGCAGTCCCATCCTTGTTTTTCTCTCTCCAGCCCACGTTGTTTGTGCTCTTGGGCTGAGATTTGGATCATTTGTCCTTGGTCCCCAGCAGAGAAGGAATTGTTTTGTCTCCCTGCTCTGTGCACAGAGCTCACCATCCCATAATGTGAATCCCAGACCCACACACTAAAGCAACACAGAATCTGAAAAATATAAAAGCTAAACTCTGAGGCATCAGGATGAGCATCCAGGAGGTGATTCCAGGAGCTGTATCCCTCCCCTTTTGCCCACCTGGTCCATCTGGCCTCATCATCCCTTTCAGCTCTTTAAAATCTTCTCATCCCCCTCTTTAAAGCACTTTATCCCTGGATGGGATGAAGCCACCCTGAGATCCATCCTGGTGTCTGGCAGCTCCCAAAGGATACAGAAATCCCTGGGTGTCCCACAAAAAACCACTGGGCCCTTTGAAATCCCTCTCTGCCATCCTGGGAGCCGAGCAGCCAGCTGGCAAGTTGGGAAGAGAGCTGTGGTTAATAGTATTTAGAGATGTTAATAATTGAACAGATGATGAACCAGGGCGTGGGGAGATTAAAGCAGAGATTTGCCGAGGGGGTTTAGATGCATGAGTCCAATTAAAAAGAACAAGAGGAATTAGACAAAATTGAGGCTGAGTTCCCAAATCCCTTAAGCCTTGGCAGGAGATGGGGATGGAATGAGCTGTGTCCATTCTCTGCTCCATCCCAGTGCTGGATTGGGCCCCTGGCAGCTCCATTGTGGTGCTGAGCCAAGGGCCAGCAGGAGGGGCAGAGCTCAGGAGCACCACAGAGCAGCAGGATGGGCCATGATTCCCAATGTTCCCATGGATTTGGGAGGTGTTGCCAGCTCCAGGGGTGTTCATTGTCTTGGTGGAATGGGCAGAGCTCAGCAGAGCCACAGAGCAGCAGGATGGGCCATGATTCCCAATATTCCCCTGGATTTGGGGGATGTTCCCACCTCCAGGGCTGTTCATTGCCTCTGTGGAAGGGGCAGAGCTCAGCACCACCACAGAGCAGCAGGATGGGGCATGATTCCCAGTGTCCCCCTGGATTTGGGGGACATTCCCTGTTCTGGGGGTGTTCATTGTCTTGGTGGAACGGGCAGAGCTCAGCATCACCACAGAGCAGCAGGATGGGCCATGATTCCCAGTGTCCCCCTGGATTTGGGGGACATTCCCTGTTCTGGGGGTGTTCATTGTCTTGATGGAACGGGCAGAGCTCAGCATCACCACAGAGCAGCAGGACAGACCATGGCTCCCAATATTCCCCTGGATTTGGGGGATGTTCCCAGCTCCAGGGCTGTTCATTGTCTAAGAGGAACGGGCAGAGCTCAGCAGCACCACAGAGCAGCAGGATGGGCCATGATTCCCAACATTCCCCTGGATTTGGGGGGCATTTCCTGTTCTGGGGGTGTTCATTGTCTTGGTGGAATGGGCAGAGCTCAGCATCACCACAGAGCAGCAGGATGGGCCATGATTCCCAGTGTCCCCCTGGATTTAGGGGACATTCCCTGTTCTGGGGGTGTTCATTGTCTTGGTGGAATGGGCAGAGCTCAGCAGAGCCACAGAGCAGCAGGACAGACCATGGCTCCCAATGTTCCCCTGGATTTGGGGGATGTTCCCACCTCCAGGGCTGTTCATTGCCTCTGTGGAAGGGGCAGAGCTCAGCATCACCACAGAGCAGCAGGACAGACCATGGTTCCCAATATTCCCCTGGATTTGGGGGATGTTCCCAACTCCGGGGGTGTTCATTGTCTCAGAGGAACGGGCAGAGCTCAGCAGCACCACAGGCCAGCAGGATGGGCCATGATTCCCAACATTCCCCTGGATTTGGGGGGCATTCCCTGTTCTGGGGGTGTTCATTGTCTTGGTGGAATGGGCAGAGCTCAGCATCACCACAGACCAGCAGGACAGACCATGGTTCCCAATATTTCCCTGGATTTGGGGGATGTTCCCAACTCCAGGGGTGTTCACTGCCTCAGTGGAAGGGGCAGATCTCAGCAGCACCACAGAGCAGCAGGACAGACCATTATTCCCAATATTCCGCTGGATTTGGGCGACATTCCCAGTTCTGGGGGTGTTCATTGCCCCAGTGGAAGGGGCAGAGCTCAGCATCACCACAGAGCAGCAGGACAGACCATTATTCCCAACATTCCCCTGGATTTGGGGGATGTTCCCAGCTCCAGGGCTGTTCATTGTCTCAGAGGAACGGGCAGATCTCAGCAGCACCACAGGCCAGCAGGATGGGCCATGATTCCCAATATTTCCCTGGATTTGGGGGGCATTCCCTGTTCTGGGGGTGTTCATTGCCTCAGTGGAAGGGGCAGAGCTCAGCACCACCACAGACCAGCAGGACAGACCATGGTTCCCAATGTTCCCATGGATTTGGGAGGTGTTCCCAGCTCCAGGGGTGTTCATTGTCTCAGTGGAACGGGCAGAGCTCAGCACCACCACAGGCCAGCAGGATGGGCCATGATTCCCAATATTTCCCTGGATTTGGGGGATGTCCCCAGCTCCAGGGTGTTCATTGCCTCAGTGGAAGGGGCAGAGCTCAGCAGCACCAGCAGGATGGGCCATGATTCCCAATATTCCCCTGGATTTGGGGGATGTTCCCAGCTCCAGGGCTGTTCATTGGCTCAGCACATGCAGCCAGCAGTCACCTGCTGCTCCTGCCAAGAGCAGCTCCATAAAACCACCCTGGGCTCGGCCTCTCCACAGCCCCTTCTTCCCAAGCAGCCCTTATCTTCCCAGAGCTGCTTCCTCAGGCGTTGCAAATACCACGATCCCTTTCTTTCTAAACACTCCACAGGGGAAACTGGGCATTGAATTTCCAAACAAACCCCTTGGATTTTTTTTCTTTTTTCCCCTGCTGCTCCCCAAGTGGTTGTAATAATAATAATAATTAATCATAAGCAGAGCTGACTCCTCTGAATGGGACAATAGTGACACTGGTTGGAAGCTCTATCGTCCTTCCCAGACAGCAACTCATTAATCCTGGAACAGCAGGAGCTGTTTTTAACACCCCAGTTGTCATGAACAGGGGAACACCCTTGGGATCAATCCTGTCCTTCTGACCCAAAAAAAAAGCGATGGTCTGGGTTTGGGGGTGGTTGGAGATGCTTGGAGCACCCCATGAGGCTAGCATGGATTGGATATACTTGAAATAAAGTAAATAAAACACAACCCCCAGTTTGGAAAAAAACAAGAGAGCAGGAGGCTTGGAACACAAGACCCCGAATTTTAGGGAGGCTCTTCCCACCATGGAGCTGCTCCTTTAAAATTTAATAGTTTATTCCACTTTTTTCCCCTCTTCCCTCTAATTGACTGGTTCAGGGTTTATTTTTCCTCTCTCAAGTAGAACAATGGGAGGGTTTTGAAGCTGGCAATGCAATAATGCCAGAATCTTCACTTTCCCCATTATGATTCCTCATTAGAAAGTTATTTCCCCACGATTTGAAATATAAATGATGCCTTTGATGTCTGCCTCTTTAAAATGGCTCTTTCTAATTTCCTTTTAATTTTTTTTTGCCCAAAAAGATGCTTCCCCCCCCCTTTTTCCCTCCCCAACCCCCAGCACCACTTAACTCACCCCCAGTGCTCCGATGCGCTGCTGTAAACACGGCTTGGGCAGAATAAATAAACTGCCTGGAATTGCAAGATTTTGCTTTGAACAAATGGGATAATTGGGGCAGCTGGAAAAAAAAAAAAAAGGAAAAAAAGAGAAAAGAAACAGCGTTGGATGCGATTTCTTTTATTATATTTTTTAAAGGAGGGGGAAATAAAGGCTGAGCCTTCCTGCTTGGGAGCGTGGAGCACTGAGTGGTGTGAGCCCAGCTGTCACCAGTTGTGTCCCAGCAGCATCTCCAGCTCCCCCTGCCCTCCCCTTTCCCACTTTTCCTGGTGGGGCAGGAAGGGGCTGCAATGTGCTGGTGCAGGCTCCAGATAAGGCCGTGCCAATTTTGCAGGGAGTTAATTAAAGGCAGTGCTCCTCACTCTGGGGCAGTGCCAGCTCCTGCTGTCCCTCCCTGGCTGCAGATATTCCCCTTTCCTTGAGCGCTGTCCGAAGGGCAGCGGGGACAGAGGGAAGGAGGGGGGTGGATATGCAGGGAAAGCCTTTCCCACCATCATCCCACAGCCCAGAAAGATTTCCTTGGCAAAGCTGGGTGTCTGCCCACGAGTGCCAGGCTCTGCCTGCCTGATGCCGGTGATAAAACCCCGATGTTGGAATTTATTTAATTAAAAACTGATTTTTTCCTTGGCATGGCAGGGTCCCACCCTCTGCCTCCAGATGGATCCAGCGGGCTCAGTGGGGTGTGGGACATCCAGAACTCATGGAGGGTGGGACACAGGGGGGCAGTTGTGGGAGCACATCAGGGAGAGGGGAGAGGAGAAGCGATGCCAGCCCAGGCTGGCAGCATCCCCAGGGACTCTGGGAGCTGGGACATGCTTCCTGGGCAGCAGGAATGGGCTGGTGCCAAGGCAGAGAACTCAAGGGAAAAGCTGCTGTATTATTTTTTATTTCCTTGGTTTAACCTTTCCCTCCCCAGATCCTCTGGCTGAATTTCCAGAGCTGAAGAGTCCCATCAGTGCTGAGCGCTCCAGGAAAGCAGGGAAGGCTTGGGGCTGTCCCAGCTGCACAGTCCTGCCCTGGATTTATCCAAGGGATGCTGGCAGGAAGCATCTCCCTGAAAAATTATCATGCTGGTGTATTCCTCTACCCTGTAGCATCCCAAAAATCATGGTTGGCTAGGATTCCAACTGTGTCTACCACGAAAAGGGAGCAAGTCCTGGAAAAACAGGCTGGCAAAAGGGACCTTGGAAGCAGAGAATAACTCTGGAGACACCTAAAAACTCTCAGAAACCTCCAAAACCTCATGGGAACCCCCAAATAAACTCATGGGAAGCCCCAGATAAAAGCATGAAAACCCCCAAATAAACTCATGGAAACCCTCAAATCCAGGGCAGTTTTGTCCCATCTCATGCAAATCTGGAACAACTGACAAGGACTGAGCTCCCCTCAAGTCACTGGATGGTGATGCACATCCAGGATAACTTCCCTGGCTTGGTGGCCCATGGATACCTGGAACAAGCTGCAAATTAAGATGGGAATAGACAGGACTGCATTTCACATCTACATCAGGCTTGTTTTTACCAGCCCTGCGAGCTGGACGATGATTATTTTATAAAATTAGGATATTAAAGAGAGAATCAGGCTCAGATGAAAAATTCAAGAGCAACTCCGATTTAAGTTTTCATCTCCCAGCGATGTCCAGAGGATGGATGTCTGCAGGAAAAGGACAAACTGCGCATTAAAGAGAGAGCCTGATGATAAAAACCTTCACTTAAAATATACATTTCTGCCCCACGTTATTAATAACATGCCAGATTAATATTTTAAATGGGATGAATTTTAAAAAATGTCATTTCCAAGCCACGTTGGAAGGTTTTTGCTGAGATTATGGAATGAGGGGAGGACTCCTCCCTGTATTCATTGCAAGAGTGTGATGTATATTTTATAGATGTTAAATATAAATATCATATTCCATCCTCTCCTCATCCTCTCCACGTTTTCCTGGGTCTGTTTGCACTTTGGAGCCAACACTGACCTGGCTACTTTCAAATGAGGCTGAGGGATTTGGGCTGGGAAAGTCAAAGGGACCCTTTCTGCCAGGAAAAATTCCATCTTCCATGGATTTTCTACTTCCAAAGGGCACAGGAGCAGCTCAGAGCCAGGTCCTCATGTGCTGGAGCAGCAGGGGGAAGTCCATAACTCACTGCCGGGCCCAGGATGCATAATTTATCCCCAGCAATTCCCATCAATTGGTTATTAAAAGTGCCCTCCCTGGATTAAGCATGAACAAGGGAAGAGATAAATCTCGTTCCCAAGGTAACTAAGTCCCAGTTATGCTCCACAGGGAAAACTTTGCTTAGTTTGCCCATTTTGCAGTCAAAAAGGAGTGGTTTGGTGCAGAGCAGGGCAGCAGTCCCATCTTTAACCTCCATGAAGGTCCCTGATCCTCGTGGGCTCTCCAATGACCATGGGAGTGTGGAAATAATCATATCTTTAAAAATAAAGTGGAGCTGCATCCGTTGGCATCCAGGGCATCATTTCTGTGGAGCTCAGAGTCATTTCCCTGGATGGCCTCTGGATGAGGCACAAAGAGCATCCTGGCATCACTGAGCCAAACAAAATGGAAATAATTAGGGAGAAAAGATAATTTCCTGGAGCAAAGCACCCTCCAAGCTGCCATTCCCTCCCTGCTAAATGCTGAGGATTGGAGCTCAGGGTCTCGTTGAGATAACAACCATGAGCTGCTGGGGAGCCTCTCTGGGGCAGGAGGGAGGATTTGGGAGGATGAAACTGGCACATATTCACTTCTGGAAGCTGCAGTCCTGGGAGGTGGCTTTGACAAGGAAAAGGTGCCCTGAACCCCTGGGATGGAAATGGGGGAGCTGAATTCCCTCCCTCCCAACTCTGGGTGATTTTGTGCCAGAAGTTGGGGCTTTTTTTCCTCCCTGATGTGGCAGTTTGGACAAGATCCACCTCCTCTTGCCCAGGAATGCTCTTCATCCTGCAAGGTCCAGGTGTGCTGGTGCTCTTGGCTGTGTTTTTGGAGGGGGAAGTGGAGGGAAGAGGTCAAATCAACTCCCCTTTCTTTACAGCAATAAATAAAAAGCCATAAATGTCCATGCTAAATAATAAATACAACTAAAAACCCAGAACAGCTGATCTTGCTGCATCCCAACTCCACTGTTTCCTCACAGAAAGCCTCATCAAACAGCCCCAGGCATAAAAGCTTTGGGTTTCCTAATCCTTGCCTCATGTGGTGCTTATTTCCTTGCAAGATTATGAAATATTCTTCCTATTTTCAGGCATTCCTTCCCATTTTCAGGCATTCCACCTTATTTTCCATCATTTTACCCAGCAATTTTTCTCCTTCTATTTCCTCGTGGTCAGTAACTCCCCCAGGTACCAGCACGACCTGAAGCTCTCCACATCCCCCACTGCTTTGCTTCTCCTTGTTGGCATCTTGTGAAAACTGGGAAAAACTTTTCCTAACATTGGTTCCATAATAATGATCCCTCCGCAATTTTTTTTTAAGGTGAAAAAAAGGGCAATAAATCCAATAAAATGGGAGTGCTGGGTGCACACAGGCCCAAACAGGGAAAGAATAATTTATTCCTTTCTTTCCCATGGGAGAAATTATCTGGACATAGAGGAAGAGGAGTGGCTCCGGACACATAAAAGTCTAAGTGGGGATGTTTAAATAATTCAGGCAGAGGAAGGAATAAAAAGCAGGAGGGTGGGCAAAGCAGGGATCAGCTCAGGAGGAGGCAGGTCCAGGCATGGCCGGGCAGGGCCAGTTTGGGCTGGGCTGAACCGATGGGAGCAGGGGGACCCTGCCCTGCTCCGGGTGCTCTCCTGCACCTGCGAGGCTCGGCATCAATAGATGGCACTCAAGAACTGCTCCTTCCTGCTGTCACCAGCCTGGGGATGCTGCAGAGGTCTTGGATCAACTGGGCAACGACTTGGGGAGCTCAGGTGGCCTCCCAGCCCTTCTCACCTGGCTTGGGAAGGCAAAGCCACGAGCTCAGGATGTTCCAGGTCTCCAGGCATGACAAGGACGGTTTAAATTCGAGTAAAAGCTGCTCGAGGCTTCCCAAGGACACACGAGTGTGCTGGCGTCGGGACAGTGCCACATTCCCACCTCCCCTGCTCCCCGTGCAAGGGCAAAAAAACAGGGAGAGAGGGAGGGCAAAACCCCTGCAACCTCCTCCACCAAATTGCTTTTATTTAACAGCCTCGGTCAGCCTCAAGTAGGTCACAAGGCTGTGTGTGTATCTTCAGAATAAAGTCTTTAATCGGCTGATGGATATGAAAAAATAAATTACAGTGGCAAAATGTAATAAACGTTAAAGGGAAAATGATGAGAGTAATATAAGTACATTGATTTAACTAGGATGATATAGAGGAATTGTCTGCTTTATAGGTCTTTAGATGTCTATTAGCAGCTCTGTATTAAGGAATAGGGCTGTTCTCTTGATATACTTAAGAGCTGTCAGTAATTCCTATTTCACACTCCACTGCTTCAATTCAGAGAGCTCCGTGCAGCCCCGGCGCCCCCATCCCGGGCTCGCTGGAGGGTGACCGCCTGCCGCAGGCTCCTGTGCAGCCTCGGGATAATTCAGAGCCCGGGAGGAGCCGGCGGGGCCGTTTGTCTGAGCGCCCTCCCTGAGCCCGGCTCTTCCTCCCCGAGGCTCGTTTGGGGGGAAAAAACCCCGAAGCTTCACTCTGCAGGATCCAAGGTGTGTTTTGCCTGTGTTTAGGATCATAACTGCATTGCATTTTAATTTTTTATATCTGCTTCCATGAGTGTATTTTCACCCAAGGGGTGGGAAATCCATCCTGCTTTTCCTGGTGACCATTTGAGTGTTTCAGCTCAGCTCTCCAGACAGACTTAACGAAAATACAGAAATAGTTTCCCAAAAAGAGATGGAGACAGGGAGTTGGGAGCAAATTCACCCTCTGGGTGTGCCTGGCCCATTGGGTTGCTCCTCAACCAGCTGCAGCAGAGACTCTGGCTCTCCTTCACCTGAAAGAGCCCTTTTAGTATGAAAAATATATTTTTATTTAAGAAAAATAAAACCTGGCTGAATATTCTGGATGGAAGAAGCAAGTCCTGGCCATGACAGCCCAGGACCACCCAGATATTTGATGTTTTTCCTTTTCCCTTTATTCCTTAGAGCCCCAAAGTGAGGAGCAGCCCAGCCCAGCAGCCTCCATCATGGAAAAAAGCTTTAATGAAAATACAGAAATAGTTTCCCAAAGAGAGATGGAGACAGGGAGTTGGGAGCAAATTCACCCTCTGGGTGTGCCTGACCCATTGGGTTGCTCCTCAACCAGCTGCAGAAGAGACTCTGGCTCTTCTTCACCTGAAAGTGCACTTTTAATATGAAAAATATATTTTTATTTAAGAAAAATAAAACCTGGTAGAATATTCTGGGTGGAAGGAGCAATTCCTGCCCATGGCAGCCCGGGACCACACAGATATTTGATGTTTTTCCTTTTCCCTTTACTCCTGAGAGCCCCAAAGTGAGGAGCAGCCCAGCCCAGCAGCCTCCATCATGGAGACACCAGAAAATTCATCCATCCCGCGTGGAAACATCCAACATGAGCCTTAACATGACAAAAAGGTGGATTAGCACAATTTTTCCCCATTTCCCAGCACAGAGAAATAAAAGCCCTCCTTTTCCCTCTGTTTGCTTCCCTCCCCAAAAAAACAAGAGATGGTTTCTTGAAATTGAAATTTTCAAAGGGGAAAACATGAAAGGGTGGGAGCACAGAGAGGTTTGCAGACACCCAACACAGCCTGGGCAGGAAAAAGCAGAGTTTTTGGGAATGTTGCACCTTCATCCTGCCTGAGAGAAAGCAAAGCCAAGGCTTTTTCACAATCATAGCAAAAAAAAAAGTGCAATAAATGCTTTTTCTCCAGGGTTAGTAGCTGTAGGTGCCATGTGGTTCCTACCAGCCTTGGGATGCTCCTGGTGGGATGTGTTCCATGATGTCCTAGGGAGAAAACCCCATGATGGGATAGAGCCCATCCCAGCTGGAAACAAAGGGGTTCAACCTGCTGAGGATGGAGACAGAGTTCAACTCCAAAATCCAAATAAAACCCTGAATAAAAAAGAGGTAGGATGGGTTTGATCCCAAATTGCCTTTCCTGCTTCTTAGCAGGAGAGGAAGTATTTTGGAAAGTATCAGAAACATGATAGAAAGTTGTTTTCCTTGATATTTCATAACATTTTCCCCTGCAGTGTTTTGGCCGCTTTCTCTTTCTTTTTTTTTATGGCTTACAAGTAAAAGAGGTTTTTATCGAAAATCTGTTTTTCAGGAACAAGAAAATCGATAAAAATATATCAGTTTATGCCTTTGGTAAAGAACCAGGAAAGGTCCCCCTGTGCAAAAAAGAAACCCAACATGTCCTGTTTGGGTCGGAAAGGGAACTTTTAACGCCTCATTACGAGAGAGGAATCCTGCACTTAACACCGGGGTTTTGCATAAGGGTTTGTAAAACTCCCCGTGCCACCGTGAGCGATTCCTAAACCAAATAAAAGAGGGCAGAGATCATCGAAGAACTGGTTTGCAATGATTGATTTGGCCAATTCCAGCCCTAACCGAATTCCTGAGGCTTCAATAATCTCTTTAGCATCGTCAGCTCGGGCTGCGCACGCCGCCGTTGATCCGATGCCGTTCCCTTCCTTCCCTTTATGACAACCCAAAGCCAGGGATGCGCTGGAATTCACCTGGCACTTCCCCGTGAGTCGCTGCCCTGCAAGTGTGGATGTTTCACCTTTGGGAAGGACTCCAGAGAGCCGGCGGTGCTCTGCATCCCGCCTGCATCCTCGGGAGCCGTTACGGGATGCAGAGCTGCACTTTGCCTCTGTAAATCAGCAGCTTTTAACCCCCCTGAGCACAACACAGGGAATTTTCCCCATCCCTCAGTCCAAGCCAGGACACTGAAGGACAAAGGTGACTTGTGTATTTTTAATTTATTAATCTCAGCTGCTCTTCGCTTTGCCTTCACAGGGATTTTCACATCTATTTTCTTTTCTTTTTTCTTTCCCTTTTTTTCCCCTGGCCATATTCCAGCTGCTCCAGGATGTGTTTGATATTGCTGTTCCCATATCAAAGCACTCAATGTGCACAGATTTCAGTGACTTGTGAAGGAAAGCAGGAGATGCTTTTATCTCTGTTCCTCCTCCCAGGATCACCCCGAGCCCAGCCGTCCCTCTGTCTCAGCCTCGTGATCCAGCTGTGCCCCAAAGCCTCTCTGCAAGCCCAGGAAGAGGGCACTGGGTTAGGGAAAGCATCACCTCACACCTCTGGAGCTGGGAACAAGCTCCAGCACGGATTTCTGGACAACCTTCCAAAGGGCAGCAGGCCTGAGCTGTGATCAGATCCAAGGAAGAGGTGAAAAGCTCCTGGTGCTCCCATCTCACCCCTGGAACTTCCAGATTTACATCTCCTGCCAGGTGCTGGCATGTCCCTCCTGGAGCTTCCATCTTCCCCTTGCTGGGCCTCTCATGTCACCTCTGCTGTTTGCATCTCTCTTTGTGTTTCCATCTCATCCCTGGAGCTTGGACCTCAGCATTCCTGTTTCCATTTCACCATTGCCATTTGCACCTTCCCATTCCTGTTTGCATCCCTCCATTGCTGTTTGCATCCCTCTATTCTGATTTCCATCTCTCCATTCCTGTTTGCACCTCCCCATTCCTGTTTCCATCCCCCCATTCCTGTTTCCATCCCCCCCATTCCTGTTTGTACCTCCCCATTCCTGTTTGTACCTCCCCATTCCTGTTTGTACCTCCCCATTCCTGTTTGCATCTCCCCATTCCTGTTTGCATCCCCCCATTCCTGTTTGCATCCCCCCATTCCTGTTTCCATCCCTCCATTCTTGTTTCCATCTCCCCACTCCTGTTTCCATCTCCCTCCTGGTACTCCCATCTCCATCCTGATTCTTCCATCTCCCTCCTGCTATTTGCCTCCCTCCCAGCCCACACTTTACCATTCCATTTCCTCTGGTTCCTGTATCTCCCTCCTGGCACTGGCATTTTGCCCCTCTCCTGGTGGGCACAGTGGGTTCATCAGGCAGAGCTGCCCCAGTTCCCTGAGCCCACCAGGTGGACAATCCAGGAGTGCATCCTCCCACAGGAAAGGGCTCGAACACGGGATCCTCTTGGTTTTGTCCACCTGCCCTACTTGTGTTCCACCAAGGAGCAGCACTGAAGAGCTGGAAGAGGCTCAGATGTGCCAGGCACTGCAGGGCTGGGAACAGCTGGATCCGTTCCAGCACAGCAGGATGAAGGAAGAGAACAGGAGGGAAGAGGTGCAAAGTCACCTTGCTTCAAGGAATGGCTTCTGGGTGAGCACTCAGGACATGGAGGGGTTTGCTTCACTTAAATGAAAACTCTGTGCCTGCCATGACGTGGATTAACCCCACAGAGGGAGACTGGGAATGCTGAAGGTTTGCTCCCCAAGAGCTCTGAATCCCAACAAGGGGGTGACTCAAGCCACCCTAAACCCCAAACTCAGAATCTGCCCAAACCCCACACTCCATGTCTCCCTAAACCCCACACTTGATATCTCCCTAAACCCCAAACTCAATGTCTCCATAAATCCCACACTCAGTCTCCCCAAATCCCACACTCAGTCTCCCCAAACCCCACACTCAGAGTGTCCCCAAACCCCACACTCAGTGTCCCCAAACCCCACACTAATTCTCCCCAAACCCCACACTCAGAGTGTCCCCACCTGCAGCTCCTTTGCCTTTCCCTCCCAGCTCTAACAAAGGGATAACACCACATTTCTGTATAATAACATTTATTGCTGCAGCCACAGAGAAAGAGCATTTCTGAGTGCCCTAGGAGCCATGTGTGGGCAGCACAGATTTGTCTCCATAAGGGTAATTCCAAGAGTGCTGCAGGAGAGAAAGCTGAGGAATTAGGAACAAAAAAAAAAAAAAAGGGGACAAAAAGAAACCCTTCCTCTGTCACCAAAGACTGAGGTGGAATGTCACGTCTGGAGGACAGAATACCTAAAGTCTGGAGAGAAAAGGCTTCATGTAATGGAAGTATCCATGGGCACAAAGGAAACCCTCAGCTCCAGCTGTTGTTGTGGAATATTTGTCAAAGCTAATGTTGCATTCAAATAAAAACATAACTGTCACGTCAAAAGTGATGCTTCATGTCCAAAAACTTCCCTTGTCCAGGATGCAAGTGCTGGGATTTGGGGTTGGACATGTGCCCAGGACTTGCTCAGAGCTGGAATGGAGATTGTTTTTCCCTGCTAACCAAAGACAAAACCCCACAAATCTGCTCGGTGCCCATGTGCCCATCACCACAATTAAAGGGTATCCAGAGGATGAGGAAACCTCCCTGTGTCAATCCCAGTGGTACCAACCTGCCCCCCCAGCAGCATCCTGCCCTCACAGGTCACAGCCTGGCACAGAGGGACACACTCCTGCTGTCACCTCTCATCAGCCCTTGCTCCCCAAATGCCCTTTAATTAAGGGCAGTTGAAGACTTTCACTGCTTGGAGCCAATCCCAAGCCTGGGTTTGTGTCTGCAGCAGGAGAAATGGGCAGGGATTTTTGCAGTGAGGAGAAGGAATGAGTAGTTAAAAGTGATGCTGCATTAATGGACATTAATGGACATAAAAATGAAAATAACCCGCCCAGGCTCCCCCTTCTGCTCCATGTCCTTCTGGCTCTGCCAGACTTTGGATAAATAAATTATCAGGCTCTGCCCTGCACACAGAGATGAGAAAGGCAGAGGCACCACTGGGGGCACTTCCCAGCCCTTCCCTTTGTGCTCAGCCAATGCCAGATATTGACAAATCCATTGGTCATTGGTTAATAACGAGCGATGCCTGTTAATGGCAGGGGCTGTTCTTCTTGCATTCCTCAGGTCAGGAGGCAGTTCACAGTTCTCTGTGGGACAGGGACACTCCAGGGCCTGCTTTTGGGGACATGTCCAGGCTGCCTCTCACCTTCAGGTGTTGTGTCATTGAAGCTGTGGATGATCCATCCCTGGAAGTGTCCAAGGCCCTGTTGAATGGAGCTGTGAGGAGCCTGGGCTAGAGGAAGGGGTCCCTGCCCAGGGCAAGGGTGAAACTGAGTGGGCTTTAGGTTCCTTCCAACCCAGGCCACTCCATGATTCTATAATCCTATGATTCTATTATTTTTTTGTGACTCCATGATTCTTTTATGGCTCCATGACTCCATGATCCCATGAGTTCATGAGTCCATGATTCCATGATTCCATGACTCTATGATTCTGTGACTCCATGATTCCATGATTTCATGACTCCATGACTCCATGATCCCATGATCCCATGACTCCATGATCCCATGATTACATGACTCTATGATTCTATGACTCCATGATCCCATGATCCCATGATTCCATGACTCCATGACCCCATGAACCCATGATTCTGTGATTCCATGATTCTGTGGTTCTGCAGCCCAAGCCACTGTAAATCTGCCATGGAGGTGGCCAGAGCCCTTGGGAAATTGGGGTCATCCTTTTCCATAGCCAAGAAATTCCAGCCTTCTGCTGGAATGGGACAAAGTCCTGGTGGTGGCCTCCTCAGGGAAGGACAAGTGACCTCATGAGAGGGGATGGAGATGAGGGAAGGGATGGGATGTCTCTTATGGGGCATTTTGCTCTCTAAGGAGCTGCCTGGAATAAAATCTCTGGACATCTCAATGCCTCCAGCTGGGGAAGGAGATGTGGGACAAACCTCTTCATTCAGGGCTTTAATCCCTGGGGCCCAATTCCAGCCTGATTTCCAGAGACACAGATGAGTCCCAAAAATATCTTTCCTGAGGAAAGGAGTGGAGAAGGTGCTCCAGAGGCTGCGTGGAGATGGAGGCAGCACTGCAAGCCCAACCTTCACTAGACATGACAGTCTCCCCTCCAGAAGGAGCTCCTGGAGGGTCTCAAACAACCAGAAATCCCAAAATCTGAGGACTCTGTGCTGAGCAGTGACAGCAGCTCACAGCTGGCTGCTCCCAGAGGAATTTTGGGGCTGGGGGCATCGGCAGGGGGGCAAACATTCCCATCCAGGAGCTCCATGGGCTCTCCAGGCAGCAGCCAGGAGCCACCTGCCTCCAGCAGCTGGAATATGGAGTGAGCTGGAGCAAGAGCCGAGTGTGCAGAGGAACAGCTCATCCCTGGAACTGCCAAGCTGCTCACAGAACAGATGGCTCCAGGTTAAATGTGAATTGCAAACCTAAAAAATAAAAATGGTGTTTGTGCCCTTCCCGGCACCTTTATGATATATAAAGATACAGCAAGTGGTTTTATTTCCTTCGGAGGAAACGTGGTTGGGGTTTTTATTTTTTTTATTGGGTTTGGGGATTTTTTTTTTTTTTTTTGTCTTGCAATAGGGAAAACCAGGCAGGGTTTTCCTGCTGGGAGCTGGGGGTGCTCAGCTGGATTTTGGGGGATATTTCAGCTGTGGGAAGGGGCAAAGCTTAGGAAAATGCTAAAGCTGTAATGCAATAAATTGCATGAAACATGGAAATAATACAAGTTCTTCCTGCAGAAGACCAAAGGAGAAGTGGGAGGAGAGGTGGGAGGAGAAGTGGGAGGAGAGGTGGGAGGAGAGGTGGGAGGATGTAACCAGCTCAGACTGGGACTGGAGCAGGGAAAAGCCATTGGCATCTCCGAGAGAACTCCCGAGGTCAGTTTGTGTCAGGTAAAGGGTGAACGGGCCCTGTCCTCCTTCAGCTGGGTGTCACGGTGGAGTTAAGGTGGCATGTCAAAAATTACCTCTCCCAGCCATGGAGTTTGTCCCTGGCTCAGATTTATTCTCCTGGCATGGAATTAGCCAGGAAATCATTTGGAAACACGGCGTTTTACTATGGCTTGGTTTGGAATGAGGCAACAGAGAGGTAAAACCACCCCTTCAGCCCCACTTTCCCCTTCCTCAGGGCAGATTTATTCCCTGTGCCAATCCCTCAATGCCTTATCCCAACAACAGCTTTAAACACAGGTGGGACAACTAAATGGAAAAATAAGATTGTGGTTATTCCATAATCTTTCATTAATGCAACACTCGCTATTCAGACAGAGACAAAAGAGGCTGTGCGTCTTTTTGGAAAATAAATCTCCCACTGCTTATTTTTTCCCCCATGTAGCGAGGAAAAATATATTATTCATATGGAGACAAGGACCAGCTGAAGGACTTGCAGCTGAGGCTGTGGCTGGAGCAGCAGGAGCTGTGCCTGGCAGGTTTGGAGCTGGGGATGCTGCGAGGGAAAATCAGCACTGGGGAAGCGGGGAGACAAAACCATCGTGGCTCACCCACGTGGCAATTTCCTCCTGCAGCCAGGGAAACGGAGCCTTTGGGCTTGGCTTTGTCAATTAATTCAACTTCTGGTTCACCTTTTGGAGTGAAGGAAAAGAGGGGGAAAAGCTTTTCAGAGCTTTCAAAAATAGCTCAGCAAAATGTTTTGGCATTTGTGAAACAAAGCCTTTCACTTCAGAGGTACCGGCATGAGCAGCTCAGCGTTTTTCAAAGGTTTGCTGCTCTTTAATTCTTTTTTAACCTGAAATTATTCATCTCATTAACATAATCCTGAATTCACACTGCTCTGGTCCTCCTCAAACATCATTTCCAGCAGATGCACAAATTGATCACAAACCCCCTTCAGAGTGGATTGACCCTGAGGCCGTGGTTTTTCCAGATTCACACCTCATTCCAAATTCTCCCATCAGGAAATCCATCTGTGACCTGGTGCTGAGAACTGCAGCTCCATGACAAACCCACCTGGGGTTCCCCACATGCCAGGAGGGCTTGCAGCAGCTCTGAGCAGCTTCCAGCTGTGGGAAGGACAGGACTGAGATGGGGAGATACCCTCAGACACTGAGCTATAACAGAACCATGGTGAGGGGCTTGGTTTATTGGGATAAATTCTGAGGAAGTTCTGCTGGAGTTATGTAACAGAAAGACAACGTGGTATCCCAGCTCCAGGTCAGGGGGTTGGAATCAACAACATAAAGAAGCAACAAGAACAACAGAAGGAATAACAACAGCATAAAGAAGCATGGGACATGCTTCTGTCACAGATATAAATGTGTACAGGTAGGATCCATCTCCATTTGGGAGCATCCTCATTGCTTTCTGTCCATTCCCATTAACCCTGCATCCCCAAGTGCCTCCATGGCCCAGACAAACATCTATGGCCACAGCTGAGTGCACTCCTTCAAACAACACATTCCATCCCTTTGCATCTGGCTGTACCTGTGGGAAGATGAGCCTGGGTTTAGAAACTGAGACATCTCCATAAATCTTCATTTTGGGTGTGTGGGAGTGTCTTTTTGGGCATGCACACCCCAAAATCCAGGACTTCAACAAAATGCTTCAGGCAGGGAGGGTCTGGGGGATTTTTTTCCTCTCCAGTTGGTCAAAACCATTTTGTTGTCAGCGAAATTCCATGGATTTAATGAGAAATGTGTTAATCAGAAAATGGACTTCCCTAAGTGGTGGAGACATAAATTGTGGAGGGATTTAAATGATATGTAGATGTGACATTGGGGACTTGGGTTAGAGGTGGCCTTGGCAGTGGAGGGTTCAGTGTTGGACCTGATGATCCTGGAGATTTTTTCCAGCCAAATCCATTCTATGATTCTATGAAAAAGCCCTCCCAGTGAGGGCAGTGCCAGAGGACTGATGCAAACTGGCTGCCACTGGAGCTGGAGTCAGCACAGGGTGATGCTCATCCTTGCCTGGAGCTGTGGGAATTTGCAGTGGGACAGGCAGCTCACCGAGGAGGTCTCTGGGAATGTTTTTCCTCAAAAGCATAATGGATCTCACCTGGGTTCTTTAGGATCCCCTGTCCTAGGTGCTGGCACCTGGAGTGTTGTAGAGAAGGGAGGTTTTGACTCCAGGCCTGTTCTGGAAGGTGCTGAGCATCTCGTTAGCTCAAGGGCTGGATCCTCATTTCCACTCCAGCCTCTCCAGGCTGCAAATGCAGCTCCCAGAGCACTTAAATGTTCAGAGCACCTCAAGTGTAAATGAGAATCAGGCCCTCCAGTGCCATCTCTTTTCTTCCAAATAGGAAAAATCTCCTTGACTACAGGGAGTGAAGTGGGTCAGGATGGTTTGGGGTTGACTTGAATCTCTTCTGTGCTGTGCTGGGTGATGGCTGCCCTTCACTTGAGAGCCAAAATGTTTAAGCTGCTTTTGGAGGCAAGAGGAGTTTGCAAATCCAGGCTCAGCATCCATGCAAGACAGAAGATGGGATCTTCTCCCTCCCCACCACGCCAGCATTAGCAGAAGGGTTTTCCCAGATTCCCTGGGAGCAGAGGTCTCTGAGGAGGAGCAGAGGAGCAGGCAGTGGTCAAGGACAAGGAGCTCTTGTGGCTTTCTCTGCCAGAGGAGTGACTTTGCCAGGTGAGCCCAGCCAGCGTGTTCTGCTGCACTGATCTCCTGCACTTTGTGCTCCACTGCTCTGCGAGGGGACACAGTGCTTGGAGCATGGTGACATCAATCTGGGCACAGGGCTGGGGCTCCTGCTGTCAGGGACAGAAAGTTCTGCAGTGGAAAGGGGATGGATCCATCCATGGAGTAAATACCTGGGGATGGTGTTCATTAATGCAGAAGGAGGGGGAGGGAGGTGATTTGGCTGGGATACACACAAAGATGTTCATCTGCCAGGGAGTGGGTAATGAGGCCAGACCAAGTTAATATCTGGGGCTGGAACGTGTTCAGATGAGGACGTGTCAATGCCTGGGAATGAGGATTTTGGAGATGCAGCTGTCAAGGCTATCCAGGATCTACAGAAACCCTTGCTAAGGTCACTGCAACCCGACTGATGGTGCTGTTGAGGACACCCCTCTTCCACAGAGGGTGCCAGTGATGTCCCTGCCCCATATCCCGACACTGCCACAGCCCCTGGGTGACTCCAGCCCCCTGACATGGAGTGGGGATACCAAGGCAGCCTGGATCCTCCATCCTCACTCCCAAGGCAGCCTGGATCCCCTGTCCCTGCTCCCAAGCCTGGATCCTCCATCCCTCCTCCCATGCTGACAGAGCCATGGGATGGGATGGGATGGGATGGGATGGGATGGGATGGGATGGGATGGGATGGGATGGGATGGGATGGGATGGGATGGGAAGGGATGGGATGGGATGGGAAGGGATGGGATGGGATGGGATGGGATGGGATGGGATGGGATGGGATGGGATGGGATGGGATGGGATGGGACGGGATGAGATGGGATGGGATGGGATGGGATGGGATGCATTTGCTGATTCATTGCCTCTCCAGAGACGTCAAAGGACACTCTCAGGAGTGTTCCTCCTCTCAGGAGCTTTTCCTGGCACTTCATCAGAGAAGAGCTTGGCTGTGGCATCTGAAGGACTTCTCAGGTGAGGTGCATCCTCCCTGGAATAAAATCCCAGTTAATGCACAGGTGTGGAAAGGACAAGATTCCTTTTGGCACCACATCTCTCAGCAACTGATTGCAGCCTCTTCCCAGGAGGGCTGCATGGACAGGGAATGCCAGTGCTTTGATGCACAACTTATTTACTGTGTCCTCACCATTCCCACATCACTGGAGCCTCCAGCCTCGTGCAGCATCCCTGCAGGGTGAGATGGGGTCCTCCCCCCACAGGGACCATGCAGGGATAAGTTAAGGGACTTGGCAGGGGTTGCCATGGTTCTCACTTTGATTTCCCAACAGAAATCACCCTAACAACCAACTTCAATCATCACAGGAGAGATCCAGCATCCTTATCCTCCCTTTACACCAAGAAGAATGTGCCAAGGGGAATCTGAAATTCAGATTCCTCCCATTTGAATGGTATCTGTCACTATCACTTGTGTAACAGCAGCTTCCAGAGGCTGTGGAAGTGACTCCCTGTGCGCTGGATGCTGCCCACATCCAGCCCTTCCATTATTATCATTGCTATTGTTACAGAATAAATCATTCCTTAAGCTTCTCTCTTTCATTGCAAATTGTCCATGAAACACTTGCAATCTCTGTAGAGAGACACCTGCCTTGACAGCCTAAATCAGATCGAGAATCAAATCCTGATCCCAGCCCCTGCTACCTGCTCTGAGTTATTGGGACCACAAGGACTTGGAAAAAAATCAACAATCTCTGCAGGAATAAGAAAAAGGATGTGTAGGAAAGATTTCTCCACTTAGAGCTGAGCTGGAAAGATCTGGATCTCTCTCATATTTGTTATTTACTCTTTATTTCTAGATATTCGAGCTCTGGGTCTCAGCAGACCTTACACTCGTGACCTGCACCAGCCAGAGCTCAGATCAAGGAATCCCAGTGGTGACCAACACAAAATAGATATGGAGCACAGAGAGCAGGGCCAGCAGGGATGGAGTGGGATGGCAGCTCTTTAGGCTACTTCTAATCCTGGAAAAAAGCTCTATAGTGCAAACCCCACAATGATTTAATGGCTTGCAAAACTTGTCCTGAATAATTCCTACAATTCCCTGACTGGGTATGGCCTGGGTGCCCCATTTGGTGCCTGGCTCGGGGCATGAAGGAGCCAAAATCTGTCCTCAGTGACACATTGTCAATGATTTTTGTTTTTTTTGAGATTCAGGAACTCTTGCCCACATATTATAATAAAAGCTTTGTCCCCTCTACCTGGCACAGCTGGAATGATGTGGGTGAAGGACCCCAGGGATCAGAGCAGCTGCAGCTGGGTCTGTACTGAGCCTCTGCCTCTGCAATTGGACTCCTCTGAGAGACAGACAAAGCTGGGGGCTCCAAACTGCACTTGTACCCCCTTCTAGGATGTTTTGGCTCAAAATATCCCTGCCTGGAGAAATCAGATGTTGTTCCACAGGCTGAGCATGGGGAGAGAATAGTGGTCCCTTCTAACCCAAACTGTGCTGCACCCTTGATACCCCCCTTTAATTATTCAGTTGCACCAGAAAATGAATTTTTCTTCATTTTCAAGTGCAGCTTCAAGGCTTTGTTTGCAAGATGGGCTTTTTCTGCTGTGTTTGTCCCATTCCCCCAGAGCTTTGCTTGGCAGAGTGGACAGAGCTGCCTGGGCTTGCAGCCTCCACCTTCTCAGTGCTCCAAAAAAGCAGCTCAGCTCCAGAGAAAGCCAATGGGAGCCTGGAATTTATTTTCTACCCATTTAATCAAGCGCCAGGGAAGGAGTTGGATGTGCTGGCCCCCGATTTCACATTTGTTTCTCTGCCTGACTGAGCGCCAAAGCCTCAGCAAAGGCTTAGAGAAGTCCTTTCACCACAAAGAAAAAGTGGCTCAGAAGTCGTGGAGGGAGATCAAGCACCCAATTTCTTCTTGTTGGAGAACCAGGGTCACTTGTGGAGAGGTCTGATCCCTGCTCTGGAACAGATATTTCCACCTGCTGGATCTGTGCTGCCTCCCACTGTTCTCCCACTACAGCACTTCCCGAGGATTGTGGCTAAATGGGATTTCAACTCCCCCATCCTTATCTCAGCCTGGTGACAGCTGACCAAGCCTCGGGCTGGTTCTTTCTCACTCTTGAAAAACCATGTTCACATTTCTATATCTCCTTTTTCCCAGCTGCTGTGCCAGCCTGATCCTCTCCTATTCATTCCTCCCAGTTTTCTGCCTTGCTTGGTGAGGGCCAGGCGTGTTTTAAACACTGCAGTGCTGTTGCAGCCCCTTGAACAGGAATAACCCTCCCAGGCACCGCCTGGATCTCACTCAAGGCTGGCAGGAGGAGGATTTGACAGCCCAGGGTCAGGGCACAGCCACTCTGAATTTGTAGGAGAGTATTTACAGTGACACAGGGAGCAGATTATATCCCCATAGCAGGATAAGGTCTATAAAAGGAGAAACTCTTGATTTGCCCCATGCAGCACTTACCCAGCTGTCAAAAATCCTCTCTTTTCTTCTCCCTTTAGTAATTAAATCACTGGCTTCATGTTCCAAATCCTGGGCTTGGGAAGGCTCAGGCTGTGTCCTGTGAGGGGTTGGGGTGCTGGGGGATTTTGGGATGCTCAGACATCAGAGGATTGCTCTGTGTGCTGATCCTGGAGCTTCATTCCTCCTCCAGCCTCTTCCCTTCGAAATGCTCGCACTCATGGAGTGTTTAAATGCCCTGAATGTGACAAAAGTGGGGTACAGGACAGGAATTGGGGTCCCAGTGTTGTCCAGCTGGAGCTCCAGGTTTCTATTCCAAGGGCCTGGAGTAACAGGATGGGGGGGAATGGCTTCCAGTTGAGAGAGGGTAGGTTTAGATGGGATATTGGGGAAGAACTCTTCCCTGCGAGGTTGGAGAGGCCCTGGCAAAGGAAAACTGTGGCTGCCCCATCCCTGGCAGGGATTCAGGGCCTTCCACGGCTGGTGCCTTCATCCTTCCATGGGAATCCCTTCCCTCCTCACCCTCCAGCTCCTTTGCAGCTTGGGTGGGTACAGATATGGATAGAGATGCTATGGATATGGTGGATATGGGCACGGATATGGGCATGGATATGGACATGGACATGGATATGGACATGGACATGGACATGGATATGGATATGGACATGGATATGGACATGGATATGGATATGGACATGAACATGGATATGGATATGGACATGGACATGGACATGGATATGGATATGGACATGGATATGGATATGGACATGAACATGGATATGGATATGGACATGGACATGGACATGGATATGGATATGGACATGGATATGGATATGGATATGGACATGGACATGGACATGGATATGGACACGGATATGGACATGGATATGGATATGGATATGGACATGGACATGGATATGGACATGGATATGGATATGGGTATGGACATGGACATGGATATGGACATGGACATGGATATGGGTATGGACATGGACATGGATATGGACATGGATATGGATATGGGTATGGACATGGATATGGATATGGACATGGACCTGGATATGGATATGGACATGGACATGGATATGGACATGGATATGGATATGGATATGGATATGGACATGGATATGGACATGGATATGGATATGGATATGGATATGGATATGGATATGGATATGGACATGGACATGGATATGGATATGGACATGGACATGGATATGGACATGGATATGGATATGGATATGGATATGGATATGGATATGGACATGGATATGGACATGGATATGGATATGGATATGGATATGGATATGGACATGGATATGGATATGGATATGGACATGGATATGGACATGGATATGGATATGGATATGGATATGGATATGGACATGGATATGGACATGGATATGGATATGGATATGGACATGGATATGGATATATGGATATATGGATATATGGATATGTGGATATATGGATAAATGGATATATGGATATGGATATGGGTACACATGGGAAATGAATTTGTAGAATATTCATTAGAAAATTAGCTAACTTCTAATTGTGAGAGCATAAATTATAACATCTGTATTGTCTCACCCTTCACATGAAACTAAAAATGGAATAAAAAATTTTCAAACCCCTCTCAGTTACCCCATCTCTAAATCGAAAAAAACCCCAAATCCAACAGATATGGATATGAACATGTGCTAAGGACATAGATATAGATTTTAGGGATATGGATGATATGGATATATAGACAGATAGAGGTGTAGCTAGAGATGTGGATTACATGGATATAGATTATATGGATATGGTTATCAGTTATATGGATATGGATGGGAATGACATGGGTGCAGCAAGAGATGCAGATACAGATACAAATAAAGTTAATATAGATATAGATGATAAGAAAATAGATGATATTGATAAAATTTAAATGGTCATGGACATGGACATGGATATGCATGCTGAGGATATGGATATAGACATAGATTTCATGGATATGGATATATAGACAGATATAGGTGTAGCTACAGGTGCAGATTTTATGGATATAGATACAGGTTGGATGGATAGGGATGTAAATTATATGGATATGGATACAAATTATATGGATGTGGTTATGAATGGCATGAAAATAGCTCCACATGCAGATGAAGATACAAATATAGATGATACAGATACAAGTGTAGATAAAGATGAGATAAAGAAAGATACAGACAATAGACCAAGGTATAGATATATAGATATAGGTATGCATATAGATATGGATCCAGGCCTGATACCATGAGAAAAGGATGCTATTTTGGGCCACTCAGCCCCTGCTTATGGGGAGAAAATCTCACCCCAAGCCAAGAAATGAAGGGGAGGGAAGTGGAGCTGTCCCACTGGAAGCTCCTGCAAAAGCCCCTGCTGGGACAAAAGGCATTCGTTACATTAATTGGTGCTGGAGATAGCGCCCAACAAATGAAAGTTATTAAAGGAAGGGAGATGGATGGAGCTCAAGGCATCCGTTTGTTTTGCCAGCGCCAAATTCATTTCCAGAAAAAGCCCTTATCAATTCCCAGGGAATAGTTTGCCCTGTCAGTGCTGAGCGGGTGTTAATGTTCTTTACAGCCCCGTTTGAGCTGCTGCAGTGACACCAATCTAAATAAGGGAGGAAGGAAGGCTTAATCAGCCTGTCACTGACCAGTTATTAACATTTGAGAACAAGGGCATTAAAGGAGAAAATTCTGAGAGGTCAATTTGTACTTGAGGAGAGAAGCCAAAAAGATAAGGAGGAGAGCAGCCACATCCTCCAGGCAGCGGTCACGGTGCCGGCCACGAGAGAGGGATGGATCCGCCTGCCCCAGGGACACCAGGAGGCACAAAGGACACAGGGATGGCCCAGCCCGGACCCTCACTGAGGTGTCCCCCCCCACTGAGGGTCTCCAGCTGCCACCCAGCTCCCCCCATGCCCTTGGCAGAGGTCCCCCCTCCCTGTCTCACTCCGGTCCCTGCACCCCAGAGCGGCTGCGATTGCTCTGACAGCCCCGTGGGATGAAAGCTGTGTGCTTAGATATGGTTTATCCCTTCCAACCCCTGATGATAATCCAGGATTAGTCCTCCTTGGATATGATTACGTTTTGCCCACTCTCTTTGAAATGACTCCGTTCTGGCCCTTTTTGCTGCTGCCTGTCCCACCAACCCTCAGGAAAACGGTTTGCCAGGCTCTGATTAAGCCCTGCTCACAGCAAAGTCCCCCCAGAATCCCAAATGACCTGACATGTGTGTCCCTCATGGGCTGCACGGGATCTCATCCCTGCTCCAGAGCTTGGCACCCTCCTCCAAACACCCATCACCCTCATGTCCCCATGGGGACCATGCAGGGACGTGGTGTATATTCCATAAATTCACCTTCTACAATACAAAACTCCACTGGAGCCTCTGGCCCTTGCTTCCCCAGGCAGGTGGATCTGTGGAGAAACATCACCCAGGCTCTGCTGGGGAGCACAGAGCCATCTGGGAAGGCTGCTCCATGTTGGGTTTATTCTCTCTCTGTGTTGCTGGGCCATCAAAGGAGCTGTGTGGGAACTCTCTGCCTGTTTGCAGGAGCAGCAGCAGAGCCAGAAGCTGTCCCTCAAACCATTTCTCCAGGGGAAAGGAAAGTGGAAGAAAATGAAGAAATTTAAAAATTCAAAATTAAAAAAAAAAATAAAAGAAAAATCAAATTTGCAGCAGAGGAGTCAGGAGGGCCAGAATTCCTAGTGTGATTCTTTATTTTAAGAGAGAGATGAATGGAATGGAATGGAATGGAATGGAATGGAATGGAATGGAATGGAATGGAATGGAATGGAATGGAATGGAATATGTTGGATTGAGTTGGGCTGTGTTGGAAGAGACCTCCAAAGATCATCCACTCCACCCCCTCTGCAATGAGCAAGAATGTTTCTTTTGTTTTGTTTTCAAGCCCAGTGCTCACAGGGAATCTGATTTCCAGGGCCTGGACTCTGGAAGGCCTTGGGATGTTGTTTAGGATGGCAGTGATCTGGTGGGAAATGTAAATCCTACAACAACCACTGGAAGGGGCTCTTGGCTGAGAGGAGATTTGGGGTGCATCATTTCCATTGTGGAGCTGCCTTCAGCTCCCAGCTGTGTTGCACAGAGCAGTTCCTGCCATGCACAGAGCTCCTTCCATGTGATTGGGGGCCTCCAAAGGCGCAGGGATGCAGCCAGGACCAGACTGTGGATGAGAAACAGTCAGCCTACCCCAGCCTTTGGGACAGTATCTTGTCCTCCTCATTTATCCCACTTTTCCTTCCTCCACACAGCCAGGACCCCTCCAAGCCCTGCTGGAAGGTTTCACCCCATTTTGCCAGGATTTCCCTCTTTCCTCTTTCTCTCCTTATCCCAGATGTCCAGCCCATAATAACTGACCGGCACCACTAATACAAGGAAAATCATTAAATCTGGGGAAGTGCAAAGGACAGCTGTTAATTTTAATGGAATTTTTTGCTGGGGAGAATCCAACCCCTCCAATCCTAGGCTTGGCACAGCTGTGACATCCCTGGAAGGGGTTTGGGGACCAAATGAGGATGTTTAGTCCTTAATATCTCACAGGAGGGGAAAAAAAATAACACCAAGCCTCCAGTCCTGGTCCTCATTTCTCTGATGGCCCCTCTTGGAAGATCTGAATTCATGAAAGATGGTTTTAATACCCGCTGTGCCGCAGGGAGATTTGTTTGGTGACAGCTCGTGTTAAAGTCAACCCCAATCCCCCTGCCAAATAAACGATCCCAAAAGTTGGGCTCCTCTCGCCAGGCTGGGGAGGGTGGCGGGGGAGATGGATGGGTTTTATTATTGCCATTATGTCAATTATTATTATTATTATTTATTGGGCAAATGGAAGGAGGCAAAGCAATTCCTTCTGCCGGTCCCAAGGCCCAACTGGCAGGGCTGGCTGGGGATGATGGAGGAGCAGCACAATAACAGCAAATTATAAATCATCGCCTTTTGTTTGTGACAGTGCTGCGAGTCAGGGACGCACCCTCCTTCCACTTCCCAAAAAATGGGGGCTGGAGGAAAGTGGCAGGGCACTGATCCCAAATCCAGCAGGGATGTTATGGCCATCACACCCCAAGTGCCCCCAGCACACGTGGGGTGAAGGAGCTGGGCTTGCCTGGATGAGCTGGCCCAAACAGCCACTCAAAGTGTGGAATTTGGCTTCCCTTTCCTCATTAGAGCTGATTACACTAATTGACATGTTTGTTTACAATGGAATATATTTTGTTGTCCTTTTGCTTCCCCAACTTTGTTATTTTTTGGAGCTAGAACGATGTGGCTGTTGCCAAAAAGTTGGAAAAGGAGCAGATCTCCAGGGAATGGCCACGCCCTCCCGCAAGACAGGGCTGGGATGAGCGAGACTTTTATACCAAAGTATGTATTTGAACCCAAACCCCTTTATACTAAACACACTCAAATCTTTTCAGCACAGGACTCCTTTTCCAAAGTGCCCCAAGCCTGTCCTAAAGGATTAAATGCCTCCTAGTGACCCAGCCATGACTTTCCATGAGGAAATTTCCTTACACTCCCTGTTTTCCCCCATGGAATTGCACGTCTTGCTCTCACCCCACCATTAGATCTGGCTAGCCCCTGTAAAGCAGAGATGCAGAGATGCTGGAAACTGGAGGAAAATAGGATATGGTGCCCAAATATGGGATGTGGTGCCCAAATACAGGATACAGTACCCAAATATGGGATACAATACCCAGATATGGGATGTGGTGCCCAAATATGGGATATGGTACCAAATATGGGATACAATACCCAAATATGGGATATGGTACCCAAACATGGGATATGGTACCCAAATATGGGATACAATACCCAAATATGGGATACAGTACCCAAATATGGGATATGGTACCAAATATGGGATACGGTACCCAAATATGGTATATGGTACCAAATATGGGATACAGTACCCAAATATGGGATATGGTACCCAAATATGGGATATGGTACCAAATATGGGATATGGTACCAAATATGGGATACCGTACCCAAATATGGGATATGGTACCCAAATATGGGATACAATACCCAAATATGGGTTATGGTACCCAAATATGGGATATGGTACCCAAATATGGGATATGGTACCCAGATATGGGATATGGTACCAAATATGGGATACGGTACCCAAATATGGGATATGGTACCCAAATATGGGATATGGTACCCAGATATGGGATATGGAACCAAATATGGGATACGGTACCCAAATATGGGATATGGTACCCAAATATGGGATACAGTACCCAAATATGGGATATGGTACCCAGATATGGGATATGGTACCAAATATGGGATACGGTACCCAAATATGGGATATGGTACCCAAATATGGGATATGGTACCAAATATTAGATATAGTGCCCAGATATGGGATGTGGTGCCCAAATATGGGATATGGTGCCCAGAGCAGCCCAGAAATGTTTTTCCCATACCTTGGATTGAGGCTCCTCTGGGCTGGAGCCCCTCAGCTGAAGCACAGCTGCTGGGCAGCTCAGGTTTTCAGCCTGTGCAGCAGTGAGACACGGGCGTTCACACACTCTGATCCTCAAAACTGAAATAAATGATCCCCTGGGCTGGAACAGCGACGTGGCAGTGCAGTCCATTTGGGAGCTCTGCTGTGGAAGTGTCCCCAGCCCGCCGGGGCGCGTCGGGAACAGCCACATTACCACCTCAATCAGCATTAAATTCCCGATCAGCCTGGCTGGGTTCTGAACATCTCCCATCTAAAGGTCGGGCAAATCATCTGCTGTGGAGGCACGGGGAGGGAGCAGCGGGGAAGCGGCGCCGGCACGGACGGAACAAGGGACATAGGAGCATCCTTGGCTCTGCTTTGGGCTCCTGGGGCTCTCTGAGGATTGAAAGGAGCAAGCCAACCACTGAGGCCTTCCCAAATCAAACACATTCAGAGTTTCTTCAAAAATAAATTTTAAAGAATAACTTAAAAAATCATAGAAAAGAGGGTGATGCAACAGGAACATGGCAGTGTCTGGAGCAAAAAAGTATGATTGAAGTGGAATCTCTTATCTGTACATCTCAGAGGTGAAATCTAAGGCAAAATGGAGCTTATTTTGAGTCAAAAGCTGAAACCTGAAACCATCCAGCAGAAAAGGAGCAGGAACACAGCTCTGCTCCAGCCAGACTCACCCCTCCCTCTGCCTTCCTCCTCCTCCTCCTCCCCTGGGAGCATCCTTCCTCCAGCCCCACACCCCTCTCCCTGCATCAGACACCCCAAAGCCAACCAGGCCCTCAAACCCCACAGCAAACCCGCCACCAACCGTCTGCCCTGCTCCCTCCATGCCCTCCATCTCCGCTGCAGGACCAGCAGCCCATTCCAGCCTCACCCCAGCTCCTGCTGGGGATGTGAGAACGGGCTCGTTCACAGATTAGTCCCATCCTGCCGGGGAAACCATCAGCGAGGCACTTAGGAATTAGGAGCCAGCATTTAATCGCTTTGCTGGTGGCTGAGTGTTATTAAATTCCCCTGAGTTCAGCAACTGCATAGCCCAGCTCTTTTTTTTTCCCTGTAAAGCTCAGAGCAAAGCTTTGGTTGGGGTGGCTGGATCCAGCACTGCCTCATCCGTACTCCATCCCCGTGCTCCAAAGAAAGGCCAAGGCCAGGCAGCTTCATTTAGAAACCAGAGGGGGAAAAGCAGAGCAGGAGCCCAGACTAGAAGAATATTAATATTTAATCACAGCAGGGCAGAGGTCGCCCAGGCAATCGCTGTTAAATGTTATTGAAACAAAACATTCATATTCCCACTGTAGGGAGAGTTCAGGAGAGCTGCCATTCTTCGGTCTGCTCTCAGGACTGGTGCCAGGACTAAATCCAGGAGTAAATCCTCCTGGGAGAACTCTTCCCCATGGAGGGGTTGGATCCCTGAATAAAAGAGGGGGTTCAAAGATGCCTCTTGCAGGAGCCAGCTCTGCATCAGTGTCTCGATTTGAAAAGCCAGGTGTCTGCTAAGGAAGGCAGAATCTTCCCCTGAAATGGAAAATGTAAACCCCCTCCCTCCAAATTATTATAATTTTGAAATTAGGAGGCTCTCAGACAGAGATATTGGAGTAGGAATAGCAGTTCTTTATTCGGGAAGAAAATAAAAATTAAATAAAAATGCAGTAATACAAGACAACCCTGCCAGAGTCAGCCCATGCCCTGTCCCCTGTGTGTCAGGGGGTGGCACAGCCCCATCCCATGGGGGCTCAGCCCTCCTGCAGTGCCAGCTGTGGCTCTGCTGGAGCAGGGATCCTGCACAAGGGGGGAGTTTTCCTCTGCATCTCCAGGGCTGCTGGAGATGGGCCTGGGCTCCCTCTGGCCATGCAGGGCAGCAGAAGCTGCTCCTCTGGGAATGCACTGGGCAAAGGCTGCTGGGCTGTCCCAAAGCTCAGATTGGATCCAGGTAGGAATGTTTGGCTCCTCCCCTGGGCGGAGCATCTCCCCATGGGATGCTGGAATTGGATCAGCCATGCAGGGACACTCACTGGCCATGGACAGAAGAGAATTAAGAATTAATGGCCCATGAACAGCAGAGATCTCCTGGAGGGAGGATTGGCTGTGGGAGAGATAAAGAAAAAACTGCCCCATGAGCAGCAGAGAACAGCCCCAGCTCTGACAGATGGGGATAGAACACACAGCCCTGGACACATCTTGCATTTCCAACCTAAGACAATCAGGGGTGGCTTTGAGGACTCCTGGATTTCCAGAAAGAAGCTACAAATACACTGAGGAAAAAGGGATAGCCCCAGAGAATCTTAGAATCGCAGACTGGTTTGGGTTGGAAGGGACCTTAAAGCTCATCAGTCCCTCCCCCTGCCATAGCAAGGACACCTTCCACTATCCCAGGTGCCTCTAAATCCCATCCAGCCTGGCCTTGGACACTCCCAGGGACCCAGAGTCTCAGGGGCTGCACATTTCTATACCAGATTCTCCAGGGGTTGTTGCACACTGGGGATGTACAGAGCCACAGCGTCCATCCCTCTTCCCACCCTCATCCATGCTCTGGTCTCCATCTCTTCCTCTGGCTCTCCACAACTCCCTGACAGGAGGGGGCAGCTGGGGAGGGTTGGGCTCTGGTCCCAGGGAACAAAGGATGGAACAGGAGGAAATACCCTCAAGTTGCACCAGGGGAGGTTTAGACTGGATATTAATTAAGGAAAATTTCTTCATGGAAAGGATTGAAACTGCCCAGGGCAGGGGTGGAGTGACCATCCCTGGAGGGATTCAAAAGCCATGTGGACATGGCACTTGGGGACGTGGGTTAGTGATGGCCTTGGCAGTGCTGGGGAATCAAAGGACTTGATGATTTTTGAGGACTTTTCCAGTGTAAACAATTCCATTATTCTCTTCTGTGATTCATGAACCAGGGAGAACTTTCTCCACCAAGTTCTGCTACAAATACCCTCCTCCTCCTCTCTTTACTGTCTCCCTATTCAAGATAAGATTGTCTTTAAAAAAAAATTAATTCATGAAGCTATCCATGTCTTTGCTGGCATTTCACTCCCTCACTGATTTTCAATGGCAACCTGCCTGCTCTTCCTGAACCTTGGGAAGCCATAAGAAGCCCCATGGATGTGATTTGGAAGGAGTTTCCAGGGGTGGCATCCCAGCCCAAGGTTTGGCACCGTGTCTCCAAACCACTCTGCTCAGAATCCTGCGAGGGGTCAAGCCTGGGGCAGCAGCTCCTCAGCACCTGCTTTGACAGGTCATTAGCACGTTTGGTGCCTCACTTCCCTCAAAGCAGGATTTCTTCCCTGAGAATTAATTCCCATTTTTTGCTGCACACAAATCATTAGCAGGGCTCTCCAAACAAAGTGCTAACGCTTCCTGTCACCTTCTGCTGCTCTGATTCCCCCGAGCTGCTGCAATCAAGCCCATGAAAAGCCAATCAATTAAGGCTCAAAGTATCAAGAGCTCATGAGCTGAAGAACCCAACACATCATTACGGAGCCTGTGGAATTCCTGCCTGGAGAACAGATGTGTGGGAAGCAAATCAGCCCAAGGTCTTTTTCCTTCCCCATGGCCTCCACCCCAGAGCTCCCACCTGTGTCAAGCCATCCGTGCTTTCTCCAGTGATTCAGGACCAGGAGAGGACTCATCTTCTCCCTGCTGGCACCAGGTGGAGGTTGGACCTTCCATTATGGACACCTTGAGGATGTGCTGCAGATGACTCCACCATTCCTATTGTTTGTGGGTTCTTTTCCCCTGTAAATGACTGAAGAGGGTTTTCTTCCCCCTTTTCACTGGAATTTCCCCAAATCCTATGAAACACCACCCACACCTAAAACCAGCCCCTCCAAACAGCTCCAGTCTGAGCCAACCTCTTCCTCTAAAGTTGAACCCAAGCATCTGCATCAAAACACCAAATCCAAAGCTTGCCTGCCCTCAGATTTTAGAACAGAACTCTTGTCTCCATGGAAACCTACACTTTTGATTTTTTTTCTCTTTTTTTTCCTTCTTTTCTTTTCTCTTTTTTTTTTTTTTTTTTTCAGTTCAGAAAGCTGATATCAAGGCATGGAGGGATCCAGGGGCTGAGGGGAAAGTGTGAAAGTGCCTGGTTCAGTCCTGGCACTGCAGGAGGGATGCACCTTATTTTTCTGGAGAAGAGCTCTTCCCATCAGATACATCTACAAGCTCTTTCCAAGCAGAAGGTTTGGTTAAAGTAAAATCTGGTTTTCCCATAATAAATTGGATGCAGGGTCACAGAGAACAGGAATCATAGCTGGGCAGTCCCATGTCAGCATGGGGCAAGGCTGGATTGCACCTCTGGACCTCCAGACTGACTCCATTCAGGGTTTTTGCTCAAATCCCCTCAAGGAGAGGCCACATTCCCTCCTGAGGGTGGGCATCAGGATCCTGGTGAAGGTTCAGTTATGCCCTTAGAGCTGCTCTTAAAGCAAATCTCCCCTGGACTTGGGCAGAGCTGAAAACATTTGGAATGAAGCCAACAGGGACGAAGAAATATTCCCCCTTTCCAAATACTTGTAGTTTCCAGAGTCAGATATCTTTCCAAAGGGCAAAATCCAAATTTTACTTCCAAAGTACATCAGATGCTGGAGCAAGGAGGTGACAGATGAGCCGTGGCTGGTCTCACTCAGCACCCTCGAGTGCCCTTCCTCAAGGTCATCCAGCTCATCCAGTGTCTCACATCTCCCTCCAAGCATTTGGCACTTGGGAAAAGACTCCCAGATTTCCATCTGGTGATGGAAAATAACATCTTTAGTAGTAACTGTGGCTGTGGGGCTGCACCTCTTCATGTCAGACCTGGAGTTACAGCTTCTGTGCATCCTCCAGGTCTCCATTGTTAAGGATGATCCAGTGTCTGGCATCCTTTGGGGCTTTATCTGGTGCTCTCAGGCAAAAATTTCTATCCACAACACATCCAAGATGCTTTGTCCCATCAGGAGCCTGGTTTTGAGGCATTATCATTTAAATTATCCCCATATCTGAGGAGGATACTCACTGGTAGAGACTGTGACCTTTGTGATACCATAGGAGGAATCCTTCCAACAGCTGTTCCAACATCTGGAACATCTGGAGCTCTCAAGCATGCTCAGCTTCCTGATGTTTGTGCTCGGTTTGGAGTAGATGACTTTAATAGACACTCACAAACATCTGGTCCCCAAAGCCCCTGATGTTTTATAGGCTTAAAGCTGCTCTATATTAATACCATTATCAATAAGTCTAGAATATAGCTGGACTTCCTAATTACTCCTGATGACCTCCCAAATGGCAGAAGGGAAGTTTAAGGTCAGCCAGAGGAAAAAAAAAGAACACCAGCTTTTTCCATTTGAGGGGACAGATGGAAACCACAAAATGGTCTCAGACTGTCCCCAGCACCCTGTGCCCTGCTAGGCTCTGCTCCACCTGCACAAAATGATCTGGAGAGTCTCCTCCTGCCTCTGATTTAAGAAGTTTGTCATGGCCCTTTCCTGGCAAGGGATATTTACAGGTGAAAATGCTGGAGGGTGTTTAGGTAAGTGGTATTTATAAGTACATCTGCAGGGAAATGTTTACAGGCAAGGTACTCACAGGTAATTATAGATCAATACTTCAAAGCAGAGTAAATAGAGAGGTAAAGGACCTCTGCTGGTGTGCCACAAATAAATATTTAGATATAACAGATGCACAGAAGTGTGTGCAGGTTACATGGGCGAGATAAGGAGTGGGATTTAGCTGGAGCCCTTTTCCCGGGAGGCGAGGCTGTGCCATTAGCGGCGCATCCATAACTCAGCACCGCCAGCGCGTCCCAGCTGCGCTATCGGATCAGCCGCGCGCTCCATCAAACCAGGCGGCCAAAACAGCTCCTGCACAGATATGAGTGCAAAATGAAGGTCAAAGAAGCCTCTCTTTCCTGTTTGTAAGAGAGCTCTTTCCTGTTTGTAAGAACTCGTGCCTGGCCAGGCTGTTTGGGTCCAATCCAGCCAGCTGTGGACCCCAGCCCACACGAGCTTACACGGACAAAGCAAAAGATCAGAAGCACTTGTGGTGGTGTTCACAGGGGTCTCAGGATGAGGGAAGAGACGAGGATCTGACTCCATGTTTCAGAGGGCTGATTTATTATTTTATGGTATATATTATATTAAAGCTATACTAAAAGAATAGAAGAAAGGATTTTTATCAGAAGGCTGGCTAAGAATAGAAAAGGAATGAATGATAACAAAGGCTTGTGGCTCAGACAGAGAGTCTGAGCCAGCTGGGCTGTGATTGGCCATTAATTAGAAACAACTACATGAGACCAATCCCAGATGCACCTGTTGCATTCCACAGCAGCAGATAACCATTGGTTACATTTCATTCCTGAGGCCTCTCAGCTTCTCAGGAGGAAAAATCCTAAGGAAAGGATTTTTCAGAAAATATCATAACTACAAGCGCTCTTCTCCACATGGGGACAAATGTCCTCTGTTTATTGACTTGGGGGAGACACCTCAGACTCCAGGATTTCCCAGGTGGGAAAGAGGCCGTTGCGTGATGATGGGAGAGTTTATACCCGGGGGACTGGGGGTGGAGGAAGAGGACCACAGCCAATGGGATACCAGTGAGGAGGGGCGAGGGGAGGGGTAAACCAGGGGAGAGACCACCAGGGCTGACACTTAGTGGGGGGGGAGGAGAGGAAGACTGTGTGGTCATAGCATACAAATCATGTGAACAGTGCAAATTGCCAAACACCCAGTGCAAACAACTAAATAACTATTTAGTGCAATACAACACCTGTTTAAGGAGGCCTGATGTGTACACCCCAGCACAAAACGTGGGACTGGAGCCATGTTATGCCTTTCCAGCTGCCTCTGACTCGTTGGATCCAAGTCTCCCTTGACGATCACGTGTAGGTTTGTGTTTGACAAAGTTCAGCCAAGCATCGAGCAGCCTGGAAGGCCCTGAGATCCTGCTGAAATCCCCATCCAATTTATCAAGTCAAAAATTCAGCCGGGTGGGAGCTAAGTGGGATGAAGCTCTGATCAAGGCGAGAGATTAGGGCAGAGCCGGTTACACAAATCACAGCTCTGACTGGGAGGAGGAACAGCAGGGCCAAGGGGAGCTCCTCCAGAGCTGGGCAGAGCTGGAGATAAGGGCCTGGTGTTGGTAAATAAAACTGCTGGGGAATCGCGTGTCTGATCAGTGTCCGCTCCCGTCAGGCTGGCGGGAGCTGGCAGCTTTATTTCCAGGCTTTTCCCCGGGAATACTAAGGGCATTCAGAAAGGCAAGAACAAAGCTACAACTTTATTTGAGAGCAAAACAAAAGCAAACAAATGCATACCCAGAAGACCGAGCGTTGAAAGGGAGCGGGAGACGGCTCAGGCAGCATCTGAGGTGGCCCTTGGACACCTCATGACTGTTAAAAAGTTTCCCGAGAGCAGAGGCTTTTTGTTAGTTGGTTTGTTTGTTTGTTCGCAGGGAGAAAACAAAGTGGAAGGATTGCTGATGCCTTTTGTGGTAAATGAAGACAAATATCTCTCGATTGTGGAGATTGCCAGCATGGAAAAAGCTCTGCTTGCATCATTTTGGGAAGAGGCTGAGCAATGCTTTCAGGGTCCTCAGGCTAACTTTTCAAAGATGAGCTCCTGCACCACAAACCCCAGGGGGATCTACACCCTGCAGCTCTCGGGAAGCTGGATGCTGGCACGTGTCCCCTTGAGAGACATCCCTTCTTGTGCCATAGATGTCAAGAGCCTTGGAGAACCCTCCTCCCCTGATACTTTCACAGCCTCAATATTTTGGCAAAAATTGCAGTTTCTCACTTAACTTTGCTCTGTGGCTGCCTTTAAACTATTTGTTCCCATTCTGCCTTTCTCTGAGGGCTTAAAGAGCCCTTTAGTATCTGGTATTTTCTCCCTGTGAAGCTACTTAGACATGGTAATCAAGTCACCTCTCTGTCTCCTTTTTTTAATAAATTAAGCATATGGAGCACTTTAAAGCTTTTTTTTTTTTTTTTTTTTTGCCAGCCATTGAATTATTTTCTGTGGCTCCTTCTCAGCCCTGCCTTTACCGGCAGAGCTCAACAAGGGCACAGCCAGCACCTCTGCCCATCCCCATCCTACTCCCCAGATATCCAGGTCGGGAGGCTGTGCTCAGCCTCAGGGAGGTTTCATAGTTTCAAACCTCTTGCCAGTCAGATCTTTCAGACAATCCAGCTCATTAAATGGAAAGAAAGAGTTTAAATTTACAGCTTCCATCAATGTATAAAGCCCTCGGCTTCCCGACGGCCGCTGCCTGGTCGGCATTATAACGTAATAGCCTTTTTCTTTATTTTAAAAGCAAGAGATAATAATTAAAGATTGGATTATGAGCTAGCCCAGCATCACAAGAAAGACACAACTTTATCGTATTACATAGCATCAAAATTAATTAGAAGCGCGTTAATCTCTAATCTAGGAAAATATTGCAGGATCTCTGGCCTCAATATCACATCCCCCATCCAGTGCCTGACAGCCTGGCCCCTTTGAAAACCTCCCTGCATCATCCCTGCAAAGAAAGCTTTGCAAAACTCTGTAATCAATGAGGCTTTGATTAGTCAGAGCTCGCAGACACTCTGGCAGCCGCTCCTGGGGCTGCTGCCTTTGTGCTCGGCCAGGAGCTCCCAGGGACTGGGAGTGAGTCAGGTCCCATTCCTGCCCTGCTGGCAAATCAGCACTGAAAACGTTTAGGAGCTCAGGGAAGGGCCTAAACCAGCACTGATCACTGGATGCCTTTGGGATTGGGATGGAGAGAGCCCAGCAGGGTGAGGATCCAGGCAGGCTGCAGCTCTTTTCTGCTGCTTTGCTCCTTTCTGCTTCTGCAGGGACAAAGTAGCTTTGGCACAGCACTGGTGGTGCTGCCAACTTCACCCATGTTGGCCACAACCTGGGGACTCTACTGAAGCTCCAGTCCTTGGGTTTATTTGATTTTCCATCCCGGTGTCTTGGTTATCACCATTACCCAGGAGATGTCACTGGGAGGGTGGGCAGGCCCTGGCACAGGGTGCCCAGAGCAGCTGGGGCTGCCCCTGGATCCCTGGCAGTACCCAAGGCCAGGCGGGACAAGGCTTGGAGCAGCCTGGGACAGGGGAAGGTGTCCCTGCCATGGCAGGGGTGGAACTGGATGGGCTTTAAGGGCCCTCCCAACCCAAAATGTTCTGGGGCTCCATGACTCTGTGCTGAGCACGAGCTGTCACCCATGAGTGAGAGCTGCATCCCCCAAATGCCAGCTGTGGGTCCACGTTCTGCTTCTCCAGGTGTGCTGAGCATGGATACATCACTTGATGCCATCATGGGTCATCGGATGTGATGATCCTTGTGGGTCCTTTCCAGCTCCAAATATTCTCCAGTTCCTTCAATTGAATTCCACAGGGAGCTCCCAGAGCTGCAGAGCCATCAGTGTCACACAGAGCAGCAAATCAAAGACAGCAGCAACACCGCAATTTTAGCAACAATTATTTCTAAAGAAGCCCTTGATTTGAGCAGCCTGGAAAACTTGCAGTGGGCACAAAAGGGCTTGGGGTCTGTGGGAATTCAGTTGTTAAGGAATGCTCACTGGGAGTTGGAGAAGGACTTGTGACAAGGGGTGGAGGGACAGGACAAGGGAGAATGGCTTCCCATGGACAGAGGGCAGGGTTAGAGGGGATATTGGGAAGGAATTGCTTCCTGGGAGGGTGGGCAGGCCCTGGCACAGGGTGCCCAGAGCAGCTGGGGCTGCCCCTGGATCCCTGGCAGTGCCCCAGGCCAGGCTGGACACTGGAGCCTGGTCCATGGAAAGTGTCCCTGCCCATGCTTTGGGACTTTGTGATCTTTGAGGTTCCTTCCCACCCAAACCTTCAGTGATTAAATGACCCTGGGAAGTGTGGCGGTCCAACCTGGAGAGGACAAGCTGTGAACCACCAACACAGCAGGTAACAACACTGGGCCATGGACACTGAGCAGCCAAGATGGAAAATATGCAGCCAGGCTATGGCGAGAGGGAAAGGAGAGGAAAATGATCATGGAAACGACTGGGAGCAACCATGCAAATAGACACTACACAGCAGTCTGTGATTGGCCAGAAGCTTTCTAGAACATTCCATCATAGTCTATTTCAGGGTCTCCTAAAGGAGCTACATAGACCTGTGGACATCAGAGAACATGGGACTTCTAGGGAGCAAGGACTTTATTCCTTAGGGGCAGCTGTGAGCAGGCATTTCTATTTATATTTTAGGTTGTGCCCTTGTGCACTTGTGGGTGTTTGCCCCCTTTTATTTCTCCTTGTATTAAAGCTTTCAATTTCCAGCCCTTTAGTTGTTCCTGTCCCTTTTTATTTTGTCCCACCACTCCTGGCTGGTCTGGTCCGTAGGTTGCACTGGTTGGATGTGACAGGAGGGGCCTGGGCCTCAGCTGCTCTGAGCAAAGAGTGCCCCAAACTCCCCATTTCCCAACTTCCCAACTTCCTCCAACTTCCCTTGGAAAGCTGAACTCCCTTTGGGATCACAACTCGTAGAATCCTGGATGGTCATCAGCCTTTGGGACCCACCCATCAATATTTGGGTTCCTCACCTGGGAGAAGCAGGGAAATGGTGGTTGCTCAACACCTTCCATACAAGAAAGAAAAGAAGCTTTGTGACAACAGCATTTTCTTCCCTGATCTAAATATTTACATTACTGAAGTGGAAAGGGGCTGGGGAGAAACCAGCCTGGGAAGGCAGGATCCCTGGGAGATGGGCTGGGAGCTGTTATTCAGCAAAGAGAAGTGCAAGCTAATGTGATGTGGGGAGACCACTTAAACTGTTCCTGCACTCCAGTGGTTTGTGAATTAATTGTAGCCTGGCAGGAAAACACCCAAGCATCCTGCAGAATAACCTGATGGAAGGAGCTGCTGGTAGCCAAGCAGCAATTAGGAGGGGAAACAAGTCATTAAGCTGCATTAAGCCAGGGATGGAGGTTTTAATGCAAGGCTAATGCCCAGCTGAGTAAATTTGTGAAGGATTGACTCTTTCCCTGTTCATCTTTGGAACAGCCTGTCCCAGGACACCAGAGCACCATGCTCCCCATTGTGCTGAGGCAGGGCTGCCTCCTGTTCGATGCACAAAGTTTCAATGCCTGCCAAAAAAATGGGAATAAATCCAAGGTCCTGCAGGCTCATTGCTGCCACAGAGACAGATGAGGCTGCTCGGAGCTGGGCACATCAGCTCCTGGAACTTTATGGAGTCAGAGAGACTCCTGCACCTCTCTGAGCTGACGGACGGGGATGGGAGGCTGAAAAGACTTAAATTTGTGTCTGCAATTTGGGTTTCACATTCCCTAAACCACAGGGATCAATTTGTTCTATCTCAGGGAGATCAGAGGGAATGGCCACACATAAATACAGACAAGAGCCTGCACATGGCTCGGGGTCCCTCCCTGCTTTAAACTCCCTGTCAGCCTTCTCCTGATCCCAGCTCCTGCTCCATATTGGGTTTGAAGCATAAATATCTACTTTAAAAAGTGCAGGACACCCTCCTGCCAGGTGTGGAGTTCCCTTGTGGGTGTCACCTGCTGCCACCTGACCTTTACAAAAGAAGAAACTGCAGCTTCACATTGCTCATCCTCCAGCTTTGGTGGTGTTGGAGCCAGCAGCAGGTTTGACCCCAGTTTCCATCCTTCAGGGTGCCAGAGACTGCCCTGGGATCCACTGAAGGGGAGTTAGTGCTGAGGAGCTGAAAAATCCTTGTGCAGGGTGGAAGAAAGTCATGGAGAACAATGGTGCTACCTCTGCACAGCATCCCTGAGAGCTCCCTCAAAGGGGATTGCAGGACTCAAGGTGAGAAGATCCCTCTTGATTCCCTCCAGCATTCCTTAGGGCAGTTATCCATCCCATCCCATCCCATCCCATCCCATCCCATCCCATCCCATCCCAATCCATCCCATCCCATCCCATCCCATCCCATCCCGTCCCGTCCCGTCCCGTCCCGTCCCGTCCCATCCCATCCCATCCCATCCCATCCCATCCCATCCCATCCCATCCCATCCCAATCCATCCCATCCCATCCCATCCCACCCCTTCCTTGCTCCCCTGCTCCCTCCAGCCCCAGAGACCCTCTTCTCCCTTTTCTCTGATTTCCCAAGAGGGCAGCAGCCCCTCCTCCCCACTCCTCATTTCCTTGGAGCAAACAGGCCAGGGTGTGAAAGCATCTCACAGAGCAAGGCAGGGCTGGTGGCAGGAGAGGGCAGGAGCTGCAGCTCAGGGTCTCCCCCAGCACATCCAGCCCTGTTGGCAGCGGGATCCACCCTCCCATTCCCACTGTGTCCAGAGCAGACCAATACCAGAGGAGCAGGAGCCCAGTTTGCCAACAGAGCCTGGAAAAGCCAAAGGTGACCAAAATATTGACCAGGATGCTCACAGAGCACTGAGAAGCTGCAGCTTTCTGGATCCCAGTGGCTGCAAATCCCAGCCCTTCCTGGCTGGAAATGCAGCAATCAGGGAACTGCTGCTCCTCACTTTGGGATTTTGGTCTGTTTGATGAGTGTCCGTGTGTGAGAGTATTCACACACCTCCCCTCCAATCACTCTTCAATCACCCTGAATCCAGCACCAACACAGCCTTCAAAGTCAGTCTGGGATGGGCTGGATTTGGTCTGGGATGGGCTGGATTCATTCTGGGATGGGCTGGATTTGGTCTGGGATGGGCTGGATTCATTCTGGGATGGGCTGGATTTGGTCTGGGATGGGCTGGATTCATTCTGGGATGGGATGGATTCATTCTGGGATGGGTGGGATTCCATCTAGGATGGGCTTGATTCCATCCAAGATGGGCTGGATTCCATCTGGGATGGGTTGGATTCAGTCTGGGATGGGCTGGATTCATTCTGGGATGGGCTGGATTCCATCTGGGATGGTTGGGATTCAGTCTGGGATGGGCTGGATTCAATCTGGGATGGGCTGGATTCCATGCAGGATGAGCTGGTTTCAGTTTGGGACGGGCTGGAAGCAGTCTAAAATGGGTGGGATTTGGTCTGGAAAAGGCTGGATTTGGTTCTGGAATGGGCTGGATTTGGTCTGGGATGGGCTGGATTCTATCTGGAATGGGCTGGATTCCATCCAGGATGGGCTGGATTCAGTCTGGGATGGGCTGGATTCTATCTGGGATGGGCCATTCCTGGTCACCCTGTCCCACCAGGCCCTTGTGAAAAGTCCCTCTCCCAGCCTGTCCACAGTGTGAGAAGTGACCAGAGCACAACAGGAGCTTTTCCTCCATGGCATCACCTCTGTAAATCCCTCCTCATTCCCACTCTCCTGCATCGTCCACAGGCCATTGTGTCCAGGATGGGCCAGGAGCTGCAGCAGCTGGATCCCATCAGGATGGAGGCACATTTTGGGTTGCACTACCTCTCCAAGGGTACAAAGGAACCTCTCTATGGATTTGTCACTAAATCAGCAGCTCCAAAGGCAAAGCTCAGACCCAGCCAGCAGCTGTTGGATGGAATCTTCTGAAATTCAGGTCACTTTGGGCTCACAAGTGTCCACTCAGCCAGAGGAGACCCCCAGCTTCCCTCGGGCTGTGTCCCAGCTCCTTCCCTGCTGGATTTCCTTCCCAACACCAGCAGCAAACCAGACCTGGTGTGACTGAGGCTTTGATCCCTGCAGAGCTTTGCCAGCTCCTGCCAGCTGGAAGTTGGGTCTCCATGGGATTTAATAATACCTTATGTCCAATGGGTTTTATGATTAATTGTTATTACCAACAAACCCCCCCAAAAATTACCCATTTCAGACAAAGGAGACTGGTTTGATTTGTGATTTTTTGATAGGTATTTAGTAAATATTTTTCTTTGAAAGACAATTAAACCCCTGGAGGAAAGGGAAAAGTTTTTAAAATCCAAATAAACAGGCTTTCTGTCAAAAATTACTGCTTCCAAAGAGGGCAAAGGGCCCAGGATCCATCTGCTGAGGGGCCTTGTCAGCAGCCCCTCTAGTAAAGGATCTCTAAGAAAAGCTGAGCTTAATTAGAGCCTTACATGTTGTTTCCCTCTTGCACAGATGTTTTCTCCATCATTTACTCCTTGTTTCATCCCTGAGTCCCATGGAAAGTGATGGAAAGCTCCTCTCTGCCTCGGGTGCACATAATGAGCGCTGCAGACATTTGGGATAAAGTTGCCCAAGGCAAGAGATGATGCTTTGGCTGCTCCAGCAATTTTCTCACCACCCTCTTAAGGTCCATTTTGGGTTTTACAAGCTCCAAACTGCACCTTTTGGAGTAAAGATTGAGCCTCTGTGACAAAACCAGGGGGTGGGTGTAGGAGCGTCGAGGGATAGCATGGTCGGGACGGACGGAGACGAGAGATCTCTGCAGCCAGGGCTGGGAACTTGGGGTTTATTGCAAAGGGCCAGGTGCAGGGCCCTGCTGGGAGCTGCCAGGCACAGCTCAGAGCAGGACTGAGAGAAGAGAGGGGGAGAGAGGATGAGAGGGTGAGAGAGTAAAAGGGTAAGAGGGTGAGGTTCCCATTACAATACCATAAATCTTCTTCTGTGTTGAACATTCTGATTCTCACTAACCAATCCAGTACAAGATAAAAATCCTATGGCATTTCCATACAGCCTATAAGAATCATTACATTACCATCCTGTGTTACATTTTAAACCCTAAAAACTCCTCTTTGGGCCCCTTCTGCCAAGCTGGCAGGGTCTGCTCTGACCCTTGGAGCTGTCTGCAAGCAGAGAGTGTTGTTCCATCAAAAGGGGATCACCTTCAGCCAGCCACACCATTGTTTTCCAGTTGTTCAGTAACTGAGGTATCTCAAAGCTTGCTTTCATTTCAATCTCACTTATAGTTTCCATATTCTCAAAATCTTTTGCCAGACAATCATATTTATAAGGCTTTCCTGCTTCATCTTCGCCAACAGGTGAGGAGGGCAGAGGGTGGGATGCAGGAGGGTGGGAATGAAGAGGGATTTACAGAGGTGATGCCAGGGAGGAAAAGCTTGCGTTGTGTTCTGGTGACTTCTTACACTGCAGACAGGCCTGGAGGGGGACTTTTCATAGGGACCTGGAGTGATGGGATGAGGGGGAAAAACCTGAAACTGAAGGACTGCAGGACTGGATAGGATATTGGGAAGGAATTCCTCCCTGGCAGGGTGGGCAGGCCCTGGCACAGGGTGCCCAGAGCAGCCTGGGGCTGCCCCTGGATCCCTGGCAGTGTCCAGGACAGGTTGGACAGGGCTTGGAGCAGCCTGGGATAGTGGAAGGTGTCCCTGCCATGGCACAGAGCTGGAATTAGATGAATTCCAACTGAAACCATTCTGGGATTCCAATTAAAAAAGGCAAGGAATAAAAAACATTTGCAGTTTGGTTGTGCTTGGGAGAGTCGAGTTTGTCTTTATTGGCTGCACTCATTAAAAATCCTGGTGAGAGGAGAAATCCTGACATGAGTGATCGGAAACGCAGGTGATGGAAGACCAAAAGGAAAAGGGTTTTTTTCCCTCCTCTGCCCTGCTGAAGACAGCAGGAACGGGGGAAGGATTGACTTAGCTCTATCCATCAGGAAAAGACTTTCCATCAAAAAGTGAGCAAGAAAAATTACACCTGGGAAAAAACAAGAAGCCTGCAAGGAGAGCAGCAAACTCTCCTCAGAAGTCAACAGAGTCCTTTTGGGAAGGACTCAGCAGGGCAGGAGACCTGGGCAAGGCCTTGAGGAAGGCAAAAAGAACTTAAGAGTTCTAAAAGGACATGAAACAGGTAGGGGGGAGATGGAAGGAAAGAGGTGCCCTGGAGCATTTCGGGAAGAGAGATGTTCTCATGCAGGATGAAAGGAGAGGAGGTCGGAGCGGTGCCAGAGGCGAGGCCGGGCTCAGAACTGGGAGAGATGTCTGGCTCAGAGACTCTTTGAAGATTTTCTGGTCGCTTCGAGCTTGGAAATGTTGCTGTTGGCTCCATGGGTCTGCCTCTGCCCTGGGAATAACCACCTTGGGAGGTGCAATGGAAATATCCTCATTTTAGCACAAGGCTGGGGTCCCACCACCTGGTTTTGATCAGTGCTGCCCGAGGGGTCCCACAAAGGGTGGAGCTGGGAGGATTTGGGGCAAAGGAAGCTGGGCCATGGCAGAAAGCACTGCCAAGATCTGCCATGGCCCAGCAGAGATGGAAAGGCAGATCTCTGCCAGGATCCCAGAGGAGACCTTGCAGAATTTGTTGCCAGTCAGGAAAGCAGAGCAAAGTTGATGGAGTGAGGCTGAATTTGAAGGCAAGGACATGCCCTGCAAGGACAGTGAGATTTGTTACCAGCCCTTTCCATCACTCTCCTATTCTATTCTGTCTTTTCTCTGGATTAATCAATTCCTGGGATTAACTGGCCCTGCTCCCACCCAGCTGCATGACAGGGAAGACACTCAGAGGCTCCCCTGGAAGGGCACAGCCCAACCACATCCAGCCCCAGCATCTCACCCAGCTCAGGTCCTGCTACAATTCCCACAGAACATTTGCATTATGCAAATTTGGCATATGCAGATCAGCCCTTCTGAAAATAATGTGCAATCAGGCAATTAACAAGTGCCTTGTCTTTAGCTCACAGGTAGGCTCAGTTCCTGAGACTCTTCATTCTGGATTGGCTCAGAAACCTTAATAATGGCATTTTTAATTCCCTGGCAGCCTTTTTGGGATGGATTTTCACTTTCTTTTCCTGCCCCGAGCCCTCTCTGCCACCCACTGGCTGGTGGAAGGGAGGGTGACAGAGGGATGCTTTTGTCACAGCAGAGACTACAGCCATAAATTCCACTTATATCCAGTAAAATACAGGCATCCAATTAAACCCATAATCCTATAAACCTGCCAGCAATCAAGCACACTTTTAAAAATCAAGCCTGACAGATACTTTAAATCAATATATCCATGTAACAAACTCACAGCCTGTAGGATCATCCAACACTGCGTTCTCACTAAAAGAATAAATTTTCCAGCCTGTGCGTTGGTTTTATGGCTTTTTCCCCCCTTTTAGCTTCTCCAGAGGAGATTCCTGAGTGATGAGTGACAGTCAAGGACTGAGGGGATCAGGAGCAGTTTGGGCCATTGCACCCCATGAGACACCAGCCCTCCTCGGCTCCTTTTGGCTGGAGATGTTTGGGGGGATCCATGGTTTGCAAGAGACTCTTTTTATCCAGGCTTTCTTTCCAGAGAGGGAAAAAAATGAGGATTTAATTTATGAGCAGCTTTCCAAAAGCAGCTGAGGGCTCTGCCAAATTCCGAAATCTTTCCACCAGGTACAAAGTGTTTGGCACTGGGAAGGGACAGGGCAGGTGATGGATGCTGAGCAGCATCATTGCCACTCATCATCCCAAAGAGGAGAGCAGTCACCGGGTTTGTGGCCATCCATCAGGTCCCCATGGATAAATCATTGTGTTCCTTCTCTTTTTAGGGAGTTTTCACCCCAAAGATGTCCAGCTTGGGGTGGACATCACACACCATTGGGCGCCCCTAATGATGGCACTTCCCAGGGGCTCTGCAGGCCTTGAGAGGGGCATGGGAAAACCATGGAATTATAGACTCAGAGAAACACAGAACCACAGAACTCAGCTGTGGGAACCCAGAGCATCCCTCTGGCTGTCCAGGACAGCCATGACCCCTGCCAGGGGGCTCAGAGACCCTGGCACAGAGCCCAAAATGCCCCTGTGGGTTTGATTATGACCCATGGAGCAAATTACCAACCTTAGATGAAGATCAGCAAGCCACAACAGTTTAGGTAGAATGATAGTGAAGTTATCACTGGGTGGAAAAGGAGATTTTGGGGGTTTTTAGAATGGGGATTCAGAGGGGCAAGATGGAGGGATCTGGGCGTGCCCAGCCTTTCTCCTTCTTCTTCTTGGCCTCCATCTTCTGCTGGGATGGTGGCACTTTTAGATTGGTTTAGAGTAGAAGCTCACTGTCTAACACAGGTGATGGGTATTGGGAAGTTAGTGTAAATATTGTACAGGTAGTTTTTAGTATAAAGACATAACCCTGCCCTGGGGGCAGGCAGAGTGCCTGGAACTGTCCTGCTGGATGGACCTCGGCAGGGCAGGAGGAAGAATTTTATAGATAAGAAACAATAAACAACCTTGAGGCTGAGGAATGAAGAGCTCTGACTCCTTCTTCAAGTGCCGGGCTGGGAAAAGAGACTTTTAACATCTCTCGGGGTCACAGCAACTCAGAAAGACCCTGAGACTCAGCAGTGGGAAAGAGAAAGGTTTTAGTGTCAAATCCAGGCCTCTGGGCTGCCATGACCAAACCAAAGTGGTTCAACAAACCCTGCAACAGCTCCAGGGCTCACTCCCAGCCCATCCACAGCTCCAGCTTTTGGGGAAGATGCAATTGTGGCTGGGACAATGCTCCAAGAGCCTCTTTGGCTCTGTCTTGATATGATGCACTTTGAGCTTACTCAAAATAACTTGGGAATGATGGTTTCACCTTCATTCCTGAGGTGGCCTGGGCGAGGCTGGCCGGCAGTGACAGGAATCAGGGGGGGCAGGAAGGTGGGACTCAGATGGATTCCCATATTCAGATGCATTCCCATATTCAGATGCATTCCCATATTCAGATGGATTCCCATACACCTCCCATTCTCCTGGGAGCTCACCTGATCCAGCTCACAGCCCCAGGAGCTTGGTAGTAAGAGCAGCCTCTTTGCTGGGAGCTGAACCCACGTCTGCAGCACATTTCATAGTGCTTTAAGCAGTTTTATAGCAGCTCTTTTCTTTGTGTCCTCTTACCTGTTAAACCAGGTACTTCCAGCGTCACGTCGGACTCCGAATGCAATAAACACACACAGTCATAAAAAATCCCTTAGGCTGCCCTGGAACAGCTTTTCCAGCCCTCACAACGTGGCTGGAGAGGCTCAGAGCCTGCCAGGAAAGCTCTGCTCACCCAGACGAGGCAGCAGCACGTGCCCAACCCAATGGAAGGCACAGTTCTCCTTTTTTTTAAAGTCCTTTATGGCAATAAACCGTAAACTTGAAATTAATGATCACTTCATGGAGAGAAAATGCAGCCATTGACCTGGGAGTGAACCTCAGCCATTCCAGGCGCAGCATTTGCTGCTGTTCAAATGTTCATTTCCAGGGGTCGTGGAACAGAACTTTGATCTTCTGAATACAAAATGTTCCTGTTGCCACCGAGCTGTTTCCTCCCAAAAGTTTATTTTGTGGAGTGTCCAACAGGTTTTATCTCGCTGAAGACCAAAAGGCAGCCAAATAAAATTTCAATTGCAAAGATTCCATGTGGCTACAGCTCCAAAATATGATTCAGTTGGTGAATCTAAGTGAGGCCCATGGTGAGCATCCCAGGACCTGCATCCCAAGACCCACAATCTCTCTGCTTATAGAAGAAAACATTTTCTCTTCTCACAGGTTATTTGCACCTGGTCAAAGCATCAGCCCAGTGCAGAATCCACGGGAAATATTCACATATTTATCCAGATCCCAGGTGAGAGTGGTCAAATCCCACCTCCCATGCACCCCTATAAAACACCATATTCACAACAGGCACCACGAGGATGATCCACCTCATCTACTGTTTAATTGACTGCAGGCCTGGAGTTAACAGGGAAAAAAAACATGAAACTGTCATTTCAGGAGCCCTGTCTCCTCTCTTGGCTAATAGGATTAGACAAAAATGTTTTAAATCAAAATCCCAAAGCTTGGTGCTGGTTTTCAAATGAGGCTGAGGCTTTCTGGTGAGGCTTTTTTTTGATCTTTCTGCTGAATGGTGACTCTGAGTCAGAGTCCCAAAGCTCTTTGGGGTTTTACGCAGCTTGGAGCCAAATTGTTTAGAAAAAGTGGGGTTTAGGGGTCAGAAAAATCCATGGTTTTCAATGACAGCAGCCAGGAAAAGCATCCCAGGGGCTGGAGAGGCAGCACAGCAGAGTTTGGGGACAGCACTGAGCTGCTCCTGTCAGTCCCAAGGGATGCACCTGGCAAAAGAAAAGGATGCTGAAAAATTGACCAAAGTGCAGAGAAAGGCCCAGAAATAACCTGAGGGCCAGGAAAAATGCCTTACAGTGGGAGACTCAAAGAGCTTCACCTCTTTATCTTATCAGGAAGAAGAATGAGAGTGATTTGATTACAGCACAGGAGCACCTTCGTGGGGAGAAAACACCGGGCACGGCCAGAGCTCTTTAATCCATCAGCCAAAGGCAGGATGAGCAGTAAAAGCTGCAAACAGAAGCCAAATCCATTCGAACTAAAAATTAGACAGTGGATTTTTATTTTGTTTTAATTTTTCCCCCATCAGCAAGATGGATTCACCATGAAAACAAATCACCTGTGGAACAGCATCCTGCTCAGGCATGGCACAGTGGAGAGCAGCACAGGCAAAATATTGGGGTTTATCCCAGTGGATTTGGGGCCTCAAATTCTCTGCAAGGCAGAGGAGAGCTGCAGATCTCCCCAAGCCCTTCCCATCTCCTCCACCCTTGGATCTCTGTGCTACACAGAAAAGTTTGCCACTTCCCAGCCCCTCGCTCTCCTCGCAACCCACAGATGCATCTGATCCACGCTGCAAGATAATGACAGAAAATTACAGTGTAATAAGATAATGGGATTTATTTATAGAATTTGCTTTCCAATCATGCCCACATGATCTATGTATCCCCACACACTCACACACACCACACAGGCACTTTCCATGTGTGTGTATTTGCATAAGTGCTTGGCTTTGTGGAAGCAAAATGCCACCTGGGGGATGTCTCAGATGGTTGGATCCCAGTGAGAAGGGTGCTGGCACATCACAAATAGTCCCCTCATCTTCATAACAATGACACCATATTTCCATCACACTTTTCTCTCAAAGAACTTGACCAAAAAAAAAAAAAGAAAAAAGAAAAAAAAAAGAAAAAAGAGAGAAAAACAAAAAACAGAAAAGAAAAAAGAGGGAACAAAAATATAAAATAAATGTAAAGTGCCACCCAAAGCCCGGTGTGCAGAGAGGAGAATTGAAATGCAATGACAGCCTCAACTGGAGACAAATCCCGTCTCCAATAGAAACAAGCCAAGGGAAATTTAAGGAGGCAGCTCATAATTAGCTGGGGATGGTCAGCACAGCAGGGCTCTTAATGAGCTTTCTCCCCACGGGGCTGTGTCAGGTTTGAGCACAGAAGGTGCAGCAGGTCAGGGGGCTCCAAATCCCAGCCCAGCAAACCCAGACCGAGGGGAGGAAGCACCACAATAACTGAGCCGAGGATGTGGTGGCTCTGCCACCTCTGCCTGGAGTTCCCAACCCACAGCAACCCAGTTTTAGCACTCAAACAAAAGTATGGAGCCAGGAAAGCTTTGGGATTCGTGTCCTGGGAGGTTCTGTCCTCCTGCCATGAGGTCACTGGGATTTATTATTGCATTCATAAATCCCACTGCAATCTGCATCCCTAAGCCCAGCTACAGGGAGAGGACAGAAGTGTTAAAAAAGGTGATTGGGCCAATTGCTTCCTGCAAAATAATCCTGTGCCCTAAGAAACCTCAGCCATGGGCACAGGGATGTTTGCAGGGAAAGCAATGGCAGAGCTGATGAAGCCCCCAAAATCCTGGAATGGTTTGGGTGGGAAGGGACCTTAAAGCTCATCCAGTGCCCCCCCTGCCATGGCAGGGACACCTTCCTCTGTCCCAGGCTGCTCCCAGCCCTGTCCAACGTGGCCTTGGGCACTGCCAGTGATGAGGAGTCCACAGCCTCCCTGGACAACTCCACTTGTCCAGGCTGCTCCTACTCTGATCACTCCCATCATGTGCTCACCATGCCAGAGCCACCCACAGCCAGGGGACACTCAGGGCCAGCTTTTGGGGTGAAACATCAACTTTTTAAATAAAAGATTATTTCAGCACCCTCAGACTTAGCAGCAAACACCCTTTGCCCAATACTTCACTAAGGGCACACAAGGATTGTACCTGTCCATCCACAGGGTCTGATTAACCAGGGGCAGGTGAGGGGGGAGACAGAGGGTGAGGATCCTTGCTCAGGATCCCTGCTTGGATCCCTGCTCAGATTCCCTGTTCAGGATCCCTGCTCAGATCCCCTGTTCAGGATCCCTGCTCAGATCCTTGCTCAGATCCCTGTTCAGGATTCCTGTTCAGATTCCCTGTCAGGATCCCTGCCCAGGATCCCTGTTCAGGATTCCTTCTTAGATCCCCTCTGTTCAGATTCCCTGCTCAGATCCCTGCTCAGATCCCTGTTCAGATTCCCTGCTCAGGATCCCTGTTCAGATTCCCTGCCCAGGATCCCTGCTCAGATCCCTGCTCAGATCCCCTCTGTTCAGATTCCCTGCTCAGGATCCCTGTTCAGATCCCTGCTCAGATCCCTGTTCAGATCCCTGCTCAGATCCCCTCTGTTCAGATTCCCTGCCCAGGATCCCTGCTCAGATCCCTGCTCAGATCCCCTCTGTTCAGATTCCCTGCCCAGGATCCCTGCTCAGATCCCTGCTCAGATCCCTGTTCAGATTCCCTGCCCAGGATCCCTGCTCAGATCCCCTCTGTTCAGATTCCCTGCTCAGGATCCCTGCTCAGATCCCTGCTCAGATCCCTGCTCAGATCCCCTCTGTTCAGATTCCCTGCTCAGATCCCCTCTGTTCAGATTCCCTGCCCAGGATCCCTGCTCAGATCCCCTCTGTTCAGATTCCCTGCTCAGGATCCCTGCTCAGATCCCTGTTCAGATCCCTGCTCAGATCCCCTCTGTTCAGATTCCCTGCCCAGGATCCCACCGCAGCCCCACGGAGCCCGTGCCAGGATCCTGTCAGGAGCCCATGGCTCCTCTCTCTCTCCCCAGCTGCAGAGAGGTGCAATTATTTTCCAAGGGCTGCTGAGCATCTCCACCGAGCCGAGCCGGCTTCTCAGGGGAAGATCAAAGCCAACCTCTGATCAGGAGAGCTGAGCAAGATCCCTGCACGGGGAGGGAGAACAGGGAGGAGAGGAAAAACATCAAGAACCGGGGGATGGCTGGCAGCAAGGGGAAGTTCTCCATTAGTGGGGCTGGAGAAACCCTGAACAAACCCTCTGGAGTTGATGGCTGCCCTGCAGGGACTGGGCCCGGGTGTGGCTGGGCTGTGCCAGCCCCGGCCTTTGGGACAGGTAGGGGTGGCTGCTCCCTGTCCTGCAGCGCCCACCTGAGCCGGGCTCTGCCGGGGACACGGGGCAGCCCAGCCTTGCAGGGATTCTTTTGGAAATGCAAAGGACCAGGAGGACCCAGATCATCTTTTATAGATGCTGTTGCCTCTGGCAGAAAAGCCGAAGCAAATTCCAGCACTTCACTCCTTTGATTTCAGCACTTTCGAGGCAGGAGGAGGGAAAGCCCCCACAGAGCAGACCCCAGCCCTGGGGTCCTGTGGGTGCCCCAGGATGTCCCAGCACCCCTGGGTGCCCTCCTGCCACCCCCTCAGCTGCAGAAATCTCAGAAATCTCATCAACAGCACCGGCCTGGGCGCAGGGAAGGGAGGGGAGAAGGTGCAGGACTGGGTCCCTCTCCCTTCAAACATAGTTGTGCTCTATATTCAAATGGAAGTTTAATGAGCCCTTCCCTATTTCCAGCAACTTTATCACATCATTAAAGCACAGAAATGAATAATACATCTAGAGGGGGGCTCTGCTGAACTCCAGACCTGCTGCAGCTTCAAACAGAGACGGAGGAGAGGCAGCTGGAGACGGGGCTGGGCCGGGAGAGGCCGCAGAGATCCCGGCTGGGATGTGCCAAAGCACCAAACCACACCAGGGGTGCCTGGGCTCCTTCCCAGAGCACCAAAGTCCTGCCATGTTACCCCAGCCATGGGCACGAGCTGCCTGTACCCAAACTGTCCCTCTTCCTTCCCTCTCTGGCCTGAAGAAATTAAGGAATAATGGTTTAAAAGTGTTTAAACAGGACTTTAAATTATTGCTTCCAGCAAACTGCCCAGGGGGTAAGGAGCAGATTCCAGACCAAGCTCCGTGTGTGGGCTCATCCCCACATCTCCATCTCTTCCCATCTTCAAAAATTAGGCAAAACGGGTAAAAAGGCCTGATCCAGGTCACACCTGACCTCACTGAGTGCTGGGTGAGGTCTTGGCCAGATGATCCCCTTGCCAAAGTGGAATGTTCATTACATCCCCATGGATGGAGGGGCAGGGGGAGGTTTGCTGCTCCTGGAGGCAGGATCAGCACCCAGGGGTGTCCTGCACCCCAAGGTGGCCTCAACACAGGCTCAGCACCCCAAGGAAAGAGAAAAATCTCAATTATTAAACTGAAAGCTCATTTAAAACAGGAGAAGAAGTCAAAAAATAAAAACCCAAGAGGCCAAAACAAACTATCTTCAGCTCAGGATGCGAAGTATATTCTCCCCAGGGGAAAACCAAGCAATTAATGCTGGAAAGATTCAAAAATTTTATAGTTTAGGGCTTTTTTATAAATTGTCCTCATCAAAACTAGTCCTTATGCATTTTTTGGCCCGTTGTTTGTGGGCATTGATTTGTTTTTCTCTTATTCTTTCTGACTGTTGTATTTTGGATGGTGCTTACTGATGTGAAAAAAGCCATCTTGTGTTGCTGATAAGGCTGGAGATAACTGCAGAGGTCAAGGAACAGCTGGGAAAAGAGAAAAGAGGAGGGGAAAAAGTTTCAGCTTCTCCAGCTCCATCCTCACTCCCCCCCAAACCTGAAGGAAAATCACATCCAGTGGTCCAGAATGGTAAATGAGATGGATTTTCCCCAGGGCCAGCCCAGAGGAAGAAAGGAAGGAAACAATTTAACTGTATTTCCTCGTTATCTGATCTCAGTCACTTTAATTTGTGCTCTCTTTGAGGCTTCTCCTTTTTTCCTTTCCTCGTGTGTTCATCTCCTCCTGCTGGGAGTGTTGAGCTGAGTAATGGATGACATTGCAGGAAAATGGGAGGGCTCTGCCTGGCCCCAGAACCACTTCCAAGGTCGCACGTGAGAGAGGCGGGCGCTGCTCTCAAGGTGAGGCAGAAAGGAGGAGAAAAACCCTTCTCTTATCAGATCTTAATAAAATGAATTTGCCACTGTATTCCCATCATGAGCCAAGAGCAGCCTCATCCTTTTCCATTTCTTCCCCCTTCGAGGATGGCAAAGCTGGTCCTTTACCCAAGGGCAAAGGAAAGTAATTGCTGGGTAAGAGAGATCAGACTTTAAGGAGGGAAAATCACAGAATAATGGAAAGGTCTGGGTTGAAAGGGAGTTGAAAGCTCATCCCCTGCCATGGCAGGGACACCTTCCCCTGTCCCAGGCTGCTCCCAGCCCTGTCCAGCCTGGCCTTGGGCACTGCCAGGGATCCAGGGACAGCCCCAGCTGCTCTGGGCACCCTGTGCCAGGGCCTGCCCACCCTCACAGGGAACAATTCCTTCTCAATATCTCATCCAAATCCCTCCTCTTTTAGTTTAAAACCCTTTCTCTTGCCCTTTTCAGGGGAGAGGTTGAGGGGAATTGTGTGGGAGCCCCAGGAATGCAGAGGGCACATGGGCTGAAAACAGAAGCAGTGACTCTGGAGAGATGGAGGAGGGCATCTTACTTGGTTTGAGGGTTATTTTTTTTCATAGCATTTCAAAGAAGCAATTTGATAAAATGGCTATTAATTATGGCTGTCTTTGTTTGAGCAATTAAGGGGCCGTTTCACTTCTGGGAGAGCCCAAACGGAGCCTAAATGAGGTCAAAGCAAAGCAAAGCCACCTCAAGCTTAATTACAGAAGCAGTTTGATGCTCTGAGTTTGGCCTCTGGAGCTGGATTTGGTTCCAAGACCAAGGGAGAGGCCTCTGCCTCCCAAAGCACGTGGGGCAGCAGGGATGAGGATGCTCACAACCCTTTCAGGGGCAGGAGCAACGGGATGGCAGCAGCTGCCCAGGAGGGATCTCAGCCCGATGCCAGCACAGGGACAACCTTACAGTGCCAATGCAGAGTGAAACGGAGCCCTGCAGCTCTAATTAAAAGGGCTGCTGTAGCTAATGATCTGCCCAGTGCTAATTAACTTCCAGACGTGGCGGCTCCATTCGCTTTGTGCTCTGCTGCTGGGTTTGCTGTTGTTCTCCAGGCTCCTCCTCAGGTCGGCGTTTTCTCTGAGCCATGCTCAGGAAGATCTCCAAAGCACAGATAACTAAATCTTTGCAAAGCTCTGAGGCCTCTCCTCCTCCTTCTCCGCTCTGCTTTTATTTTACTTCATTTTTTCTTCTCTAATTTGCCCAATTCTGCTTCCAGAAATTGGTGACTTATAATAGAAGTGTCTTCTCAGCTATATTTATAGCATGGCGCCAGCGTGAGGCTCCCAGAAGGTTCAGGTAGCTGGGAAATTCCAATTTAGCTCAGGGAGGCTACAAGGATGCAGCCATGTCCTTTGGGAGAGGATTTTCCCCACTTTCCCCCCAATCTGAACCCCCACATGCTGCTTTGGTGGGGTGATTTGGATGTAGGATGGGATTTGGGATTTGCACCCTGGCTTTGGGTTGAAAATCAGGTTCCACATTGGAGTCAGGTGGGGAAACCATCAGCTTTAAGTGATTTGGACGTGGAATGGGGTTTGGGATTTGCATCCTGGCTTTGTCCTGAAAAGCAGGTTCCACGTTGGAGTCGGGTGGGGAAACCATCAGCTTTAAGTGCCAGATTTGGGGTTATTTTTAATGTGATTAATGTCATGGGTGAGGGGCTTTTGCACAAGGAAAAAATTGGTTTCCCAACCCAAAAACCTGACTTGTGGGGTCCTTCCCTGCACCAACCCCATCACCCAATCTCCTGAAAGAAAGGCAGTGCTGGGAAGTGTGACTGGCAGCCAGCCTTTGCCATCTGCTCCGGCCCCTCATTAGGGATTCACAACAAACACAGGCGACAATTACATGCACACAAACACCTCGTGTTTCATCTGCTGTGGGAACACAGGCATATGCTCCCTGCCCAATAAATCCCACCTCGGAGCTGGGTCTGCTCCCAGAGAAGACACAAGGAAGAGGAATGAGGTGTTCTCCTCACCTACACTTGTGAGCCAGAGGGAAGGTGTGGGAGAGGAATCTTGCTCTGACACAGGGGAAGGGAAGTAAAGGGAGGATGCTTGGAGGTGCTTTGGACTTCACAAGGGGCTGAGCCCTTTGGTTGAGTAATTCCCAAAAATCACAGACTGGGCTGGATGAACCAAAACTGGCACAGAGGTTCAGAGGAGCCAGAACTGGCACAGAGGTTCAGAGGAGCATCCCAGGGTTGGCACGAGGTCTCTGCATCTCCCCCGTTGAAGAAGCCCCTCTGTGCAAGCCCTGCTGGTTGCACGAGTGACTGATGTGATGAAAGCTGCTCTCAGGAGCTGGCACTGAATTGCTGCTTGGGAAGAAGTGGCTCAGAGAAGGGACAGACACAATAATAGCCCCTGACTCCTCAGCTACTCCTCAGGCAGACGATGCTGGCGCCAAGGCTCCACTGCTCACTGTGGAAACGTGCTCAAGGGACAGAACATCAGCCCTGTCCCTTCAAACCCCTTGAAATCCAGCAAAAAACTGTCATGGATGAGGAAAAAATCATCCTTGGAGCCTGGAAAGGCACCTATTAGATGTCCAACCTCCAGCCTTTGGAAGAAGTCACTTCCTGTTGTCTCATGATGTCCAGTAAATTCTTAAGATATGGAGAAATCCACTTTTTTCTCCATATTTTCCCTTCCAGACCTACTCCTGCTCTCTGTAAAATTGGAGCTCTCCCTACCTCCTCCTTCCCCCTCCATCTGATATTCAGGAAGGGGAAACACCCCCACAGCACAGGCAGCAGCATGTCATAAATATCCCCTTCTCTTTCCCCAAATTTCCATTTCATCGCTCCCATGGCTTTGTTGTAGCAATAAATTGGGAGTGCAACATCTGCACATCAGCTGCTTCCAAGTTTTTGATAAAGCAGGCATCTGACACCTTTTTATTTCAGTTCCCTTCTTCCCCCAAAAACGGATGTGCCATGAGGTTGCCAGGCCAGGGGGAAGCGATGGAAGGCTCTGAGTTGTTAATTTTCATTTAAAAGTTTAAATCATCCCATCCCTGGAAGATGTTCCTGGGGTGAATCCAAAGCAAAGGCTTTGCTGGGGGTTCTGTTTAGTCAGCAGCTCCATGGAAGGAGAAACATCTGCTCCAGCCAGGCTGGAAAGATGCTGGGTATCCCAAGCCAACAGATAAAAATTCTGGCATTTCAGGAAGAGATTTCCTTCTTTCCTGAAGATGAAAGTATGGAAAAATGAATTTGGTTGGTCATGCCCAATCTCAATATCTATGGAAATAGGGAGAAGCTGAGTTTTAAAGTAATGAAGGCACAAAGCTTAAGGACCAAAATGAAAGGGAAGCCCTGAAAAAGCCCCTCAGGGGTTGGGAGACATTAACAGGGAGCTGAAGTTGAGGAAGTAGGGGAAGCATTGGGATGAAGTAAGGGAAGCATTGGCATCTTCCCAGCTCTGGGGGTTTGCAATTCCAGGCTGGGAAGAGTTTCCATGGAGGATAAGGAAGATTCTTTCATCCAGTGCGCCCCATTGTCTCAGCCCCAGAGCAGGTTCAGCCAAGGGAAGCACATTCACCATCTGCATGGGATATTTGGGAACATTTGGAAATGCCAGCAGGTGGAGGAGGGTGCACTTTGTGCTGAGGGGATGGCGATTCCTTGCAGAGGTACCCAGAGGGGAAGGTTGGGAATTGCATTCCCATTTTTACCCCCTGGAAATCCAGAGATGCTGATGGGAAACAAGAGATGAAGCATTGCCCCTGCAGGGCACAAGGCTTGGCTGCAGGGGAGGTGCAGGGAGGATTTTGCTTTCATTCCCAGCCCTTCCAGTGCATGCCAGGGTAGGGAAAAGGCACTTTTCTGGAAATTACACCACTCCTCATGTCCCAGTGACCAGGCAATGAGCAGGGGAAGGGATGGACTTGGCTGGTTGGGCAATAGAGGGTGGGAAGCAACAGGAGTCCTGAGGATGCTGCTCCCCAGATTCCCCAGTTAATAAATTAACCCAAAATGCTGGAATCAGGTGACCCCAGGGAGCTTTTCCCACACACATTTTCCCCTGGGGGTTTCATCCTCCTTCAGTGCCAGTGTCTGAAACTTTGGATCCCAACCCAAAGCTGAAGGTGTCACTGAAAATCCCCCAGGGCCACACAGGGAGGAGGAAAATTCACTTTTCAGCAAGAATTTGTTGAAACAACTTGTTTGATTTTTTTTTTAATCTTTACACTATCCCAGTGAAAAAAAAACCCCAAATATTTTGTAAAAAATGAAAATAATTTTCTATTAAGTTAAATGAAAACCTCTGCTGGAAAAGGTTTTGGATGTGAAATGTGGCATGAACACCATAATTTTTCCCTACAGAAGTGGAAACTGAGGCAAGGGGATGTTTCTCCACCAACCTTTGCAGAGGTTGAGAAGCCTGTGCTGCACCAAGAGCCAGCAGTGTGAGAAGCGCACGATGCTCAAGAGGTTTCAAAGTAATCCAAAATTCTCCTTTCTTGGGATATAACATCTGTGGGGCAGCAAGGGGAGCCATGGATATATGGATTAAACACTGGAAAATATTGTGCCCAACCAACTGCTGATCCCTGGAGACTGGTGTCAAAATAGGGGCAGGACCCAACCCCTTCCCACCCTCTTTTCCTCTCCCTTCTCACATCCCTCAGCAAACACCACGGTTAAACCTTGCCCAAGGAAAGGGCTGAAGAAAGAAAAACAAAGTCACTGCACTCCAAGACAGATCAGGGAAAGAGAGGAGATAAATCCTGAGAGTGCAGCTGGCACGGGGAGGAGAAGAAAAATACTGGAATAAATATGAAAAGAAGACAAGTTTGGGCTACAGGGAGCATGTGAGCCAGAGAGAGAGAGAGAGGAAATGGCACTAAAATAGACGAGCTTTCCTGGAGACAAAGGTAAAATTGGGAAAAATGAGATCTAAACCGAAGGGGGATAAATCATGAGGGCAGCAATGTCTGAAAATTATTGGGAATGAAACCTTCCCAGCAAGTGAGACATCCCCTGCAAGATGTATCTGCTGTGAGAGCAAACACAGCTCTGGTGACGAAGCCAAAACCAGAGGGAAATGGACAAATTGTTTCTCCTGAGGGATTTCTGCAGCCTTGTTCCCAGGCTTGGGCTTCAGGAAGCTCCTCCTGAGAAGCTTTAGCAGCACTTTCCCCAAAAAGAAAATTCTGTGAGGAAAACAATAAAGGGAGCAGGTGTTTTTGCAGAGGGAGATGTGTTCCCAAAACATCAGAAACTCTTCAAAAATAAAGGGCAGAAGAGTGGGAAAAGTGTTCTGAGGCTGCAGCTCCCTCCTCTAGAGAAGGGTTCAACCATGGGACCATAAAATATTATTGTTTATATTAAATATTATAGTATGCGTATGTCAGTGATTTTCTAGATTGGAAAAGACCCTTAAGATCAAGTCCAACCATTCCCCCAGCACTGCAAGGCTGTGACACTAAACCATGTCCCTAAATGCCACATCCACACAATTTTCAAATCCCAGGTTAGGAGATGCATCCAACCCTTTCTTCTCAAGGCTTTTAGCAGAAACACTGCATTCTACAGCTTCCTCCCCCACCCCCCCAGAAAACCCCCAAAAACCCAGTTGCTAAACATCCCCCAAAGCCATTAAATCCCCCACAGACACCAGGACTGTGAGGAGGAGCTGGGGGGGAGCTCTCCAGCCTCTGACTTCTGAAGACCAGCAGGTTTTTTCCCCTCAGGCTCCTCTCCTGCTCTGTCTGGATGACACCTCACGGATAAATAACAGCAGTGATCCTAAATCGAGATCACAACATGCTTTACACTTCTGCCTTGCACTTGGAGCAGGGAAAGCTCTCTCCAGGCTGCACAAAAACAGCATGGGAATTTTTTTTTCCCCTTCGTGCCAGGCAAAGCTGTGACATAAAGCCTACGGCTTGTTACAGGCTGGGTTGTATTTTTTTTTTTTTTCCACATCTCCCCCACTTTGCTTTGGCACAGCAAAGGAGTTTTCAGCTGGGAAGAGCATGTGGCATGCCAGACACGCCCCCAAATTTCCACCGGGAAAGCAGAAATCTGTGCACCAACACAAGGAAGCTTGGCAGCCCTCTTTTATTAGGGGAGAGAACCATTAAAAATCTGTGGTTTCCACAGAGAAAATGCTCTTTTCCCACAAAAACAACAACTTGCTGCTTGTATTGCAACATCTTGACTCATTTGGCAGCAGTTTGTGGCCAGCATGAGGTTCTTGGTGTGGTTTTTTGTGGAATTATGGAAATCCATGGGGTTTTGAAGGTGGATTTGAAGCAGATCTAGAGGGGGGCAGCAGGATTCCCTTAGGGAGGCGTTGTTGTGCTCAGACTTAGGGACAAGCTCATGGTTGGTGTCCCCTCACCAGGCATCTCAACACTGTGGTTTCCCCAATCTCCACAATTTTTCCTGTGGGGTTTGCTCCCAAGCCAGGCACAGAGAGGAAAATACATGAACCAAAAGAAAGAGGGGACACAAAAGCTGTGTCAAACTCAGCTCAAGTCTCCATCCAGCACATCCCTCTGACGTGTTCCTGTGTTTGTGCATCCCACCCCAGCTTCCAGTTTTTTATGGCCACGTTACCTCTGTGCTCGCTGCTCTCCCAGACTTTCCCCTCTCCTCCTCTCTCTGATTTATATAATTTGAAGTCCTGCTTGGGAGCTGATATTATGACACGTCCAGACTTCAAAATAAACCTCCCTCTTGATACCGGGTTATTTTATTGGGTGCATCAAGGCTGAAAACAACCTCATTCATCTTAAGAAATGTATTTTCCCATTTGCTGTATAAATACATACATGTTTCCCTGCATTATTCACCTGGGCACGGCAGATAGATGAGCAGCAACAAAGGCACCACATTTTTATTTCTCATTCTGTAACAGAAAAGGCACCAGGGAGCACTGTGGAAGGAGCTCAGCGGTGTGGAAAAATCAGCTGGGGCAAAGGGTGGCGAGAAAATTGAACACAGAGGAGATATCCCAAAATAGTCCAGGGATGGGGACAAGGTCTGGTCTTCAGGGTCCTTGTCCAGGTCAGAGAGATGGTCTGGAAACAGAGGAATTAGAGGTGAAGAAAAAGCCAAAGAGCAGATGAAAAATAAGATAAGGAGGCCAGAAAAAATCAGCAAAGAAGAAGAGGGAGGGATAACAAGAGAGGGGAAAAAAATGAATAATTGAAAGTCTGTAATAAACACGGTGTAGAGACAGAAAAAATGCCCGTGTGAAAATGTAATTACTGCCTGTATCAATAACATCAGCGCTGCACCCGCTGCACTGGGGTTAGGACCAAAACAAGCCATAAGTCTTGGGAACACTCAGTTCAGATGTGCCAGAGAAATCATCTGTGTCCAGGTCCAGGCACCTTCATTCCCCCACACCTCCCTGGGGATCCAGGAAATAAAAAAGAGGAAACTCAGCCTTCCTTCAAACCGGGCTCATACAGGGCGCTGAGCCCTGGGGGGGTTTAGCAGCAGTTCTGCTGGTCCTGTAGAGACCAGGCTGGTCTGTGCCAACAGCCCCAGTAGCCAACAGAGCCAGGGCCAGCAGCCTAAACAGTCAACAGCCAATGGCCAAGAGAGCCAATGGCCAACAGCCAAAATGGTCAATAGCTCCAATGGCCAAGAGAGCCAATGGCCAAGAGAGCCAATGGCCAACAGCCTAAACAGTCAACAGCCCCAGTGGCCAACAGCACTGATGATCCATTGGCCCTGATGGTCTGTTTTCATGATGACCCACAGCCCTGATGGTCAACAGATGCAATGGCCAACAGCCCCAATGGTCAGTAGCTCCAATGGCCAACAGACCCAATGGCCAACAGCCCTGATGGCCAACAGACCCAATGGCCAACAGACCCAATGGCCAACAGCCCTGATGGCCAACAGACCCAATGGCCAAGAGACCCAATGGCCATGAGTCTGCCATCACCCCAATGGCCAACAGCTCTGATAGCACCAACGACCAGCAGAGCAGCGACCAACAAGTCAGGGTTTGCCAAGCCAGCCTGGGGACGCTCTTGGTCAGAACTCCTGGGTTTCTAGTCCTGCCTTGCCCTCATGAAGCAGAGAGTGCAGGAAAAGAGTTAAACCCACACTTCCCTTCCTTTGGAGCCCGGGATGACTCGGAGCCTACAGCTGCTATTTTTAAATCACTGCTGGGGATACGCTGTGGATTTCTCTTAATTGGACATCACTGCTGACTGTAATGAGTCCAAAATAAGACTCTCTTTCTCTTCATTAACTTCCTGCATGAATTTGGAGGTTGATTTCTTTGCACCAACAATTTTCACTCCCCAGCGGCTGCAGTGCTACAATGGGATACTGGATTGTCAAACTCATCCCAAATAATGGGATATAAAATCAAATTATTTATCCCGAGAAACTGTGACCTGCACTGCCTCAGCCTTGTGCTGCCTGAGGACCTCCCTGACCCTGCAAATTCATCACCTTCTGGGAAACTCAACCCCTCACAGAGGTGTCCCGGGCTAGTCCTGCTTTATCCCCACCCAGACCAGACTCAGCTGGGAGCAAACCAGAGCAGGAGGTGTCCGTGCTGCTCTGCCCTCTCCTCACACACCACAGCCTCTGACAATGCTGCTCCTTCCCCACACCCCCACCCCTCCTGTGCCCAGGAGTGCCAGCAAACCCACCCGAGATGCAGATTTAATGTTATCAGGAGATGCAGGACATGTTTAGCAGGAACTTGAAGGATCATAGCAAGAGGCCTGGATGTAATCCAGGCTGCAGCAGATAAGGAACTGAAAAGCCGCTTCTGCTTCTGCCTCTTTTCCTTTTTCTTTTTTTTCGTTTTTCTTTTCTTTCCTTTTTTTTTTCTTCAGTGGTTCAAGATTGCAAAGAGGCTGAGAGAGAAGAAAGGGAGACACGGGGCCCGAGCGATAAGGGGTGATGGACGTGACGCCATCTCCTGCCCGAGAGTAGCAAAGATTCCAAAGCATTGAGAAATCAAACTGACAAGTGGGAACACAGGCTCAGCATAAGAAACCGTGCCTTGTTCCCAGCTCCTGCAGGCCTGGAGAGCTTTTCCCTTCTCCTGACGATGGATTAAGTGGATGTTGGTGATAGATAATTTTGAACTCCTGCTGCAATGTATTCTGGCTTGTCATATCCTGGGGGAGGCCTGGAGCCGCAGACAGCGCCCGGCGTGAGGCTCACAGCCTCAAACTCCTCAAACCTGGCACAGGGACTGGGAAAAGCCAGACCTTGCAAGGCTGGAGACACCAGGGAGCCTTTCTATACCTGGCCAGCCTCAACTGTGGTTCCCCAGACCAGGATTTCAGCTAGTTGGGCTGCAAAGACTTTGATCTTGGCTAAATAGTGGCTCAAATTCAGTGGACTCCCCAAGAGCCCAGGAGATGGGAACTTTGTCACCCTAGGAGCAGCAATTTCTAGCACATTTGGGAAGAGAAGTAACCCTGAACTCCAAGTTGCTCACCCGTGGGTAGCACTGGAGATTGCAAGACAAAAAGTGCTCCCTCCCTGCTGCACCCATCTTGGCTCACTCTGCCTGAATTTCCCTCCCACCTCAAGGAAAAATCATTCCTGTATCCTGCAGGAATGGTGCAGCAAAAACTGAATTTCAGGAGGAGAAAAGAGAGGAAAATCCCAATATCAGCACACAAAAACAAAGAAAAGAAACCTCCCAGCATGAGGCAGGTGTAATGCTGCCCTGGGGGAAAAACATCCTAATGACAAAAAATACAGAAATGCAATCCTCCTTCCTAATTATTTTGCAATCCCATGTGTGCAGCGCCAGCTCGGATCCAATCCTTGCTCCCAGGATATTTTTTATAAGCTTTTCCTCCCTCCTCCCTTACCCCATCACTCCCCTCCCCATGGGCTGAGCTCTGTCCTGCTGCTGAGCGTGGCAGGAGCTGCTCCGAGGGCAGGGGATGCTCCATGTGCAGATCAGAGCTGGAGTTCCTTTGAAATTCCCCAGGGCAAAGGAGTGGGGCTGGAACAAGATGCCCCAGCTGAGCCCCTTCCACTTAAAATTGGCCAAGAAATCCGGCAGCTTTGATGAAAAATGCCTTCCCTTGCCTTTGATGCTCCTGTGCAAACAGTGTGAGGAACCAGGCTGATAGCACGGCTCTCACCCGAGGTGGAGGCAAGGAAAAACATGCCCAGATGGATATTCTGTCCTCTGCTGAACTGGGTGTGAGGAGAGGGAACGTGGAAGTTTTAATTTATAGGTTCTGAGGCAGCCAATGCTGGGAAGTGTCTATAACCCAAGTGAGAAATAGAGATTGAAACGTGAGAGCCCCATCAGTGTAAGTAGCAATTGCTCATCCAGGCACAAACTTAATATTCCTGGGCCAGAAAACCAGGATTGAGGAGAAAATAAAAACATCTAGAGAGTGATCCCTACACACATCCATAAATGCATAATTTATATCAAACCCTTGAGATTTCAGAGCAGCAACATGTTTTGGGGGCTTTGTGCTGAGCATGAGCTTTGGGTTTAGCTGTTTTCTGCCCATTTTCATTCAATAATAGAACACTTTTGATTGGAAGGGACCTTAAATCTCATTTTGTTCTGCTCTCCAGCTGTGGGCAGGGACACCTTCCACTACACCAGTCCAAGCTGGTTGGGAACACTTTTCTCCACTTGAAAAAAAAAAAAGTGGAGAAAAGTCTTCACAGAAAAATGAGAAAAATCCATCAGGATCAAGCTGAAACATCTCAGAATTTTGATTAATCATGAGATCTCCATATGGGATGCAGAATCATCCCATCCCTGCCTGTGCCACCCAGTCAGACACAGCTCTGCCTGTGATACTGATCTCCAATAAACCCTTAAGCACTGGGAGAGATCCAGAAAGCCGAAAGAAAAAGAGTGTTGTGCCAATATGTGGGAAGGATAAACAAGATGACCTGTGTAATTACAGCCCTGTCAGCCTGACATTGATTTTGGGTGAAATAATGGGATGTCGGCTACGGGACTTGTTTAATAAGGAATTAAAGGGAATAACATAAAAGATGACAATCAACAAGGATTTATGGAAAATAAATCTTGCCCGGCTAAGTTGATATCTTTTTTTGATGAGGTTATAAATTTGGGCTGATAAAGGTGACGTTGTCAGCACAACGTACTCGAGCTCCAGCAAGGTTGGGTCCTGGTGTCATCTTGATTAAGAAACTGGGAGGGCAGGAAATCACCGTGGCAGAAATTAGATGGATTAAAAACTGCCCGGTTGACAACTTCCAAAAGGCACCTCTTGGAGTGGGAATCACAGAGCCTTGTGCTCCTGCTGCGTGCCAGGGCTGCTGGCTCCAGCTGACATTTCTATCAATGACCTGGAAGAAAACATCCCATCACCCCTGATAGAGTCTGCAGCTGACACCAAGCTCAGGGCAGGAGAGGAAAGGCCATCGATTCCAGAGGCATCTTAATAAAGGGATTCAGCAGCTCTGGAGAAGGGAGAGTCTTCCCTTGGCAGCAGGGATGGGAGAGGGGCTGAGGGGCAGCTGGGCAAGGAGGGGAGGATGAGAACAGAACAGAATCATGGAATCCAGAATGGCTTGGGTTGGAAGGGACCTGAGAGATCATCCTGTTCCACCCTCCCACAGGGAGAAATTATGTCCCAATATCCCATCCATCCCTGCCCTCTGGCACTGGGAGCCATTCCCTGGGTCCTGTCCCTCCCTCCCTTGTCCCCAGTCCCTCTCCAGCTCTCCTGGAGCCCCTTCAGGCCCTGGCAGGGGCTCTGAGCTCTCCCTGGAGCCTTCTCTTGTCCACATGAACAGCCCCCACTCTCCCAGCCTGGCTCCAGAGCAGAGGGGCTCCAGCCCTGGAGCATCTCCATGCTTTTCAGGAAGAAAACACTGTTTCCAGAGAGGAAACCCTCTTTTCAGACAGAAAACCCTCTTTTCAATATTTTTGGTATGAAAAGGTGGAAACTGCAGGGTATTTTGGAGCAGAGCTGCTCTGGTTCTGCCCTGCAAAAGCCGTGCAACACCCTGTTGTACTTCCACTCTGCCTCTCTCCCTCAACTCCAGCTCATTCCTCATGCACTTTGCAGGATTTCAAGGAATTGCAGCTCTTAGATGCTATTGCAAATCCCACGAGACACCTGGCTGAACCTTTAGGCTTCCAACTATATTAAAAACGTGTCCTGAAGTGACTTCCCTGAGCCAAGCACTGCGGGACTGGCTCTGCACTGGGAGGGCTTCAGGCAACGTGCATCCAATCCAGGGCTCCCTCCCTGCTCTCCAGCCCCCACACTTTCTCCAGGATTGTGTCTTTCCTTGGGGAAAAAAGCCCTCTTGTAAGCCCCAGGTGCCAGAGCTGCTGTGGTTTTGAAGCTGCCTCGTGTGATTTCTCCAAACCCCCAGCACAGCTCACTCAGGGCTCTCCACACTGAGCACTTCATTGCTTCCAGAGCAGGGCTGCTCCTGCTCCTGCAATGCAATGCCCAGAATAATGGACAGATTTCAACCAAAGGAATTGAATTCTGCTCCTGCTCCTTTCAGATCAGAGCCTGTGTCAGCGGGGTGCTCTCACAACAAGAGACTATTACTGCTTATCCAACACTGGGCAAGTTCTCAGTCTGGAGAACTGGTTCGGACTCCAGCGATTGCTGCTCCACAGCACATCTTAATGGAGAGCCACAGCTGGGCCTGGCACCTGGAGGAGAAGGTCTGAAAGCCTTTGGTACCAGGAAACCACCCTGGGAAGCTCTGTGGAGGTCTGGGGTCAGTTTGAGTTGGAAAACACACATCAGGTTTGGTGGTTTGGAATTGTTGAGCTGAGGGAGTCCTGTTCATCCAGCTGATCCCATCCATGAGAAAAGCCAGAGGCACCTGCACCAGAGGTGAATGAAATTCCCAGGTCCATGGGGCATCATCAGACCCTGCACCACATCCATATTCAGACAAGAACCTCTCCCTTATTTTTTCCCTTATTTTTTTCATTGCAGGAAAGCCCTGTGAATAAACAATCCTTCAGAGCAGAGTCCCCCCTGACACCAGCTCACAGCAGCCCTCAAATCCAACCCCCCCACACCTTTTCCCCTCTAATTATTGTTTCTATTTCCCTGCTGTGGCCAGGCAGAAGGCAATGACAGACAGGAATTTTATTCCTGGGCTCCTGCCTTACCAAAAAAAACACATTTTCCCTTGCTTTGCCCTGAGTGAGCATCCAGCTCTCTTTAACTGCAGCAGAAGCTCCCCAGGCCTGGCTGGAGAGGTAACCTGAGGATGCTCAGAGTGTCACTGAGGATGACACATGCCTCTCTCTCAGGATGTGGGATAATGAGCTTCTCTGTGGTCTCCCAAGGCAGGAATGTACTTATGGCACAAGGGGAGATTTATAGAGCTTTTCTTTAAAATCTGTCAGCTAATAATAGCTGTGGCTGGGCTGGGGTGAGCTGGGCTGGCACACAGGGATAAATCAGGGGTGCTCCCGAGCCCTGGCAGCCTTTCCTCACCTTTGGACAGCAAGGAGATTACATCCTGAGCAAACCTGCGTGGATGCCATGGGACAGAGAGAGAGAAATGGCAAACGTTTCTCACAGCAGCTTGGGAGAATTTTTACAAAGTTGTAAAGATGTGATAACTTGTTAAGCATAAACAATCTACAAGTAATGTTTTTCTACTTCATCTTTCTATTCTTCTCAAAGGCGGTGTATGAAAAAAGTGTTTTTATTAATTAACCAATCAAATCAAATCTATTGTATCGCTCTATAAAAACCACTCAGTTCTCTTAAATAAAACCTTCTTTTACTCTTTCTACAATACTGCCTCCCACCTATTCCTGTGTCATTCTCAACACAAGAATGACAAACCTGTGCACCAAAGAGAGAGAGAATAGGAAATATCCCAGCTGGGTGACCAAAATGCTCTCTCATATATCCCAGTGCTCTCCTTGTGCTTCCCTGCCATGGCACCCAGCCCAAATCCATGGCATCTTCCTACAGACCTGATGTTGCTTCCCAGGGCAGGGATAGCCTGGGAAGAAGAGGTTATCCATGCTTGGAATTATTCATTTTCACCCTACCAAGTTGTGGCTTTAAAGCATGATTGGCTTGAAGGCATCTACAGCACGGTGTGGCTAAAGCTGGTAGGCCAAGAAACACTTATAGTGTGTTGTAATTAAGAAATAGTTGACTTCTGATTGGGATGGTGTGAATTGAAACATCTGTATTGTCTCACCCTTCTCATGAGACTAAAAATAAAATAAAAGTTTTTAAAACACCTCTCAGTTACCCCATTCATAGGTCAAAAAACCACAATCCAACACCAAGTGACCCACACATCTTGTCCTCCACCAGCAAGGGTGTGGGAACCCAGGACATCCCTCTGGCTGTCCTGAGCAGCCAGGACCCCTGCCAGGGGCTCAGAGACCCTGGCACAGAGCCCAAAATGCCCCTGTGGGTTTGATTATGACCCATGGAGCAAGTTACCAACCTTAGATGAGATCGGTAAGTCACAACAGTTTAAGTGGAACAATAATGAAGTTATAACAAGGTGAAAAAGTAGATTTTAGGGGTTCTAGAATGGGGGTTCAGGAGGCAAGATGGAGGGATCTGGGTATGTTCAGCCTTTCTCCTTCTTCTTCTTGGCCTCCATCTTCTGCTGTGATGGTGGCACTTTTGGATTGGTTTAGAGTAGAAGCTCACTGTCTAACACAGGTGATGGGTATTGGGACAGTAATTGTAAATATTGTACAGGTAGTTTTTAGTATAAAGACATAACCCTGCCCTAGGGGCAGGCAGAGTGCCTGGAACTGTCCTGCTGGATGGACCTTGGCAGGACAGGAGAAAAACTTTTATAGGTAAGATACAATAAACAACCTTGAGACCGAGAACTGAAGAGCTCTGACTCCTTCTTCAAGGCTGGGAAAAGAGACTTTTAACTTTCTCGGGGTTGTGGTGATCAGCTAGAGACCCTGAGACAAGGGAAGTCAGTGAAATATTTCCTGCTGTCCCCTGGAATCCCACAGCCTTGAACAGCACCAATGCCCTAAAGAGAATGTTTTTCCAAGCAAAATAAATGCACAGTATTTTGGGTTTTTTGGTCAGTGTGGGTCTGAATAAAATAGCTAACAGGGCCCAGAGGGATGTGTCCTGCTAATTCCACTCATGATATAGGTCTTTAAAATGCCACTGGTGCCTGGAGCACTGATGAGTTTCCAGGTTTGCTGATTTGTGGGCCATGGACCAGGCTCCCAGTGGAGCCCATTAGGTGGCCCAGAGAGGCCCTGGATGCAGAGCCACGATGTGCATCCACAGCAGGCAGAGCTCAAAAGCTTTCCTGAGCAATCCTGGGCCCTTCCCAGCTCCTGCAGCATGGCTGAGCAAGGGGCAAGGTTTGTGAACACCTCCTGCCTTTTTCTCTTTGTGCCACACTGGGGAAGAGAAGGGGCAGACCCTGATCTGTTCCCTCTGGTGTTCAGGGACAGGACCTGAGGGAATGGCTGGAGTTGTGTTGGGGGGAGGTTATTTTGGAGTTCAGGGCAAGGTTCTTCCCCAGAGGGTGCTGGCACTGCCCAGGCTCCCCAGGAATGGGCGCAGCCCCGAGGCTGCCAGAGCTCCAGGACATCACTGCCAGGGCACAGGGTGGGATTGTTGGAGTGTCCTGGGGAGGGTCAGGAGTTGGACTGGATGGTCGTTGTGGGTCTCTTCCAGCTCAGCATATTCCACAATTCTGGAATTCTGTGATAATTTTAGTCTGGAGCTCAAGGTGTGGTGCTTCCCTATGAAGCCAGGCTGGGAGAGCTGGGGGTGCTCACCTGGAGAGGAGAAGGCTCCAGGGAGAGCTCAGAGCCCCTGCCAGGGCCTGAAGGGGCTCCAGGAGAGCTGGAGAGGGACTGGGGACAAGGCATGGAGGGACAGGACACAGGGAATGGCTCCCAGTGCCAGAGGGCAGGGATGGATGGGATATTGGGAATTGGGAATTGTTCCCTGGCAGGGTGGGGCAGGGCCTGGGCTGGAATTGCCAGAGCAGCTGTCGCTGCCCCTGGATCCCTGGCAGTGCCCAAGGCCAGGCTGGACATTGGGGCTGGGACACCCTGGGACCGTGGGAGGTGTCCCTGCCATGGCAGGGGACTGGAACAGGATGAGCTTTAAGGTCCTTTCCAACCCAAACCTTTCTGGGTCTCTGTGATTTGCAAATGTAAATGCAGTTTTGAAAATGAGCCTTTTACCCCAAACTCTTGGGCAGCAAAGCCTCCCCAACAGCCCCACGCAGATGCAATGGGTCACACATTCCATCCTCTTCCATCTCCACTCACCAATTCCATCCTCTGGAAGCAAAACCCCAGCAAATGTGGGGAATCTGTTCAGCCACCCAACACCTGGGTGAGGAGAAAGTCAGCTCCTTTCCAACCCAAATCATTCTGATTCTCTTCTTTGGTGCTGGGGAGGGAGAACCTGGGGATGAACAGGTCCATCTGCATTTTTCCTCAAGTCACCCCCTTGCCATGGGGCATCTCACCCCCTCTTCCTGCCCCCCAAAGCTCCTGCAGCCACACCCCAGGGCTCTGGTTTCTACTTCCTGCCCAGGTCAGGCATTTTTGCAAGTCCATCTCAGGAGGTCCCCAATGAAATGTCCTCGTGTCCATCATGTCCACTCATCTCTGCTCCAGGCAGTTTTATCTCTTCCTGCAGGGCCAGCCCGGGCTCGGTGGTGGACTGAGTAATTCAATAGGTTTGCAGATCTGTCTCGAGTCAATTTTAATTCTATTTAAAGGACAGTCGATAGGAGCCTCTCTGGGGGGTTCTGAGCAGGAATTTCATATTGTGCTGAATATGCGGGCAAGGAATTTCAGCTTCAATGAGACAGAAAGGATGCCTTGGGAAGCACTCTAAAACCTTCCTCTTTTTAGCTATTTTAGGCTCAGCCTGAGACCCTCAGAGCAGGCTCAGGAAGGGGCCAGGCAGGAGATGGCTCCCAATGTGATTTTTGTGCAATGCTCTGCTCACCTGGTGTTCAGGAGGCACAAATCATCCCCTGCTTAAACATCAGCAGCCAAAATCCCCCAATGCCAGATTTTCACCACTGTGACCCCATCCCTGGCATCTGGGGGAGGTGACACCCAGCAAAAAGGAGATACCCCTAAAGAGGAGATCTGAGCAGCACTATACAACCATTCCAACCTGCTCTGCTTCCCTGTTTGCCATAAAACACAGGGCAATGTCCCAGATTAATAAAGAAGGAAAGCTTTCAATGCTGCTGCTCTTCTAAAACATTCCCTTAAGTGCAGGATGAGATGTTCGAGCACCAAGATGCCATTTTTATGCAACTTAATAAAAGGGAAAAATGATATCACCGCTGGAAAAAACAGAATGCGTGCAAGGGAATTGGATTGCATCACTTTACCCTCGGATCAATCCCAAGATCACATGGCACAGGCACAGGGGGAGTTCTCAGCACTGCAGGAAAGCTCAAGGAAAGCTTTGCTCAGGCATTTTTAGTGGAGGGAAAATCCCATGGACATAGAGGGAAATATTTTCCCACTGGTCAAAGCAGGAAAAAGTTCCAGTCCTGGATAAAAAGAATAAGAACAAACCGGCTGCTCTAGGAAAATGGTTATCCAGATGAGGAATGTGGGACAGATCCACTCACCTCATACCAAGGTGATGGCAAGACAGGGGTTAAACCCCTCTGGATTTTCCAGGGGGATGGGGGGGCCCTGTTGATGCTTCCACTGCTTTTATGGCACGTCAAGGGATTGGCTCCCGTTGCGGGGAGCATCCAGCCGGCTGCTCCAAATGAAATTGTCCGTTCCCTGCTGGAGATAATTAACGTATATCAAAGAGGAATTTAGCTGGAGTGGCTATTTCAGTCCCACGCCGCGCTCTCCCTCACTTTGGGTTTGTTTTCCAAATTGCACATAAAGTGCAACTGCGGCACATTTACTTTTCTATTATGCCTCCGAAATTAAGTTAGATGGCCCTAATAATAGCATTGCCTTTAAAATAACGTTGTGTTTAAAGAACAAACTCTCCAATGTCGCCGGCGCAGCAGATTTGTCTTGTGCTTAATTTCCACTTGCTGTTGTATTATTAGACATTAACATGATAGTTTTGTTTAATCTCTGGCTCCGTCGCCCATGGCTGACTCCGAACCGATCGCTCGCCCCTGTTGATGAAAGTCCTAATTCATCCTTGTTAGTGCAATTAGGAGGAAATTGGATCACGGTGCCTCTTCCCACAAAAGGTCTGGGAGAGGGCGAGGCTCTCCCCCGAGAGGTGACACGGGCTCCGGGCTGCAGGAGGACTGGGCAACCCCTGGGAAGGTGATGGGGATAAATGAATTGGGACTCTGGGAAGGTTCGAGGTGAGTTTTGGTGCATTTTGTTACTCTTTTCCCACCATGGAGTGGGTAGGAATCCGTCCCTAGCACTCAGCGAAGGTCAACAGCATTTTGAGGTTGTTTTGAGCACAGCTGCGCAAAGGCTGGAAGAAATGGGAAAATAACGAGATGATTTTTTTCCAAAATCCAAGTTCTCCAAAGCTCTCAGGAAAGAGGCTCTGGTTTCTTTCCAGCATTTTCTCTCCAGGGGGAACTTTCTCCCAACCATGAACATGAGCACAGAAAGGAGAAGGATCTCTCCAACTGCAGCACCAAAACAAGGTGGGTGTTTGTGAGTGGTTTCCTGGCCTCCACACCTCCACTTTCCCTCCTTTCAAGCTTTCATGGGTTCAGATAAAATCCCCACATCCAGGACCACATGGAGACCTTGGGATTGCTTTGGGTGTTGCTTCCCATACTGCTCAACACAGAACCTGCAGCAAAGCCCACTGAGAAAACTTGTGGGAGCATCAAATCTGGGAAAGTTTTGCAAAACCTAAACCCATAATCCTTCATGTTCAGGACATCAACTTTATATTCCAGATTTTTGGTAGGAAAAGAGGGAATTCAAGGTAACCAAGCAGGAATTCCTGTGGCTCTCACCCCACCTGGGTGAGTGCCTTCCTGCATCTCAGAAACTGAATTAAGCTAAACCAGACAAACGAACTTTTACTGCTTAATGAAATCAATTCCTCCTGGGCACAACCAGCAAAGGCACAAAAGGTTTCATTCCAAAGGAGATTAAATAACTTGGGTTTCTTTCCTCTGAAAAAAGGCAGCCAAAGGAGAGTTTGATGGAAGTTTACAAACCAAGGATGGGGTAGAGAGGGCAAAACTATAATCTTCATTTCTGCAAGATTCCATTTAAAATGGAATTGACACTGGATAAAATTAGCAAGGGGTAGGTTTAAAGAAAATAGTTATTAAACTGTGGGACTCATTTTCAAAAGATTTTTTGGAAATCCAAATTATAGATGAACTGAAAATGAAAGATTGGGCAAACTCAGGGGAAATTATTCATTCCAGCATTAAATGCACAATTTTTTTATTCACAGAATAAGCTATTATTTTTATTATTAATTATTATTAGTGTTGTTGTTATTACTATATTATTATTTATGTATAACTTGCAGATGCAATCATGGCATGGGGAGTGTTTATTTAGGACTATTTATAGGAGTAATTTATTCAGAATACTTTTGTATGTACATTAATCAATTTTCCCACCATTGTTTGCAATCACCAGGACCAGATCTGGTCCCTCTGACAAACTCCAGGGGAATGAGGAGCCAACATACCTAGACATGCCGGTCCAAGGATCCAAAAAAAAAATATCTTTGGATGATTAAGGCAAGAAATGCTCAAGGAGGGAGCCAGTGACCTGAAATTGTTCAGGATTGTTAAGTGTGTCATAGCCCAAACATCCCTCTCCCACAAAACAGGTATTTCCTGACAAGTTTGGGACATTTCCCAGGCTCCACATTGATTGTGTTGCTCCTTTACAATCTTTGGGATTTGGGCACCATCCTTTTATTCCCATTTCTTGTACTGTGCCCACCATGCTGGCCCTGGGTGCTGGGACACTGGCCTGGAGAGCCAAAAAAAGCCATTTCCCACGGGATTATCAGGTGTTCCCACCTGGAGGAGGTACCACTGAACCCAGGCCAGCTCTCAGCACAAGCTGGGAAAATCACAGTGGCAATGGCAAAAATAAAAATAGGCTGGAATTTGTGGAGAGATTCCCTCCACTCACTCCCAGCTCTTCTCAAGCTGCTCCATAAATCAGGGGTTATTCCCACTTCCAGGTTGGCTCATTATCCACACCAAGAACTCCAACAAGAACTCCACAAACCCTCAGCTACTCTCACCTGTGGCATTCACATTCTCTGAAAAAATTCCTTCATCCAGGATTTTTCTCCTGGGAAGCTGAGATGCCTCAGAGAAAAGAAAAACAATAATTATGTGATTTGCTTCTCCTGTGTTGTGCTCCTTTGGAATGTGTTTGGAGATTGTTTACCCACAGGTGATTGTTCCATTGGATTCTGCTGTGAATTGTTTTGGCTCTTTGGCCAATCAAGGCCAAGCTGTGTTGAGACTCTGGAAAGAATCACAAGGTTTTATTATTATCTTTTTAGCATTCAGTAAATATCTTTCCTGCATTCTTTAGTGTAGTATAGTATAGTATAGTATAGTATAGTATAGTATTCTTTAATATAATATAGCGTCATAAAGTAATAAATGAGCCTTCTGAGAACATGGAGTCAGATGCATCATTCTCTCCCCTAGTTGGGCACCCTGATTTTACAATACTCACCCACAAATTCTCCCTGATTTTTGGTGGCATTTCTGCCCTCACCCAGGGAGAGGAACCCATGTGTGCTCTCAGCAGCCACCAGTGTGTCCTGCTCGCCCCTCAGGGATGGATGAAGAGGCTGGAGAAGCTGCTGAGGGAGGAGACATCTCCATGGAGACATCATGATGGCTTGGAGGGCGCTTGGATGGTCATCTCCAAGGAATTGTGTGGCAAAATCACTCAGAAATAAAACCCTGCTTGGCTGGGGCAGGGGGGTGAAATTCCCAGCCAGTTCATTCAGGATGCACTGAAAGAGGAGGCTGCTGCATGTCCACGTGTGCTGGACCTCAAAATGATGATTTTCCTCTTCTTCTCCAAGTCTTTTGCAGAGGAAGGGCAGAAGGGGATGCAAAAAGAAGGGCAAAGAAAGAGCTTAAAAGGGTTTTGAGGGAGCAGAACCCCTGATTGCCCAGCATGTCACCAACTGGCACATGGCAGAGGGAGCAGTGTCATCACGAGGGGCTGTTGGTCCAGATGCTCCTTTTTGGGGTGTTTTTTTTTCAATTTTCCAGCCAGTTTTCCCTTACAGAGCTTGCAGTGTGCTTGGTGAAGCATTAACTGGATTTGATGGGCTGGGGAAAATAGACTTGGACAGTGAAGGGTGGAAGGGAAAGCCCTGTGAATAAATGCCCTGTTGTCACAGTCCTATTAACCTCCCCTCAGTCTAATCCTGTCCTTAATTGACTTGATTCTGATTAGAGCCTTGATAGGCCAGTATCAGCCTGGGAAGGTGGGGTGGAAGTGGCAGTGAGGGATGTGAAAAACACAGAGTGAGCTGGAGGAGAGCAAAAGAGAGGAGCAGCAAAATGCATCTCCTGCACAGCTGCTTCCCAGAACAGCAGGCACCAGGAAACGGAAATGAAAACTTCCCAGAAAGGCTGAAAAAGAAACCTCCACCCCAGCAAACTGCAAGCTGCTGTTGTAATAATTAAGAGGTTTTAAACTGTTTATTTAATACAGACAAAAATCCCATCTGCAGGTAACGGGGAGAGGAGCTCGGTGCCTAATCAGGCAAAGCCTTGGAAGAGCAGCATCCCCCTGTCTGTCTGCAATCAGGGCTGGAGCACAGGCTGCCATTCCTTGAAGTGGCTCTCAGCGAGGGTTCTGTAATTGTCTCGGCGAAAAGTGAGAGTTCCCCCTAGTGCAGAGCAATAAATCAGGGATAATAATAACTCTTTCCAAAATAATCCTCAGGCAGCAACAAAATCCAGCGGAGAAGGTGGTACGGAGTCAAAACACGGCACCTGGATCCCAGGGTTCACTGGGTTTATAAATACCCCGAGCCCTTCCGTGCCCCTGCTCCTGCCATAATATATTATTAGTAGCACTCAGTTAAAGCTTTCAAATTTCTGTAAATCTAATTATTTCCTGGCTCTTTCTCATGCTGTGATGCTTTTCCCATCACCCTGAGTGTTGGGCCTGGAGTGGCTGGTGCTGAGCTCCTGGAGTTCATTGTGTGAGGGGGCTGGGGACACCCCAGGGCTGCCCTGGAGGCTGGGAGCTGCTTTGGCAGCAGAGCAGAGGCTCAGCTCAGCCACTCCAACAGGTCCTGGAGTTGCAGCAGCTGTTCCAGCAAGGCTGAGCTTAGAGCCAAACCCCCTGGGATGTGTCTGAGGATTTGTGTCATTGTGGCAGCCCAGGGGTGACGAGGCTGAGCTGAGGATGCTGTGAGGTCTGAGAGTGCAGCCAGAGAGAAAAACCCATGCTGGGAACATCCCTCAGTGTGGGGAGGGGGAACCCTGCCCCTCTGCCCTGCTCAGGTGAGACCCCACCTGCAGAGCTGAATCCAAATCCAGAGCCACCAACCTCAGCAGGAGCTGGAGCTGCAGGAGTGAGTCCAAAGGAGGCCACAGAGATGCTCCAAGGGCTGGAGCCAGGCTGGGAGAGCTGGGGGTGCTCACCTGGAGAGGAGAAGGCTCCAGGGAGAGCTCAGAGCCCCTGCCAGGGCCTGAAGGGGCTCCAGGAGAGCTGGAGAGGGACTGGGGACAAGGCCTGGAGGGACAGGACACAGGGAATGGCTCCCAGTGCCAGAGGGCAGGGATGGATGGGATATTGGGAATTGGGAATTGTTCCCTGGCAGGGTGGGCAGGCCCTGGCACAGGTGCCCAGAGCAGCTGGGGCTGCCCCTGGATCCCTGGCAGTGCCCAAGGCCAGGCTGGACAGGGCTGGGAGCAGCCTGGGACAGGGGAAGGTGTCCCTGCCATGGCAGGGGTGGAACTGCATGAGCTTTAATATTCCTTCCACCCAAACCATTCCAGGATTTTGTGATCCTACTGTCATCTTCTGGAGGATCCCTCAAAGCAAGGGGCCCTGCCCAGACGTGGCTCACAAATCCCTTTTGGACAGTGGCCTGTGGCCATGCTGGGGCTGTGTGTCATCCCACTGCAGCACTTGTGGTTTTATTCCCTTCTTGCCCCTTTACCTCAGCCAGCAGAAGATGCCCAGAGCTACCATCGATTTATTTTTCTTTATTTACCACTCCAAGCCCACTGTTTCCATTCCCAACCAGCAAAAACATTTGCCCAGCTGACTCCAGTTCCATGAAGCTGCTCATGAATCACCCAGCACTGAAACTCTGGAGTTTTGGAACTTTGAGCCAAAATAATTCCAGCCTCCAGAAGGTTTGAAAATTGTCCATTTGCTCCAGCATTCCCAGGTGGGTGTGTGTACTCCCAAACCCTCCTGTGATTCCTGCTTGGACAATCCTTGGATCACAGAGGGGACACCATGGCATGAGTGACCTCCCTGCCCTATCCCTTCAATCCCCTCTCCTTGGAAAGCAATGCCTTTTCCACAGGAGAATGAGAAATAGGTGAATAAAGGCATGGAGAAGGAAGTCTGAGGTTTTCATTTGGAATGTTGCAGCTGTGTAATGATTGATGGACGACTTGGGAAAAATCTGGGGAGTTTTGAGGTCTTGGCAATCTAAATCAGCCTCTGCAGGAAATAATGGCACTGTAACCCTAACCTGGTGTCTCTTTGCCTTGCCCTGACAGCAGGTTTGGACTTTCCCTTTGTGACCCCAAAGGTCACCAAACACCAGGTCAGGCTTTCAGGAAGACAAGAATCCAGGCTGGAAAGGATTTCCAAATCAGGACAGCGTGTAGGATTGGGGTGAAGTTTCCCTTTGGAGAGATGCTGATGTGGGGAATTCTGTTTGTATATTGGGAAAACAAACCTGAGAGCTCAGGAAGGGAACTTTGATATCAAGAGACCCCAAAAGAAACTTCTCAAGTGTATGTTGTTCCTATCAAATTCTCTCTATACGTTCTGGGAAGCCAACTAACCCCAAAAATGGCATTTTTTGCTTGTTTGCAACTTTCTACCATATTAAATGAACAATTTATGAATTGAATGTTTGGGTTATCCTTTGATTCATAATTCCTTGTAAACAAAAACTTGGGTCTCTGAGGTTTTCTTCCTCTACTCTATTGCTTCTAAAAGAAATGACATAAAAATAAAGATATAACAGAAAAAATCCTCCCAAAACCTTGAAGGAAACCCATAAGCAACTAAAACTTGATTATTTTTCACCAAGACAGTGTTGTAAAAACTCTTTCAGACAGCGAGATGCTCTTTTTTCCCCTCACTCTTAATCCCAATTTCAGCAAAACAATTCCAAGCCCTTCATTTTTATCTGGCCATGGATGGAATTTGCTCCCTGACATTAGAATTCACAGCAAAGCAGCCTTGAAATCAAACATTGCTGCTCTGCTCCAGGATCCCCTTCACCCTCTCTGCATTCCCCACCTTGCCTAAATCAATCCTCTCAGCTCCCAGTAAATAGAATTGCTTCAAAACACTGAAATAACTCCACACGTTCCTTCTTCTCCTTCAAAACAAGGAGAAAATTCAGAACCAATAAGGAAATGAATAAGGAAGTACAAGCTAATCTGGACTTTTCTTTTGAGCTTGCTGGTTTGTTCCTCACCCAGGTGTTGGGTGGCTGAACAGATTCCCCACATTTGCTGGGGTTTTGCTTCCAGAGGATGGAATTGGTGAGTGGAGATGGAAGGGGATGGAATGTGTGACCCATTGCATCTGCCTGGTGCCACCTGGGAAGTTTTGCTGCCCAAGAGTTTGGGGTAAAATGCCTATTAGCAAATCCACATTTACATTTGCAAATCTGCATTTGTATTTGTAAGTCACAGAATCCCAGAATGGTTTGGATTGGAAGGGACCTTAAAGCTCATCCCATTCCATCCCTGCCATGGCAGGGACACCTTCCCCTGTCCCAGGCTGCTCCCAGCCCTTTCCAGCCTGGCCTTGGGCACTGCCAGGGATCCAGGGGCAGCCCCAGCTGCTCTGGGCACCCTGTGCCAGGGCCTGCCCACCCTCCCAGGGAACAATTCCCAATTCCCAATATCCCATCCATCCCTGCCCTCTGGCACTGGGAGCCATTCCCTGGGTCCTGTCCCTCCAGGCCCTTGTCCCCAGTCCCTCTCCAGCTCTCCTGGAGCCCCTTCAGGCCCTGGCAGGGGCTCTGAGCTCTCCCTGGAGCCTTCTCCTCTCCAGGTGAGCACCTCCAGCTCTCCCAGCCTGGCTCCAGCCCTGGAGCAGCTCCATGGCCTCTCTGGACTGGCTCCAGCAGCTCCAGCTCCTCCCTGCGCCGGTGCCCTCAGACCTGGGCTGCTGCAGCTCTATGGGGTGACAATTCCCGACCTGAGCTGCCGCAGGTGCCACCCCAGGGGACAAATCCACTGGGATTTGAGGTTTCTGTGAGCTCACCCTGGCCTTAGCCCCCCCTTATCTTCACCTTTATTTTTTGGAAGAGGATTTTTGGGTTTTGCCAGAGGCTCCTCTTGGCAAGGGAGGGTTGTGGGAGACAAAGGAGGAGATGATCAAACCCAGCAGCTCCTGCCTCTTGTCTCTCCGGCAGCGCTGCGGAGGAGCCCGGCTGGAAACAAAAGCTAAACGCTGGCAATGGGGGAGCAGAGCAGGAGCTCTCTGAAATGCAAATTCCTTCTGGAGAGCAGGCAGCTCTGAGCAGGGATCTGCTGACTCATGTGGGGAGTGGGACAAACTCTGCTCCTCCACCTTGTCCTGCTCTGCCCCAGCCCTGCCACAGCCCCTGCAGGGCAAGTGGGCAACGCGGATGGGTGAAGGTGTTACAGATATATATTATTGCCTTGGTTTGGAAAGCCAGGTGTCTGCTAAGGGAGGCAGGAGCCTCCCCTGAAATGGAGAATGTAAACCCTCCCCACCCCTCTGAATGGCTATAAAATTTAAATTAAGGGGCTCTCAGGCAAAAAAAATATGGGAGCAGGAAATAGCAGTTCTTTAGTAGGGAAGAAAATAAAAGGATAAAATAAACAATGCAGTGAACTAAACCAACACTGCCAGAGTCAGAACCCAGCCTGACACCCTGTGGGTCAGGCTGTTGGCAGCAGAACCATTGGAATTGTAGCTCAGCCCTCCTGCAGTGCCAGGGCTGGTTCTGCTGGAGCAGGGATCCTGGAGAAAGGTGCAGTCTCTGCCTCTGAAGATCCAGGGCAAGAGGCAGCTGCTGTTCCTCTGGGGAATCCAGTGGAGAAGCTGTGCTGGTGTTCCAGGATCTCAGATTATATCCAGGCAGGAATGCTTGGCTGGTGTTCCAGAATCTCCAGATTATATCCAGGCAGGAATGCTTGGCTGGTGTTCCAGAATCTCCAGATTATATCCAGGTAGGAATGCTTGGCTGGTGTTCCAGAATCTCCGATTATATCCAGGTAGGAATGCTTGGCTCCTCCCTCTGGGCTCACATCTCCCAATGGGATGCTGTAGTTCTTATCAGCCATGCAGTGACATTCAATAGCTGTTATCAGCAGGTGTCCCCTCCCAAGGGAGGAGTGGGTGTGGAAGAGATAAGGAAAAGCTGCCCACTTGACAAAAGACAACTGCTATAGAGATGATAATAGAATACATCTTGCCTTGCAATCTGGGACAATTATAATATTGGCTTTTTGCAAATAGTAAAATGGATGCTATAAGTATAATGTTAAGGTAAGTTTGCTATAAAGATATAGTTTTTATTTCTGTTGTTAACTGAGCTTAGATAGCAGTGAAATAGCTGCCTGTGTTAAAATGCCTGCTTGGATGGGATAACACCCAATGAACACAGGATGAGGACACCTGTAAGATTTGCCAACTATCAGCACCTACTGTTTGGACCAAAGCCCAGGCTGAAGGTGATAACAAGAATGGACTAAAACCACAGCCAAGGAATGGGCATGATTTAAAAAGGCAGACCTGAGGAGGAGCCATGCTAAATAATTCTTAACACATGTAACTGGTTTGGGGAAAAGTTCAATGTACATAATAGTTTATGACTATGCAACAAGCTGATACAATAGAAATGGTGTATAAAGGGTGTTTCCAAACTAGCAGGTGTGCTCTTGGCTGAGTGGCCTTGACATCTTTGCTTTATTGTCTTTGTCTCCTATTGTCCTTTATTAAACTTTTAAATTCCACCGGGAGAGTGAACCTTGTTTTTCAAAAGGGGTGTCCATGGGTACAGCATCCACAGCCCAGCCAGGATTTTCCCTGCAGAGCCACCAGCTGCTCTCCCACCAGGGCAGGGTCAGCAGAGTCCCCCAGGATTTAGCCATGGACAGCAGGAATTTAAGCCTTGATACCCCAGCAAACTCTTCAAATCCCTTTCCTCACCTGCACCTCCTTCATTTTCCCTTCCCATCTCCAGGTTGTGTCTGAGCTCAGCATCCCTCCAGCTCATTTTGGTTGAGACCACGCCAGGAATTTCCAGTTGCCAGCAGGTCCTGCAGGTTTCCAGGGCTGGGGAGCAGGACTGTGGCTGCTGTTTGTCCAGCAAGGTGAAGGCTGAGGGCAGGGAGGGGGAGAACAAGGAGCTGGGGCTTGGATCCCTTTCCATAAGAGCTCTCATTTTCTCCATTGTGCAGTCCCAAGCACCAGCATATGAACCTGGCACCACAGAGTCACTGAGTTCACAGAGGGCAGAACCCAAATCACTGCCTTTTTCTGTCTTCCCTTTTGCTTTTAAATCCTTCATTATTTTCAAGAGCAGACTGAAAACCTTGCCTGCTTAGCCCCACATTTCCATGTTTCCAGCCCCCCATCCACGCTTTGAGGGGGCAGGAGGGTCCTTATGGAGCTGCAGCACCGTGACCCAACACATCTGCAAAGGCTGCAAATGCTCTCCTTCACTCTGCCCGTGCATGTGAGCCTGAGAGGCTCAAAACAAGGATCTGTTTTCTCCCCCCAGCCTTTTAATATATGTTTTATCTCTTATATTTATTAATATAAATCAATTAAGACCTGCAGAGTGGCTCCAGTCCTCTATAAAAGTCTTCTCCTGGGTGATGGGGAGAATCATCCAAAGCCATGAGCTCCTGACATGGTCCCTCAGACCCCACTCAGACCTACAGGGGGTGAGACACCCCCAAGAGCTCAGTGAATGTCACTGGGTGAGTGATCCCCAAATCCACATGAACACCCCGGGATCTGAGCTGCTCCTGGGTGGGATATTCAAAACTCAACCACAGAATAACAGCAGAGCCCTGATGGAAATACCATGGCTCGCAGCAATGTCTGCTCCAGGGGCAGAATGGAAAGTCAGATTTTATTTCTAATGCGCTTCTGCTCTAATAACCACTTTTTTTTCCCCTCATTGCTTTTCATCTGAAAACACTGGTGTGCTGCACCAGCAGCAGCTGATCAAGACTTCACACGTCCTGCTCATTATCCCCTGCTTCACACGAGGGGAAACGAGGAGGATTTATAGCACCCAATTTCACACAAGTGTTGCCCAAAGTGCAGTACCCGGCTGTCTGCTCCGGGAGAGCCACAGCTGTGCCGGGGCTGAGGCTGCAGAGGAGACGCTTTATGGGGGCAGATAAAATCTTTTATTAGAGCAACTGATCTAGCAGGGAGAGCAGACAGGTTTTAGGTGCACAGACCAGGTTGTCTGCACGACGCCATGCCCAGGCTGGCTCCACCTCCCCAAACCCTGGAGGCGCAGTGAACTAAACCAGCCCCCTTGGAAAAGTCTGCAAGCTCCAGCACTGCCAAAGCCCAAAATTCAGCCTAAATCCTCCTTTGGCTGACCAAAAAAATCTCCACCCTGTGACTTTTGTCATTTTTCCCTGCATCCCAATTTTTTTTTTTTAATATTTAATAATATTACTTATTTTATTCTTTTAAATTTTAAAATTATTTTTCTTGTATCCCAATATTATTTATTATGTTTTAAATTTATTATTATTATTATTAATATTATTTTATTTATCCTTTTAATTCTTTTTTATTATTTATTCTTTTTTTCCTTGTATCCCATTATTTTTATTATTTATTCGCTGCTGCCTCCCTTTCTGTAGAACCCACCTGTAGAAAGTGATGCTGACGGGCAGAGAACAGAGGGACAATTCAGTTCGGGTCCTGCAGCCCCAGGCAAGGAAGGCAGTGAGGAGATGGTGAGGCTGGGAATTCGGGGTGGGCAGGCTCGTGGGCTGGCATTCCTGCAGTGCCACCCACGGGTGTCCCTGTGGGTGTTTAGGTGGCTGTGGATGATGAAGAGCCAGATGCACAAGGCTGAAATCATGTTCTTGTGCTTTCGTGCATTTTTCCACTTCCATCACTTCCACCCCTGCCAATTCCCACCCAAAACACCCACAGCCCTGTCCCAGACATACCCCAGACCCACGGTCTCAGAAATAAAGTATGAGCTGCCATGTGAGCTTTAGGCATTCTCCTCTCCTCTCCTCTCCTCTCCTCTCCTCTCCTCTCCTCTCCTCTCCTCTCCTCTCCTCTCCTCTCCTCTCCTCTCCTCTCCTCTCCTCTCCTCTCCTCTCCTCTCCTCTCCTCTCCTCTCCTCTCCTCTCCTCTCCTCTCCTCTCCTCTCCTCTCCTCTCCTCTCCTCTCCTCTCCTCTCCTCTCCTCCCACCGAGGAACATCCCTTTGCCTCCCCAGTTATACCACATCACAAAGATTTCTCTTTTTTTCTCAAAAAAAACCCAAACAAAAAAGGGTTGATCCTGCCGGGAATTCGTAGTAATTGTAGTAACCTGATAACAATTTCTAGCAATTAGCACAATACTAATTCACTCATTTACTGAGTGATGTTTTGTCTGTGTTTATGGGGGCTGTGCCGAGTGTAAATATCTTACTCACTGTGGTGGCTAATGAAAATTTAGTAAGAGGCTTTTTTTTTTTTCAAATGTTTATTCATTTTAAGCTATTCTTGGTAATCACGTGTGAATAAGGAGTAATTGCTTGACTTCAGGATGGTAATTAGGAAGTACTAAGTCATTGTTTTCTTCTCGAGAGCGGATGGTTTGTTTAAATGTGCATCTGCTCTCGCAGCACTAACTCAACCTGCCAGCCCCTCATCCTGCTCCATCCAGAGGGGAATTTCCCGTGGTGCTGGGCTGGAGCAGCCGGGGTCCCTCTCCTCTCCAAACGGGAGTTTCCCGAGATGCTGGTGATGAAAACGACAGCACGCTCCCGGTACTAAAGTGATTTCAGCATTTATTACAATACAAGAAAGGCCCAAAGCAGGGGCCCGGGCCGGGCAGGAGGGTTCCCATCCAGAATGGAGCAGCGCCGGCGCTGGGGCTGCTCAGCTGCGATGGCCCCGATGCTCCAGGGGAGCAGCACAGCTTCCCTGGTTAAGGAGCCCCTTTTTTATCCTGTTTTTTGTCCTTTTGGATTGGTTTCTGTTTGGATCCTTCATTTGCATGAAGGTTGAAGGCGCTTGTTTGGCCATTACAGTTCTGTCCAGGCTGGCTCGTTTCACTTGGGGGCGATCCCAGGTTCCTCCCGGACGGGTCCCCAGGCTGGTAAAAATGAGAGCAGACTCCCAGTACTAAAGTGATTTCAGCATTTATTACAATAAAAAGAAAGGCCCAAAGCAGGGGCCCGGGCCGGGCAGGAGCGTTCCCTCAAGGATGGAGCAGCGCCGGCGCTGGGGCTGCTCAGCTGCGATGGCCCCGATGCTCCAGGGGAGCAGCACAGCTTCCCTGGGTCAGATGCCCCTTTTTATCCTGTTCTTTGTCCCTCTGGATTGGTTTCTGTTTGGATCCTTCATTAGCATGAAGGTTTAAGGTGCTTGATTGGCCATTACAGCTCTGTCCAGGCTGGCTCGTGGTGCCCTTTACTGAGGTCTGTTATGGTACCTTGAGTACTGGATTTCTTATAACTCCCCTTTAACCCCTTTTACAATATAACAACTAAACTAACAGTACATGCTTAACCATCTAGCAACTATTTTACAGCAGTTTCTAACCTATTTTTAACACTGGGCTGGAGCAGCCGGGATCGGGCCGAGCATATCCCGAGGTGTCCGGGTGGAGCTGCACCGCTCCGTCCGTGTTGTTGTGAGGCTCCCTCGGGTCCCGGCGGCTCGGGGGGCAGAGCGCATCCATCAGCATGCAGGGCAGGATTTGCATCTGCTAATCAGAGCCAGATCCCGGGAAACAACTTCCAATAAAAGAATCCCATTACAAAGCAACCAGCTGTGAAATACTGTACCTGTGTCGCACCCTGCAAACTTGCAGCCCTGCCAAGGAGGTGGGAGCATCTGCTGAGCGTGGAGATGGGGAAGGAAGGGGCAGGGAATGAAATAAAAATGGGATTAATATGCACAAGCACCGCTGCTCGTCTGGGGAGCCCGCACCGCTTCATCCTCCCGGGACCAGAGGGATGCTCAGGGGAAACTGAAGCAAAATGGAATTTTTTTTTCCCCAAAGACCTCCAAATCAGCCAGAAAATACTTATCCAGACAGAAAATATTCATCCATGCAGAAAATACCTGTCCCTCCTCAGCATTAGCCAGCAGACTGGGACGTTCCAGCTTGGCCAAACCGAGTCACGGCTCAACCACCTGGAAGCATCTGGAGCCAGCCCTTCCCTGGAGCTGTATCTCCAAGCACAGCCCAACCCAGAGGGGAACGAGGCCAACTGGTGGGAATTCAGGGCTAATCCACAGCGTGCCTCAGTGTGCCATTGTAATATCTGGTAGGGATAATTCATGCTATTAATGTATGGTATAAAATATTGTAAAAATCCAAAACTATGTCTCTGACCACTTCAGCCTGAGAGCAGCTGTCTATTCAGATTACAACGAATTCCCAGACACAAGCTAAGATAACAATCGACGCCCTAACGTAAGAATAGAAACTTCCAGGGTGATGATCACCGGTATCCTGAAATTTGGACACAATAAACTGTACAAAACCTCGCTGCAAGGAGCGGCTCTCGCTAACAGGGGAGACTCTGACACTCGAGGGGTCAGGTCCAGGTTCACCCAGCTCTGATCCCAGCCTCGACGCTGTCTCTTTGGCTGTGGTGGTCTCAGAGACCAAAATTCAGTCACGCAGATAGATTAATAAATCTTTCTGAAATTTTTGATCATTTGGCTCATGTTTGATCATTTAAAACATCCTTTGCAAACTGGTGTTAATTGGTCGGTTCTCCTTTGGGGAGAGCATGGGGATCTCCCGGGGAGGGACCAGGCTCCCGCAGCAGGTGGCTGTGGGGGATGCTGGGCACGGCAGTCGTTTCCAGGCAGTTCAGACTCGAGCACTGGACACGATCTTTAAAACACCGAGTGATTTTTAAGTGCTTCTCTGAGAGCATTTACAGGGCCCTGATTTACTGAGTGCTCAGAGCAGCCTGTTCTCATTGGAAAACAGGGCTCGGGATGCAGCCAAGCATCCAGAAGCACAAGCTTTGCACTCTTTTAATCTCTGCCTTTCTCAGCTTTCCTGTCTTTGAAAGGGGGATTACCTGGACACATTCCCAAATATTCCCACAGCCACTGCTGAACAATCTGCACCCACTGCAAGAACAGGCAGGAGCACAGAAACTCCCACAGAAAGGGAAGGAGGGTCCTGACAGGGAAGATGTGCGCTGGTGTTTAAACAATCCCATGGGTGAGGGTAGGGTTGAATGGCTTTGAAATGGGGCTGAATGCTTCGATTTCAAGCAGCAGGTTTGTTACAGGACCCTGACAGCCTGGCTCCTGAATCAGACACGGGGCTGCCCAAGCCTGAACTTCTGACTTTGGGGGCAAATGACAGGTTTAAGGGGGGATTGTAGCCCTGTTCCTCTAAAGTTCTAAGCCTTCTGATGTTTATATTTTTGTAATGGAATTTCTCATGCACTTTTCATGTAAATAATGATTGTTTTGCATTCCTTACTGGAGGAGGAGAGAATTGATGGACTGTTGGTTTGACCAGTGTGGTTGGAGAAGTAACAATTTCATCCTCCAATCCATGGTCACTTTTAGAATTCTATAAATATTGAGGTCCAGAAATAAATGCGCCTTTTTTGCCTTGGACATCCCAGTGTGTGAGTGTGCCTCATTTCGTGTCCTATTGAGACAGGGGATGTGGGGTAGGTGTTTGGGAAGGCTGTGCCTCCCCACAGCTCAGCCAATGGGGAAAGGAAGAGGGAAACACAGGCCAGGAGTTTGGATAAAAGGGAGGCTGCACCCTCCAAAACCTCGAGAGAGAGAAAACCCCATCCACAACCCTGGTGGATGCTCTCCCTTTATTCCAATAAAGTTGAAGGACTCCTCTGTCTCCCTTGTGGCTTTTCCCACATGATTTTCCATATAGTCCCCCCCTTCTCTGTTCCATCCCAATGTGACAGCAAATATGGGCAGCGTCCCTGAAGGTGCTGGGAACACCAAAAATCAGGAGAAAGCCAGGGCTGTCATCAAAAAGGGGGCCATGGAAGAGGATAAGGAACTGGCTGATGAAGGTGGTCTGCAGGTCCATCCATGGGTGTTACAGATGAGTAAAGTGATGGTTGACTCTCACAAGTTAGGGGTGAATATTAAGTACATGCTAAGAGAAGTTTTATAGATTTGTAGTTATGTTTCCCCCTCCCCCTTGCATTGTTATCAGGGCGTGACCTGGGTTTGGGGCATTTGGGAGGGTTGGCTCATTGCTATGGCAGCAGCTGACCTCCAGTAAAGGTGTCAGGAAGTGATCTCCACCATGGACAGCGAAGAAGGAGCCGAGGACACGACTTTGGGAGGGGCTGGAGGTTTAAAAGGCAGGGCCTCCCTTTTGCTAGGGGAGCACACGGTGACTGAATCCTTTGCTCCCAGTGCTGTACTCCTTTCTTTATTCAATCTGCTGTTGTATTTTTGGATGAGGTTTTAATAAACCTTTCACATTCTTTGAAGGGGAGTATCATTTCTCCCAATGGGGCACAGAGGTTCCTGGGTAGGATTGGAGTATGCTCCATAGCCCACTGTACCCACACCACACATCTCTGGAAGCCAGGGAGGCAAAGGAAATGTTCCAACACCCTTGAGAGAACTTGGGGTCTGAACCATCTCCTTATCACCATACCCAGCCCAGTGGCCTTGTGTTCCATCCTCAAGTGACCATTGACATTTCCACATTCTCACCCTTTTCCAAGCATCCCCTTCATCCCACACCACTCCTGGTGCCTTTGCCTTGCTCAGAGCCACGAGCAGCCCCCAAAATCCCCACTGTGAGACACGGACAGGCCAGAGAGCCTCTGTGTCTGTACAAAACCAAAGCATCACCCAGGAACTCCAAAGCAGAGCCCGGGAGAGGCCAAAGGAGATTACTCCAAAGGTGCCATCTCCAAGCCATTTCAGCACAAAATTTCCATGGGATTGCCCTTGGCGAAAGAAGAATGCCCTGTGCCCCCTCCTCCCACCGCTCCGGTTGGGGCTGGTGCCGAGGAGCTGCTGCAGGAGGAAGAGGCAGATCCAGGGCACCTCGATAAATCCCTGCAGGGCTCACGTCCAGCGCCTGCTTCCCAGAGATAAAAGGGAAGCGGCGCTGCTGCGAGGCGCGGACCCCGGGCTAATCTCCTCCCGCACCGTGTCACGGGAGCCAAGACCAGCCAGGAGAGGGAGGAGGGAGGGAGGCAGGCAGTGATGGGGCTGTCAGCATCCCAAAATGTTCCAGGGAAATCAGCCCCAAGCAGCTGCTTGAGGAAGGAGCAGCGCCGCTTGTTTATTTTACACGGGGAACTGGAAAGCATTTTTCTATCTTGAAGTGGAAAATTAATCCTGCAGAAGGGCCCTGGGGGGTGCGGATATTATTTAGGTGCTTTGAGATCTATCCTAAGGTGTGATGAGGCTCTGACAGGTCCCACGATGGGAATCCAGGAGGGCAGAGAAGAGCCTGGCAAAATTGCAGATGCTGGAGGAAAATCACTCGAGGGGCCAGAAAAAAGGGAGCTGTAATGACATCCAAGAGCTTCAGAGGGAGGAGAGGCTGGGCAGGGAAAGAAAGCGAGCAGTTGCTGCAGGACGTTGGTGCCAGACACATTCAGATCAAAATTAGGCTGAATTTTTAGCAGGGAGGATGATTAACCCTGGGAATAAATTATCAAGCAAAATGGGAAATGCTCCACCTCTTGATGTGTGTGGATAAAACCCAGGTGCCTTTTGGAAGGATGAGCTTTAATGGAGCCCAGAGCTCCCTCTGGACAGGAGTGGGAGAGCCAGGCTCGCTCCTGTTGGAACTTCAGACCCTGCCAGTCCATAAAAAATGATGGCTCCCCTCTGCCCTGGGGAAGGACTGACCCATCTGCCTTTGGAGAGGGCTGTGAGACACTAAGGAATTGCCAGGTGCCAAATGGTTTCTTTTTCTTGCAGTAATAAAAGGGAATTTAATTGTCGAGGCCAAATGAATGACCCTGCCAAGGCCGCTGTCGGTCCAGCAGCACAATAAAATCATGGCTCTCATCAAACAACAAATGAAGGAAACTTCCACTTTTATTTTGGTTTTTAGTTTTTCTTCCCTTCCACAACTGAGAGTGTTATCTTTAATCTCATGTCTAGTTTTTAGGCTCTGTTACATTAACACCCCTCAGCTCTGATGGTGTTTGATCTCAGCCTTGGGATGCTCAGAGCCCCTTTCAGGGCACTTTGGGGGTACAGTGGCACAGGGCAGGGGTGGCAGGTGGGTTGCTATTTCTGCTCAATGACTTGCAGTTTAAATTCTCTACAAAGTGCCCTGATTATTATCCAGGTGCCATTTTAATCCTCAGGAGGACAGGGCAGGTTGGTGGCTGCAGGTTGTCTTTGCTGATGTGGCTGGGGGGAGTGGAAACCAGCAAGAGCCCAAAGAAAGGTGGAGAAGAGGGTGGGAAATCAGCGTGCAGAGCTGGGTTTTGCTCTTCCCTACACTCTTTTGTCCCCAAATGGCAGCACAGCAGCAGGAATGAGCAGTGAACCTGCCCAACATCCCAGCTCCATGGCTCAGCTGGGTGAGTCGATGCTGGTGAACACAAGAGATGCTCCCAAAATTGCCACGATCCCTTCAAATTAGGGGCTTGACCTGTGGCCACACCAAATAAATTCATATCCTTTATCTACATGGCCAATATTTGAATGTCGTTCAGGAAATTTGGGATTTGTCCCTTCCCTTCCCACTCCTGTGCTCACAATCCATTGGGAGTACATGAAGCAGGTGAGTCCTCACCCAGAAAATCAGTTTCTCCACCTGAAAATGGATTTGCTATTTAACCCAAACCAGTCAGGAAGGGAAAAAAACCCCAATAAAACTGAGACAAAGTGGAGCTTTGCCTCTCAGGCTCCATCTCAGGGAGAATTTGGAGCGGTTGCGATCAAAGGCAGCCCCGCAGGGACCACTCCGGGGCGCAGCGGGAGCCGATTCCCGGCTCAGCGCAGGGACGGCTCCCCAGGGACCCCGAGGCAGAGCTTTGAGCAGAGCTTAGAGCCTCTTCCCCTCGCAAAAAGCCTTTCCCAGTGTGAGCTTTGGTCTGCAGCGCAGGAAACACGAGGGATATTTTGGGACCGGTCTTGTTCTCCTGCCGCCTTTCTTCTCCTGCCTCCTGCTGCTGCCTCTCTTGTTTTGATCTCTCTCCTCTCCCTCTCCCTTCATGTCTCTCCTTTGGAGGTGAGATGCAGCTCCCTTTTCCCCTGCTGTGGCCACGTCCCAGTCTCCAAATCCATGAGATGTGTGGCAGTTTGAGCCATCCTCCCTAGGGCTTTGAAAGCCATAAAACCTCTGGGATGAGTGAAGCAGGAAGGCCAAATACTCAGCACATCCTGCCCCCCTCAGCACCCTCGGAATCCATGCACCCATCCCCAAAATCTTTTGACATCATTATTTACATGGTTGCTTCTAAGCACTTTGCAAAGGGGTCACAGAGCCCAGAGTGAAGATAGAGGGCAGGGATGGATGGGATATTGGGAATTGGGAATTGTTCCCTGGCAGGGTGGGTAGGCCCTGGCACAGGGTGCCCAGAGCAGCTGGGGCTGCCCCTGGATCCCTGGCAGTGCCCAAGGCCAGGCTGGACAGGGCTTGGAGCAGCCTGGGACAGGGGAAGGTGTCCCTGCCATGGCAGGGGTGGGATGAAACGAGCTTTAAGGTCCCTTCCACCCCAAACCCTTCTAGGGTCCCATAATTCTTGAGTTGCAATAATTCTGGGTTGATAATGAGCACTGACTGATAAATACACTCCAGAAAGGGGCATCAGCTCCATTCCCTTTGCCTCCCCCCCACAGCCCAGGCCAGAGGCAGAGGGTGTGGGGTCCATCCAGGTGTGGGATCCTCCAGGAGCCCCAGGATCTGCTCAGCTCCCAGCACAGCTTGAGTGTCACTGGGAGCCGTGCACCCTGCAAGGAGCTGAGCTGTTTACTGGAGCAGTAATGAGATAATCAAGGAAACATTTAGGCTCCTCTGCAAGTGGATAAGTGCCTCTGGCAGATTTTCCTCACATCCACCTCACACAGACATGGTCCAAGGGGCATCCCAAGCCCTGGCTGGGCATCTCCCAACTAGGGAGAGGAGGTGTAGAGTTGGTGTTGGGATTGAGGCACATTTTCCATCCCCAGAGTGAAACAAGAAACTCCTGGTGGCTAATGCTTATTCCTAACACCACCCATGCCATTTCCCCCATTCATTTCCCTACATGGAATTTGCAGAGCAATGCACAGCACTGGGGAAACTGAGGCACGGAGCTTGAGGGAATTACACCCAGAATTGAGCTGGAATAAACTCCCACTTCTTTTGGGTCTTGATCTCAAGCTGCAACCCCCTCACCACCCAACTGACCCTCTCCCACTGACCCTTCCCTCTTGTCTTTTCCAGGAGCTGGCCAAATCCCTGCTCCTGGGTAAGGCCACAGCCCCTGCCAGGATTCCCCTCTTGGGGGGCTGCTGAGGAACATCTCCAGGCACATATGGCAGCCTGACTCCTCTGAGCACATTTTCAGGGCAAACTCCTCATCCCACTGCTCGCTTGCCTGAAAATAGAAAGCTGAATTTGGGATGAAATGCGTTGCTGTTGGCTGGGGAAGCGGCAGGCGGTTACAAAGGAGGGGCTGCCAGGAATATTTTTCACCAAAAAAAAAAAAAAAGAAAAAGACAGAAAAGCAAGAAAAAAGGGCCTTTTTAAAAAAAAAGAAAAAGGAGAAAATGCTGTTTATGATTGGGGTTTGGGAGGATCATTTTGGAAAAGCTGTTCCTTTGCAGAGAAATGAAGGGAAAAGGGGGATTTGGGACAGTAGTGGGTGATGTAAAGAGGTGACACATCCATACAGAACAAGCAAAGGCAGATCCATGGTTTTACCTTTCTAGATCATTCCATGTTCTGCCCATCTCCTCTCCAAGTCACATCTTCTACCTTTGGGCATTCCCAAAGTCCTGGCCTTGGTGGCAGGTGACCACAAAGGGTGGCATGTCCCCCTTTGGGGATGCCTTTGCCCAATTGAGGCCACACTAGAGAAGCCTCTCAGTGAGTCACTACAGCAGGACGGAGAGAGTATATTTAATACAAAATATGGAAATTCCCATTTGCATGGAGGATTTTGTGATATTTGTCAACGTTTCAATGAAATTCGTGGCAAAAGCCGGGAATTTTCCAACGCTGAGCAAGGAACGTCTGCCAAGAAAATTCATTTACTCTTGAGCAAAACTTTGCATTTCCTCCAAGCTTGGCCATTCTCACTCACTGTAAATGTGGTGGCAAAGCCTTTTTGGGGTAAAACCAAGGAAAACAGCAAGCCAGACCTTGCCAAAGGGCCATGGGAGCTCATCCATCCTGGATTGGGGCTCAGGGTGCTTTGGCCTTGGGCAGAGACATCCCTGGAAGTGAAGGGGATCCACCCTGCAGATCTGATGTCCCAGTGTTGCCCCAAGTCTTGGAGCTCCTGGATAATTTTCCCCACCCTGAGCACACGGCTGGGCACCACAGTGATCTAAAAAATGCCCCCAAATGTGCCACAACCGCAGAGCTGGGCTGGGCTTTCTTCAGGCAGCGAAAAAAGAGCCAAGGAAGGGGAAAGAAAGGCTCTGCAAAAAGCCATTTGTCCCCTCGGCTTTATTCTGACTGCAGAGCCAGAGCAGCTTGTAGCTCCAGAGAACTTTTAATAGAAATCTTCAGAATGAAATGGGCTACAGCTGTTTGCCTTGATAAATATATTTTATGCTACATGCCTCAGCCGCCATCTGTTTGCTGATACGAGCATTTCTGCTCCGCGGCAGCTGAAGGGAAGGCATCAAAGGCAGAGCAGGAGCTGGGATTGCTGGCAGGTACAGGGGAAGAGGTGAAGTGGCCCGTGCAATGGGCTTATTCCGGTGGCTTAATGTGCCACAGAGGGGACAGCTACACCAGGGAGGGCTGGGCAGGGCTGGGAGCTGGGCTGGGCAGGGAATGTTCTGCTGGGGTTATCCAAGGGAGCACCACGGGGTAGGGTCTCCAAGGAATTCAGATGAAAAAGATATTGGTGTCACTATAGGACATGAAATAACATGACACGGATACACTGCTTCTTTCAAGGTAAAAAAGGCACTTTTTATTTTTTAACTTCAATATTTATACATTTCCAAAAGTGACAGTGGATTGGAGGGTGAAAGTGCAACCTCTCCAATGACACTGGACAAACCAACAGTCTATCAAATTTCTCCTCTTCTATAAAAAAATGCAAAACAATGAGTTATTTACATAAAATGTGTGAAAAAAGTTCGTTACAAAAATGGAAACATCAGAAAATGTAGAAAATCTTAAAAAATCAGAGCAACAACATTGGGAATTGGGAATTGTTCCTTGGGAGGGTGGGCAGGCCCCGGCACAGGGTGCCCAGAGCAGCTGGGGCTGCCCCTGCATCCCTGGCAGTGCCCAAGGCCAGGCTGGACACGGGCTGGGAGCAGCCTGGGACAGGGGAAGGTGTCCCTGCCATGGCAGGGGTGGAACTGCATGAGCTTTAAGGTCCCTTCCAATCCAAACCATTCTGGGATTCTGTGACTTACAAATACAAATGCAGATTTGCAAATGTAAATGTGGATTTGCTAATAGGCATTACCCCAAACTCTTGGGCAGCAAAACTTCCCAGGTGGCACCAGGCAGATGCAATGGGTCACACATTCCATCCCCTTCCATCTCCACTCACCAATTCCATCCTCTGGAAGCAAAACCCCAGCAAATGTGGGGAATCTGTTCAGCCACCCAACACCTGGGTGAGGAACAAACCAGCCCCAACCATTCTGCCCCTCTACCATGGATGGCTCTTTGGGCTGGCAGTTAAACCCTTGTCTGGCTGCTCCTGTAAAGCCTCCCTGTGGGAGAGCTGGGTTTGTTTTCCTGCTTCCCCCACTCCCCTCCTCACACCCAGCCCTGGCACCACTCTAATTGCAGTAGGTGTGTAATAGCTGGTTGTCAGTGCCACTGTGCCCAGGTGACAGGTGCCCTGGCCAGGAGCAGGGTTATTATGGTGATTATTGCTATCAGTGCTGTGATTATCAGATTATTCCATGGCCTGCATGGCTCAGCAGAGGTCAGGGCTGCAGGAGATGCTGTGGGAGTGCATAAAGAAGGGGAGCGCCAGTGCGGGGGGATTGTGATGAGGGAGCTGGGCAGACACGCAGGCAGGGCTGAGGTGCCCTGGCTGGCCAGGAGAAGGGGAGCAGGGGGTCAGGTTTAATTGGGTTGTGCCCAATTCTGTCAGAGGTCGACATCACCCACAGGGTGAGGTTGGCAGGAAAATGTGGGTGTGGAGATGGGGTGGGTGACTCGGGGACAGGGGCCTGGAGCACTCCAGGGTCACCTGCCAGGGCAGTTATGGTCCTTTTATTATATTTATTCCAGGAAAAGTGTCCTTCCCCTCAGCACTGGCTTGTCTGTGCTGTTTGCCAGTGCACAGCTCTGCACAGCCCAGCTGCAAGAGCAGGAGGAGCCTCTCTGATCCTGGGAGGGAAAATGCCAGCCCAGATCTCCAGAAAAGTTCTCCTGGACAAAATCTCCCTTTCCTAGTGGGCTGTGGAGGGTGTGATGCTGAGCATTTTGGGCCAAAATCCCCACAATTTGCCTCTGATGCCTCCATCACTCGTGGGCACAGAGAAAGCCCCAGGGCAGGGCAGGGGCTGACCTGGGAGAGCCCCCCTGGGACATGGTCCCTGCTGGCCCTTGTGTTCCTGGGCACACTGGGACATGGGGAGCAGAGCCATGGCCAGCTGGTCCATCTGTCCACAGCTTGTCCATCTGTCCCTGGCTGTGTCCTCAGCATTCCCATGCCAGCCCCATTCTGCCACTGCCCTGTCCTGCAGCCACCCCAGAACCCTGCTGGGCCTCATTTTGGGGTGACCATGAGATGTCTGTGGGCCCTTAGAAGGGGAGAGCACCTCAGAGCCCCAGAGCCAGCCTTGCACTCGCTGTCCTCAGCAGGGCTCTGCTCCAAGCCTGTGGGAGAAGTGCCCCAGCACCCCCTGGATCGTGCCCCTCCCAGAGCCAGAGCAGCTCCTGCTGTCCTTTGCCACAGCCTGGGAAATGCTCCTTTTGTCCTGTCTTTTCTCCCTCTCCCCACTTCTGTTCTTCCACCCAGAACGCTTCAAGCGTGAAGCACTTTAAAATTCAAGGGAATTCAATACAATGCGGGAGGTTTTGTATTTTTTTGTCTGTTCCTCCTCCTCCCTCATCTCCAGCGTGTTTCATTCAGTGTCTCCAGGCCCTTTGCTGGGGCACATAAAGGCTGAGCAAAGCCCTTTTGGAAAACTGGGCATCCTGGTGGTTCCAGAAAAAGCCATGGAGCAGAGAGGAGGAAAAGGCAGCTGTTCCAGAGTGTGGGCTCTTCACAGCTCCCAAATCAGGGCTGGAAACACCTGGGGGTACTGCAGGAAAGGAGCCCTCCTTCAGCATCACTCAGCACCGTGTCCACTCTCCCTGCATCTCGAATCAGCCATTTCCCTGGATTTCCTTCACCTCCTCCCTCTCTCAACCCATCAGTTCACACCAAACTGGGTCTGAAAGGGATGATTTGATCATTCAGCATCCCCCACGGGGGTCTCCAACCCATGGCCCACCCCAGCCCCTCGGTGTGACCCTCCTAGCACTGTTCCTGCCCTGACCCAGGAGCTCCTGGCTGCACTGAGGTGTTTCCATGTCAGCTCCCACTTACTGCTGTGAGTGATTCCTCTCAGCCAGGCCAGGCACTGAATCACTGCTCTGTGATCCTGTAAAATTAACATGGCCTGCTATAAATAACCTCTCCCTAATGGCCTGTCAGTCCAGGCCTCTTGGACAGGCTCAGCTCATGTGAGCGAAAGCTTGAACGACTGTAATTGAAATTAGATGAAACCCATCAAGGCTGGGCTTTCTCTGACCCGTGCTAGGACAAAACCTGTCATGCAGCAGGGAGAAATTCCCCCTCCAGGATGTGCCATGCCTGTCTGTGTCTGGGAACAGGCTCTGGAAGTGCAGCCAGGGGCTCTTTGTGCACAGAGGACACTCAGGGTTTTCCCTGGGGTGGCAGCAGCAGAGTGGGGATGTGGCAGAGGAGCTGCTGGGGCCTGGGGTGCTCTGATGTCCAGGGATGTGCTGTGGGATGCTCAGGACCAAACTTTTAGCCCCAACAGCTGAGCATTGAAGAGGAAACACAAATTATCATGGCTGATGATGAAACAGAAGCTTCATTTTGTATTTGGGCCCAGCAAATCGAGCAGCAGCATCTTCCACAGGGTGCTTGCCCTCATCCAGATTCCAAGGGAGTTTCAGCTGCTGCCACTCCAGGATCAGAGCTCAGATGGAATTCCCTTGGCACTCATCTCAGTGTTTTGTTGTCGTGTTTCTCCTCCCATACAGACCCCAAAGGGCCCCTGGGCTCCTTGGGGCTGCAAATCCCACACACCCACCCCCAGCCCTCATCATACCCCTGGGAATGGGACAACAAATCCCCCTGAGCACCTCGTGTGCTGCTTGCACACAGCAAAACACCTCCTCTCTGGGGATAAAGGGTGGCATGGGGCAAATTAGGAGATGCCAAAGTGTCCCTGAAGTGCTGCTTTGCCCAGGCCACCAGCGAGCCTTGGGATGCACAGGGATGTTGGTAACGAGGGGGCTGGGAAGGGGGCATTGCTGTGGGCTTTGGGTTTGGTCCTAAAGGCCAGGAAAGAGGATAAGACAAGAAAATTGACTTTCTTTTTAGGTCCTAATAGGCCCCAGGAATTTACAGGCATGCAGAGACACCCAGAGAGAGGCTTGGCTTTCATTACCCAGGGAGAGAGGCTGAAGGCTCAGCAGGAGAGATTGGAGTCGTTGCTGCAGGAGCTCTGCAGCAAAAAGGCCCAGAAAACATTCCCTAACTGCCCCTTCCAGGCACCTGTTGTGTCCCTGGGGAAACCAAGGCATGGGAAGTCTGGGTTCCAGCCCTCCAGCCCAAAAGCACGGGCAGAGGGGAGGTTTTGGGGGAGTGGAGCTTGGCATCCTGGCCCCAGAAGGTTGATATGTAAGAGGAGATCCAAGCTCGTGTGGCTGCAGGTGAAATACAGGGTTGGTTTGGGGTGTGGTCCCAGAAAAACAAGCAACAGCATCTTCTGGGAGGAGTTGGGTGAGCAAACAGCATCCAAAGAGCCATTTCATCCAGGCAGGGAGGCACAGGGAGGAGATGGATCAGCTCAGCCCCCAGCCTTGATCCAGGCATTTGCTGCTCTTCCCCACATTCCCCTTCACTTTAATCCTTGCTTATAAATCTTTCCAGCCTGTGGGAATGAAATTCAGACTTTTGTGTATTTACTAATTGAGAAGATGGATGGCTCAGGGTGGGTTTTTTCCTATTAAGCTTTTTCTGCCAAGCAATTTACTCCATATGACAAAGATTTTTACTCCACTTGGGCAGTTTTATCTGGTTTTAAACTTGCTATTAATATTTTTCCCTGAAAAGATTAGATGCTAAAGAGAGGGCAAAGGTTTCCAAAAGTCACAAAGAAACACAAACCCTCCAAATAGAAAAAATAAAAGTAGCTTAGAGCTATCAGGGTGAACTGTCTGGTTGGTCTGCAACAAAGCATCATTTGAATTTAGCAGTTGCAGAAGAATTTGAAAGGGATTGGTTTTAAATTCGCCACCAGAGACAATGTTTTTATTTCCAAATTGCCAGCAAACCCAAAAAATTTCATTTTCTTCTCTGCCTATTTGTAAGGGAATATTCACTGGGGTATTTGATAGCTGTAATTTACTTTCCAAGCTGTGTAATTAGCCACCTCAATCAAACAGCATCATTTCTATCTCTGCTCGAAGAATAAACCATTCCAGTGCACAACAAACCCTTTGCCTCGATTTGAGCAAAGCCCAGGAACAGGCTGGAATTCCGCAGCCAACTTCTGCTTTCAGAGATGCTCGTGCTCATCACGGGCTCTGAAAGCTTCCTGGGGAAAAAGAAAGGAAAAAGTGGGGCTGGTATTGACCCCAGGCTCTTGCTCATCTCCCTGGAACACAACCAGCTCAGGGAGGATGTGTGCTGGGGAATGTTCATTCCCTGGACTGCAGATGTTGGGGTTCAGGACTGGGAGATAGGGAAGGAGCATCAGGGTTACCCAGAGCTTTCTCTTTTTACACCTGAAACCACCAGAAGTAGTGCAGAACAATTTTTTTCTGTTTTTTTTTTTTTGTGGATAAAGAACCCTTCTTTCTCACAGACACATTTCCCACAAAGGTGAGGAAATGGAAATCTCCAGGGTCCCATTTCCCCCGCTGTGAGGGGCTCAGAGCTGTCATTTATTGTCTTTATGGTTTCACACCCAGCGCTTGGGTGTAAAACCCTGCTCAGCCCCATTTCCAAGTCTGGGCTGGTCTGCTTTGGGATTCCAGGCTGGGTTCAGGTTCTGTGGTGATTTCAGATCACACCTGAGCCATTCTTTGCCAGCCCAGCTGATCTGGAGCCAGTCCCAGGAGACTCCCGGGCGTTACAACCTCCCCCTAAACACAGGGAGAGCAAAACAAGGGAAATTGCCTTGTAAAAACCACAAGGACTTTGGGCTTTCTCCTTCTGGCTGGAGCTCTTAAATTCAAGGCTGGCTCTGGAGCCTGCGCAGTCCCTGGCAGACTTGAGAGACAGAACTTTTCTTCCCTCTCCTCCTTAGCATAACAATCCCTTGTTAACATAATAAGATTAATTCTTGTGCTGCAATCAGGAAGCCACACTTTCACCGAGCCCTAAATAATATCATTCCCTTGCCACGTTTATAAAGTAGCAGGGGTTTTTTTTCTTTCTTTTTTTCTTTTCTTTTTTTTTTTTCCCCTTTGCATTGAAAAAAAATGGAAATCTTGTAATCTTGAGATAAATATAACGGTGTGGAAGCTTCCCATTCTCCTCCAATCTGATTGCAGTGGCAGCAAAAGGACATGGGCCTAATTAAAGTGCCAATCAAGCAAAAATGGGATTCATTGTTTTTATACAAATGCTCCGTTTAACCCTTTGCAGCTCGTTCATCATTTTCTAATGCACTGCTTTTTATCTCCTCAGCAAAAAAAAAAGTCCAAGCCAGGTTCCAGAGCGAGTCTGGAGGATGAAAAATCGCCAAAAATGATATTAAAAAGCAGAACTGGTGATGAGGACAGTGTCCAACAGCCTCAGCACATCCTTGCCATCGCATTTTGCTGCTGCCAGCTCCCCTCCTGCAGCCACCGGAGGAGCTGCCGAGCTCCCGCCTCCCCTCCAGCGGCCCTGCCGAGCTGGGAAAGTTCCGTGGGACAGGAAAACGCCAGGATCAGACGGCAATTCCCAACAAGCACCAAGGCAGTCCAGAGTCTGTCATGTTCAGCCATGCAAACAGCGACCTTACCCGAGTTTTAGTAGTTTTCCAGTGGATTGGGACGGTCTGCCCATATCTGAATATCACAAATCACCTCGGGGCAGGTGTGGAGGCTGAAATCTGGCCCCAGTGCTTCTGTAACACCAGCAGGACATCACTGAGACAATCCCAGGCACATCTGGGCACATCTGGGCAGTGAAACAGGAGCTGGAATTCCAAAGGCTGGCTGGTGCTCCCTGTGTCAGTTCACAGCAAGGAGTGCTGGCACCGTGGCAATTCCCTCTTATCCCAGGAAATACCTTGTGGAGCTTCACCCTGGGGTTCCAGAGCCATCCCTCTGCATCACCAGCTCCTCAGAGGCGCCCCATAAATCCCAATTTCCAGCAGCACACCCAGCCCATCCGTGCACAACAGCCCAGCAGGTCCAGCTCGGCTGCTTTAACCTTGCATGGCAGCGGCCGCTGACAGGGAGGGGAAGCAGCAGAATGCAAAGCACAGCATTAAAATAACTTTGCATTAAAAGACCTGCATGAAAGGCAGCCAAAAAGCCTCCAGGGAATGGCCTGGACACTGATCTGGGTGAAGTTAGGAAGGGCCTATCAAGAGCCCTGTCAGGGATGGGGTTGGGCCACCTCTGTGCCTTTGATCCCCAGGGTCCCCATCGCTGGCTGGGATGGCCCCAGGCTGTGAGAGGAGCAGGGTGCCTGTGGGAGGCATGGCAGGGATCCACAGATCATGGAATGTCCTGAGCTGGAGGGACCCACAGGATCATCCAGGGCAGCTCCTGGCCCTGCCCAGACCCCCAACAACCCCACCCTGGGCATCCCTGGCAGCGCTGCCCAAAGGCTCCTGGAGCTCTGGCAGCCTCGGGGCTGTGCCCATTCCCTGGGCAGCCTGGGCAGTGCCAGCACCCTCTGGGGGCAGAACCTTGCCCTGATCTCAGCCTGCCCTGCCCTGGCCCAGCCCCAGCCGTGCCCTGGCTCCGTCCCTGTCCCAGGGCAGAGATCAGAGCTGCCCTCGGGAGGAGCTGCAGCCCCTGAGCTCTGCCCTCATCTCCTCTGCTCCAGCTGCACAATCCCAGTGCCCTCAGCTGCTCCTCCTGTGGCCCCTCCAGATCCTTTCCCCTCTCTGTGTCCCTCCTTTGGACGCTCTCCAACAGCTGGAGATTGATTCATTTGGTGGGGCCTCCCCTGCCCCCAGCACGGGAGCTGAGGCTGCCCCAGGCCCAGCCCAGCAGGACAGTCCCTGCCTGGCCCAGCTGATGGCCCCAGGGCACGGTGGCCTTTGGGCTGCCAGGGCACTGCTGCCTCATGCCCAACCTGCCCTCACAGAGCTCCCAGGTCCCTTGCTGTGGTGCTGCTCTCCAGCCCCTCATTCCCAGCCTGGCCCTGCACCCAGGTGTGCTCCAGGGGGATCTGGCAGGGCCCTGGGAGTTCACTGAGCTGCTCCAGGGCAGGCTCAGGCTGGAGAGCAGGGAAAGCCCCCAGGGCATCGCTCACAGCCGTGATGGAGCAGGAGAGGTCCCAGTTCCATCCCTGCTCCTGACCCCCAGCTCCAGCCTTGCCCACAGCCGCTCCCCTCAGACAAAGGGGGGGCCAGGCTGGCGCAGGCAGCTCTCCCCACCAGAACCCAAAATGCCATCAGAGCTCTTTTCTTTCTTGTTTTTAACCCTCAAAGCTTCTCCCTGCCCTCCCCTGGCTGTTCCCAGGCCCTGCCTGTGGCTGCCCACATTGCTCCAGACCCACTGCACAAGAGCTTCTGCGAGTGCCGCAGGCTGAGGGGCCTTGGCAGCTCTCCACATGGCAGGAACAGGAGACAAGGAGAGAAAAGAGCCCAGGCTCTCCCACTGATCTGCTTCCCTGGCCTTCCCTGGGCTGTTTTCAAAGAGGATCCGGGGGGAGCTGTGGAAAGGGACTGGCATTTTTGGCTGGGGTTGCTCTGGAAAGCGAGGCAGCACCAGAGCTGGAACACTCAAACTCCTCTCACGGCCTGGGCAGAGGGGCAGCAGAACTGGGGAATTTGGAGAGGCAGCTGCCTTCACTCTTGCAGGGAAAATCAGTGGCAGCAGTGTCTACCTGGGGCCAAGTGAAAAGGTTTTCTTTTTTTCTCCCTGTTTTCTGCCCTCTCCAAGAGCAGGGGAAAATCAGGGAAAATCAGTGGCAGCAGTGTCTACCTGGGGCCAAGTGAAAAGGTTTTCTTTTTTTCTCCCTGTTTTCTGCCCTCTCCAAGAGCATCTCAGCAATGGGGTGACCTCCTGGGAGATCAGCCGTCAATTGGCCCTGGTTTGCTGGTAGGAAAAACACAGCCCCAGTATCCCCCCAAAACCCCAGCCTGCCATCCCCGGGGATATCCTTGGCACCTCCACAACCTCTCAGCCCCAAAACTGCAGCGAGGTCCTGCAGGGTGGGACAAGGGCTGTGCCTCTCTCCTGCTGTTTGGAGGGACAGCTGCACCTTCCTCCATTCCTTTATCCCATTTTTTGCTTTCCAATCAGGACTCAGCCTACCTTGGAAGCATTTGTGCTGTGAGCAGGTGACAAATTGGGAGTGGTGCTCTGCAGAGGGGAAACTGAGGCACGAGGGATGTGTTTCCTTAAAGCCTGGAAGGCTTTAAGCCTCTGAAACAGGAGCAGGAAAACCTCCAAGTCCCAGCTCCATGCTTTTCCAGCAGGACTCTGCATAGCTTTCACTTGTCATGTGTATTTTTAAATGACAAGAAAAAGATTTTCTAAACCAGGGAAACGTGATTATTTTCCTCTCTCTCTCTCTTCCAGGTGCTTGGCTTAGCGTTGTAATACCACAAGAATGAAATCCATCTGAGTTGCTGTTGTCCTGCTGCTTAAAACCCCATTTTCTGTCAATATTGCTTCATTTTGATCAAGCTGCTTACATGTTTTATATTATTCTCTTTTTTCTCCCCCCTCCATTTTGCTGCAGCATTTTCAGAACATTTTGTTTCTTGCACTTCACGGTAAATACTTCTCAGTAAATAGCCTGGAAGTAAGAGAGGCAAAGGCACGAGAAAGTCTGGGCTTTCATTGTTGTGGTGTTTCATATCTATTACACTTGTCAATGTGGAATATTAAAAAAAAAAAAAAAATAGGGGGGAGCAGGGGGGAAAAGAGGAATTTGCCTGTTTTATCCCCAGTGATAGAGGGGGGATAAAAGGAGGAAGGGAGAGGTTGAACATCTGCTCTTTCCAGCTTCTGGAACTGCCCTTTGCCTTTAGATACTGCCCAGGGCAGAAGTGTGACCCCAGATTCCACAGGGGACACGTGGACACGGCCCCAGCATGCCCAGGTGGGGAGCAGGGAGTGCAGAGGGACCCCACGTGGGGTTTGCAGCTGCAAACGCACCCTGGGCCCAGCACTGGGGCAGAGCTGCCAGCACCAGCTTAATATTCCTCCCCAAAGGCTGCTCCCCCCAGCTCCCTGATTTTCTCAGCTTTTTAATTGGAATGATTCATTTCCTTCCACAACACAGAGCAGATTTAAATGAGATATCCGAGAGGAGCAGCTAATAATCAGTTTGCACTCGATTTGCTCTCCTGAATCAGGTGGAGAGGAGCTGATCTTGCAGGACGCTGCTCAGGCTGCAACAAGCCAAAATTATGTCAAAAAGCTGATTTTTTTTTTTTTTTTTTTTACATGCCTGGTCCTCTAAATCAAATTTGACTACCAATGTAGTTGAAACCACAGAGGTAATCAGTTAATAAAACTTCGCACTTACCTGCTACTTCCACTCAAGGATTTAAAGCCCTTTGCAAAGGTCAGTATTGCAATGATGAGAATTTTCCAGCTGAAATGTTTTCACTGGGAAGGAGAAAGAAGAAGGAAAAAAAAAAAAAAAAAGGAAGAGAAAAATATTCATGATTCCTGGAAGTTAAAAATTCTGCTGTTTTGGATGCAGGCAAGGAATAATATTTTTTGTGAAAGGAAAAGAAGAAATTGCCATGCAAATGTTAATGGTGTTTTGAAGCTTCACAGGAAAGCCTGACTTGTGTAGCAGCCTTAATATACATTAGTACCCCTCGTCTGCAAGCAAACAACATTTTGCAGAATAAACTGAAACACAACAGGGAGAGCCTTGGAATTATTTAGAAATCTAATTCCCACTGAAATCAGGCACTGAGCAATTTATTCCACGCACATTTAAATCAGTGCTGCTGCCAGAAAAAAACACACCAAAAAATGCACCACCTGTAACCTGCCAGGCACGGGGACACCACTGCAGCTGTGGCCACTGCCAGAATCCCTGCCAGGGCTGGAGGTGATGTCCCGGTGGAAAATGCATTCCAGGAGTGCCAGTCTCCCTTGGAGTGGAGAAATGCAGGAATTGGACAGCTCTGAGCAGCCAGCCCCACTTCTGCACCTCTTTCTCCCAGGGACACGAGCAGGCAGGGATGGGCAAACCAGCACACGTGGACAAACCCAAATAAGCTTGATTTCCTTAGGGATGCAGGCTAAAAATAATAATAAAAGCTCTTTAGTTGCAGGGTGACTCCCCCTGCGCTGAGAGCAGAGCCTGTGTGCGGTGCTTGTGTTTCAATCAATAAAACTCAGCTCCACGCTGCTCCTAAGCCAGGTTTAACCACCTGGCACCAGTTTAGCTTGTTAGCACAAGTGGATTTTAGAAAGTTATCCTTTTTAGCCAGCCCAGGACTGGTAGCCATGATTTGACCATAGCTTAGCCATGGTCCCACCAAGGTAAGCAGGAAGCCCCAGAAGAGCAGGAAGAGCTGTGCAGCCTTTTTTCCAAACTCACCTTGCAGTAATTAGAGTCCACAGCTGTAATTACTTTCTCATTTTGGTTTAATAATTGCCTCAGCCATCCCTACATGCCCCTCAGACTGGTGATGAGGGAGGCTCTGGCATCAGTAGGCGTCTAAAGTGTAGTGGTAAGCAATGATTTTATTGGGTGGGTTTGATTTTTGGGCACTTCTGCTCTGCCCCCAAACTCCTGCTGGGTGAAAATTAAAATAAAGAAGGTTGAAAAAACCCAAAAAAGATAAAAATGGTGATTAAAGGAGGGAAAAGGCCCTTTTGTCCCTTTACCCAGTCCTGCAAAATGACAGCAGGAAGTGCTTGCACAGGGTCCCCCCCTCACAAACAAAACTATTGGGGGGAGAGGTGTATTTTTTATTTTTCATTCCCAGCTCCAATGTATGTTTTCATGGAGGTGTGAAGAGCTGCTGCTCCCCTCCAGGAGGAAATGAGGGTGCAGCTCTGGGGGTCTCGCAGAGGACTCACCCCCCCTCCATCTCCAGCTCCCTCTGGACTTGTGGGAAGTTGTTGGATATAATTTATCTCCAGGGGGGTGGACACGACATACATACACACATTATGTCCCCCTCTCTTTTCCTGGGATTTTGGGAGTATTTTTGAGATCATTCCCCTGTATTTCAGGACGAGGCTCTGGGTACCCCCCAGGAAGGCACAGACTGTAGGAGGGCTTTTCTTATTTTTCATTCCCAGCTCCAATGTAAGTTTTTATGGAGGTGTGAAGAGCTGCTGCTCCCCTCCTGGAGGAAATGAGGGTGCAGCTCTGGGGGTCTCGCAGAGGACTCCCCCCCCCAATTTCCCCTCCCTCTGCACTTGTGGGAGGTTGTTGGATATAATTTATCTCCGGGGGCGGAGGGGGATGACATACACGCATTAATGACATACACACATTATTGACATACACACATTATTTCCCCCTCTCTTTTCCCGGGATTTTGGGAGTATTCCCCTGTATTTCAGGGGGAGGCTCTGGGTGCCCCCCGGGAAGGCACGGACTGTAGGAGGGGTCCAGGGGTGCCGTGATCGATGGGCACCGATCCCCCACACCTTAAATTGACCTGGGGCGGGCAGAGCCGTGCAGGTGTTCGCGCTCCTGCTTTAGGTGCCCCGTTGGGGCGGCGGCAGCTCCGGGAAGGGGGCGAGCATCACCTGAGGCAGGAGCATCCCCAGCCCACCCTCACCCCCTGGCTGCGCGGCGCTTTGGGGAGGGGGCGATGCGCGCTCGTTCCTCCCCGCTGCGCGCAAGTTACTCCCCCTTTCCCCGGCACTTTGGCTCCCTCCCCTCCCTTCCCCCCCCGCTCCAAAAGCCGGGCTGCGCCGCCGAGGCTCCGCCAGTGAAGGCAGCGCTGCCGGGGGAGGGAGGAGCTGGGGGGGCGGCGATGGAGCGGAGCCGGCGGGCGGCGGCCTGAAGCCCCCGCCGGCAGCGGCAGCGGAGCCCGAGCCCGAGCCCACCCTGAGGAATGAGCGCTCTCCAGGCTGACCTGCTCCTGCTGCTGCTCGGCTGCCTCCTGCTCAGCCACGGTAGGACCCCGCACTTTGCGAGCGGGGCGGACCCGGGGGGGTCCCCGGCTCGGGGTGGGGTGCGGGGGCTGCTGTGGGGAGAAGGGTGCGGGGGAGAGACAGGGAGGATTGCAGAGTTTTTCCCTCCTGCATCCCCGCCGAGGCGCCTTACCGTTCTTTCCTTTAAAAATAAGCGAAAAATCTTTAGTATGCAAATGAGTGCTTTCTGTTCCAGCTCGGTAAATTGGATCGTGTTTGTGTGTAAACACGGCTTGGCTGAGTAACAGCCCCCCCCCGGCCCCCATCGCCGCCCGGTGCTCCGCCCGGTGCAGGAGGACGATGGATGCTCAGTTTCGGTGCAGCGGAGGAGCCGCTCGGGCTGGCGGCAGCGGCTCCAGCCCGGGGACAGGAGCCTGCGGCTGTGGAGCCGGGCTAGGGAGCGATTTGTGCCGGGGGGCTGCGAGGAAGGAGAGTTGTTCCAATGCGGGCAGCCCGGGGGAGGTGGGCACCCCGCGGGGGTGTCACGGCCCCGCGCCGCCTCCCCACGGCGCGGGCAGCAGCGTGGGCATCGCAGGAATGCACCCCGCAACTTTACAACCTGCTTGATTCCCACGCAAAAAAAATAAAAAAAAAAATTTAAAAAGAAGGATTTGTGAAGGGGGTGCGTTTTGGGAAGCTGTGTCTGGCATGCTGCTGTGTGCCTGCTCCCTGGGCTATCTGTCACCTGTGGAGAACGCTGAGCTGCAGCCAGACCCCGGCTTCGCCTCTGTGCTGCTCATCCCCCCAACGCCGGTGTCAAATCCCATCTGTGTCACGCCGCCGTGGTCCCCACGCCAGCTTTTGTGAGGGTACGGCTTGGGGATGCTTGGGAAAAAAAAGAAAAAGGGATAAAAAAACCCCAAACCCACGCAGCCAGTCCATCTGTTGATTAAATGAAGGATAAAACTTTTGGAGAGAGTAGTGCTTCTCCACGGGCAGCTGGTTTTTTGCTCAGCCAGACATTAGTGCTGAACATCCCCCACCATACGCTGGGTTTCACCCTATTCCCCGAGCAGGGACGCCTTGTTTGTGGCGTCTGTGCTCCTGGTTATCCTTCCCTCCTCTTTTCCTGGGCTCGGATGTGATGTTGGGCTCCTACACTGTCCTCCCTTCCCCTTTTCTCTTCCCCTCACTCTCTGCTTGTACTAATATTCCTTCGGGGAGGAAGCTGTGTTTGCATTTGCCTTTGCTGCTGCACAAAAGAAACCCACTGTGTCCTCCGTGTGGGTTTCTGGCTGAACAAATCTGAACTCTCCTGGTACAGCAGGGCAGCGGCGGGGCCGGGCACGGCAGCGATTTGGGAGCTGCTCCCGGCCTTCTGCACCCTCCCTGCTCACACGGACCCCGTCAGTCCCTGCAGGTCAAATGGCACTTTGCTAGCGGGGCTGGAGAAGTTTGTGAGCAGCATCCAGCCGGGATTTGCTGGGTTCTCCCCCCCGCTCCTTCCTTTTGCAGCCATGATTTTAATGTGGGTTAATGCACTTTTTAATAGCGCTGGTGCTGGGAAGCCACGGCGGCTCCTCGGCTCTGCTGCCTGAGCTCAGCTGGTTTGACTCCTGCAGGATCGTGCAGCTGGTACCTGCTTATTCATGCCGGGTTAGGAGGCACAGAGAGTGCCTTGCAGAGCGTTTTCTCGGCTGGTTTCTCTCTCCAGGATGAGCCAGGAGCGTTTCTGTGGAGTTGCCGCTCTCCGTGCACCACAAAGGTGCCGTCGGCAGCGCCGTGGCTCTTCCCGTGGGGTGAAACCGTGCAGGGCATCCCTAAAAGGGTTTAATGCACGGGATTCCTGCAGCCACAGGGTGCTGAGGGGCAGGAAAGGCCTGGGTGGAGGTGCTGAAGCTGCTTTTCCAGCAGGTGTGTTGTGTTTGCCTCCCCTCGAGCAGTGTCCAGATGTGGTGGCACTGGCTGGCTGTGACAAAGGTGTCCCTAAGGTGAGGGGAGGGACACCCCCTTTACCTGTTTCAGGGGGGATGGGATGCTGTGTGGAGACCCACGGGGCAGCCCTGCCTTGCCAGGAGGAGCTGGTGGTCCAAAACTCACTTCAAGGGACAACCTAAATCACTTGGCTCTGCCCTTCAGGAGTTTCAGGAGCTCCTTTTTGTGGCCAAGGGGCAGGCAGGGCTGTGTTTTCTTGTCAAAGTGGCTTGAAGGGATTTGCCATAATTAAATCCCCCCAAGCCAAGGGCAGCAGGGCTGGAAGGATCACCTGTGCTGAAAAACCTCACTTGGGATCTCTGGTCTGAACAATACTTAACAAAAAATCTCCTTATCCCAAACCTGCCCAAAAGGACATTTTCCATCACGGGATTTGTACACCTGTGCCCTTGGGTTTGTATTTCATGGGCATCCTGGTGATATCCTGGCATCCTGCTGTTCATGCAGGCTGGAATTTGGGCTTCCAATGCAGCTGGCAGGAGGAGGAAGGAGGAGGAAGCTGCTTTGTGCTCCTCTCTGGGGCCGTGCTGCACCCAGGCATGGCTCAGCCTGGGAGGGAGGAGGATCTGTCCCACAGCTCACTGCTCCAGGGGACCTGGGCAGAACAAATTGCCTTCCCTGGAGCATCCTCTCTTTCCCTCTTGCAAATGGTCTGAAGCAGCCAGTGCTGGCTGTTTCTGAGAGTTGTTGGGTCAGTGCTCCAGGGCTGCTTTGCCCTGGTACCACTCACTCTTCCACCCCACCCAGGCTGCCAGGGCCAGGCTTTGGTGGGAGGGAGAGAAAGTCCCAGCACTTGTGGCCTCCTGTGGAGATGGGATGTGTGGGACCCTTGGTGGGAAGGAACTGCTGGTGCCATGAATCTGCCTGGGGAATAACTCACCCATCCCTCCCCTGCTGCAGTGCCAGCCAAACTGGGGGAGGCTGGAGACAACTGGGGAAGTGTCTCAGTGTGGGAGCTGGGGCTGTGGGGAGAGCAGCACTGAAGACGAACCTACAGCCACCCCCTCCTCTCACTGACCTGTACTAGGTGGATTTGGCAGCATCTTAAATTTACCTTGGATGGGAAGATTTCTGCCTGTCTGGGGCTCTCTTTCCAAAGGCATGTTTGCTTTCCCTCGGGGTGATGAATACCGAGTTCTCTGGGTGTTGCAGGGTATGTTTTTCTCCTTCACAGTTCACTTGGTTCCTCCCTGGAAGCAAATGCTTTACAATCTTCTGTCAGAGGGGCCTGTTAGCAGCAGCAGTGGCTCAACTTCCCACTGGCTCAGCAGCAGCCCCCAGGTGGAGAAGGGTGAAATCATGCTGATGAGAGAAACCAGGCCAATTCCACCCACCAACACTGATTAGGACCAAGAGATGAGGTTTTTCACATCTTGGGGGTGGTTAGTGGGTGATGGGGAGGGAAAGTACAAGCTTTGGGGTGCTGGGAGTGTGTGTGCCAGAGCTGGGGCACTTGGGGGGTTTCTGAGTCTGACAACCACGACTCTGTCAAGGAAAAGCCTGGAAATCTGTGGCTGTGGTCCCTCTTCCATGTTAATTCCCCTGCCATGTGGGGAGCAGGGCAGCTTTGCCAGGGAGTGTGTTGGGCTCTTCCCTAAGCCCAGTGCCATTACTGGGAGCTGTTCAGGAAGTACAAAGGAGTGGAAGCACCCAGTGAGCTTTGAAAATGATGGTGAGGAAGAGCTCCTGAAGCCCAAGAGGTCACACCTCAGGATATTCTGTGGTTCTGTGAACTGGAAATGGTTGAGTAGAAGACAGAGGTGGTTTGGAGAGTGCTTTGTGAGGTGCTGCTGGTGGAAAGGTGCAGGCTTGGCAGGGGCAATGTGTTCACAGCTGGGCTGCATGGGAAAGGAACTGAAATAAGCCTCAAGATAAAACTGGTGTGGTCCAGTCTGTGCTGTCCCAAAGGAATGGTGCAGAATTGCCTCCTCCAACACCTGTTTTAACACAATTTAGGTTTCCCATCTCCCATCTGCACCTCCTGCGGTGAGAGCCACGTGAGGACCACTGATGACTTTGCTCAAATCAGCTTTTCTTGCAAGGTTTCAGCTCTCAGAAAAGCACAGGAGGGAGGAGCTGGGGTTTTGCTCAGGTGCCCTGTGCCAGAGGGAGGGGAGCTGGGCAGATGTTCCCCCTCAGATGTTCCTCCTCAGAGCTGACACCACCTCCCCACCAGCCTCCCCCTGCCAAGGTTAAGCAGAGGTGCCCAGGCAGTTAATGCACAGCGCATCTCAGGCTGATGTCGATTATTTCTGTGCTTTCCTGTTGGTTTAGGGGACACCAACTGGAGTCTGAACGTGCCTAGAAATCCCTGACAGGTTCCCAGCACCGCGTGGTACTGGCTCCAGCCGCTCCATAGTCGGACTGCAAACGTCAGGATAAAAAAGCTCTGTGCTCTTCTTTCTTTTGTAGCTGTAAATAAAGGGGGGATAGGCCAATGTGCCCCTTAGGTTGTGAGCTGGCTGAGGATCAAGGGCTTTGAATAAACTGTTTTCTTCCTGAGAGCAGCCTGTGATGGAGAGTGTGGCTGCTCCAAAGCTCTGATTTAATGATCGGCTTTGCGAGTTTGTACAGTGCTCTCAGCTCCTCAGCACGCTGGGTGCAGGGGGCTTTATGGAAATGCTGCTGGAGAATTGGCTTTACATCACTTCCAGAATCCTTCCAGTAGGATTAAACAGCTTCTATTTATTTATTTATTTACTTTAAAACCCAGCAAATTTATACCAACAATTGCTGAAGGCCCTAATTTATCTTCTGTTCAGATGCAATACAAGTCTTTCCTTTGGCTTCATGGAGAGCCACCTCTGGCCAAAGAGAGCGACAGAGCCACAGTGACCATGTACAAGCTTATTGTATAAATCAATAGGTAGTGAAACAAATTGGTTGTAAATCAGTCTCTTATTTGCTGAGATTTAAGGCCTTTGGTGGAGCTGTGAGTTTTTGAGGCGGTCTGCCCTGCCTTCAGGGCTGGCACATGGCCTGGCTTTTGCAGGGATGTGGGAACCCAATACTCATTTCAAACGTGCCAGGAGATGTGCAGGGTTTCTTGGCTGGGAAGAAATAAAGTTTAAAACCTGTGCTCGTCTTTCCAGGTAAAGGTTGAGCAGCAGCATCCTGGTGCTGCTCAGATCTCGTGGGTTCCCATTCCTCCACTGCACCTCATGGCACGTCTGTACTCCAGACTGCTCAAGGTGGAAGAGGAAAAGTATCCATTTCTGAATTGTTCCTTGTGGTAGGACAGAGAAAATGCTGGGATTTGGTCTTGGAAACGGTGGCCTACCAGATGTCCTGGTTCAATATGCCCTTTGAGTGTAGCCCAGCCTGTTTATTCATTGCCTTGCTGGCAAGACCCACGCTCAAGTGTTTGCCTTTCCCTGGTGGCAGCAGCAGCCTCCAAAGTGGAGCAAAGGAGCTGGAGGTCGCTTGGCTGTTACATGGCTCTTCCTTTTACCGACTTGCATTAAACAGCTTAAAATCTAAATGTGCTTTTAGTGCCTGTGAGCGATGGGCTCTGGGCGTCCTGCCTCGGGTAGTGTCACATGCTGGGGAAGTGGGAGGTGGAACACTCGCATTGTTAAATTCAGATGCTAACTTGGGGATAAGATCTTGTCTTAATGTGTTCATTCAACGCCCCCACTCGCAACAAAAGCTACAGCAGCTCTTGGTCTGCTGCATTTGGGGTGGAGCAGGATGTAATTGGTTTTTGAGGGCTTTGCCATAACTGCTGCTCATTAACCATTGATGCAGGCACGGTCAGACTTTCAACTTGGATAATACATGCTGTCTTTTGTTTGCAATTACTTTGCGCTGGGTGGAATTGCCTCGCAGGTTTCACATGTGTGTGGTCGTGTGGTGGCTAATTCACCTCCTAAGGGCTGCTGGATTTATGTTCTGGGCTCTGGGGCTGTCATGCTCAATATGAGGCAAAGGCAGTGGTGAACACCCTGCCTGGCAGGGCCGGCTCTGGGAGGATGCAGCAGCACCTCCTGAAGGTTTCAGGAGCCTCCTGGGTGAGCAACCCCAATGCTGTGGGAGGGGAAATAACAGAGAAAATGTTCAATAATGTGGTTTTTCTGAGGAGCTGTGCCCAGCAGGACACACTGCAGGTGAGAGGAGCCCTGCTAATTATGAAATATGCACCAATGGTGGAAGGGATGAGCTCCTCAAACTTCCCCATGGATGAGGGATCAATCTTTGTGCTGTGGGCCCTATGTAAGCATGGAATGTGAGTGGAAGAAGCCACAGGGTTTGGAGTCCCACCTTGCATTTTGGGCAGGTTATCATTAACCTTATATCACCAAACTCATTAAAAGGTCAGAAAGGAAAGGCCTGATTCCCTCTCAGGTGCCTGTTGTCCCGTCCCTCTCCCACCCCCAGCATAAATGAGTATTCAAGCAGTCTGCTGCCAGTCAGTGAATGTCAATATTGGATAAGTGTTTCCTTTATATCACTGCAATTTAGCATAAGCTGCTTGGAAACAAATGTCTTCCATAAGCATGAGGTGTTTCAGTAAGTACACAGTCAACATTACTATGAGGATTAAATAAATGTCAGCCCCACTTGTATGCTCAGCAGCGAGTTAAGACAGCCGAACTTGCATAATGGCCAGCACGGCAGGAACAACAGCAGGGATTTTGAGAGTCTCTGGAAAAAGTGGGATGGAAGGAGCTGCTGTGGATGGATCTGAAGCCCCTGGATCAGGAGGGGATGTGGAGACAGGTGCAGAAGCTCCTTAGAGCAGGGGTAGCTGATGATGGGAAGGAATCCTTCCCTGTGGGGGTGGTGAGGCCCTGGCACAGAGGAGCTGTGCCCTGTCCCTGGGAGTGCCCAAGGCCAGGTTGGATGGGAACCTGAGCAACCTGGGATAGTGAATGTCAGCCCTGGCCATGGCAGGGAGGTGCAATGAGATGCATTTCAAAGTCCCTTCCCAAACCATTCTGATTCTATGGTGTGGAATGCAGAGAGGTGCATGGAGCTTCCTTCTGGACAACCAGGCCTGCTCATTCTTTGGTGCTGGCTGCAAACCAAAGATGAAAACGTGGTTTGGCCAATATTGGCTGGGTCTGGTGAGGCTGCTGGCCCAGGAGGAGCAGGCTGCTCCTGCAGATCTGCCCAGGTGCCCAGCTGGATCTGCCTCTGCCTTTCCCAGTGCTAACTGGGAGTTGTTGGCTGCAGCTGGTGAGACCAAGGATGAGGCTCAGCTGTCACTGCTGTGTGACAAACTGCGAGCCCTGATTCAGCTCCAGCTCAAGGCTTCCCAAAGCCACAGAGATGAGGAAAGGGTGGCACTGGTCCATGCTGGCAGTGCTGTGGGGCCTGCAGGGAGATGGTCACCTCTGGCTGCTCTGCCTTCAGGTGTTGGGTGAGAGTTTCTCTCTGCCCAACAGGAAAAGGCCTCTGGCTTCTCTAAAAGTTTAAACCCAGCCAGCACATGGAGATGTTGCTGAGGCAGCCAAGGCTTGAATCTTTCCCTCAAGCTGTGTCTGCAGGAAAACCCTGCTCTTTCCACTCCTCGCTCTGCATCTTCACCTGTCACCCTGAGGTGTCACTCGGTGCTCTCTCGGTCAGGCTGTGACAAGTTCTGCCAGCGAGGAGAAAACCCAGGGAGTGTGGTGGGGGCTGAGCTGGCTGTGCTTCCATCCCCGACCATGCAGAACCGCTGCTCTCTCCCCAGCTGGCAAGGCGCTGACTGCAGCCACTTGTTCCCAGCTGCACAAAAATAACTGGAGACAAAATCGTTATCACTCACACGAGCCTTATCAGCTCCTCCGATGTCTGCGGCTGCCTCCACCCTGCGAGCACTCATTCCCCTCGGTGTGTGTGTTTAGTGCCCGTTCAGGTGATCCCAGCCACAGCTTTCCCGAGGATTTTCGCCTCCTCACCCGCGCGGTTCCAGCGCCGGAGGAGCAGTGCAGGACACGGGGATGGCCCCGGAGCGCCGGGGGTGCACGGGGCGGGAATGCCCGAGGGTTGTGGCCCCGATCCCGGTCACCGGGCGGGAGTGCCCGAGGGCTGGGCCCCGATCCCGGTCACCTGGCGGAGCTGGGCAGGTCTCACCCTCAGTGCTGCCGTTCAGCCTGGCGGTGGCAGCAGCCGCGCTCGCATGGAGGAGCCGAGCGCTCCGCACGCACCTGCCCGTGTCACCTCCTCGCAAAGGGACAAGGTGACCGCTGGGCTCCGGGGGTGCTGAGGCCACCAAGCCTGGCCTGGGGCACCGCAGCTGAGGCCGTGCCCTCGGAATGGAGAGGGTGTTTGAGTGCTGGGCTGGGAGGAGAGCTGGGGACCCTCTGAAGGTGCCACCCCAGTGCGGGGTTGGACACTTGAGGTGACCCTGCCTGGAGCACATCGTGTGTGAGTGCCGTGGGCTGCTCCGCAGGAGGAACGGCCGGGGGGTGGGAAGGTGCCACAGACATCTTTTATGAAAAATCCTTTCCTTAGGATTTTTTCTCCTGAGAAGCCGAGAGGCCTCAGGAACAAAATGTAAACATTGATTATCTGCTGCTGTGGAATGCAACAGGTGATTGGTCTCATGTGGTTGTTTCTAATTAATGGCCAACCACAGTCCAGCTGTCCAGACTGTCTCGGTCAGTCACAAGCCTTTGTTATCATTCTTTTTCTATTCTTAGCCAGCCTTCTGATGAAATCCTTTCTTCTATTCTTTTAGTATAGTTTTAATATAATATATATCATAAAATAATAAATCAGCCTTCTGAAACATGGAGTCAGATCCTCATCTCTTCCCTCATCCTCAGACCCCTGTGAACACCATCACAGGAGGGGACTTGGGGCTGTCTGACCCAACTTTGAGCCCCCCACAGCAATAAATGCACCCAAGGGGTCTCTGCCCTCCATGAGCAGCTCCACCCCTCCCGTGGATCCTGTGGGATGCCCTGCAGCAGGGAATGGCTGCTGCTCCTGGTCTGTTCTTGCTCTCTCCCCTGAGCTAATCCCCGGAGTGTGATTCAACACTCGCCTCTTTTCCTTCTGGCTGTGTCTTTAATAAGCCAGGAGTGACGGGGCCACCCCCCATCCTCCACAAGTGCCTGAGAAACAGAACCAACAGATGCTAAAATTAGGCACAGCTGTTTGCAGTGTTTTGTCCTCCTGATCACAGAGTCTGACACTGTCTGTGCTTATTCCTCATCTTGTCCAGACACTGAAAAGGTTTAAGATATCGAAGCTTGGAGTGGCTGTAAATTAACTCTTTCTGTCTAAGCTGAAGCTTGACTTACTGATGGTAGATTTCTTGTGATTTCCTTTATTGGCCCTTCTAGTAATGGGAATTGCCAGGGAACAAGACAGGGTCTTCTCTCTGTACCTGGGAGACAACACTGCTGGTTTGGACTGCTCAGGATCTCCCCCACCAGGGACCAGGGGAAACATCTTCAGTCCTGCTGTCCCTCAGCCTTTATGTGCCTAATCCCTGTTCTATGTGCAGCTGGGATAACCTCTGCAGCCCAACTCAGCCTCTGCACACCTAAAGTTGTCCCAGTCCAGCCCCACACCCTGGCCATGGTCATTCCAGCCCCACACCCTGGCCATGGTCATCTGCTCTTGCTTTGGTGAGGGGGATGGTTTTCTGGGCATTTTTGGTGCATGCAGGCTGTGTGTTCATGGTTTGGGTGTTGGGGTGGGTGTCACCCCAGGGCTGCTCTCTGCCTCCCTGCCAGGTGTGTTTGGCCTGGCAGTGGCTGTAGGGAGCATTTTGGAAGGAGGTGGCTGTCTCTGTCACCTGCCACCCCTTGGAAAACATCCGTTCCCCTCCACTGGGGTGGCACCAAAGTGGAGCTGTAACACTCTGGAAAGGGCAGCAGGAGGAATTTCATGGCAGAGCTGAAATGTCTTTCCTGTCAAGCCTGGAGCAGGGTACATGTCCCTGCTGACAGATCTGCGCTGATGGCAGCAGCACAGCTCTTGGGCTGGCTGTGTCGGGGTCTGCACGGGGTTGTGAGTCTGAGGGGTCTTTTCTGTCTCTGTGTCTCTCTCCCGAGGCAGCAGCGCCTGCTGAAGATTCCTCTTGCTCCAGTCATGCTTAAAATGATAATGTTGGTTTAAGATAGACACTTGTGATAAACCGGGGAACACGGCGCCCTTTGAAATCCTCAAAGCTCTCTCTTGTCAAGAGGCCTGGCTGGAAAGGCAGAGCCAGAGCATTCCAGGCTGTTCACATTGCCACAGTTCTGTCTGACCTGCTCCTAAGGATGCTGTGCCTCAAGAGAGCTGCCACCCCTCACCCTCCTCCCCTCCTGGCTGCAGCAAGGTGGCGTCTGCCACACCTGGGCAGCATCTCTGTGCAGCTTCCTCTGGTCTCCCCACATTGCCTCTGTTCACTCTCTCTGTGTTGGAAGCAAATCAGGAGGGGAAGTGCTAAAGGAAGGCTGCTTTGTCCTGGGGAGGAGTAGAGGTGGTGGGGAAGAGTGAAACATCTCAAGGAAAAACACCACGAGCAAGTGCCAAGGGGTTGATGTCCCTTGGTGGTGTCTTTGCAGGGGAGGTTGGAGCAAACCTTTCATCCAGCACAGTGATTTTTCCCTGCAGCAGGGAGGTTTCTCCCCGTGGTTTGGCTTTATCCCAAGGATAGACAGAAATCTGTGCAATGCTCTTAACCCCTGCAAGTTTCTGCTGACTCGAGCAGATCAGAGTTGTTGTCCCAGTGGGAGCATCTTGTTCAAAATCAGGAAGAAAAGTTGAACTTTTGAAACTTGTAGAGCAGGAAACGTCCAAGAGTTAGGGATTGGAGACTTGGAAGTAGACTTGGCAAAATACCACCTTTTGATATCTGAAATTTTAACATGGAGTGTAGGAAGGGTTTTTTGCACAAAGGATGTTGAGTATCCCTGTGGTGGGTGAAGGGGAAACTGTTGTAAAAATCATTTGTCTGCTGATTGCTGGTTTTTCTCTGGGACTTGGAAATGGATTTCAGGTCTCTTCTTGCCTTTGGCCTGGCCAGTGAGCCACTGTGGTGGCTCTCTGAACATCCCAATTTGTCACAGTATATTGAATTCTAAACCAGTGTTAATCTGATCTGTGTGTCTGTAAAGCATCTTGTGTTGAGTTTGATGAAATTAGATTTTATTGTCTAACACAGTTTATTTCTCTTGGTCTGCTTGCGTGCTTTTATTGCCTGTTCTGCTCCGCACCACGAGGCCATGGTGTGCCAGCATCTGCCTCACTTGCACAGCTCTGAAAGCACCTTAAAACCAGCCCCTAATTATTGGAAATATGGAAAGACTCTGAGGGTGCCAATGATATCAGTCTGGCACTGGTGCATTGAGCAGGTAAAGAAAGGACCTAAGAGGCAATTGAAGAGATTGATGGGCAGTAATGGGGATAATTTTAATTTTTGTCCTGTGTTTTTAATAAAGTGATTGACGACAGGCACAGCTGGAGCCCCCGTGCGGAGACCAAGAGATGCAGTTAAATTACAGAGGCTTCTTAACTTAATGAGGCCAGGTAATAAAAACCAGGCATAATGAGCAAGGTATAATAGTACTATAATGCTTAGAGTGCTCTCACCCAGGGCCGAGCACGGAGAGCTTGGGAGGAGCTCACTGCAGGAAGGGCTGGAATGGGAAACCTGGGAAGGACATTGGGTGATCCCACTGGGAGGAAGGGCTTTCCTTACTGGGGAAGGATCTGGAAATGGAAACCTGGGAAGGCTATTGGGTGATCCTATTGGGAGGAAGGGCTTTCCTTACTGGGGAAAATGAGGACTGGGAGACTTGGGAAGGATATTGGGTGATCATAGTGGGAGGAAGGGCTTTCCTTTCTGGGGAAATATCAGGAATGGGAGACTTGGAAAGAATAGTGGATGATCCTACTGCGAGGAAGGGCTTTCCTCCCTTGGGGAAAATGAGGAGTGAGAGACTTGGGAAGGCTGTTGGGTGATCCTACTGTGAGGAAGGGATTTCCTTACTGGGGAAATATCAGGAGTAGGAAGAATATTGGGTGATCCCACTGGGAGGAAGGACTTTCCTCCCTGGGGAAGATGAGGAGTGGGAGATTTGGGAAGGATACTGGGTGGCCAAGTGCTAACCCAGGACTGAATAAGCAGGTGGAGCACCAGAAATGATTGATCCTCCCCGTGCTTCTGGTTGTATTTGTGAGGTTTGGGGCAGCTCTGCTCCAGGTTTTATTCACTTCTTGTAACCCTGGGGGAGTCCATGTGGCCCTTGTTGCTACACGGATGGCATGGCCAGAGGGTCAGACTTTGTGACTGAAGGAAAAGCAGTGGAAATGTAACAGCCTGGAGGGAGGATGTGCAGGGCATTGGTGGATGGGCTCAGGAAGGTTGGCCAGGGCTGCACCAGGCTGATGCCACACCTTGGTCTGGAGCCTTGGCAGGGAGGCTGCAGCAGCTGGACTGGGACCTTGGTGGGGGTGGAGATGGGAAGAGGATTAGTGTCTGCAGAGCAGTTGGGTGTCTGCTGCTGCTAAATGTGGTTAAACTTGAGCGACTCCTAATCTAATAATGAAAGGAAGAGAAATAAGTGTTCTCAGTGATGCATGCCCCTCACGGTAAGTACTAATTGAAAACAGATATTTACTTTAAAATGAAAATGTAATACGATAATGGTGGGTTGAGAATTTCACACACGTAGGAGGGAGAGATGAACATGCACAGCCTCCCATCTTCTCTGCCAGGCTTGGAGTGTCCCTGGGAGCAAGATCTCCCACACCACCGCCTGCTGGGCCTGGGAGCCTGGACAAAGGGCCTGGGGCTTGGGCTGGAGCAGAGCTCAGCCTTACTCAGCTAAAACCAGGTTCAATGGGGGTCTCTTGAGCTGACCTTGGTCTGCAGAGGACCTTCCAAGCTGGGCTTCTGTCTTTCCCCCCACAGCTTGCAGAGCCTTCCCAGCCAAATCTCCATGGGAAGGAGAGGTGGGGTAGACTGGGGGAGCATCACCTCCCTTGTCACTGAGATGGGGACAGTGGTGGTGACCCTCTTCCCGATGGTCTCTGCTGCTTGAGACGCCCCTTGCTGCCCCTTTCTGGCTGTCCTGACCCATTTCCCTGGCTTGGTGGGTGGACCTGGCTAATGCTGCCTTTTGGGAGCTGCTGAGGAGCACTGGGGACACCTTTGCTCTCTCAGGCCAATCTGAACGGGGGCTGATCCCTTGGGGAAACCCTTGGCTGTGAGTGCTGAGACTACAGCCCCTCTTGGTGTCTGTTTGTCCACCCTCCCCTCCTCTCCCTGAGCCAGTTTCCAGCCAGCAGTTGCTCCAGAGCTGGGGTCAGGATGCTTTTCCAAGTGTTTGGAGTCAGGATGCTTTTCCAAGTGTTGGTAACAAAGCTCAGTGCAGCGTGACTGGTGGCCATTAAAGGATCCTCCCCAACAAGAGCCCCCCCAGCGCTGGAACCTTCTGAGGGAAGTAGCCTGGCCCTAATCCCTTTGTGCAGAGTTCCTGCTTGTTTCTTCCTATGGGTGCACTTGTATAATTTGCATTTTGCACTCTGATCGTATGCATAGAATTCAAACTGAAATGGGGCTTGAATACATTTGCATGCTAATGAGGCAGTGGCTTTATTTATTTATTTGGAGCCCTCTCAAGCAGGCAGCCATGTGTTGGGGAGCAGCTCATGCAGCTGTCCTGCTGACAGATCTCTGTGGCAGCACGAGGAGCCTCAGTTCTGTCCCAAGACCCATTTTGGCCCCTGTGCCCAAGAACCTGAGGCTGGTGGCTCTGGTGGGCTCTGGTGGGCTCTGGTGGGAACCCTGTGTGGAGATCAACAGTTCCAGCCCCCTGAACTACCCAGAGATGCCTCTTTAGGTCATGCCAGTGCTCACGGGGTGTGGGTGAGACATTTCTGTGCTAGTGCACCATCTTGATGGTGACTGCAGAGGTCCAGGGCAGAACAACCAGAGCCTGTCCCCGTTCTCTCCATGACTTTGGGGCGCTGCCCACAGCTCCCCGTGCTCCTCCTCTCTGTTATGGGGCTGTTATTGCTGGTGTCCTTGGGCACCTGCCCCTGGCATGGGCCTTGGGCTGTGCTGCCCATCCATCCCCAGCTTCCCTTGGTGCTGCCCTGCTCCACCCACGCTGTGCTGCCTCAACAGGAGCCTCCCAGCCTCTTGCAAAGCAATAATGAAGAAAGTTTGGAAATGTTGAGAAGGAGAAGCCAAGGGCTGGGAGAAAATCAGTTCCCAAAACTCCACAGCATTACTGGGAGGGGGAGAAAGACACCAGAGCCCCTGAGTTGCAGCACGGAGTCCCTTTGTGCCCCACAGCCACACCCAGAGTATAGCTCTGTGCCCAGCCTTTCCATGCCAGCTCTCCCTCCCCAGTGACTCCTGCTGCAGCTGAGCTCCTGGCTGGCACAGGGAGCACTGGCCAAGCCAGGGCTCCTGAAATGGCAGCAGGAATTGGGTCACATCACCGTGCCCCAGGAGAGGGAGTTTCTCTCAGAGCAGTCTGCCTTCCAGTTATTATTTTATAGAGGATGTTAGAGGTTGATAAGGGAGCTGTTCTGACTGCCAGTGGGGCTTATTTGGGGCTTATTGTGTGCTCCAGTTTGTATTTTAATATAGTCAAAGGTGACTTACAACTTTAATATTAATTTTAAAACTGATTGCTCGAGTTGGTTTTTTATCTATCCTAAACCAGATTAATCTCAGCCTTTCTTGATCCTGTTGGTAGCTTTTCTTTCCCTGGCTGGAGCCACACGTGGTCTGTGTTGCACCAACAAAAGCTGAGGAGGAAGATGTTTTTGTGGCAATAAATAATTGTCGCAGGGCTGCTTTTCTTCCAGAGAAATCTCGTCTCTATGAGCTCGACAATGGCATCAGTGGGAGCTCTTGCTTTTGTCCAAGGCTCTCCTCCTGAGCGTGCAGAGCGGGGCTTTGCTGAACAACACCTGGCTTTGTGCTTCCCATAGAAACTCCTCCCTGCTGTTGTGTTTCTCCTGGTTTTCCAGGCGCTCCAGAATCCGTCTCCTCTTGTGCTGCTTTGTGCTCTGGCTTTACAATTCCTGGCACGCTGGCTCTGCTGCTGGCTGGGTGTTTTGTGCCCAAGGTGACAATATTCTGTGGCTTGGGGAGGTGGCCTTGGGGTAGCAGGGTGTGTGGAGCTGGGGTTGGGTCCTTGTCCCGTTTCTGGCTCCTTGAGCACCCTTGGGCAAGGCTGGAGGAGCCAAGAGCAGCCAGAGCTTGGTGATGTTCTGCCTCTGGGTGCCAAATTCCTGGTGGTTTGGGCATTTGCTGGGTACTTTGAGTAAATGTCACACCTCTTAAGGTGGCCATTTAGGTACCCAAAACTGAGCTGCTCTCAGCAAAACTCAGCATTAAGCTGGGCTGCCCAAAGTGGAGGCTGGTGCTCTCCAGCAGTTTTCCAGGCAACTCCAGAAGGGTTTGATTTAGCAGAGACCATAAAACCCACCCAGTTCCACTCCCTGCCACAGGGACACCTTCCCCTAGACCAGGTTGCTCTGAGCCCTGTCCAAGCTGGCCCTTAATACTTCCAGGGATGGGGCATCCCAATGACGTGGTTTAAGTGAATCCCCTTGACTTCACTTTTGGACTTGATGACCTTAAAGACTTTTCCAGTCGTAACAATTCCATGATTCTCTGACTTCTGCAGGACACTCAGTGACCAGCTGTGCTGCTGTAGATGCCCTGGATCTCAGAGCATCCTTGTTGGTGCTGCCAGTCTGTGGAGCATTGGGGGGTGCTTGATCTTTGTAGTTGGAAGAAAAGGACCAGAGTCATTGCCCTGGACCCCTGTGGTCATAAAGCTTCATGTCCTGAGCATTGGCCAGGCCAGCCTGGTACCAGTGGCACCAATGAAATCACCCCAAATACCGAGTTTACAGTACTGCTGTACCCCTGGGAATGATTGCTGGAATCAAATGCTCTGTAAACAGCCTTTAAATTTTCATGGTTTGTGTGTGGAAAAGCACTTCACTGATGGTCCATGTTCTCCAAAATACCTCCCAAATGCTGCCTGTACAATTTCTCCTGCCAGCCTTACAAAGAGCTGCGTTTCAGAGATTGTTATTCCATGCACAGTGCTGTAAATAAACACACTGGATGGGTGGGCTGGAATCTGAATGAGCCGAGTTCATCTGACAGTGGCACGTGGGGGGAACTGAGGCACAGAAGGCTCGTGTGACATCCATGAGAGTTGGTGTCACAACCTGGGGGAAAACAGGAGGATTTGTGTGCTACAGCTGCCCCTGGTCTGTCTGTTCTGCTGTTTCAACCCAAGGTGGGGGAGCACCAGGTACTGAGATAAGACAGTGATAAGACTGAAGAGCCACTGAAGGAAAGACTTGACTCCGTGTGAGAATGCCGAGCAGCAGCCGCATAAATCCCATTTGTTTTACATTTCAGAGCTTAATGAGACAGAAATCGCATGGCAATTGTCACATGTGAAGGCAGAGATTGCCGGTTTGCATTTAACTAAAGCAAGCACCGTATGCGGCACGGGATCCTCACTCCTGCAAACTGCTCAGCACCAATCCTGGCTGGAAATAACCAACCCCCCTGACAGCCACACCACATTCTCCTGGAGGTCCCCAGCCTTCTCCAGAATACTCAAATGTCACATTCTTTGTGTAGAGAATGGTTGGGTTGGAAGGGTAGTCAAGTCCAGGAACTGAATTCTTCGTGGTTTCTCCAGGATGTGGGTACTGAAAACCTCCTCTTGGAATGATCTGTAGGAAGTTTAATCAGACTGAGGGCAGGTGCTGCAACCCCCAGGATCATCCAGGCTGGGGATGAAGGGATGGAGAGCAGCTCTGGGAGAAGCACTTGGGGTGCAGGTGGGGGAGAGCTGGACAGGCCCTGGCCCAGAACCCCCCTGTGCTGGGCTGATCCCCAGCCTGGGCAGCAGGGCAGGGGGGGATTCTGCCCCTCTGCCCCCCAGCTGAGACCCCACCTGCAGAGCTGCCTCCAGCTCGGGGGTCCCAGCACAGGAAGGAGCTGGAGCTGCTGGAGGAGCCCAGAGGAGGCCACGGAGATGCTCCAGGGCTGGAGCCCCTCTGCTCTGGAGCCAGGCTGGGAGAGCTGGGGGTGCTCACCTGGAGAGGAGAAGCTTTGGGGTGAGTGAACTGTGGCCTTCCAGAGCCTGAAGGAATTGACAAGAAAGATGCAGAGAGACTGTGGACAAGGAATGGAGTGACAGGACAGGGGAGAATGGCCTTAAACTGAGGGAGGGTGAACTCAGATATTGGGAAGAAATTGTTCCCTGTGAGGGTGATGGGGACCTGGAATGGATTTCCCAGAGCAGCTGGGGCTGCCCCTGGATCCCTGGCAGTGCCCAAGGCCAGGCTGGGCAGGGCTTGGAGCAGCCTGGGACAGTGGAAGGTGTCCCTGCCCATGGGGTGGAACGAGAGGATCTTTAAGGTCCCTTCCAACCCAAACCATCCCAGCATTGTGTGCCTTGTCCTCCAAGGGGTGCAAACCCTCCTGGAATCGTCTCCAAGCTGTGTTAACCATTGAGCTCTCCCTGGTTTGGCACTGCAGACCTGTAGCAATTTCAGATGAGTTGAACAATAGAAGGATATTAGTGCCAAAAATGCATTAACTCGGGTAACTTCCTTCATCTCTGCTAATTTGTGCCTTCACTTTCCAGATAATGTTCATAAATTGCTAAAGCAGTACTTTAATATTAACATAAGCTGCAGTCTCTGTGACAACTGTTACAGAATGGGCTGTTTGCAGCTCTGAAATTGATTTTTTTTCTTTTTCGCCCTTGTCTGTCTGAACTGAAAAACTGAAGAAAACATGCTGTATTGGGTTAACCAAAAACATGAACAAAAATAATTTTTTCAGGTCAAATAGAACATTTCATTAGTTACAATATGTTATTTTGTTCAGATTTTAAAAACCTTTTTTAAAGTAAATTAACTTCAGAGGTGTCTTGGGTGGCGAGAGGAGAATGTCTAAATGTTTCATGTGGAGGACAGAATGTCTAAATAAACCACTCACTTCTGACACTCACTCCTCCCCTTGCAGGCCAAATGGGTTTGATGGGAATTCATGAACATCTTTGCTTGACCCACATCCGTGCTGGAATTATTGTGCCAAAGACACAGGGGGAAGAGTTAATGAGTCATTTTTTAATGGATATCTCAGTAGGTGAGAGAAGGACTGAAATTATCCATTTGAAGGAATAATGGGACCCTGGTTGGGTGACTAAACCCTGCTCTTAATCATCCTGGGGGCGGTGAGGAGGGGAAATTGGGGCTTGGAGCATCCTCATCAGATAAACTGGGGGGGAACAGCATTTTGCAGCTGGCCTAGAGCTTTGGAGGGGGATGAAGGACGGAGGGATGGGATGAAGGGAAAAGGTTCTTCCCCTGGAGGGTGTCAGGCACTGAACAGGGAATGGCACTGCCAGAGCTCCAGGAGCCTTTGGACAATGCTCTCAGGGACAGGGGGGGATTGTTGGAGTGTCTGGGCAGGGCCAGGAGTTGGACTGGATAACTCTGGTGGTCCCTTCCAAGAGAGGGAACCAAACCCCGCTGACAATCCCTGGTGTTGATCCTTCCTCATCCTGAGGGGCCCTGTGAGGCTGTGGCTGGTGGTGCTGGGTTCCCAAACCCTGCTGGCCCCTGCATTTCACCAGCAGTTCCTTCAGTGTGTTGAGTGCTCCTGGTGAATCCTTACCAAGATAATAGAGACCTTCTCAGTGCAAAGGGAAACTCCCCTTCCCAACATCCCAACTCCTTTGTTCACAGAATCACAGAATTCACAGAATCACTGGGTTGGAAGAGACCTTCAGGGTCACTGAGTCCAACCCAGCCTCAACCCCTTAACTAAACCCTGGCACCCAGAGCCACATCCAGGCTTTGTTAAACACACTCAGGGATGGTGACTCCACCACCTCCCTGGGCAGCCATTCCAGAACTTTATCACTCTTTCTGTAAAAAACTTTTTCCTCTATCCAACCTGAATTTCCCTTGATGAAGCTTGAGGCTGCTGTAAAGCACTTGGAGAAAACCCTGTTGGGATCTGCTGCTGTGGTGTCTAAAATGTGAAGCGAGCAAAGCCTGGTTGGGAAATCATTCTGTGGGACCTTTGTAGTGTCCAGGTCTTGTGCTGAACCAGTGCTGTTTTTCTGGGCACATCCATTTGGATGCATCTCCTCCAAGTTAGCACGTGGAGCACTGGGAAGGCTGTGATCTCTTTTAGTGCAGTAATTGAGCAATCGCATTGTTCTGGACATAGCAACTAATGATTTTTTTCTGTATGATAATGCATCTTCATTACTCTGGGGAAATCATTTGCTCCTGTGAAGACAGGCCTCTCATTCCTGGGTTAAGGGGGAAGAGACTAATGGCTTAATTAAAAGGTTGGAGAGAAAAATTCATCTTAACCCTTTTTGTGTGTGTTTGAAGCGTGCTGTGGGTAGAGAGATGCACATGCAGGCGTGGCACAGCCTTCATCTCAGAGAGTGTTTGGGACCAGTGGACACGAATTCCAGGTGTCCATCCATCACCTGTATCTCCCACAAGCCACCTGCCCCCTGGAATGGGCCAGCGAGGGCCTGAGCTGTGTGTGCTCGTGGCCAAGGCTGAGATTTATTCCGTGTGAAAGGGGAGCCTTATTTAAATCTGCACATTTTGCAGGATGTGAAAGCAGCTCCCCATAATCTACAGCCCTGCTGTCCGCTGGGAACGCTCCATTAGCATCTTTCATTCCTGCAGTTGGATGCTTTGCAGCTCCTTTTAGCAGTGATAATCCAGCAAAGGCCCTGTGTTGTTCACACTGCAATATTTATGGAGCCAGCCTTCCTTTGAATTTCCACGCTGGCTTTGGCCAAAGGCAGAGAGAAAACACAAACAGTGGCTTAGAAACACAGTAGTCCAGGCTTTGCCCTTGCTGGGATGTGGGGCTTTCCAGAGGCCTGCTTGCAGCTGATTTGGTATCTTTGGGGAAGGAATAGGAAGGGCTGAGTGTGTCTGACAGCAATTGTGCTCTCCCAGCCTCCATCTCAAGGGAAATCATGGTGCAAAGACAGGTGAACACCCCATAAGCAGAGGCAACAGGACCAGTGAGTGACCCACTGGAATTTTCAGGGCGCAGGGGGCCTGCATCCTTCCCTCCAAGCCTTTGAACAGAGCACTGGCAGTGCAGGGCATCCCTTTGTGTACCCCAGAATCATCAAGGCTGGAAGAGATCTCACCATCACCTAATCCCCAGCACCACCACAATCAATCCCCCCTAAACCACATCCCCAAGTGCCACATGCAGAACACTTTCAGAGATGGTGACTTCCCCTCCCTGGCCACTTCCAACACCTAATGAGAAAAGCCATCCTGCAGGGGAGCAGGGCCTTCCCTGGGCTTGTTTTGGGTGAGCCCTTCTCAGGTGGCTCACAGCTCTGAGTGATTTTCTGTTGGGATGCAGATGCCAATGGGCATCCACGAGTGTGGGATTCACATCCTCTGAACCTGAGAGAAGCAGAGAAAAGAATGATCCAAACAATTCTTATCTCATTTGCTGCTCCTGTGTTGTAGAATGCAACATGGAGATTGTTTACCCAGAGTGATGGGGTTTTGTTTCCTTGGCCCATCAGGGCCAAGTGTGTGTCCAGACTGTGGGTCAGGAGACAGTCATGAGATTTTGGGCAGTTGAGTTGAGTTCTGTGCTTGTGCAGATTCAGTTTAGATGTAATGTAATATAGTGTAATATAGTATAATAAAGTAATTAATTAGCCTTCTGATAGCATAGAGTCAGATCATCATTCTTCCCTGCATCAGGGGTCCTGAACATCACCAATACACGAGGCTGGGTGGAGCCCATGGAGATGGATTTCCCATCTTTGTTTCCACAGCTGCTGCATGTGGCGCCTTTGCCTTTCCCTGCTCTGCCTGCAGTGCTCTCCCAAACTGGAGCACTCCTTCCTGTGCCAGGGAGAGGGCAGGGGGAGCCCCTGGGCACGTCCCAAGGGTGCTGCTGGGTTGGTGCTTTGGCTCATTTGGGTGCCATTTGGCACAGGAGGAGCAGAGCCCCTGGCACACACGTGCCTCTCTCTGCAGCTCCAATCCCCCAGCTCCTCTCTCTTCATTTGACACAATTAAATATTAAAGCCAGTAAACACTTTAGTTCGTCTGCACAGCACTGTCTGCTCAATTATCCTCCTGCAGGGCTGTCAGACTCTGCCAGTTGCTTCCCTGGGTGCTGGCAGCCTTTAGCCTCTATGCCAGCATTGCCCCAAGGAAAATCCTGCTCTCCGAACCTCCCTTCCCATCTCTCTCTGCAGCTCCTCATGCCTTGGGGTTACCTCAGGTATCCCAAGGCAGTATTGGCCTGCTTGAGTCTTTTCAAAGGGCCAGAAGGAGCCGTTTGGTTTGTTCTTCTAAAGCTGTTTGGCAGGTATTGACTGGGGAATAAAGGGGGAGTTTAGGCAATGACTGCTTAGAAACCTGTGAGTAGAGGTCAGAGCTGTTGTTATCTGTGAAGTGCAGAATGGGTTCTGCATCCCCTGGACCTGCAGGAGGCTGCTCCTGCAGTTTGTGTGGATCTGCAGCACCCCAGAAATGCTTCCCCGAAGGTGGGGTTTTGCTCCCAAAATACTGGAGTTAAGGCTTTATCTTCTCCCCATCAGAATTGTGGTGTGGGGTCACCCCTGCCCCAGTCCTGAGGATGCCCTCCTGGCAACTTAAACCCTTTTTTATTTTTATGTGGCCAATGAGATTTTGCTGACACGTGAAGGGAAATTGCTGCAGTCCTCCCAGTCTCAGTCAAGCTGAGCTGGTTTGGGGTGGTTTTTTTGTTGCTGTTGTGTTCTTGCCTTTCAGGGCCTTGACATTCAGTAGAGTCCATTTCCAAGAGGGATGGGACAGCAGGATTTTACTGTGGTTTCAAAAGACAGTTTAAGTGCTTGAACTGCTGCCATCACTGAGTTACATGCCTGACTCTGGCCTTGACTGTGCAGGTTGAATTTCTTGCTCTGATTTTCAAGGCAGTCGGCATTAGCAGCTCATCTTGTGCCAGACAGATTGCTGGGAGCAGCTAATGGGGTTTCTCTTTTCATTCTCTCAGCAGTGATGTGCATTCCCAGACCTTGGCACCTGAGCAGGTCACTGGCACTATCAGCAGATATCAGTGAGGAGCCTTGCCTTGCTCCAGGGCTGAGATAATCAGCGTATGCAGAGTTTCACCCCAGCACAAAATTCAGATTGGAATTTTCCCTGGTCTCCATTAAAACTTATTACCCACTGGGGTTACTATTGACCAGGCTTCCTCACCAGTCTGTATTTCCTTCCTGGATCAATAATCTCAGTATTGATTTCAAAACAAGTTGGTATCTTGGAAGTGCAGCCATGCTGGCTCCGGGCAGCTCGGGCTCTGCTGCTGTGGGAATTCCCCATTGCAGCTCTCCAGGTTTTATCTGTGGGCTGCCCCTTCCCCCCCAGCAGCAGGATTTGGTGTCTGTATCTCAAACCCCTCCAGAGATGGGACTTCAGCTGAAGGGAGCAGCCTGGATTTGTTGTGTCAGGAGTAAAACCCTGCTGTCCTGTGGTGTGATGCCAGCTCTGCTCTCAGCTCCCCGGGCTGTGGATCTCCTCTGTCCCTCGGGATGGCTCCCAGCCCCTCACTCTCAGAGGCTGCTGGGTGCAAACTGCAGGCACAGAGGGGGGAAACTGCTCCTCTGGGCTTCCATAAATCTTTCATGGCATCTCACAGCTCCCAGGGGGAGGCTTTTGGGAACCTGAGACCTCAGTGCCACCTTCTCCTGACTCTCTCTGGAATACCCCTCTGCCTGGAGCCATCCTCAGTTATTTCTTTTTCCCCCCAATGTCTTGCAGGGCAGAAGCTGCTCCTCTCCATGGGATTGTTCTCAGCTGCCTCTGGTTTTCAGAGCTCTTGAATTGACCAGCAAGTGTGATGGTGTTCACAGGGGTTTTCAGATTGGGGAAGAGACTAGGATGACTCCATGTTTCAGAAGGCTTGATTTATTATTTTATGATATATATTACATTAAAACTATACTAAAAGAATAGAAGAAAAGGTTTCATCAGAAGGCTAGCTAAGAATATAATAGCAAAGAATGATAACAAAGGCTTTTGGCTCAGAGAGAGAGTCCAAGCCAGCTGACTGTGATTGGCCATTAATCAGAAACAACCACATGAGACCAATCCCAGATGCACCTGTTGCATTCCACAGCAGAAGAAAACCATTGTTTGCATTTTGTTCCTGAGCCCTCTCAGCTTCTCAGGAGGAAAAATCCTAAGGAAAGGATTTTTCATAAAAGATCTCTGTGACACAAGCAAGCTCCTTTGCACATTTTGTCCCCCAGCCCAAGGAGGTCTCCAGGAACTCCAGTTAATAAAGCACAAATCTCTCCAGGCTTGATGAACCCATCCCTGTGGTGGCTTTTGTCCTGTGTGAGGTGTTTCATAAGAAGCTTTGCTGTTCTGTAGCACCCCAGATCCTGCAGGCTGAGCTGGCTTAGGAGCAGCTGAGGCACCAGGCAGGATCCCTGATGAAATCTGTTGGGAGTAATGAACCACAGATGACTCTGTTTTCTGAGCTGCTGTTTCTAGAAAGCTGCCAGCCACAAAAGTGTGAGGTTAGCCATGGAAAAGAGCTTCCTTGGGGAAGCTGGGAAAGCTGTTGGTGCTGTCAAATGTCTCTGCTTTCAGCCCAAGAGGCTTCTGTCTTTCTGTTGTGGACAAAGTGTCTGTTCCTGTTCTGTCCCTGCTCCTTCCAGATCCTGGGAGGTTTCGTGCAGTTCATGCTTGCAGAGCACTTGGGTAAAGCATTCTTGAAAAGTGCAAAATATTTATTAGTATTTGCATAGCAGCCCCTGACCTGCTGTGAAGAAGCAGCCCTTCAGCTCTTCTGAGTAAATATACCTTCATTAAATAAAACTGCCTGTACTGCACAGCACCGCCCTGTCTCACCTTCATCTGCTTTTTCATGTGTAAAAAGTCTTAGCAGTATTTGACTTTAATGAATTTTGAGCATGCAAAGTGCCTGCCTGGCCCAACAGTGCAGCTTCTGACCCTGGTGACAGGAATGAACAGCATCCAGGAGGCTGCTGAGGAATCATTTCCTGAAGGAGTCACTGAGCACGCTGCTTGGAAGTTCCCTTATGGCTGGAACCCTGCAGAAGGGCAGGGTTAGGGGCACAGGGCTGGCTCCCAGCTTGGTTTGCTGGGAAGATTTTGCCTTGTGATTTCAGGGTTTACCCCAGAACCCCAGGTCCCTCCCCTGCATGTTCCCTCCCAGGTGTGTCAGTCACCTCTCCTTTCCCCTCCCTGACCCCTCCCAGCACTGTCTGTCAGTCCTGGCATTCCAGAAGAGCATCAGTGATTGGCAGATCCAAAGGATGCCCTCTGTCCCTGGGGGCATTGGGCCATCCAGGTGTCCTTTGTCCCTTTGTCCCTCCCCTCCTGTCCCTGCTTGGTGCCTCCCTGCCCCTTCCCTGCCCTCTCCCCGGGGTTCAAAGGAGCAGCAACCACGGGCTCAGGGAGTTCTGTGGGAGCTGGTGCTGCATTCAGAGGCCTGAGGGCCAGAATAAAGCTCTGGATCCAAACCCTCCATCAGAACCGACTCCTTTCCTTCACCATGGCCTGAAAGCTTCTCCACAGAGGGAAACCTGAGGAGCAGCCCCTGTTATGGGGGAAGCTCCATCCCAGCACCACCAGAGCTCCTGCAGGCCTGGACTTGTCTGCAGGGCCCAGCTGCAGCACCCAGCCAGGAAAGAGTGTCTGTGGGTGAAACACCACACACCCAGGCAGGCAAAAGTGTCTGTGGGTGAAACACCACACACCCAGGCAGGCAAAAGTGTCTGTGGGGTGAAACACCACACACCCAGCCAGGCAAAAGTGTCTGTGGGGTGAAACACCACAGTGCCGCTGTTTGTTCAGCACCAAGGGTGAACCAAAGGCATACCAGCCAAGGTATGTCCCTTCCAGCAATATTGGGAATATTCCAATAGGAAGGTGTGTGCATTGGGGCTGGGCCTGCCCAGGGCTCACAGCCACCCTTCAAAGCTCCTTTGTGCTGCTGCTGCAGAGCTGCTGGGATTGCAGATGGGATGCCAAGGCTTTAGATGCTCTCGGTGGCCCATAAAATCTTCTTGAGCTTTACATGACGTTAAAGCTTGAAGAGGCACTATTTAAAGCAGAGTGTTTTCACAAGTGCTTGAGGTTGGCTTAATGCTGCTCTTGTTGCAGCTAAGCCCAGTTCAAACAAACTTTGTTCAGCACTGAGCACACTCTGGAAATATTCCCCTCTCCCGCACCCCCAGAGGAAGGCAGGCAGATATTTGTGTTACAAGGGTCTCTGTACAACTCAGAGGCTCCAGCAATTTCCAGGCTGACTGGAAATGGGGAGGACAGAAGGCACTGGCCATGATCCACCAGCTTTCCAGCCTTGGCAGAAATGGTAAATAGGCTGCCAGGTAATGCTGGGTGTTAAGGGGGTATTTCTGCTTTATAATTCATTGAGCAGCTTACAGGTTCAGCTGAGAAGCTGCTTTCTCTTCAGCATCCTTCTTAAAAAAAAAAAGTTGCACATCTCAACAGATTTCCTTGATAAATTCCTGAAGTGTATCCTCATCCTTCCCTCATGTCAGCTGACAAATGACTGTTTTGTCTGGCATCCCTTATTGACTTATTTGTTTTTAATACAATGCAGAGAGCAAAGAGCCCAGGCAGCACAAGCCTCTTGCTTGTAGCTTTAGGGGCTCGTTTTTCATTTGGGAACAGAGGTGCTTTTTTTGTGGTTCCTCATTTTCATTCAAGGCTTTGTTGCAGATTATAAAATACAATGTTGAGAAGAGAAGTCCGCCTGTTCCTCTCACCAGTCACCTCTTGGTCCCCAGAGCCACATTTTGGGACACTGGCTGTGCACCTGCTTGTCTTTGCTTCCCTCTGTTGCAGTGTTTTATGTGCAAGCCAGGCTGGGAGTGTGCTCAGAGCTGTTGTACTTGGAGAGTCTTGTGAAGCTTCCCCAAACCCCAGGAATATGTGAGGGATGGAGAATAAACACCAGATGCTGCAGTGCCACCGAACAAAGCTGAAAAAGCATAATCCAGCCATATGTGCCAGATTCATCCCAGCTATGCTTTGTTCCCTCTGCAGCCTGCTGGTCTTGGAGAATCCTAAAATCCCATTCTGGTTTGGACTGGAAAGGACCTCAAAGCTCCTCTCATTCCCGCCACCTTCCAGTAACCCAGGTTGTTCCAAGCCTCGAGGGCTCTGCACAAGTTCTTGGTGCTGTGAAGGATTTGTGCCCTGCTGGCTTTCTCCTTAGTCTGCCAGAGATGGGATTTGCCAAAATCCTTGAGCTGAACTTCAGCTGCCTTGCAATGGGATTAGAGCTCCTGAAGAGATGAGGAGTTTCCAACGTGGGTGTTGCTGTCACCTCTGTCCTGAAGCTCCTAAGCTGGGGGGTGCTGGAGTAATTTGGATCTTGGTCCATTTTCTTTTTAGGCTTTGGTGGCTGAGTGTCTCTTGTTTCTTTAAGACAAGATCACTTTGTTTTCTTGCCTGGAGCACAAGCCAGTGTCATCATCTGCCACATCTCCCACCGGTTTACGACAGGTGAAGAAGAATTAAATACCAGGAGGATTATAAGAAGCCAAAATGTAATTACTTAGGGAGAAATCCACTAGGATTCTGCTGAATATCCTGTCTTATAAGGACTTTTGGGGCTTCTTAGCTGTCTGGAAGCTTTGGGATCTGCTAAGACTGAGCTTTGAGAAAAGTAGCCTTAAGTCTGCAGCACTGAGGGGGGAAGGTTGCTGGGCTGGAGGTGATGTTGGGGTCATTCTGGATTCAGGGAAGGGGTTGAGACCCCACATTCGGGGCAGTGGGGGTTCAGACCCCATATTTGGGGCAGTGAGGGTTCAGATCCCCACATTTAGGGCAGTGTGAGTGGCTGTGCTGCAGCCTCTGGTGGGTTCCTACACCACTGAAACGCTGCCAAGCTGTGGGGTGTGTGTGGCCTGGCCCACTCTAACCCAGTCTGGGGGTGTGAGTCAAATCCAGCAGATAATAAAACACCTCCTGGGCTAAGGAAGAGTCAGGCTGTGCCTTTGTGTGTGGCTGGTGGCCCCACAGGCTCTGGTGGCCACAATGTACAGGTTTAGAATAGAGATGCAGAGCAGGATCAACCATTCTTGACAGCAGAACCTTCAAAAAGTGCCTTTTCCTCTGGGTTCCAGTTGTGGAAGAGGTGAGAGAAGAGCTGAACCTGTGCTGGAGCAACTTTCTCCAGGGTGATCCTCCTCAGGTGCCTCCTGCACCTCCCAGTTCTCTCCCAGGGCTCCCTGTGCTCCTGCCCAGCTGTGGAGGGTGTTGGGTTTCCATCTCCCTCCCGCTGCTCCCTCCCCCTGTCCCAGCACCATATGTCATTAAAATGCTCAGACATGTGGAAAGGGCCTTGACAGAGATGCAAGGAGACAGGGGAGACACGGCGGAGCAGAGACTTTGTCAGATGGAATGATTCTGACATTAGCCACGGTAACTGGGGGAGAAAGATCCAGCCAGGGGAGGGGCAGCGGGCTGGGGACCTGGAGTGACAGGACACGAGGAGAGACAGGGAAAACTAGAGCAATTTCCAGCTGCAAATGGAGTGGAAAGCAGCACTGGGGTTGGAGGACATGAGCATTGTCTTCTCAGCAGTGCAGGGCAGGCAGTGACCCTGCCTTGCCATCAGTTTGAGCGTGTTTAGGTCTCAGACCAGCAGCAGGAGGTTTTATTTCCCTTCCTCCACCCTTTGCCACGCCAGGAGCTTGTTTGGGAATCTTTTCTAGCTGAGTGTCCTCCCACAAGGCTTTTAGAAAGACGTTAGCCAGCTCCAGCCTCCACCTGTGCCAGGTGAATGTGGGAAAAGAGCCCTGGGAGCATCTGGGGGGTGGAGAAAGGAGAGCCTGGTGTGTGCCCACTGCAGGATTCCCTCTGCCTCCTGCTGTTTGCATGGAACCTCCCTAAAAACCCAAGACAGAGCTGTTTTGCTGGTTGCTTATCATGTTTTGAAGGTATTTTTTTCCCTGCAGAGAGCACCTCTGAAACGGCTTTGTGATCCTGTAAAGAAAACAAATAAAAGGAAGCCTTCCCTGCTCCCATTGATGGGAGGAATCCAAGCATCCGTGTAGGTGGCAGGCGTGGATGTACAGCCCTGAGTATTTGATATTCAGGTGGGGAAAACCCAGCAAAGAATTCTTTATATCGTTAGTGCAAATATGCCTGTGGTTCAGCAAAATTGAACAAATGAAACACTTGGAGCTGGGAGGGGAGAAAAAAAGCAATTCCCAAACTCTGTGCAACCTGCAATGAAAATGCAGATCCTGGTGTTTGAAGAGCCTGGGCTGGAGAGGAATCTCCTGTGTGGGCAAGGAGCAAAGAGCCAGCTCCAGGGAATGAGTCAGGAGTGAGCCAGGACACCCAGCTCCACTGGAGGGAACCTCCTGCACAGCCCTCCTCACCATCCCCAGCTGTGAGCTTGGGAAAAGGCCACTTTTATTTATTTTTGAACAGCTGGAGACCAGGAGTCTCCAGCCAGGAACGGTGAGTTCCAGCTGTGCCTCCATGCCCAGTGTGGAGGGACTGGGAGGCTGCTCAGCCTGGCCCTCACTGGCGAGCTTCCTTTTCAAATCACCCACCTGGAGGTCATTTTAAAAGGATTACAGGGATGTGGTTCCTCTCATGGGGAATGGTGAAGGGTGGCTGTGACTGGAACACTCTGATGTCCTCTCAGGTGGCTGAATTACAGCGTGTCTGAAGATGGGGCATTCCCACTGCTTCCCACATGGTGCAGCAGTCTCCTGCCTTTATTCTCCCAAGATTTCAGGCTGTTCCTTGAGGGATGTGTTGGTCTGCCCTTGGATGTGAGGATAGGTGTTTGCTCCTGGGCAGGGGCTGCTTTAGGGAGGCTGAGCAGAAATGGTTTCCATGGTTTTCTCTGGGGCCTGGAGATGGAGTCCTGGGATATCCTGAGCTGGAAGGGACCCACCAGGATCACCCAGGCCCTGCCCAGACACCCCAACAATCCCCCCCTGTCCCTGAGAGCATTGTCCAGAGCCCCTGGAGCTCTGGCAGCTCGGGGTATAGCTGTGCTGTGAGGGCCCTGACAAAGGAGGAATGATGATGAGGAAGGAGGAATGATGAGGACTCCACTGATATCAGAAGGCTCATTAATGTGCCTTGCTTTTCTCTATGAAGAGAAATGTGGGGCTACAGCAGGGCCATGCCCATTCCCTGAGGAACCTGTCCTAACTTATGTTTACCAGAACTTTATATTCTCCCTAATTCCTGGCCTGGCAGCTGATTCCTGGGTGCGTTTCTCCCCTCCCCAGCCTCCAGCTCCCATGGAAGGGAGTGACTTCCATGAGTCACTCCCTCCCAGACAGGCTGTTATTTCTCTCCAAGTGGCCTATCTAACACAAACTTTGTACTCTTGAGTGCCAAGGGAAGCGTTCTTGGGGGAGACGAGCTCGATTTGTTTAACACTGTAATTCACTGTTAGAAATCTCTCTCTTTTGTCACAGACAGAGTCACTGGATGCGTCAGCCTTTGATCTCAGCAGCTGATCTTCTGCATGGAAGAAATTTCAGTAACATTTTAAATTATGTGTCTGAGATACCCATTACCAACGTGTTGCACTCAGATTTAGGGAGACTGTTGAGTAGTAGATAAATAGTACATGAGGTGCCTTTTAAAATACTTTTATTATACCAGTATTTTTCTCCATGAGATGCTCTTAAGAACTGGAAAACTGCATTTCCTCTCCTGCCATTTTAAAAAATGCTCCACAAGCCTGGGTTTATGGTACTTGCCTAATTTGATAGATGTTGATAAATGGCATGTCTTATAACGAGTGGCTTTGGGGCTAAGTGTGCATCCTGGTTGGATTTGAGTTTGCTTCTTGCTCTGCAATTAATTCCTTCGGTGACCTTGAGCATATTGCTTCAAAGCTGTCTCATTTTACTGTCTTATCTCCAAATGAAGTCCCTCCATTTGGAGAGAGAAGCCTAAATGAAATCTCTGCTGGCAGCTGGGAGCTCACCTGGTTGTGTGCAGCGGTTGCAGAGCGGGTTGCATTTCACCCTCCGGTGACACGATGTGCTCTGTTGTGTTACACTGGAGTTAAATCCGGCATTTTGCTCTCATCTGTCAGGCTTCTGCGCTAAGGAGATTCACCTTGTTGCTTTTACACAGCTTCAGGTCCCTCTGCTTCACTTAATGGGATTGTCTGTCCAGGAGACAGCTTGGGGAAAATGTAAAGATGTGTTTTCTGCCTCCTGTGCTCTCGCCGTTGGAAGATCTGCCGGAGCAAATCTCCCAGGTTCACAGGGAGTGCTCAGGAACACACACCAAGGCTTTGAAATCCCCTCTGCAAGTGTCCACCCAAGTGCCAGCTGCATTTTAAGCTCAAGCTTTAGGCTGAGAGGTCTGTGTGCTTTTTGTGTATAAGCTGGAAGAGAAGTGGGCACCAAGATCATGGAATCGGGGAATCACTCAGCAATCTGAGGTAACAAAGCTGTTTGAGGTATTAAATGAGGAGCCCTAGAGCTGGGAGAGGCTGTGGCCAGTTTGGCAAAGCTCAGTGTTCCAGCTGAGGAAGGGAAGGTTGTGATCTGATGTCAGGATGGAATCCTTTATTCTGTGAGGATGGTGAGGCTCTGGCTCAGAGAGGTTGTGGATTCCTGATCCCTGGAAGTGTCCAAGGCCAGGTTGGACAGGGCTTGCAGCAACCTGGGCTAGGGGAAAGTGTCCCTGTCCAGGGCAGGGGGATTGAACTGGATGGGCTTTAATGTCCTTTCCAGGCCACACAATCTGGGGGTTCTGTGAGTCTGTGAACTTGGAGCTCTTGGAGGACTCGGGGGGTTTGGGAGCAGCTCCCTCTCCCTGTTGCCCTGATTGTTTAAGATTTTCTAAGCCTTCTGATGTTTGCATTCTTGTAACGAACTTTCTTACACACTCTATGTAAATAACTCATTGTTTTGCATTCTTTTATAGAGGAGGAAAAATTTGTCAGTTTGTCCAGTGTCATTGGAGAGGTGGCACTTTCACCCTCCAATCCACTGTCACTTTTGGAAATCTATAAATGTTGGAGTCAGAAAAATAAAGGTCCCTTTTTTTACCTTGGAAGGAGCAGCGAGTTCGCATTGTGTTGTTTTGTGTCCTGTAGTGACACATCCCCCTCAGTGCCCCATGTCCTGTAGTGACATCCTCCTATAGTGACATCCTCCTCAGTGCCCCAGACTTGGAGTGTGACTGTGTTCACAGGGGTCTGAGGATGAGGGAAGAGACGAGGATCTGACTCCATGTTTCAGAAGGCTGATTTATTATTTTATGGTATATATTGTATTAAAGCTATACTAAAAGAATAGAAGAATGGATTTCCTCAGAAGGCTGGCTAAGAATAGAAAAAGGAAAGAATGATAACAAAGGCTTGTGTCTGGGACAGTGAGTCTGAGCCAGCTGACTGTGATTGGCCATTAATTAGAAACAACCACATGAGACCAATCCCAGATGCACCTGTTGCATTCCACAGCAGCAGATAACCAATGGTTACATTTTGTTCCTGAGGTCTCTCAGCTTCTCAGGAGGAAAAATCCTAAGGAAAGGATTTTTCATAAAAGATCTCTGTGACATTGGAGCTTTAGGGTCTGGCTCCCACCCATGGCCTGAGAGAGCAAAGAGCAGCAGGCAGTGGTGTGGAACAGCTGCTGCTCCAAGGCCCTTCCTGCTGCTCCCACATCCCCAGCACCCTCCACATGGTGCTTGAACCATTTAATGACCAGAGCTACCAAGGGGACTGGGCTCTGCTCCCTGATGGTGTGACAACAGAAAGGCAGCGTTCTCCAGAGCTGGGAGCCAGGAGCTGTTGCTAATAACATAATTTCCAAGCTGGTGTTCTCTTTTGAAATCCTATGAACGGGATAGGAAGTGTCAAATTTGGAGCTTTTAGCTGCTTGACCTCCAGCTTTGATTTTTGAGCAGGCTGTGCTGGTGTTTTGTTAGTGGCCAGCTGCAAAGGACAGGGATTCAAGGGAGCATTGCTGCACCACAGATCCCTCCCAAAGGGATTTTGGGTCCCAGTGGTGCTGGCTGCTGTTGTTTCACAGGTGACAAAGGCATCTCTGAGGAGATGGACTTCAGTAGAACACGGTGAATTTCTAAAGGAAGGCTCTTTCATTAACCAACAGACGTGTGCTCAGAGCTGATGTATTTCTGATCAGAGGAAGGGTCTGTGCTTCTGGAGGAACAGACACAGAGAAAGGGATGAAAAGATTTTCCTTAGGTGGGCGTTAAGAGCAAAGACACATCGATTGCTGCAGGCAGTGAGGGCTGGTTCCCACCCACCGGCCTGGGGCCCCTGCTTTTCCATCTTTGCCTCGTGGATGGAGCTTTCCCCCTTTGCAGCACGAGCTTAGCAGAGCTTCTTTCCCTTTGAAGTGCTCCGAGAGCTTCAGGAGGTAAAAAAACCCTCAGCAGGTGCAAGAATCTCTTCCAGTGGATCATTATTTGGTGTGTCTGGAAACACTTCAAGGGGGATGCAAAGCAGAGCTGCTTGTGGGGCACACTGGGTGTGCCTGTGGGCAGAACACCTGTGAGCAGGGCTGCTCTTCAGAGTTCTTCATGGACTTATTGCTGTTCCAGGCAGGGAATGGCACAGGGAATGGCTGCTGGAGCTGGGGATGGATCCCAGACACTGGATTTTATTTATTTTTTTTTTCAGTGCAGCTGCTGTGCTGTGACAAGAAGTGCTGCACAGTGCAGGTTAGCAGAGGTCCCTGTGAGGCTTTGTAATGAAACACAGAACCTTTCACCCTTAGCCAAAGCTTCTGTAAATTGCAAACAGGGATTAAACTGGGAGCAGGAGCTCGGAGCCCTGCTCCTCGTGGTGCAAGACACAGGGGCAATTCTGCTCCAGTGGAACTGAAAAATCCATGGCTAAGAAAGAAGGTGTTATGGGCCAAGGGGGCAAGTGTAATGAAACCAAGTGTGACCGTGTTGCCCAGATTAGATCCAGAGCATTTGGTTTGCAGAGAACTCCCTGGGCACGGGTACTCCTTTATTCTTATTAAATAAAGCAGTCATGCTGGATCTGGAAGAATTGCAGAGATGGAGTTGCTGGGAGGGGGGAGCACAGGGGGAGGAGATCAAAACAGGTTTGTCAGTGCAAAGCTCACACCGAGCACGGCAAAGAGACAGGGAGAGGCAGATCACACGGGAGAATGAGACTGAGCCACAGCCAAGGCGTCAGAGCAGCTTTGTCGCTGCCAGAGCCAACTGGAAGTGAAAACATCACGGGCAACCAGAGGCAGATCGAGCCTGTCAGGGAGGTTTAACTCGTCTGAGGGCTGAGAACACTCCCAGCCCTGCAGGGTTGCACAGGAGAGCAGGGACATGTCACCAGCCTAGTTTCTGGAAAAATCCCTTGGCCAGGATTTCTCTCCTGGGAAGCTGAGAAGCCTCAGAGAAAAAGGAAAACAATTCTTAACTCATTTGCTTCTCCTGTGTTGTGCTGCTTTGGAATGTGGTTTGGAGATTGTTTATCCAACATGTGAATATCTTTATCAGTATCTATATCTAATATCTAATCTATATACCTATATATAATAGAGACACATACTATATTTATTATATATCTACAATATGTAATAAATATATATTTATATATAATATATTATATATTGTATATAATAATATATAAAAATATAATATACATATCATTATATGTATAGTATATTATTTATATATTATTATATATAATATATAATATATATGATATATATATATATATATAATATAAGATAATGTATATAATAGATAGATATATAATATCTAATCTATCTCTATCTAATATCTATATCCATAACTATCCAACATGTGAATTGTTTTTACTTAATGACCAATCACTGGTGAGGCTGTGTCAGACTCTGAGGAGAGAGTAATGAGATTTTAATTAGTATCTTGTTAAACCTTCTATAAGTATCCTTTCTTTATTCTTTAATATAGCATAGTATAGCATTCTTTATTATAAAATAGATCATAAAATAATAAATTAGCCTTCTAAGAACATGGAGTCAGATTCATCATTTCCTTTCCTCATCTGGGGACTCTGAAAATACCACAGGGACAGGCAGGTGCCTGTGCAGGCCCAGGAGAGCAGGGCCAGGCAGGTGCCCCTGCAGGCTGGAGGTGCCCAGGGAGCTGCAGCAGCCCCTCCAAGCCCTGGCTGTGCCCAAGGGGCCAGGGATGGCTGTGCCACCCCAAGAGCCTCATGCCCCCCTCATGCTGGGGGGCTCCCAATGAACACTCAGATCTTGTCTGGAGCTCAGCAGGAGTTGAGGGAAGGTTGGTTGGTGGCACTTGGGGACTGGTGGCCCTCTCCAGGTGGATTTGGGTGGTGGAGGGGCAGAGCTGTGCCCCACCAAGGCTTTGCCTTCCTCCCTGCACCCACCTGCCAGCAAATTCCCTTTTAATATTCCTGCCAGCTCCCTTCCCCATGACAGCCAGGGGATGCTGCTGTGCTTTATTGCCACCACATTAATGAAAAGGCCATTGCAGCTGAGGCTCCTTTGGTGACTTGGAGATGGATTTCCTCTTAAGGCGAGCAAAATGAGCCATCCCCAGCCTGCCTGGAGATAAGGAATGCTGAGGGATGCTTGGGACTGGAGCATATTTTGCTGGGTGGAGGCCATCCTTCTGCCTGACGAGTTGTTTAAAATCCTGCAGGTTGTCCCTTCTTGTCAGGCACAGCTATGGATGGGGCAGGTGGGGCTTTTTGAGTCATTGGAAGGGACCTTAAAGCTCATCCAGAGCCACCCCTGCCATGGCAGGGACACCTTCCCCTGTCCCAGGCTGCTCCAAACCCCATCCAGCCTGGCCTTGGACATTCCAGGGATCCAGGGGCAGCCCCAGCTGCTCTGGGCACCCTGTGCCAGGGCCTGCCCACCCTCCCAGGGAACAATTCCCAATTCCCAATATCCCATCCATCCCTGCCCTCTGGCAGTGGGAGCCATTCCCTGTGTCCTGTCCCTCCATCCCTTGTCCCCAGTCCCTCTCCAGCTCTCCTGGAACATCACTGGCAGAGATCTGAGCTCTCTATGAAGCCTTCTCCAGGGCACTGAGGATCTCACCAGAGCTTGGGAGGAGAAACCCCCTCAGCCCTTGGGGGTCCAGGTCTCCTTGGGATGCCCCAGCTCCTGGAATGTGTCCCCCCGGGCAGGCAGAGCTACTCTGGCAGCTGAGGAGGGCTGGGAGCAGCAGCAGGGGGGGCAGGGGCTGCTGCTCCCCTCCCCAGAGGTGCAGGGAGGTGCCAGCCTGTACCAGCACAGTGTTGGGAGCACTGGGCTGCTGCCACCCACACCTGCTCCAGAGCCACAGCAGGGACCTCACATCCTGATCAAAGCTTTTGTGCCTCTTTCCACCTGGATTTCCGTGCTGCAGCAGCTTTCTGAGCAGGGTTGGTTGCAGGTTTTCCTCTCTGACCTTTCCCATCTTCATTTCTTGTAAGAGCTTAAATGAGAGATACAGGACTCCAGGAGCTCTCCAAAATGCAGTTTATTGTATCCAAAATGCAGTTTATTGTATCCAAAATGCAGTTTATTGTATACAAAATGCAGTTTATTCCATCCAAGAGGTTACAGCAGTCCAGGGTTGTGGGTGACAGAGCTGTGCCCACAGCTGTCAGCTCCAGCTGCAGGCAGGCCTGGAGCCCTTTGGTTTTGGTTACAATGCATTTTATCCTTTTCTTTTGGTTACAATGCATTCTATACTTTTCTTTGCTGAGCATCTTAATACAGTAGAACCAATCTCTACCTTAACTATTATCTATAGCCTATCATAACTACTGTAATTACCATATTCATGTTGCTATTCTCCAATCACTCAAAGTCAGTACATTACAGTTTAAGCTGGAAGTTGTTTTTCAGTTTTCTTGCAGTGGAAAATTCTGAGACCTTTTTTCCACTTGCCACATTTGCTGCCTGGTTTGCCTGTGCTCTCTTTCTGCTTGGTACAAACATCTTCTTGTTTGGGGTGGGTTTATCCTTTGCTCTAAGCCATAAAAACCCCTTCTAACTCACACACCCTTTGCCTACTTGGTTAGCCAGTGAGACTGGCTCAGCAATTCTTTTCTTCTAGATCAAAACTTGCTTCCATCTCTGTTCCTTCTTCAGACTCTACATTTAAAAATCTTTCTGCCAAGCACACAAATCTGTGAGACTTTCTTGTCAAACTTTCATCCTTCCCAACAATTTCTTGTCTGCTGGCTCTTCCAGCCTGTGCTTGAAGCATCACAGACCACTGAGCACATAAAGCTCCATGGGAACCTCCAGGTGAGGATGTGCAGGGAAGCAAAAAAGAAACAGGAGGTTCCTATGAGCAGCAGCTCAAGCCTTCCCTGCAATCCCACGGAGAGCAGCCCCCAGAGCTGCAGGGCAGTCAAGGAAGGGGCAGCCAAGGGAGACTCTAAAATTGTGCATCTTCAGTATAAGGTGTCAGATTGCCCACAGCAGCTGAGGCTGCCCCTGCATCCCTGGCAGTGCCCAAGGCCAGGCTGGACAGGGCTGGGAGCAGCCTGGGACAGGGGAAGGTGTCCCTGCCATGGCAGGGGTGGCACTGGATGGGCTGTAAGGTCCCTCCCAACCCAAACCATTCCATGATTCTCTGCTAGGTTGGATCCCAGCATTCAGACACAGGGCAGAGGCTCTGGAAGGACTCAAAGTGGTGCTGAGTCCACCAGAGTTTGGCCTTCCTGCTGAATTTGATGCATGTTGTTCATTTTCGCACACTCCTACTGCAGAAAGGCTGGGTTTAAAAAATAAGGAGGGGAAAAGTTTCCTATCTGCTTTAAATCAAAATAAATCCAGAGCAGAGAAGGCCTTTTGTAAGGTCTGCTGAGTTAATGGATTCATAATGACTTTTAAAGCTTCACTTGGGTAAGAAATACTGTTCATTTCATAATTGCATATAAATATACTTTCTCATAATCCAGGACAGCATAGCAAAAGGAAATCTACTGGCTTAATTATAAATCTTTTTATTAGCTGGAACCCCGCTGGAATAAAAAAAAAAAGCACCACATATTGTTTTTATCTAGGAGGAAAAGCATGGGGAAAGGAGGGAGGGGGATGTCTTGGGAATGAGTTATGAGGAATTAAACAGGAAAGAAAACAACTGTGACTGCTGGGGCTGGGGGCAGCAATGCAGGTACCCAGGGCTGCTCTGGGCACTTTTCCCATTGATCCATGGGCATGGAGCATTCCCAGCTGGCCTTCCCCGGGAGCCAGCACAGCAGATCAATCCTCCAGCCAGTCAGTGCCTTTCCCAACGTGTATTTTTTTATCTCTTTGACCCACTGTGACCCCAGCTGAAGCAGATTTGTTTCTCCTTAGCTCCTGTCCACCTTGCTGGCACGGGCAGATTTCTCATTTGGAGCTGGAACAGGAAGCCAAGGTGGAGGGAGGAATCAGAGACCTGCTGGTACTTCGTGAACCTGGGGATGCACAGACACCTCTGGGCATGCACAGACACCTTGGGGGTGTGCCCTGGCTGGGAGGTGCCACCTGTGCCTGGGTGGGTGTCCCAGAGCAGGGGGATGCTGGGGATGGCTGGCACTGGTTTTTCTCTGGGATGCTGGGGATGGATGACACTGGCTTTTTCTGGGATGCTGGGGATGGGTGGCACTGGTTTCTCTGGGATGCTGGGGATGGCTGGCACTAGGATTTTCTCTGGGATGCTGGGGATGGCTGGCACTGGTTTTTCTCTGGGATGCTGGGGATGGGTGACACTGGCTTTTTCTGGGATGCTGGGGATGGATGACACCAGGGTTTTTCTCTGGAATGCTGGGATGGCTGGCACCAGGATTTTCTCTGGGATGCTGGGGATGGGTGGCACTGGTTTTTCTCTGGGATGCTGGGGATGGGTGACACTGGCTTTTTCTGGGATGCTGGGGATGGATGACACCAGGGTTTTTCTCTGGAATGCTGGGATGGCTGGCACCAGGATTTTCTCTGGAATGCTGGGGGTGGGTGGCACTGGTTTCTCTGGAATGCTGGGGATGGATGACACCAGGATTTTTTTCTGGGATGCTGGGGATGGATGACACTGGCTTTTTCTGGGATGCTGGGGATGGGTGGCAATGGTTTTTCTCTGGGATGCTGGAGGTGGGTGGCACTGGCTTTTCTCTGGGAAGCAGCAGGGCTGAGCCATTCTTTGGTCGTTTACTGGAGCAGAGCTTTGGGATGGCTGCAGCTCCTCCCTGGGAGCTGGGCTGGGAGCTGAAGGCCCGGGGCCCATCCATCATTCCCTGCTCCCCTTCCGGGGAACGCGGCACCCAAGCGCTGCTTTTAAAAACAAAAAGGGAACTAATTAGGCGCTTAAAGGTTGAACAGCCCATTTGCACCTGATGGAGACAAACGAGGCTGCCTCGTGCCCAGGAAAGCCGGCGCTGCTCTCCTGCTCCCAGGTGCCTCGTTCTGCAGTTCTGGGCCGCTGCAAACCCTGGCACTGCCAGGCACCCTCTGCCTCCTGTGCCTGCAGAGCCGGCCCTGGCACCCCTGCTCAGGGAATGGGCTGCGAGAGGTCCCTGGGCATCCCCAGACCCCCAGCTCTGGTGAGGGAGCTGGGAAAGGGGCTCAGCCTGGGGGAAAGGAGGCCCAGGGGGGCTCCTCTCACTCTCCACAGCTCCCTGGCAGGAGGGGACAGCCAGGTGGGGCCAGGCTCTGCTCTGAACCGATGGGAGGGTGACAGGACACCATTTTGAAGTGCAGCAGGGCAGGTGCAGGCTGGGCACCAAGAGGAATTTCTTTGGAGAAAGGCTGATCAGACACTGGAATGGGCTGCCCAGAGAGGTGGGGGAGTCCCTGTCCCTGGAGGTGTTTGAGCAAAGACTGCACAAGGCACTAAGCACCATGGTCTGGCTATGTGGTGGTGGCTCACAGGCTGGATTCTCTGATCTCCAAGGTCCTTTCCAACCTCAGTGATTCTGCGGTCTCTGTAAATCCTCCTCGCTGTGCCCTTTAGCCCCACTGTGATCACTTTAATCTTCAGAGCCAAAGCCAAGCCCAAGAGCCTCCTGCTGCTACCCCTGGTCTTGCTCCCCCCTGGATTTGGGTGCTGGTGGCCTCTGAGTTGTGTCTGAGATCAAATACAGCTGCTAAGTGGGAAATCTGAGGGGCTACAAGCAACTTCAGCTGAAAGAATGTGTCATATTCTCTCTCTCTCTGGATACAACCCAGTTCTTCGAGAGAATTTAAAGTACCAGCATGGCTGGGCAAATAATTTCCCTGTTTATTTTGCCTTGTGTGTTGAGAAATCTGATGTTAATTTGTTCCTTTTTAGAGGAACCCAAGAATGTTTTATCCAAGCTAAATTCTCAGCAGTTTTGGCCAGATCTTCCCTGGGACTTGTATGCAGTGATGGAGGTGGGAGGGAAAGGGAAAGCCAGAGCCAAAGCAGAGAATTGAAGAAAAGAAAAGCAGGGCAGGACAGTAATATGCTTTTGGATTCCTTTTTCATGTTCTGAAAAGGAAATAGGGAGGAAAAAAAAAATCATCTCTTCTCCCACCCTTCCCTCCAGACCATGGAATTAAATCTATAACCATTAGAGAAACATTTTGACCCAGACATCTTTTTTTCTCTCCTCTCCTTTTCCGCATTCAAAAGCCTCCAAAGTGTCAGCATGTTTCCATGCAGGCGAGATGTGCATTGCATCTAAACAACATCATGTCAGTGTGGTGGAGAAAATTCCCACTGAGGGCCCTGCAGGTCAAAGCAAGCTAATGTATGATGCCCTCCCTTGCACTGCTGAGCGTGAGTTGTGCTGATAAGGCTCCGTTCTCTGTGTCTATTAAATCTTCTCTCCTGTATAAGCAATGCAGGCACAGAGTTATTTACTTGTTTTTCTGGCCTTCCTCCCCCTGTAAATTGTCATCCTTGAGCAGGGGGGACCTGCTCAGCCAGGGGAGCTGGTGGTGGCCATCCTAGCTGGTTTTATTTTATTTTTATTCTGGTTTTTTCCCTCTCTGTGACACTGGTAAGTTGTGTCTGGTTGCTTTATGTGCTGCTGTGACTTAGCTCGAGGGCCTGTCCTCACCTAGCACCGGTGATTCCTCCCTCCCTGCTGTCATGGGTGTGAGGTGAGTGCTGGCTCCCTCTCAGCTCCTTTGGGAAGTGGCTCTGGGAAGCAGCTGATATTTCACCACTTTTGATGTGCAGGATTTTTTTGGAAGTGTGAAAAATGCCAATCACTTGTTTTTAAAAATTTAAAAGTTTAATAGTAATAAGATGGTTATAAAAATAGCAATATAATTAGAGTAATAAAAATATTGGACAATTTGAATTAGGACAATATGAGACAAAAGAGACAAAGAGTTAAAGACAGTCTGGATACATCTTTCTGGGCAAAATAAGCCCAAAAAAGGACTCAGGTTAACAGAAGATTAACCCTTAAAAGCAACAGCCTGTTGCATATTCATACACCTCATACATGATGCATGAATTCCATTCAAACACAGGATTCTGTCTGGGCAGTGTCAGCTTCTTCCTCTGAATCCTAACAGTGTCCTTAAGTCTGAGCAAGGCAGGAAGAAGTTCGTTTCTTCTGATAAGACCAATCAATTCTTTTTCTCTGAAAGATTCAGGTGTCCTGTGGCTGCTCTCTCAGTGTGAGTCCTTTCTCAAAAAAAGTATCTTACATACATAGTTTCTATTTTAACATTTTGTTATAACCTAAAACTATACTTAACACAGTACTTAAGAAAATTAGTACAGCATAACTTTCTAACACAACACATATAATATTCATTTGAATATTTGCCAAAAGCCAATCATACAATACACATTTTTCACAGAAGGGAGCTGATTGGTTGGGAATTGTTCCCCTTGACCTTCACCCTCTCCATTTTGCACTCATCCTGCACTGCCAGGGCACTGAGTCTCTCCTCACGTTGCTGCTGCTCAGTGCAGGCATTTTGGTGCCCTTTTCCTATTTTCTGAGTCTTTTTTTGTCGCAGCCTCGGGGGTACCTGGGCTAATGAGGAATGTCCCCTCGGTGGGTGGCAGTGCAATGCTTCCAGCCCAGCCGTGCCACAGGCCTGGCTCATTAAGCACGGCTGCACCAGCAAGGAGGGACACAGGTCGAGCTGTGAAAGCTGCTCAAGTGGGGCTTTTTTAGGGAACTGCTGGAGAGGCCCTGGGGACTCATTATGTGCTGCCAGTGGTGCAGGGGTGAGTTGGCTGCAGATCTGTTGTTCCGTGTAAACAGGTACACAGGGAGGATCTCCTGTGCCTGCTGCAGGAGCAGAAGGATTGGTGGTCACAGGGAACTTCCAGGGTTTTGGGCAGGAAAGGTTAAAAGCAGGAAAAGAGGAGATTCTTCTGTATTGAGGACCTGCTGTTCCCTGGGCAAAGAGGGCGATGACTGAGCAGGTGAGGGGCTCTGAGAGCTCACACCGTGGGGATAAGGACGTGTCTTTAGGAGTGATGGAGGGAGCAGAAGAAACAAGGGAAGATAGCCAGATAGACACCTTTAATCTTTTGTATTAACTGAGTCTTTTTGCCTGTGGATTTGGGGAAGGCAGCTGGCTGCTTTAGAGCCAGGCTGGCAAATGAAAAAAGGGATGACAGGAGATCTCTGATGCTGAGAGTGGATAATGCTTGGAGGGGACAGCACTGGGGAAAGGATGAGCAGTGAGGAGGGCGGGGGAGTCACCAACATCTGCTCTCACGCTCAGTCTTCACACTGATCCCTCCTCGAATCTGCCAATCTGCTCCTCTAATCCCTAAATCCCAGCGATCTGTGCAGCCCCCGCCCGGACATCCAGCCCTGCAATCTGCCCGTGCTCAGGGAGCAGCTGCCGGGCAGGAGGAACCCAAATGAGACACTGCCCTTGTTGTCAGACACTGCTGACTCTCCCCACCTGGCTGAGAGAGGCAGGCACAGGAATTAATCAAACAAGCAGCAGCAGCTGTGAGGAACAGCTCCCAGTGGGTCCCGAGGCAGCGGGTTCAGCTGCGTTTGGGGTGGGGAGCAGTCAGCCCACATGTGAAAAACACCTTCAGGCAACAGTGAAAATGTAGAAAGTGTAATAAAGGACAAGAGGAGGCAAGGACCACAGAGCAAAGGTTATTAGGATGCATCTTGGTGCTCAGCCAAGATCTCCCTGTTATCTTCAGAGATACCCCTTAAATACCTTTTCATTACCTCAGCCTGTTGCATATTCATAAACCCTTATGCATAGTAAACTTTTCCCCAAACTAGTTTACATGTTCCAAGAGTTGTTTAGCATTGCTTCTCCTTGGATCTGCCTTTTTTAGAACATGTGTATTCCTTGGTTGTGGTTTTAGTCCTTTTTGATCCCCTCCAGTTTTGGGCCCTGGTCCTCACTGCCTTCAGCCAGTGAGTGCTGATGGTTGGCAGATCTGTCCAGGTGTTCTCATCCTGTGTGCATTGGGTGTGATCCCATCCCAGCAGGCATTCTAACACAAGCACACTTATTTCCCTAAGCTTAACAACAGAAATAAAAACAATATCTTTATAGCAAAGTTACTTTAATACCACTCATGTAAAATCCATTTTAATATTTGCAAAAAAGCCGATATTATAATATGTATCTATAACACACAAGATATTAGATATAGATATTCACATGTTGGATAAACAATCTCCAAACCACATTCCAAAGCAGCAAACACAGGAGAAGCAATCAGATAATATTATTTTTTCTTTTCCTCTGAGGCTTCTCAGCTTCCCAGGAGAAGAAATCCAGGCGAAGGATTTATATGACAGTGACACACAGGGACATCCCATGCTGGGGGCTTGGTTCACATCCTGCACTGGGCTGGACAGGGAGCAGTGCAGGTTTCTGGGGAAGAGAGGGACATTCCCTGCAGGAGAGGCATATCCATGCCTGCTGCAGGGCTGGGCCCTCCCCACGGAACACATTTGTGTTATTTTAAGGCTTTAAGTATTTCTGTTTTCCAAAGCTCACGTGCCGGGCTGTGGGTCCTTCAGGTCCTCCTGGGCCCCTAAACAAACCCCAGGCTGGTGCAGCAGAGCTCAGGGATGGAGTAGCACACATAAAATCCCAGTCCCTCTTCTTAAGGAAATGCGAGGTCCTTTAGGAAAAGCTCAGCTGTCTGCATTGAAACCTGTTGGCATGGAAGAAGTGCCGAGATGCCACCTGTCATCTCTTTAGCACCTCGTCAGTGGCTGAAGCCTCGTGCCCAACCACAGGGGCTATTAGGGAATAGCTCAGCAGCTATTTTTACACTCCAGCCAGCTCTCTCGAGTGTGATTTTTCCCGAAGATTTTTCTCCCCCTCTGTCCTCCCAAAATTAGCTGAATTTTGACACAAAAGAAGTGGTTGGAAAAATACCATGCAGAGAGGCCTCAAACCTTTCCTGACTCCTGGAAATGTGTGCTGAAGAAAAATGTCTGTGCCAGGAAGGAAGGGAAGGGAAGGGAAGGGAAGGGAAGGGAAGGGAAGGGAAGGAAAGGAAAGGAAAGGAAAGGAAAGGAAAGGAAAGGAAAGGAAAGGAAAGGAAAGGAAAGGAAAGGAAAGGAAAGGAAAGGAAAGGAAAGGAAAGGAAAGGAAAGGAAAGGAAAGGAAAGGAAAGGAAAGGAAAGGAAAAAGGAAAGGGAAAGGAAAGACCTTTGGTTCCTTCCCCTTCTTGGGCAGGACCAGAGGAATGAAAGACCCTTTAGAGCTGAGGCTGGCCATGCTCAGCTGGCCCCTGGGGTCCTGTGCCATGCTCCCAGCCCATGCAGAGCCAGGCAGTGAGAGCAGAAACAGCTCAGGAATACCAACAGGCCTGGCTGGGTTCCCAGCCTTGGGGCCAAAGCACAGACCTGAGGTGGGTGGCAGGAGCTGAGCAGCAAAGCTCACACAAGGAGGGGTGCTTGCCCTGGAACCTGGTACCTCACCTCAAATCCTCACTCAGGACTGAGGTGGCAGTGTCAGAGCCTGGTTTGTGGGTGGGGAGGTGGTGAATGAGCAGCTCTGGCCAGGATGAGCAGGCTGGGAATGCTCCCATGGCACTCAGCCTGCTGCCCAGAGCTGCCTGTGGAACAGAGGAGCATTGGCATTCTTCAGGGCAGGGCAAAATTCAGAATCTTCCCTGAATTCAGCTTTAAACAAAGCTTGTTTGCAGACATTTCCTCATCTCTCCTTCCCTGCTCTGGCTCCACAGGTTCTGCCAAGTCTGGGGAAATCTGAGTCAGTTCTGGGTGCAGGAGCTGTGTGGAGTGGCATTATCACACCCCTGCCAGTGTGTCTCAGTTGAAAAGGGTACAAAAAGTGCATTTTCGTCTCTCCTCCTTGCTAACAAAATTAAGGCTCCTTCTTGCTCTCCTATGGCTAAATCAGCTGAAGCCTTCCCTTTTGTTTAGGTAACCTTCTCTTATATTAAACATATACCCAGCAAGCCAGATTCATTACTTATTAATTTACAAAGTGGTAAATTTCAAAGCTGTCATAATGCTGAAGTCATGTTCACTTTAGTTATTCTGCATAATTAATTACAAAGTAATAATTTGTACATCATGATATTTTCATTCCAACATGAAAGCCAAAGTCTGGGAGCCGTAACAGCCTCAGGCAGCAGTGAGGGCTGAAGGAGGTTTCCAGACGTGCCTGGCTGAGGGGAATATCAACTCAGCCTCACTTCTGGCCTTCTGGGGAGGTTCTTTGTCAGAACCCAGCACATTGCTCTGGCTGCCCTGGAGGACTTGAGACCCCGGCAGAGGGCTCAGAGACCTTGGCACGGAGTCAAAGACACCTTCTCTCAACAATTCCTGCAATCCCCTCTCCTGCCAGTTCTCTAGTTTCTCAAGTTTCTTCCGTATATCTCCCCAAGATTTCCCTACAAATTGTGTTTTTAATAATGCCTCCCCTACGGGTGAATTTGGATCAACTCTTGAATACATTTGCAAACCTTTCCTCAATCTCTCTAACCATTCGGTAGGAGTTTTGTCTTTCCCCTGGCATTCTCCAAACACTTTGCTAATGTTCTGCCCTCAGGGTACAGCCTCCTGAATCCCCTGTATGATAATGTTTCTTAAATCAACCATGTGTCACCGACCCTCTTCTGTTTGAGCATACAGGCCTTTGATTTGGCCATTTCTGATCCCCAGTTAAATCTTGGGGATTCCAGTGTTCCCATTCTCTTATGCCAGCTTGTCTTATCATCTCTCTTTCGTCAGTAGTAAACAAAATTCTCAATATGGCTTGCATCTCATCCCATGTAAAGACACTAGTCCCCAGAAACTGGTCTAACCAGTACCTTTGATTTTAACCCTTGGAAACAATTACCAACTTTGTGTGAAGAGTTACAAGCCACAAGAGTTTGAATAGAATGATATTTCACCAGGTGAAAATGTAGAATTTTGGGGTTTTTAGAATGGAGGTTTAAGAGGCAAGATGGAGGAATCTGGGCATGTTCTGTCTTTCTCCTTCTTCTTGGCCTCAATCTTCTGCTGTGATGGTGCCACTTCTGGATTGGTTTAGAGTAGAGACAGACTGTCTAACATAGGTGATGGGTATTGGAAAATTATTGCAAATAAAGTACAGGTAGTTTTTAGTATAAAAAGCCAACACTGCCCTGAGGGTGGTCAGTGTGTGCCATGAACTGACCTGCCAGACAGAGAGAGACAAGGCATTGGATAAGAGCAAATAAACAACCTTGAGAACCAGAGCCAAGGAACTCTGTCTTCTTCTTCTTTGGTCTCAGGGCTGGGAAAAAGAGACTTTCCAACACCTCAGGGTCATCTCAACACCAGAGACCTCATCAGTTCTTCTTCCCTCTCAGTGTAATGACCTCTCCCCTGTGGTGAAGGGAGGAGGTGCAAAGGAGGATTTGTACCATGAGAGCAGTGAACACCCCCTGAGCCCAGGTGGGCACCACAGGTGAAGTTTTAACGTGCAAGTGGAGAAATCCTGGTGTGTGCTCAAGGACAGCCTGTGCTTGCTTTAATTGCCTGGCCAGAGGTGATGAATGGATCCCTTTGGATCTGGGTCCTTCTCAGAGCGGGCAGGTCCAGTCTGATGTCACAGCCAGGGCACAGTGGGCCATGGGTCACTCGTGTTTTACTGCCCATGTCCCGCCTGCCCTGCTGGGAGCCTCCTGTGCAGCACCAGGAAAGGGTAAGACCATCAATCTCCCAGAGCCAAATCCAGCTCTGAGCTGGAGCTCGCTCCGTTGGGAGCATCACTTACCAGTCCTACTGCAGGAAAATATCTCCTGTGACAAGTCTAATTCATTAATTGTGGTTGATGATGTCACATGCAATTGGAATGGCGAAGGGGATGTGAACAGGGAGGGCTGGGAGGATTTCCCAACTTCCTGCACTTCATGTCCTTCAGCATAGCCAGTCCTGACATCCCATTAGCAGGGAAATGCACCCGGGCTCCTCCAGCAAAGCCTTTGCAACCCTCTGGAATCAGGGCTGCAATTCTGATGAAGTCTGCCCATGTTGATTTCCTGGGAAAACAAAAACAAGATATTGAAAGCAAACAACTTTCAAAAATTGAGTGGTGTAATGGTAAACTTATAATATTAATATAATATAATATAATATAATATAATATAATATAATATAATATAATTATAATAGAAACTTATAAGTTATTCTGATGAAGTCTGCCCATGTTGATTTCCTGGGAAAACAAAAACAAGATATTGAAAGCAAACAACTTTCAAAAATTGAGTGGTGTAACGGTAAACTTATAATATTAATATTAATATATAATATAATATAATATAATATAATATGTAATATAATGTAATATAACATAACATAACATAACATAATATAATATTATAAGTTATTCTGATGAAGTCTGCCCATGTTGATTTCCTGGGAAAACAAAAACAAGATATTGAAAGCAAACAGCTTTCAAAAATTGAGTGGTGTAACAGTAAACTTATAATTTGGGAATGGTTGTTGCATTCTCCATTGCAAAGATCAATCTATAGCCTTTGTGAGCTGGTGAATTAGCCCAGTCTTGAGAACTTATTTTAATCACTTGACGCTAATCTCATTTCCAAGCCTGAAAACAGCCCCAAACATTGAAATTATATGTTAATATAGCAAGATTGACAAAAGGAAGCTGCTTGTATCGACTTGGAATTAATGAAGCAATTCAGCGATGAACAATATCGCTGGCAGGAGGTGTTAAGGAGAATTGTTGCAGTTGTTAAATTTTGGCACTGAGAGGTCTCATTGCTCTGAGGAGACGGTCGGATCACAGCGAAATGAAAATTACCTGGGAACTTCACAGGGTTTTAGTTATTCTGAGTCATTTTATAAGGAGTGCAGCAGAAAACAGGGAAATGCAGGTGGGGGGACTCCTGGTTATCCATGAGTGCTTTTCTGCACTGCTGAGGGAAGAATCCTCTCTGCAGTTCTGTGTTGGGGTGGAAATAACACTTTGCTCATCCAGGCTGGGCTGTGCCCCACTCCAGCCCCAAGGATGAGCTCAGTTTTACTCTGTGTTACAGCAAAGAGCTCTGGGGCAGAAGGGCCCTGACCATCCCAAGCTGTGAATTTGCATGTCCTGAGACAGAATCACAGAACCTCCTTGGCTGGTGATTGGAGGGACCCACAGGTTCACATCCAGCCCAGCTCCTGGCCCTGCCCAGACCCCCAGCAACCCCACCCTGGGCATCCCTGGCAGTGCTGCCCAAAGGCTCCTGGAGCTCTGGCAGCCTCGGGGCTGTGCCCATTCCCTGGGCAGCCTGGGCAGTGCCAGCACCCTCTGGGGGGAGAGCCTTGCCCTGATCTCCAGTCTAAACCCCTAAACCTCCTGTCCCTGTCCCAGGGCAGAGATCAAAGCTGCCCTCAGGAGGAGCTGTAGCCCCTGAGCTCTGCCCTCATCTCCTCCAGCTGCACAATCCCAGTGCCCTCAGCTGCTCCTCCTGTGGCTCTATTCCCCTCCACATCCTTCCTCGTCCCCATGTCCCTCCTTTGGATGCTCTTTAACACTTTTTCATCTCATGCTGAGGTGCCCAAAGCTGCCCCAGGTCTGGAGGTGAGGCTGCCCCAGCCCAGAGCAGGAGCATCCCTTCCTCACCAGGCTGAGGATGCTGGGCCTCATTGTCCCCTCCTGGAAGTGCCAGGTGTGTGTTCCCAGCTGCTTGTGGCTCAGGTGTGTCCCCCTGCACAGCTCTGCAGGGCTGTGGAAAGCTTTGCTTTGCTGTGGGCTCCCCTTTTGTGGGACCCAGTTTTGTTTGGGGCTCCTTGCACGGCCTGGTTGGCAGCTTTGGCTTTCTGCAAAGTGCTCGTGGTTTGTGGGGCTGCTGACAGCTCCAAAGCATTTCACCTTCCCCAGAGCTCAATTTGAGCTGCTTGGTGGTGTCAGCAGAGTGAGGGCTTGGAGGAACCTGAGCCAGGCTTTGATTCCTTGACCGGTGATCCAGCCCAGCCAGGAGGCACAGAGCATAAAGCTGCATGTCAGGAGAAAAGCAAAACTTGTTAAGAAATAGAGTTTCTGTTCTTTGGAATGAAATTCCTCAGTAAGACTGCAGATAAAGATGCCAGGATGTGTTGCTGCTGTTAACATCTCGGGGCTTTGAACTCGTACATGCAATACTTGAGAGACAATTTGGAGCAACTGAATTCAAGACACAGCAAAAATGCTTTAGAAGCTGCTCTCTGACAGTGATAAACATGTGAAACGGGGAGGGAAGTGCCCAGTGGATTTTGAAGTAGCTGCTGGTGAATCTGTTCCTCCAAGGGAGCCGGAGTTGAAAGTTGGAGCTTGTTTGCCAATTATTGACTCGCTGATTGATGGCTTAGGAGGATGAAGGAGGCATGAAAACAGCAAGTTTCCCTCCAGATGAGGGGGATTCCAGGGTGGGGCAGGACCACCACAGGCAGTGGTGGTTCTCCCTTTCCTCAGCTGGAAATCACATCTGGTTTGGGAGCGTGCCTTTCCTCAGTGTCCTGGGAGCACAGACATTGATGTCCACTCACACACAGGTTTCTGCTCATCAGTCTTCAGCTTCAAATGGATTTCGTGGTTCCTGGTGTTAATCTGTGCTCAGAGGCTGCAGAAAAGTGCCTGTGCTGCTTCCAGGTGTGCCCACACTGCAGCCTGGGGTTTTAGGGATTGAGGAGATTGGCAAAGTTCTCTTTGTTTTCCTTTCCTTCGCAGGAGGAGGGGCCAGGGCTGCCTCTTATCCCACTGGTAGTTTTTCCTAGAGCTCTCTAAGTGAGAAAGCTTTGTTGAGGTAAAATACACAGCACTTTGAAATTACAGCTTCTTCAGGTTTGGTACCTGGCTGAGGGTCCCAGCAGGCTGGGGGGTCTGTTCTGGTTGGAAATTAAATACAGGTGGTTTATATTCACCAAGGTGAAGTTTCCTGTTGATCTGTCAGGAGTATACTGCAAACAAAATGTTTATTTTTAAATCTCAAAGTGACTAAAAAAGGCAGATAACATTTTTTTCCTTGCAATAAAGGATGTTGGGGTTGAAAATACTTTCATTTCATGAGCTGAAGGTGTTCTCTGAGTGTAGCTCAGATTTGTAAAATTACTTTACTCTCTCTGACTTTTTTTACTTGTCACTCCCCCTCAAAAACCTGAACTCTCTGAAAATGTCAGTTTGGGGAAGCACTCTTTGAATTTTGGGCTGGAGAAAATTCCGAATCTTCCTGTGAAAGTGTCTGTCAGGATCTTTATCACTGTGCTCTGCCCATGGCTCCCACTGTCTCCTCATTCCCTTGGTTCAAGGCACCACAACCACATTTTGATGGTGAACGAGAGTTTGTCTGAGGTCATGGAGTGAATCCATGGTGTGGGAATCCACAAAATCAGAGGGTTTTGGGAAAGCTGCAAAAGGCAGGCTTCAGAGGCAGTAGAACTGTGATTAGAGCTAAGCAGCAGCCATGAGATTGGTCAGCAGAAAAATTATTTTAAAAGTAGAAAAGCAAAGACAAATAGAACAATGGTCTGTGTATTAACGCTTGTCTAGAATAACTCTCTAAGCTACAGAAAAGTTTATCTAGCAAGATATTAGGAAGGTTGAAGCTTAATAATGGAGCTCTGTGTGTTGTGTTTTAAGGCTTAAAGCAGGTATTGTATTTGAAATAAGCAAGCATTGTTTAACCAAAGGTATGTGTGCTTATAGTGGTTAGACAGAACTACTGTCAATGTGCTTTTGCTTTGTGTGATTGGTCAAGAAGCTTATAAGGTAAGTTGTAACATTAAATTCTTGGTCTGCTGCCTGGGATGTGAGCTGGTGGCACCTTCCCATTGCCATAACCATGGAATGAGACTGATGCTGGAAAATAAAACAGCTCAAGGCAGTTCCACAGCAATCCCATCCCGTTCGTGATTTGTACAGAGGCCCCTGCCAGCGATACCATGGCTCAGGTGGGACCTCAGTTCAGAGCAGCTGTGGCCAGGCCTTGGCTTTTAACCATGACCCCATCCCTCTGTCCTGAGAATTCAACTGATTTGGGATCAGGGCCACAATGTGGGATGAGGGTGGAGTGTAAGGAGTGCTTTTGGTGGAAGGTTTGAGATGGAACTGAGACCTTCACCTGGCACTTATTCCTGGGTGCTGCACAGCCTGTGGCCAGGGGCAGCATCTCTGCTCCTGGAAAAATGGATGTTCTGTGCTTTGGCACCCCAAAACTCGTCAGGAGGAGCTCCTGACAGCAGCTGGACATGAGCCAGCACAGTGCCCTGGTGGGCAAGGAGGCCAAGGGCTCCTGGCCTGGGTCAGGAATGGTGTGGCCAGCAGGAGCAGGGAGGTCACTCTGCCCCCATGCTGGCACTGGTGGGGTCACACCCTGAGTGCTGTGCCCAGCTCTGGGCCCTCAGCCTGGGAAGGACCTTGGGACACTGAGCACATCCAGAGGGGCTGGGAACACAAACCCTGTGAGGAACCCCTGAGGGAGCTGGGGGTGCTCAGCCTGGAGAAAAGGAGACTCAGGGGTGCCCCCATCACTCTGCACAGCTCCTGAAAGGTGCCTGTGCTCAGCTGGGGCTGGGCTCTTTCTCCAGCAGCACTGACACAACCAGAGCACACAGCCTTGAGCTGCACCAAGGGAAATACAGGTTGGTATCAGGAAAAAGTTTTTTACAGAAGGAGTGATAAAGTTCTGGAATGTTCTGCCCAGGGAGGTGGTGCAGTCCCCATCCCTGGGTGTGTTTAACAAAGCCTGGATGTGGCACTGGGTGCCAGGGTTGAGTTGAGCTGTTGGGGCTGGGTTAGACTCCATGATCTTGACGGTCTCTTCCAACCTGGTCATTCTGTGAATTCTGTGGGTGTCCCCAGGATGAAATGTGCCATGAAATGCAGCTCCACACTCTGGCAGAGGCTCTCCAAGGGGCAGCTGCAGCATGGGGAACACGGATGGATTGTGCTGTGTGATTCCAGTGATCCCTGTCCGTTCCCAGGCTCCCACAGCAGCCTGGGAAAGGCACGTTGGTGATTCATTCAAGCTACCTCAGCACATCAGAGCCTGCAAGGAGAGGAAAAATATCCTCTTAAAAACAGCCTCAGCTTGCTGGAATCAGGCACAGCAGCACAGAAATTGCTTGCCCCATATGCCAGGGAAATCTGGTGCCTCTTGAATGGATCTGCTCTCACAGATTTCTGCCAAATCCCTGGCAAAGGCTCTCACTGGTTGCCTGGAGCTCAGTCCTGGCCCTTTTAGTGCCTGGATTGGTTCAGTGTTCTCTTAATTGTGACCCTCCCAGCTGGCAGGGCTGCTGCCCAGCCCATCCAGGAATTGCCATGGGATGCAGGGGTGCCCTGGCAGAACTCCCAAGGGCCAGCATCTCCAGGGAGCCATTGGCTGGCCTGTGCCTAAATCCCACTGGCATTTCTGGTGGCACTTAATAGACTTGGCGTGCCTCTGCAAGTGCAAAATGATGGCATTGATAAGGTTTAGATTGGATATGATGGAAAATTTCCTCATGGAAAGGGTGCTCAAGCTCTGGGAAAGGCTGCCCAGGGCAGTGGTGGGGTCAGCATCTCTGGAAATGTTCAAAACCACTCAGGTGTGGCCTTTGACCTTATTGCTTCTCACTGGCCAGGGTCTGTGTACAAATCACAAATGGGACAGGACTGCTAGGAATGTGCCTTGAGCTGTTTTATTTTCCAGCATCAGGCTCATTACATGGCTATGACAATAGGAAGCTGCCAGCAGCTCACATCCCAGGCAGCAGACCAAGAATTTAATGTTACAACTCACTTTATAAGTTTTTTGACCAATCACACAAAGCAAAAGCACATTGACAGTAGTTCTGTCTAATCATTATAAGCACACATACCTTTGGTTAAAACAATGCTTGCTTATTTCAAATACAATACCTGCTTGTAAGCCTTAAAACACAATGCACAGAGCTCCATTATTAAGCTTCAACCTTCCTAATATCTTGCTAGATAAACTTTTCTGTAGCTTAGAGAGTTATTCTAGACAAGCGTTAATACACAGACCATTGTTCTAGTTGTCCTTGCTTTTCTCCAGTTTAAATAATTTTTCTGCTGACCAATCTCATGGTTGCTGCTTAGCTCCAATCACAGTTCTGCTGTCTCTGAGGCCTGCCTTTTGCAGCTTTCCCAAAACCCTCTAATTTTGTGGATTCCCACAATTGCTCTCTACAGCTTCCTGAAGGGAGGTTGCAGACAGGTGGGGTTGGTCTCTGACAGAACCAGAGGACACAGTCTCAAGCTGGTATAGGTTGGATATTAGGAAAAAAAATTCACTGAAAGAATAATAAAGCACTGGAACGCTCTTCCCAGGGAGGTGGTGGAATCACCATCTCTGGATGTGTTTGAAAAAGGACTGGACATGGCCCTTGGTGCTATAGTCTGGGTGAGGTGTCAGGGCACAGGTTGGACTCAATGATCTTAGAGGTCTCTTCCAACCTCATCATCCTGTGATTCTGTGATTTGGGGACATGGTTTGGTGGTGGCCTTGGCCGTGCTGGGGGAATGGTTGGATCTGGTGATCTGAGAGGGCTTTTCCACCTTTCATGTGGGGTCTGTTGTATTCCTGGGGCTGGGCGCTCACAGAGCCTCCTGTGATGGTCCTGCTGCTCCTCAGCAGGGCTGGCTGTGCCTGGGGAGCTGCTGAGGAGCCATTTTTGAGGAAAGATGTGTCTCACATCCACCAGCACGTGTAAAACGGCCTCAACTTTACTTCCAGAATGGTTTGGGTTAGAAGAGACCATGAAAACATCTCGTTCCACCCCCTGCCATGGACACTTTCCCCTCGAGGAAGTTTTTCCATTTGGGTATTTTTTTGTACTAAAAATCAGTGCTCTGTTAGGAAAAAGCAAGAGGAGCCTTGGCAGAGCACAGGGGCTGGCAGTGAGGATTGGGAATGGACACAGGTGAGCAGTGAGAGCCCAAGGTGAGGACAGGCAGGGGAAAAAGATGTTTCTCTTTGCAGGGTCTCTTTGAAGCTAATGGAATGAGGAGGGGGGAGCACATTGTTTTTCTGCTCTGCAGGAGTTTGAATGTTAAATAAAGCGAGGCACTGAAATCCTCCTGCCAAAGGCCCAAGAGTTGGTGTTCTCAGGCACCTCTGTGTGTGTTCTCAGGCACCTCTGTGTGTCTCTGGGAGCATCACAGGAGTTTGGAGTGCAGAACCCCAGGCTGGTTTGGGTTGGGAGGGACCTTAAAGCTCATCTCAACCCCCCTGCCATGGACAGGAGCACCTTTCACCAGCCCAGCCTGCTCCAAGCTGCCACTCTGGTTTTTTAAGATTTTTCTAAGCCTTTTGATGTTTACATTCTTGTAACAAACTTTCTCACACACTTTCTGTAAATAACTCATTGTTTTGCATTCTTTTATGGAGGAGGAGAAATTTGATGGACTCTTGGTTTGTCCAGTGTCATTGGAGAGGTGGCACTGTCACCCTCCAATCCACTGTCACTTTTAGAAAACTATAAATGTTGGAGTCAGAAAATGAACTTCCCTTTTCTCTTCACCTTGAGAGCAGCAGTGTGTGTGCTTGTGTTCTTTCGTGTCCTGTAGTGACACCAACCCTATCCCACATGGACCGTTTCCTGAGCAGTCTCTGGTTTTTGCTGGCCTCCAAACTCTCCTTTCCTTGCTCAGAAATCAGGCCTGAGGGATGCTCTGTCCCCCCAGGCAGCCCCAGCATGGGCAGCCAGTCTGGGCCCTCGTGGTGCTTTTTTTCCCTTTTACTGCAATATTCAGCACCCCAATTCTCTGAGCCTTTTTCCTGCCTTTATTTTCACTGCAAAGGCACAATAGGTGTCTAAAGGTAGGAGGCAGTGGATGGGAGGTGAAGCTTTTAGGAGTCCTGGGGATAGAACAGAGCAGTTTATCCTTCTTGATATTAGTTCAGGATTTTGCTGCCTCTCTGACAAAAGAAAGTCCAGCTAGTCACTGGTTTCCCTCTGATGATTCTGGGGTTTTGTAGGAAAAGCCAATCTTTTCTTTGGTGGAAAAAGCCAATCTTTTCTTTAGTGAAAAGGCAGCTTTTCAGTCAAAGCCAGGTTTTCAGTAGGAAATGGCTGGATATTGATCATCCCAATGGAAAACCTGCCTCTGCAGCTCCTGTCACCACGGCTGGAGCCCAGGAGAAGCAGCAGCTGCCATTTCCCAGCCCCAGCAGGGTCTGTGAGCTCCAGGCAGGCACATCCACAGCCAGCATGATCCATGGCTCTGGACAAAGGCTGATAACTGCCCCTGTCCAGCTGCAATAACCTGGTGCTGCTCAGAGCTCTCTGCTGCCAGAGTGCGTTGGCTTTGGGCTGGGTGGGAAACTCGAATTATTTGTCAGATAAGAATTCAAACCTTCTCTGCTCACTGCTTAATTAGGCTGTCCACAAGCTGGGATTAAAGACTTTGCATTATTGGCTGGAGAAAAATAAAGATGGTTTAACATGATTTCAGCAAGGAATGTCCAAGAGCAGCTGTTGAACTGCCCCAAATGCTGTGTGTGAGTTGAACCCCTGACCCTGAGGCAGTGAGTTAGAGCTTGGAGATGGCTCCTGGACATTTATTCTGAGTGCTCAAGACGATGGCCCTGAACCCGACTGCTGGGGATGCTTTCTCTGAGCCTGCTTAATCGGTTTGATAGACTGTCCATCATTTATTTTTATTTATTTCCATTTAGGAGAGGGAGAATTTGTTGCTTGGGCTCTGTCAAAGAGCTGTGGGCAGTGGCAGAAAACAGCATCTGGCTTTTGCAGCCTAAAATAGACCAGGGGGTGTTTGGTACAAAGTGGGGGCATATGGAAAAGCAATAAGGGGAGGGGGCTCTCCTGTCCCAGCCCAAGCACTGCTGGGTGTTAATGGGGCTCATGCAAAGCAAGAAATTTCATCTGCTTTGAGTGGGCTTTCTGGAGAAAGATTCTGCAGATTCTGCAGAGACAAAGCCCAGGTGATCATCCCCTGAGAGCTGGGCTTGGAAAACCCCCCTCAGCTGAGGTTTAGATGTGGTTGTTTCATCTGGAGTGAAACCAACCTCCTGCTGCAGGCAGAGAACCCTCAGCTCTGATAACTCAAGGTCCTGCAGTGGGAGGGTGGCCTGGGATGGGATTTATGCTGCTGTTCTTATAAAGACTGGGGTTGGATACTGGAAAGAAATTGTTCCCTGCGAGGGAGGTGAGGTGTTGTGGTGTTGTGAGGGTGAGAGATGAGAATTTGACTCCAAGTTCTCAGAAGGCTGATATTATATTATATTATATTATATTATATTATATTATATTATATTATATTATATTATATTATATTATATTATATTATATTATATTATATTATATTATATTATATTATATTATATTATATTATATTATATATTATATATTATATATCATATCATATCATATCATATATCATATCATATATCATATCATATCATGTTAAAAGAAATTATATACTAAAACTATACTAAAGAAAGAGAAAGGCATACATCAGAAGCTAGAAAGGAATGATAACAAAAAAACCTGTGACAGACTCAGAGTCTGACACAGCTGGACTGGGATTGGTCATTAATTAAGAACAATTCACATGGAACCAATCAAAGCTGCACCTGCTGGTAAGCAACCTCCAGACCACGTTCCAAGCAATCAGATAATTATTGTTTACATTTCTGAGGCTTCTCAGCCTCTCAGAAGAAAAATCCTGGCAAAGGGATTTTTCAGAAAATATGGTGCTAGTGATGCACAGGGTGCCCAGAGATGCTGTCCATTCCTGGAAATGCCCAAGGCCAGGCTGGGCAGGGCTTGGAGCACCCCTGGGGAGTGGAAAGTGTCTCTGCCCATGGCAGGGAGTGGAAAAAGATGATTTTTAAGGTCCTTTCCTGCAGAAGCCTTTTTATGATTCTTTACTGGATTTCTAGACCAGGATACTCATAAATGGTTAAGTTGGAGTGGAGTGAAGTTGTGTTTTTCTTTTCCTCAGTGATTTGCAGGCCACAGACGGGGCAAGAGGAGAAAAGCCTCGCCTGTAGCACAGCAATAACAACTGGGAAGCAAGTGTCTGGTGATGTTCATCGTGTTACTGTGCTCCTTAAAATACATATGCCTTGAAGTCTGCCAGGCGTTTTGTTCCACAAAGCATATGGTTTAACAGATAAAATGATTTCTGACCTGGAGACCTGAACTGACAACTTTGGAGACAAACAAAAACCAGGATGGCTCCATCTGTCAGGGCTGGTTCATGTCCGTGCTGCTTACTGACATTTGTGTGTGTGCATCAGGAAAATGCTTCAGTGCCCCTTCCCCCGCCCTCCCCAGGAGCTGCTCACTGTCCACCCTCGTGTTCCTGCCTTGCTGCACGAGTTCTCCCCCGGGCCCTGGCCAGAGCTCTGTGCAAGGGCTTTGCCAACCCTGGGCCTTTGTTCCTGTAGCAGTTCCCTGCTCAGGCAGTGCTTTGGTTCCTGGGTTCAGTCTGAAGCTTTGAGCGGGGTCTTTCCTCGACATTTCCATGCTCAGGAGTTTGTCACCAGCCAAGTTAGCTCCATCCCCATCCTGGTGCCAGAGACTAATTCAGGCATGTCATTCTAATGGCAAATTCTTCTGGATAACAAAGCTCTGGGTGCTGGCCTTTGTGCTCTGCCTCCATTTCAGTTTGTCACATGTGTGCTTCTATACCCAAGATACCCCCTCAGCTTCCTGCTTTTGATAGGGCTCCATGGCCGTGTGCCACAGACATCTTTTATGGAAAATCCTTTCCTTAGGATTTTTCCTCCTGAGAAGCTGAGAGGCCTCAGGAACAAAATGTAACCAATGGTTATCTGCTGCTGTGGAATGCAACAGGTGCATCTGGGATTGGTCTCGTGTTGGTTGTTTCTAATTAATGGCCAGTCACAGCCCAGCTGTCTCGGACTCTCTGTATGAGCCACAAGCCTTTGTTATCATTCCATTCTTTTTCTATTCTTAGCCAGCCTTCTGATGAAATCCTTTCTTCTATTCTTTTAGTATAGTTTTAATATAATATATATCATAAAATAATAAATCAGCCTTCTGAAACATGGAGTCAGATCCTCGTCTCTTCCCTCATCCTCAGACCCCTGTGAACATGGTCACAGTCATGTACTTGTAGAATGAATATCCTAAAAACTTCCTGTATTACCACTGCAAGTGTCCCAGCCCTTGCAGAGGTGCTTGCTGGATCAAGGACTGAAGGCACTGTTGAGTGCAGGGGCTCAGTGATGTTCACAAAGTCTCCTCCTGCAGACCACAGGCATCCCCCAGCCTTGGCACGGTCACTGCAGCCAGACCAGGGCAGTGGAAGGGAGTGGTGGTGTCCAAAATTGATGTGCTGTCACGCCAAGCCCTTGTCCATATCTCTCTCCATCTTTGTTTTGGTCCCTTCAGGCTCTGGAAGGCCACAGTTCACTCACCCCAAAGCTTCTCCTCTCCAGGTGAGCACCCCCAGCTCTCCCAGCCTGGCTCCAGAGCAGAGGGGCTCCAGCCCTGGAGCATCTCCGTGGCCTCCTCTGGGCTCCTCCAGCAGCTCCAGCTCCTTCCTGTGCTGGGACCCCCGAGCTGGAGGCAGCTCTGCAGGTGGGGTCTCAGCTGGGGGGCAGAGGGGCAGAATCCCCCCCTGCCCTGCTGCCCAGGCTGGGGATCAGCCCAGCACAGGGGGGTTCTGGGCCAGGGCCTGTCCAGCTCTCCCCCACCTGCACCCCAAGTGCTTCTCCCAGAGCTGCTCTCCATCCCTTCATCCCCAGCCTGGAGGGATTTGTAGCTGAGGATGGGTAGGGAGCTCTGTGAGGCTTTGGGTGATGAACTTTTCCTCCTTTCCCTTCTAGAATAAACTGTCTTTCTCCTTTCCTCATTATTCTCTCGATGTCCCCATTGCCCGTGCACATGCAGGGGTAGAACAGCTGAGGGGGATTATTTCTGCTCTCACCAGCAAATCCATCCCCATGTAGTTATTTAAAGCTGAAACTAAAAAGCCAAGCAGTGTCTGAGAACAGAAGCTCTGCTAAGAAGTTTTAAGCAAACATTATTAGATATGACCTCTTATTTATGAGCGACTTTGCAAAAGGAGTCTGTTACCCTCTCACTGCCTCAGCAAAAGACCTTTTTTCCCAGCCATAATATCCCCACCAGCAATCAGTCTGATTGGAGTTTAGGATGATGCAGTAAATATACCAAAGCTGAATTTAACCAGCAGAGAAGCAAATAATAATAACTTGAGGCCTTTGGCTATAAAAATGCAGACGTTTACCTTGAATGTTGACTCAAACCATTTCAATTTTGTGCCAAATGAGGCTTGAAATGTATCACCCCATGTTCAGTGTCCAACCAATAAAAATTGCCTTAAATATTGCACCTTCCTGCTGGCAGTGCTGCAGAAGGGAAGGTTCTCTCTCTTGGTCAGGGCCCTCTGGAAGCAAGGCAATAATGATGAGGTTTGTTTGTTTATTTAGGGATCTCAGAGCAAACTGTGAATATTCACTGATGTTGTGGAGGCTTTTTTGCATTCACCTGGGCTGCACTGGAAGATAAAGCTTTGTCTTCTGCTCTGACATCTCCAAACCTGCAATTCTAGGTGGAAGGAGCAGGATATGGTGAAGGAGGAGCATGGGTAGGTAAAGGAAAGCAGCCAAAATCTTTATCTCTGCACTTTACTGAGCTTCCTGATTCATTAGCAGGCCTGATTATCCAGTTCCGTGGCTGTAATCCCTAATTAAACACCACTGCTGACAGCGTGTTTGTGCCAAGCTGAACATAAGTGGCCTCTTCTTAATAAATGTGTAAGTCTGATCTCTGCAGTGTTAACAGAGAAATGAGAGCCCCAAGTTCTTGGGGAGTGGTAATTGCCAGAGGGACTTGCTCTATTTTACCCCTTAAATGCACAGTCGATGATCATTAATGTTCAATATCCTTTAAATTGTAATTCCTTGAACCAAAAGCTTGTTTTGAAAATGGAGGGAGGCTCTGTATGAGGTGGTGATGAACCCACCTGGAGAAGAGGCCAGAGCTGGAGGTGCTGTCACTCATTGCCAGCTCCCAATTCTCTGCAGCCTCTCATGGGGACCAAAGGATGCTGGAGCAGGTGCTGATTCCTGACTGCACTGAAATCTTCTGTTGTCTTGAGAGTGGCTTAAAGATTTTGGTGCTGTTTGGATTTCTGTTCCATTTTGGGCTCTGTGTTTGGGTGGTCCACCCAAACACAAAACTATTTGTGTAAAATATTTTGCTACTATAGTAGCAATAACTATTTAGGGGACGAAATGAGGGGGATGTGCTATGGGTGGAGAGATTTTTGTACATTACATTATTTTATTGCTTTGGCAGCAAGCAGCTTTGAATTGGGTGAGACAGGACCTCACCAGCTCTGGGAGGGCTCAAACCCGGCTGCAGGAGCTCAGGTGATACCGCCTCACCCCCGTGCCCATTATTATTCTAACCTCTCCTACCACACTGCCTAAAACAGCTTCTTTACAGAGAGCACGGAGGGAAAACCAGATTTGCAGCTGATGTGGGGATGTTTATGTATGAGACAGGACTAAAGCACTGCTGCCTTTTTGTTTCCAAAAGGTGGGATTAGCCTGAAAGTTTGTGGCCGTACCTTTTGAGCCCGTGGTTTAGAGAGGCTGAAGGATGAGGTGCACGTGTAGGTCAGAGCTGCATCCCTCTGGAGTGGTGCTTGGGGAGCACTCAGGGAGTGCAGCTATCCCTGCCTGGCCAGATCTGCTGCTTCCCTTGTGCTTTCCAGCTCTTCTCTCCACTATCTGCTGCCTTTCCCTCCATGTGAAGTCGTGCTCAGGCCGGGCAGAGCAGAGCCCCGGGGGCCTGGCTGGAGAAGGGGCTGTGCAGAGCAGACAGAGGGAGTTCCCCCCTCTGCTGTGACCCTGCTCTGCCTCCTGCCCAGCCCGGGGCAGTGCTTCAGCTGCAGAGGCTGCAGCAGATGGAGAGGCTGCCCTGCTGCTGGAGGCACTGCTATAAATTCCCTGTGCCCTGGGAGCTCGGTGCCACACAGGGAGCAGGGAATGGCTCCTTCTGGCCTTTCTCTGTCTCCATGGAAAAGCCTGGCTTTGGGGCCAGGGTCAGGCTCTGGGTTTTGTAGCCTGGCCCCAAAAGGGCTGGAGAAGGGCCAGAAAAGAGGCTTCTTGGGCCCCCAAATCCAGACAGGTGCTGTGAGCTGAGACCCCTGCCCAATTTGGCCACTGGCTCTCCTAAGGGGTGGCCTTCTTTGAAGGAGCAATCTCAATCCTCCCCCCATCACCCCCTTATCTTTTACATTTCATTTTCCCTGAGCAGATGTGAAGATCGTGCTTTTGTCAGCTTTCCTCCTGCTCCAAAAAAGGGAAGAAGAATTTGAAAAGAATATTAAATTCAGGAAGGGTGCACAGAAGGGATGGGAACAAGTTTTCCTATCGCACATCAGAGCCGCGTGTCCCACATTCCCCTCCTCGAGGCGGATCCTTTGCCTTGATTTCTTTACCTTTTTCTTTTCTTCTGTCATGACTCCTGGAATAATTAGTTACTAGCAACTGTGTGTGTGTAGTTTTAAAGGCAACTTTTATATCAGCAGCGTGGGTTCCTTTGCCACAGCCCTGCAGTGCCTCATTCCCTTGAAGATATGCAATCAGCACTTCTCCTGAACCCACTGATATACTTGGCCATCACTTAAATATCATTACAGGAAAGATTTCACCGAGATCACTGCACGTTAGACTTTAAAGTTTGACTTTAAAAGAATGTCTGAGCTTTGCTAAAAGGCATTAGTAATGGGATTCTCTATCTTTGAGCTTAATTTATTCTGAAGAGAAAAAAGGCCATTATCTTAAATCTTTTTTTCCCCTTTTCCTCCTCGTACAAAAAAGAAGAAAGGGAAAAGCAGCCTCTGAAGTCCAGCACTTATGGCAAACCCATTGTTTAATTATTTGCTCTTTTCATCCTTTGGAGGGAGGCGAGCTTGGGGGGAGGTGGCAGCCCACGGTGTTTTGGTGGCAGGGCTCCTGTTGCTCCACAAACAGCACCAGGCTTGGGGTATTTTTTAACTCACCCTTCTCTTGACCTGCTTTGCCCCAGGATTAAGGAGTTATGGGTTCATTTTCCATGAGAAAAGCAGAGTCATTCCTGTTATGCAGTGATGTGGGTGAGTCTTGACTAAGCCAGAAGGACAGGCAGAAAACCTGGGATTTCTCAGAGCTGGTCAACAGCTGCAGGCTGGGAACCTTCCTCTGAAAGAGTTTGTGACAGACAGACCCTCCTTTGCAGAGCTCTCATTAGTCATGCCAAAGAATAGAGCAGGAGTGAGTCCATGGAGGTGTTTTATGTACAGACACTGCTGGGAGCAGCTCTTGGCTTCTGGAGGATTTGATTTCCATCAATACCACCAGAGCAGAGGGAGCCTACGAACCTCCTGTTATTAGTGCTCAACCAACCTTGTAATTTTTGGTGCATCCCAAGCTAGCATTGTGCTCATACATCAAAACTGAGCAAAAAGCCTTAGCCTTGGGTTTAATTCCACCTGAGGATAGGTTTAGCCTTGGGTTACAGAAAGAAACAGAACTCAGACTAACCAAACCCAAATAGCTTTCAGCAGCACAAGTATTCTTCTAGCAAAACTGAGGAGCAAAACCCTGGGAAATATTCAATTCCAATTTTTCCAATCCAAAGCCAAATGCAGTTCCCTGGAGCACAGAGCTGGGAGCTTCCATTCTCACCAGTGCTCTGAACTTGGAATGTGAGTGGGGCAAGGAAAAGCAGAGGCTTTGCCCCAGGGCTGTGGGAGCTGTATTGATTCCAGCTATCCTGCACTTGGGCTGTGACTTTCCCCTTTCACTGGAACTGGTTTCTGTTCTCTGGGGTGTCTTGGTTTGAACAGGCAGGTATCTACTAAGGGAGGCAGGAGCCTCCCCTGAAATGGAAAATGTAAACCCCCTCCCTCTGAATTATTTTAATTTTGAAATTAAGGGGCTCTCAGGCAAAGATATGGGAGCAGGAATAGCAGTTCTTTATTAGGGAAGAAAAAAAAATAAAATAAAAATGCAGTAACACAAAACCTCACTGCCAGAGTCAGACCGTGCCCTGTCCCCTGTGTGTCAGGGGGTGGCACAGCCCCATCCCATGGGGGCTCAGCCCTCCTGCAGTGCCAGCTGTGGCTCTGCTGGAGCAGGGATCCTGCACAAGGGGGGAGTTTTCCTCTGCAGCTCCAGGGCTGCTGCAGATGGGCCTGGGCTCCCTCTGGCCATGCAGGGCAGCAGAAGCTGCTCCTCTGGCAATGCACTGGGCAGAGGCTGCTGGGCTGTCCCAAAGCTCAGATTGGATCCAGGTAGGAATGCTTGGCTCCTCCCCTGGGCGGAGCATCTCCCCATGGGATGGTGGGATTGGATCAGCCCTGCAGGGGCACTCCCTGGCCATGGACAGAAGAGAATTAATAATTAATGGCCCATGAACAGCAGAGATCTCCTGGAGGGAGGATTGGCTGTGGGAGAGATCAAGAAAACTGCCCCATGAACAGCAGAGAACTGCCCCAGCTCTGACAGATGGGGATAGAACACACAGCCCATTTCCAGCCTAAGTCAGGGGCCCTCCCGGGTGCAGGCAGGACTCCATCCCTGGGAGCTGCAGCTGCTGGAGCTGGAGTGATCCGACGGGCTTAAGGATCAATTATACATTAGGGACCTGGTAATGATGAGAATTAAATGAGCTTTTGCTGAAGTGTGCTGTGCTTCTGTTCACCTTCACATGGAAACTGCTCTGAAGAGCACCAACATCTGCACAAATAATCCATCTTCTGGCAAGCACATTGATCCCGTGTTTACAGATGGGAGGGCTCTCCTGCTGCCTCTCCTGGGACAGGGAGCTCTGCAGGCAGGAGGGAGGGATGTGGTGCTTTTCCAAGCCTGGGATATGCACATCAGCACTGAGGCACAGTTCTGAGGCCAAGGAGGCAGCAAGGTTGTTAAACTCTTTACACTCTTCCCTCCCTCCTGCTTTGAGGCAGTTTCTCATCATGGAAATGCTGGGAGAGCCTGGGGAAGTGAAGGCTCTGGGGAGAGCTTAGAGAGCCCCTTCCAGGGTCCAGGCTCAGCCTCCATCCAGGAGGTCAGGACTTTGCCATGAAGCAGTGTGGAACATCATACCCATGGATGCTCCAGCTGCTCCTGTAGGTACAGGGGTGTCAGGATGGAGTTGCCACCTTTTGGCAAAGGTACAAAAGAGATTTTCTGCTGCACCACTGCCTCGTGAGCCCAGGAACCAGCCTGAGTAGTTTGAGCACCTCTTGTGCTGGTATTCCTTCAGAGAATCCCAGAATCATTAACCTGGGTTGGAAAACACCTCCCAGATCACTGGATCTCACCTGTGACTGATCCCAACTTTGTCACCCAGCCCAGAGCACTGAGTGCCACGTCCAGCCCTTCCTTGGACACCTCCAGGGATGGGCACTCCAAACCTCCCTGGGCAGCTCCTGCCAATGCCTGACAACTCCTTGAGTGAAGAAATTCCTCCTGATCTCAAACCTGAACTTTCCCTGGCCCAGCCCGAGGCCGTTCCCTCTGCTCCTGTCCCTGTTCCCTGGAGCACAGCCCGACCCCCCCAGCTGTGCCCTCCTGGCAGGAGCTGTGCAGAGCCACAAGGGCCCCTGAGCCTCCTTTGCTCCAGGCTGAGCCCCTGCCCAGCTCCCTCACCAGTTCCTTTTCATAGGACTGACTCTGCAGACTCTTCCCCAGCTTCACTTTTTTCTTCAAGGGTGGGAGTCAAGCCACCTTTGGCAATTTGCTTGTCCCAGACCTGGATGGTTTTAAATGAGGTCCTGACTTTGGCCATGACCCAAGGGTCTGTTAAATCATCCAAAGGTTCCAGAGCTTTGGGTATTTTCTCATGGGTTTGGTCCTTAGCAAGATTTAAACCTTGGTCTCCTGACTCAAGCAAGTGCCACTGGGCATCTGTAGCACAATCTTTTATTTGTACGACTTGCAGAGATCGATGCAGGGTCCCCAGGATAGCCCAGGCCAGTGGTTAAAACAGCATCAGTTCAAACTCTCCTTGTTTGAATCCCTGTGATTCTGCTCCTCCCCACGGCACAGCTGAATGGTGACACTTCCCCATTGCAATGCAGTTCTGCAGGTTAATTTATTTTTTCCAGAGCACTTTGCAAACATTAAGCATTACATAAATCTCGGGTATTATTATCCACAAGATGCATTGATTTGCAGTGTGGTCGTATTGTCTGGATTTCTTTTTTCCTTTAAAAATTTCAATCCATTAGAAGGAAGGGGGAGGAAGAGGGGGAGCCCCATAGGTCTTATACGAGACCAAATAGTTCCATAAACACAGAGCTGAAAGTGGCTGATCAATGAGAAGGCAAACGGGGCCAATTGTGATCAGCTCCTGCCTCCAGCTATGGTTTGCACTGGGGACTCTGGGCTGGTTGGAATCAGTGCATGAGTGTGGGGAGCAGCTCCCACAGCAGTGGGATGTTTTCCCACTTTTCCCCTAATTCCATATCCCCTATATTATGACTCTACCTTTGGCTTTGGAAAGGAGCAGCTCATGTGTCACTGGGAAAATCCAGTCCTGCCAGCAGTGGTGTTTATGTTCCTGTGGCACTGATATCTCTCTGGGGACAGGGAAGTACACACCAGCATTTTGGGGGTTCTGAGGGCGACCACGGGGAATAAATCACAAGGGAGCAGCAGTGGAGAGCAGAGCTGCTCCTACAGCTCCTCGATGATGCTGTAATTTACTTTATCAGCAACAGCAGGACAGGAGAGATAACTGAATGCTTTCTGTTAGGCTGGGGGCTGACAAACATGGGGGGTTATTTTTTGGCTGAGTGACACCGTAATGGCAAGCATTGTGTTCTTCTCAATTTTTGTTTGGAAAGCTAAGATGGAGCAAGCAGGGACTATCTGTCTTTTAGGCATAGAAAGGTGTCCCCTCCCCAGCTCCAATCAATCATAACTCTCCAAGAGTCATTGATTTACAGACATGCTCGCTGCATCCCCACATTGTTTTTTGTTTGGTTGGGTTTTTTGTGTGGTTTTTTTTTTTGAGAAACTCTGCATTCTGTGTTAGTGGGAGGCAGAAAAAGGCATGGCAGTTGTAACCAGTGAGTTGCACCTCCCTTATCCTGCTTCCCTGGCTTGCAGAGCCTAACTCTGGTATTCCCAAATCACTGCTCATATCTGGGCTGAGACCAAGCAAACTTCTCTCACAGTCTCTAGAAATCCTAAATTTTTGAGTGAATGAGATGGGAATTGCTGGTCTGGGGGGAACCAGCTCTTGCCAGTGCCAGTAGTTTGGTGTTGATGGTTGAAGTGTTGAGTCTTTTTTGGAGCAGAGCCATCTTCTCAATCCTCTTGGATTTTCATTGGAAAAGAGGATGTGTGGTGATTGCACCAGGCTCTGGTGTGTCTCTGCCCTGGATACTCCTGTGTGTGAGGAGCAGTTGAATTTTTTGTGGTGCACCAGTTTCCCAGACACAGAGAACTGCAGAAGCAATTGCTTTCCAGCAAGCCAAGAAGCCGTGCAGGGTTAGATTTTGTTTACTGGATGGGATTTGTGTTTGCAGAAGTGCTTTGAGATTCTGGGCAGATGGACCCGACAGAAGTGAGAAGCTCTGTTGTTCTTCTCCAGCAACAAGATTTGAGTGCTGAAGCTGCACTTGTAAGAAATTTTCCCCAAATCTGAAGTGTGCCAAGGTTTCTGAGCTGATCCGCCTCTGCTCTTGAGAAGAGTGGTCCTTGTGAGGCAGTAGATTACAGCAGGGAGCTGTGCTGGGAGCTGGATCTCTCTCCTGCAGAACACACTCCCATTGTCCCAACCACAGTTTGGTATTTGCCATAAGCCACGCTCTCTTATGAAAAACCATTTGCAAGATAAGTAAAGGAAAATGTAATCCCTGAGTGGAATGAAAGGTGCTTTGAAATGAATGGGGGATAATCCTTTTGTTGTCTGTTACAAATGCACTTTATTTCTGCATTATCTGAGCATGAGAATAGACTGTTCTCTCAACCAGCAAATCCACTGCAGCACCCTCTCCTCGGCACTCAGACCCAGAGCAGCGACAGAGCCGCCTCTCAACCCCCTCAGCTCGGCGGGTTGCAAAAAGGGCTCTTTTGAATTTCAAAATCCTGCTGGCGTGATGATTTTGGCGTTTGCAGAGTGCACAGTCTTGGCTTAAGTCACGCTAAAGACGCGGGTTGGGATGCAGGAAGTGGTCTGAGGGATTTAGCTGCCTACCTGCCCCTGCCTTCCTATCCAAACAGGCAGGGAAATCTGCCTAAATTGCTTTTAAAATCACAAAGCCTCTGCTCCAGGGACTTGTAGTCGGGGTCAGAGGATTTCTTCCATCTGCTTTCAGTGTGTTTTCCTCTGTTGGCAAATTTCTCTCGGCAAGTTCAAGCCCCTTGATTTATGCAAGGAGATTCTTCCAGCTTCTGCTGGACTGTGTGACCTGTGGCAAGAGCCAGGCTGGATCCATCCGGCCACTCCAGCAGAAAGGAAGGCTCAGGGCTTAAAGACTGAGCACTGCAGAGCCTGGAATGGCAGCAGCTCTTTCCAGCTAATGTTAAAGTGCTTTAGTTACTGCAGGCATTGATTCTGGGGCCCTGGAAAATGCATCCCAGCATGGCTTCTCCTTGGATTTTTCGTAAGTGATCAAAGTTCAGGAGATAGATCATGAGTCATTTGTTCAATCTGATTTTATTGTCTGTCATACCCAGCCTCCAGCCAGAGGTTCAAAACTTCTTTACACTCTTCCCTCCCTCCTGATTTGATGCAGTTTCCCATCATGGAAATTCTGGGAGGGCTGGGCTGTTCAGAGTGGAGAAGATAAGGATCCAGGGAGAGCTCAGAGCCCCTGCCAGGGCCTGGAGGGGCTCCAGGAGAGCTGGAGAGGGACAGGGGACAAGGGACGGAGGGACAGGACACAGGGAATGGCTTCCACTGCCAGAAGGCAGGGATGGATGGGATATTGGGAATTGGGAATTGTTCCCTGGCAGGGTGGGCAGGCCCTGGCACAGGTGCCCAGAGCAGCTGGGGCTGCCCCTGGATCCCTGGCAGTGCCCAAGGCCAGGCTGGGCAGGGCTGGGAGCAGCCTGGGACAGGGGAAGGTGTCCCTGCCCATGACGTGGCAGGGAATGGGATGAGCTTTAAGGTCCCTTCCCACCCAAAAGATTCCAGGATTCTGCTTCCATTCTGTGCTGAAGACAGGACGCAGATTTTCTTTTGGGTTTTGCCTCAGGAAAGTCCTTGGAAGTGAGGTCAGTCCTGGACTGAGTTGTTGCACATCTTGCAGGCTGGGCAGTGCCTTTACCTGGGTGAATTCCCAGCAGCAATGCCCTGTGCTCCAAACCATGAGGTCCCATCAGAGCCCAGCTGTGCAGGGACCACGGTGTCTTCCCCAGATCAACAGGTCTGAGCCGGGGACTCCCATTATTCCCACTGCCTATGGCATGCATGGTTTCAGTCTTGGAATAATCCAGTTGCTTTTAGTAAAACAATTATAGCTCTTATAATTTTTCTTTGCAAGCAGACTAATTAGAGGAGAATAGGAAATTAATTAAAAAGCTAATTATTAAGCCCATGAATGTTGTTTTCAAAATTTTTAACGAATTTACTTTTGCTCAATGCTGCCATTTCCATTTTTTTTCAGCTCTGGTGGTGGCTGCAGGTTGGGAAACTGAGGGAGTCAAAGTGTGGGATCCTGACATGGTGCCGTGCTGGGTCCTAAGGGGATTAGGACATAGATGATGGAAAAGACACAGCAACAGCACTAAGCTGCCTGTAAGCCTGTTGTCTTCCAGCTTTTTCCATTACAAGGCACAAAGGAAATTCAGGTTTTCTGCCTCCTGGAGTCTCAGGCCATTGTAATCTCAAAGTAATCCCTTCAAACAAGCGTTTCCCTGCCCTTGGAGCACGTTTGCCATGGGGTCTTGCTTTCTTGGGAGCCACAAAACGCTGCAATTAATCGGGGTGCTTAGGTGGCTTCTTCAAGACCACATTAGGCTCAGCAGCAATTTACAGCAAGTGTCCACTGGTAAATGGTGAAAACCACCCAGGGAAAAGCCGGGATGTTCCCATGCATAGCAAACGATTCATTAGCATCCAAGCAATTATGTGGAATACCAAAATGACCTTGCAGTCATTAGGAGAGAGGTATGTTATGACTTAAGTTTAGAGGGACTTGCATTACAATGTAACATCTAATTAGTGTTACCTCTGCTAATTGCTACATATTGCTGAGGTATATAAAAATAAATGCCTGAGTGATACGGGGCCAGCAATGCCGAGGCTGCGCCTGTGTTGGAGCAGGGGGAAAAGTTTCCTGCCATAATGAGCAGCAGCAGCTTGGTTTCCTTCACTGGCAGCTTGTTAATGTGGCTCTTGTTGTCTGCTGAATGTAAAGAGGGTTTCTGAGTGAGGGTTGTGCCTGTTGGGTTCTCCAGTGTCCTTTGTGAGGTGGGGTCCCACTGCTGAGCCTGGGTGAAACCACAGGGGAGTTCCTCCAGCCGCAGCTGATGGTTGCTCTGCCAAAAAGGTGATTCCTGCATGAGGCTGCAGTCATGGATTTGGGGTCAGAGCCTTCACCTGTGCTGCCAACAACCTTGGAATTGTTTGGGTTGGAAAATATCCCAAGACAAGTCCAACAATCAATCCAGTGCCACCACCATGGGAGAGACCTCTGCTCCCAGGGGACAAGCACAGAATGAGAAAAAACAGCCTCAGGGGGCACCAAGGGAGGTTCAGTTGGACATCAGGAGGAATTTCTCCATGGAAAAGGTGCTCAGGCACTGGAAGAGGCTGCCCAGGGACATGCAGAGTCCTCACCCCTGGAGGTGTCCAAGGAGGGCCTGGAGGTGGCACTCAGTGCTTTGGGCTGGTGTCGAGGTGGGGAATGGGCACAGGTTGGACTCAATGATCCTGGAGGTCTTTTCTAACCTCAATAATTCTGTAATTCTCTGTTCACCACTAAACCATGGCCTCAAGTGCCACCTCCAGCTGTTCTTTGAACACTTCCAGGTTTGGTGACTCCACCACTGCCCTGGGCAGTCGGTGCCAGTGCTTGACAGCTCTTTCCACAGAGAAAAGTTCCCCAATCTAAACCTTCCCTGATGCAACTCATAAAAAGAACATAAAGGGAAGAAATAAAGGGTAAAAAAAAAAAGAGAAATGCTGAGGCTTTTATCCCGAAGCACCTGTGAGTCCTCTCCCCAAAGCTAAAACTTCTGGAAGATCAGTCTCTTGAATAAGAGGCAAGTTGACCAAGGAATAATCTCTGCAGGAGGCTGTACTCTGGCTATTTTCATGTACACAGGTGATAAATTACCTTCTTGATAAAGAGAATAATTTTGTCTTCTTCCTGCCTCGCTGATGAGTGGCACATGTACAGGAAGGCAGGCTTGGAGTTCAGGGAGCAGACCAAGGGTGACAACATCAGGAACAGCCTTGGTGTGACCAGGACAGTTTTCTTTCTACTGGAACTACAAGTAAAGGGGTGGAAAGCCATTGGGAATGTTAAAAAAAACTGTGCCTGTCTGCATTCCTGGCTTATGAACACATTCACTTCTCAGCTTCACAACACTTCAGTTTCCCAGCTGTCTGTATGAAATTTTGAGAGGTTTTTTTTTTTAATTGTTTGTTTGTGATTTGTTTTGGTTTTCTTTCATTTTCAACAACAGGGTTAGGAGAAATGGATCTGCTGATAATTAAAGTGAAATCTTTGTTCCATGTGGTCTTTAGTACTAAGATCATCATCAGAGCCAGACAGTGATATTTTGATATTCTAGACAATTTTTTTTTGATATCTGGAGGGAAGTTACAAAGCAGGGAAGGACGGCAGGCCTGGCAGTTTTATAATCGCTCTGTCTAATGTGCAGTATCATGGGACACCTCTCAGATGTCTCCACGGTGGCTTCTGTGTGCTTCAAACACGTGTGCTCTTAACTGCAGAAACCAGCTCCTGAATTAATGACTGCGGCTTCAAAGGACCCTCCCCCTCCCCAAGCTGGAGATCTGAGGGCCATCTCCAAGTGGGTGACATGCCTTTGAAAATTATGCAGTGCAAACAATAAACCTCATTAAAGAAAGTCAGCAAAAGCAGCTCAGCAACCCAGCATTGGGAATGGACACGGTGGGGACACGATCCAGGATCTCTGTCCAGGGCCAGGCAGGACCAAAACCTCTGAGTGTGAGGGCAAAGTGTGCATGAGTCCAGAGTGAGGAGCCAAGTCCTGCCCTTGGTCACACCGAGCCTCTGCAGGGCTCCAGGCTGGGGTGGAGGGGCTGGGAAATGGGAAAGGGCCTGGCAGGGGTGGTCAGCAGTGGCTGGACATGAGCCAGGTGGACAAGTGGCCAATGGCCCCTGGGCTGTGCCAGCTCCAGTGTGGGCACTGGACCACGGCAGTGACTGTCCCTTGACACTGAGCACTGCTGAGGGACCTCTGATCCCTGGTCCAGTTCTGGGGGAGGACAGTGAGGGGCTGGAGCTTGTCCAGGGAAGGGTCTGGAGCCCCAGGAGAGGCTGAGGGAGCTGGAAAGAGGCTCAGGCTGGAGCAAAGGAGGCTCAGGGGGGACCCTGTGGCTCTGCACAACTCCTGACAGGAGAGGACAGCTGGGGGGATCAGGTTGTGCTCCAGGGAACAAATGATAGGATGAGAGAAAACCACCTCAAGCTGCACCAGGGTAGGTTTAGATTGGATATAGGGAAAAGTCTCTTCACCCTAAGGGTTGTCAGGCACTGAAACAGGTTGCCCAGGCAGAGCCTGCATCCCTGGCAGTGTTCAGACAACATGTGGATGTGGCACATGAGGACATGGGGGTGAACATGGTGCTGGTGTTGAGTTGACAGTTGCATTTGATGATCTGAAAGTTCTTTTTGAACCTTAACAGTTCTGTGATTCTGTGAGTGCCCATCCCAGTGAGGCTGTAGCATTCCCCTCGAGGAGCTGCTGCCAGGCAGAAGGAGCCTGGAGCCAGATGTGTTTCACAGGCAGCTGAGGGGCTTGGATGAGTTCCTTGTCTCCTGACAAGAGTTGGGCAGTGCAGGGTGGAGCTGCTCACCTGCTCCTTCTTCATGGTGGGGTTGTGGGGAGGGTTTTCTAAGCAGAGTGAAATCAGTGCCTCGACAGGCAGCAGTTCCACACTGACCAGAACCTCTGCTAAAGTCTGGTCCACCTCACTGAGCTCCATCACCATCTCCAAAGAGAACCCACCCTCCCACCAGGCTTGGGGCCAGCTCAGCCGCCCCAACACTCTGCCCATTTTGAAATGAGGATTAATGAGTTCTTCCATCTGATACTTGTTTGAGATTTGCCATTTGGGTTCATTTTAAACTAATTTTATTCTCCGTGTCACTGGCAATTTATGCAGCAAACGCAATTATTGGAGATGAACGCCTGCCACAGCTGAAGGCTACAAGTGCCACTTCCTTGGATGCGTGAGGAGCAGAGAGCTGGGGAATTGGGACGGGGGGGGGGGGAGAAGGAATATTAGAAAAATAATCTTTCCCTACAATGCTCTCAGAGCTGATACACACACCTTCATAAAAAAGTAATTTAATTTTCCCAGTGCAGCACGAAAAGGAGATCTAATTACCCACTTCTAAATTGCTTCCTTAATTTTTCAAAACATGGCTTTTTGTTTATGCCTCTCCCCGAGCCCTGCTCGGAGCCTGCCGCAGAGCTCACCTCCATCTGGAGGTCAGTGATAAAGCCACCTGGAAAGGAACTTGCTGCTGATAGCAGGTGTTGGAGCTCCTAATGTGCCACGTGGGCCTTTTGTCCCTGCTAATGGGGCTTCTCAACAGGTGGCGTCCTCTGGCGATTCTGGGAATTTGGGAGGCAGCCCTGGAGCTTGGCTGGGGATGTGCATCAAACATGGGTTCTTTCCTCAAGGCTTGCAGGAGTTTTGCTGTCTCAAAGCTCTGCATTTTGCTGCTTTCTGGGTTTCTGGGCCTGGCTCAGCAGCGTTGCCATGGCCCCATATCAAAGACTGTAATCCCCCAGAATGAAATTTCTGGAGTCTCCAAGACATTCCCGTGGGTGCTGCCTTTTAGGGTGTTTATTTACCTTGGATCTGGACGATACGTTCTGCCAAGTCCTCAAAGATTGGTGTTTCTGCAGGAAGCTCTTGTAAAAATCATCATCTGTGTTTGAGACAAGTGTTTGAAAAACCTCCTGGTTTTGATCATGTTGCATGGCGTGCCTCTCCGTGCTTCATGTTTTCTTCCCATGGATTTCCCTAAACTTCAGCTCACAGGCTTGCTTTGGAATGTGAAATGATGTACACACATGCCTCCTCTAATATTTATAGGATAAATGCTAAGCTGCACTTCAGTGATTATCAGGAGCTTCTCAAAAACAGGTTTCAGGAGCTGACATGACACCTTCAATTATTTACTGAGCGCTGGGTTTCAAACTACTGGCTGTGGTTTGCTCAGGTATTCAGAGGCTCACAAACTGGAGAAGGATCCAGGGACACCTTGGAGCCCCTTCCAGGGCCTAAAGGGGCTCCAGGAGAGCTGGAGAGGGACTGGGGACAAGGAATGGAGGGACAGGACACAGGGAATGGCTCCCACTGCCAGAGAGAGCAGGGTTAGATGGGATATTGGAAAGGAATTGTTCCTTCTGAGGATGGGGATATCCTGTCACAGGTTACTCAGAGCAGCTGTGGCTGCCCCTGGATCCCTGGCAGTGCCCAAGGCCAGGTTTGGGTTAGGTTTGGATGGGGTTTGGAGCAGCCTGGGATAGTGGAAGGTGTCCCTGCCCATGGCAGGCAGTGGAACAAGATGGTCTTTTGAGTCCCTTCCAACCCAAACCAGTCTGTGATCCCATCAATCTATGAAAGCAGTTCCAGTATGTGCTGTCCATATTTTAAACTTCTTTTTGTGATGTATTCCACTGTTAAACTCCCCCTCTCTGTGCTCCCTGCCTTGTTGGGTCTGAGTTCTACACTGAAACCTGTAGGGATGGGGTTTTTTATTCCTTGTTGATCTCACTAGTGCTGGATTAGATTCTTTGTTGTGCCTCATTTTTCCCCCCAGATATTACGGCAGCATGCAGAGCTTCTCAGGGTTACCTTATAGAACCCCAGAATGGTTTGGGTTGGAAGTGACTTGAAGGATGTTCTATTCCCAGCCCCGTGGTGTGGCTGGTTGTGGCAGGGGGTGCCCACAGCAGTGTGGGTCAGAATCCCCACTCCCCATGGGCACGAGGGGGTCGGGGCCGCGCGAGCCGGAGCCGGCAGCTGTGGCAGAGCTCTCCCGCCGAGCCTGGCTGTTCAATAATGCTCTAATTAACTACTGCAAACTTCAGAGGACCCAGCTAACTCTAATTGAGAGATCAACAGAGGCTGCAATGAAGTTAGATGTGCATACTAATTACTGAATTATCTAACACCTGCTTTGGAGAGCAGCACCGAAATATAAATACATTTTGCATTGTAAGGCCCTTGCTTTGAGGAAGGCGAGATCTTGCCTTGTCAGACACATCTCAGATCCCTCATGCTGGCTGCAGCTTCCCAGAGGCGTCTCACTGGAATTTATCCTTTATTTTTAGGCAGGGTAGTGAGGCTGTCATGTTGCAGGCTCAACTTTCAAGAAGCCAATTAAGCAGGACTCCAAACATTAACTCGGATGCTCCCAAGGTGGCGTTGAGGATGATGATGATGATGATTATGATGATGAGGATGATGACAATGACGTCCTTCACAAAGCCCCAGTGAATTCTTACAGTGCTCTGGGTCTCATGTCAGTGTCCAAATGACACTCAGTTTGCTGGCAGCTCCCAAAGCTACGCTAAAAAAGAGAGGAAAGAAAGAGGATTCATTTTTCAGCTGCTGAGTGGCAAATGCAAAGGTTAAGTATCCCAGGCATTAGTGCAGGGATCCACCAAAGGGCTGTGGCCAAGTGCTCTTTGAATGGGGAGGAGAAGCAGGAGATGGGAGAGGAAAAGCTGGTTTGGGGTTTTTCATTATTATTATTCCATTCTGTTGGGGTTTTTTGCATACTGATCTGAGGTGCGATTTCCACATCATCAGCTCAGTCAGCCGTCACCAGCAGCCCTCTGAAGGCAATAATTTTCTGCTAAGCAGTTTTGTCACTGTGCTGGAAGGATAAATGAAACCAATGTTTCAGTGCTTTGTCCAGCCTGGAATCAGCACATGGCACATCTTCCCTCAACAAGTGGTTATTCCCTATTTTCTTTTTTTGAGGATTAAGCTGTTTACCATGGCAAATTTGTCAGCTTTGCTATTTCCTCCCCCTTTTTTCAGCATATTTGCTCAAGTGAGACTCGTTGGCTGTTTTGATGGTGTCAGTAGTGCTGTCTCAGTTTGTTAGAGAGTTGGTTGGATGATTTCCTGCTGACAACTGACTATTCCATCCCTCCTGAAAGGCAGGACCCCCCTGCTCTCAAAACACTGCTTTTGCTTATGGTTGTGATATACAAAGCCTTGAAACCCAAAATTCTTGACTGTACTGAGCTGGAGTCAGGTAGGAGAGGGGGTCTGCAGAGCAAAGAGGCTCCTCTTTGGAGTCCTATCTTGACTCCTCTCTTTGGAGTCCCATCCTGGTTCCTTCTCTTTGGAGTCCCATCCTGATTCCTTCTCTTTGGAGTCCCATCCTGATTCCTTGTCTTTGGAGTCCCATCTTGACTCCTCTCTTTGGAGTCCCATCCTGATTCCTCTCTTTGGAGTCCCATCCTGATTCCTTGTCTTTGGAGTCCCATCTTGACTCCTCTCTTTGGAGTCCCATCCTGATTCCTCCTCTTTGGAGTCCCATCCTGACTCCTCCTCTTTGGATTCCCATCCTGACTCCAGGTACTTTTGTCACCCACTTGGAAAGAGACACAACTTCTCTGTCACTGCCTTGTCCCTCTCCCCTTGCTCCTGATCCAGTGGCCTCACGTGCATCCCCACGAGGTGTCTGCTCTATTTTGGGGAGGGGGGTGTTAGAAATTCCCCTCGTGCTCCTCTCGCCCACTGTAAACTGGGATTATCGACTGCCTGTGATGCTAAACTTCCCTCAGCCTGCTGCTTACTTGGAAAATCTTTCTGTAACTGCAGTTGCCAAGCAACTGTCAGCTGTATTTCCAAGATGCTCAGGCCGCCTTCAAGATGTTTGGACCCAAATGCTGCTGCTCCACTCTCCATGGTTGCTGTTTTCCCTGGGCAAGGAGCTTTGGGAAGGCCAGGGAGCATTATTCCCATCCTGACATCATCTTCCCTGCTCATTAGCATGTATTTCCCAAAGCTCTCTGCCCACTCACCCCATTGATTATCCTGCTGGGTGAGCTCTGAGGCGGTGCCTGGCTCTCCCTCCAGCATGTGCTTGCACACCTGGCATGGTGCTGAGTGTGAGAGAGAGCTGGAAATCCAGGTGCTGCACCTCATCACTAGGAAAAGCATTCCAGCCTTGATTTTTTCTTACTATGAAAAAGAAGTGGTTTGGTTTTTTTTATTGGAGCTAAGACAATTAAAAGACAGAAAAGCTGGAGGTGTAGATTTAAATGAGATATTAGGCAGAAATTTGTTACTATAAGGGTGGTGAGAAGCAGTGCCCAGAGTGGTTGTGGACTGCCCATCCCTGGAAGTGCTCAAGGCCAGGTTGAGCAGCCTGGTCTTGCCCATGGCAGGGGAGGAGGAGGAACAAGGTGGGCTTGAAGGTCCCTTCCCAGCCAAGCATTCTCTGATTCTGTGATTGTATTGATGCCTTAGGAGTTTAGCTGTTATATTTTCCATCTATTTTTAACCCTGCAGTTCTTTAGTGTAGAACTCTGAACTCCACACACAGTGGGAGCTGCTGCTTCCCCATTTGGGGCAGACACAACAATTCCTCTCCAGGCCTGGCAATCAAGGACACCTCACTGCCTCAGGCCCAGAGGATGGGAACAAAAGGGAGTTGGGGGAGCAAACTTGGGGTAAATGACTTCATCAGCTGAAGCTGGAATTGGACAATTCCCCCCAGTATACAAATGGACCAAACTTATAAAGTGTGAAACCTGTGACCCATTGTCCATTTTTGGGTGTAGCCCCTGGGGGGCTTCATCTGCCCTAAATGTACCTGAAGGCCCTTCAATAAATATAACTGCTTTTTATTCTCCTAATTTTGTCTGGCCTCTGTTTTTAGGAAGTCCCAAAAAGGCATCAGTGGCATGGGGCTGCTGCCTGCAGTGCCCTGTCCATGCTGTGGGATGGCTGCTGGCTCCTGGGGTGCTGTGGGCTCACCTGGCACGCTCCAACCCTCCATCCTCACCTGGGAGTGCAGCTGCTCCAGGTTGTTTTTGTGCAGCAGGAGCCCAGTAATGCCTGTGCTGGTCTGCACAGAGTGAGGGGGATAGCAGAAATGAGAAACCCATCAAACTTTGCCTACAGAAGTGCTCATTAGCAGCCTCCCTGTGTCCGTGGCCATGCATGGCTTAGCTCACTTTGGAGCCAGGCTGTTCCATTTGGGTTAATAGAAGGAATCTCTGTTCCATTAGGTGCATTACAGTGACAAAGCACCCGGGGAGAGGGAGCTGGTGCCTGTCAGCCGCCCGAGGACCGGGCTGTCACTTGTGCCATCAAGCCTTCCTACTTATTTGCAATTTTATTTTCAGATGTGATTGACATCTGGAGGCTCTGACATTCTCGGCACAAACATACAGCCTGTTATTATGCTTGCATTAACATTTTGATAAACACACAGGGCAGCATTGAAAAAGTAATTACATGTCATCACATCTCTGCCTCATCAAAGAAAACTTTGCTGTGTAATTGCTCCAAGATTTACCCAGGTACAATGTGCTGCTTCCAGTAAAGGCTCCTTTCTCTTGAAGAGCTTACATTTACCTTTTAAGATGCACAATATCTTTTCCCCACGGGGCTTTCTAGGGCTAAAATAAACTCAGCAATATAATTTAGCTTTTCATAAATACACTTGGATATTAGAGCGTGGTACTCTTTGCATAATATTTATTTAATGCTGGATGTAAATATGCTGTGTATTATATGGGCAAAGCTATCAAGGGAAGTTTTTTGCAGACAGGTAGAAATAGCACATTGTTACCCTGGCTCCTGCATTAGCACAAGGGCCCTTTGCACTTGTATTTATATGGGTACTTCTCACAATGACATCTAATTTTACAATAAAGTGAGCTTAGCTGAAGCGCCTCGCTGCAGATTCTAAAATATTGGCTATTTCCTCGCTTGTAAAGGACTTTTCTGATGGGTCTCTGAAAGAGGTATTATATGGAAGAATACAAATAATTTCAAGAGAGCTTTTTTTTTTTTCTCCCCTTCCTTCAGAGCCAAGTAAGGAACAGAAAACCTCATAGATGTTCAGTCAATAAATCTTGCGAGATAGGTGCTGAAAGACCTGAATAAAGGTAGAAGGAAAAAGCAGTGTATGATGATAAACCAGGTGAAGTGGTCAATGCAACAATTGCTGGCCAGGGAGGGTTTTCAGATTCTTTTCTTTAGGGAGCTCTGTGCTGGCTGAGGCCCATCCTTCCTGCCTGGGAACAAGGATAATACCAGCCTGTTCCCACTGCTGCCTGAGGGGATTTTATCCCTTTTGCTAAAGCAGTGCTTGTTTGGGCTCTGGAATTACAAGTTTCATGTTGTGCCGCCAGTTCTGATGGGACTGAACCCTGATATTTCCTACCAGCAGGTGAAGGGCTGAGTATTTGGTCTGGGTGGTTCAGGTCTCACATTACAAGGTTTCTTTGTGGTCTCTGGTTACTGGAGAGATGTGGAGGCCTGTGCACTGCAAAATTGGTCTGGAGTGGGGAATAATTCTTTGGATTGTTCATGAGAGGAGCCTTATGAAGAAATCCTTTGGGAAGCTTCTTCTCCCTTCCTGTAGTAATGAGGGAAATGAGTGAGGAATGGCCTTAACAGTCACTGCTTCCCATCTTCTGTCCTCTGCCTTTGTCTGCTTCTGGTTCCAAAGGAAAATATTCTCCCTTCTTCTGCAGGAACACATTTTCTCCACTTTCCTCTGGAGATGTCAGGAAATAATGTCTGATTCTTTTCATCCAGGGTGGTCAGAGAATCACAGAATCACTAAGATTGGAAAAGACCTTTAAGATCATCAAGGCCAACCATTGACCAAGCCCCACCACGTTCACCACCAACCCACGTCCCCAGGTGCCACATCCACGTGTTTGCTGAACACTTCCATGGCACGGCAACTCCACCACATCCCTGTGCAGTCTGGTACAAAGCTTGACAATCCTTTCCATGGAGAAAATTTTCCTAATATAAAATCTTTCTAATCTAAACCTCCCCTGGCATGACCTGAGGCCATTTCCTCTCATCCTCTCAGTCTGAGCCTGTCTGTGCCAGGTGGGACAGGAATTGTGCCAGCCTTAGAGCTGCCACTACCTGAGCATATTGGCTTATCCAAAAAACCAATTTTCTTTCCTCCCTGGGCCGGGTGCCAGCTCTAGCAGAGGTGTCTGGCATTACAGGAGCAAGGCAGCACTGCTAGGGCTGGGATCCCCCAAATCCCTGCCCTCTGGGGATGTCCTTTCTCCAGGAGATGCCAGTGTGGTCACCAGTTCATGTGGTGTTGTGGGTCCCAGGACGAGGTGAGAGATGACTCCAAGTTCTCAGAAGGCTGATATATTATATTATATTATATTATATTATATTATATTATATTATATTATATTATATTATATTATATTATATTATATTATATTATATTATATTATATTATATTATATCATATCATATCATATCATATCATATCATATCATATTGTCATGTCATATAAATTATATACTAAAACTATACTAAAGCAAGAGAAAGGAGACCTCAGAAGGCTAGAAAAGAATTAATAATAATAAAAAAATAAAAACTTGTGCCTGACCAGAGTCCTGACACAGCTGGACTGGGATTGGTCATTAAGTTAAAACAATTCACATGGAACCAATCCAAGCTGCACCTGTTGGTCAGCAACCTCCAGACCACATTCCAAGCCATCAGATCATTATTGTTTACATTTCTTTTCTGAGGTTTCTCAGCTTCTCAGGAGAAAAATCCTGGCGAAGGGACTTTCATTAAATATCACAGTGAGAGCTGGCAAGGATGGAGTGTGGGTTGTGCTCAGGAGCAGCTCGGTGGCTGCTGTGTGCCAGCCAGGGAGCTCAGCACCCTCAGAATCCCTGACCTTGCTGGAATGACCATGGGGAGCATTAGGGCCGGCCTAGCACGATCCCAAGTGTGTTTAATGGTTGGATAATGCCCTGTTAATGTCTGTTAATCCTCTCAGGAGCTCGGTATTAGCTCAGCTTTAGCACCAGACTGAGTCACTCTCTAACAGGATGCACCCAGCCTGGCGCTGGGAACATCTGTATCTCACATCTGTATTATTCTGATTATAGGCTTGTGGCCTAGATACGGTGTCTATGAAATTAGATCTGGTATTATACCTCCCAAGCAGCTGGGGGGTTAATTCCCTCTCCTTGCTGCTAATGAGGGCTGCAAGGGCTGGAGGAGGGCCCCTGGGACATGCCATGGGATGGTGTGTTGCCAGGGCTGGGCATGCACTGCATTGGCTCTGACCTGCTCTGCTGAAGGACAAAAACTGTCTGGGCAAGTGAAGGTCAGCCAGAAGTGTTTGGAAATGTGGTATTTCCAGGGGTCCCCAGGACAAAGGAGGAATTGAGAATCTGACTCCATGTTCTCAGAAAGTTTATATTATATTATATTATATTATATTATATTATATTATATTATATTATATTATATTATATTATATTATATTATATTATATTATATTATATTATATTATATTACATTATATTATATTACATCATATCATATCGTATCAAAGAATGCTACACTAAAACCATACTAAAGAATAGAGAAAGGATACAGACAGAAGGTTACAAAGGATGATGACGAAAACTCGTGACTGCTTCCAGAATCCTGACACAGCCTGACCCTGACTGGTCATTAAGTCAAAACAATTCACATGAAACCAATCAAACAATCACCTGTTGGATGAACAATCTCCAACCACGTTCCAAAGCAGCAAAACAAGAGAAGCAACGACATAATATTATTTTTCTTTTTCTCTGAGGCTTCTCAGCTTCCCAGGAGAAGAAATCCTGGCCAAGGGATTTTTCCAGAAAATATGACAGTGACAGGAAAGCTCTCAGGCATAGGGTGGGATTTTTGGGATTCTCCTGTGCAGGCCCAAATATTGGACCCAATGATCCATGTAGGTCCCTTTCCAACTCAGGGAAATGTATGGAAATCTATGAATTACAGCTCAAGGGGGGGTTCTTGTTGCTGCTGTGTTTGACCTATGGGGAGGGGCAGCTCCCTGGATTTTATTCTTTTCCATCCTGATGAGCTGTGAGATTCTGCTTTGCCCAGAAGCTTCAATGTGTGGTGTCTCCAACTCTCAGCTTTGCAGCCATGAGGAGCTGAGGGATTTGATTCTCTCAGGTGAGACCCCACCTGCAGAGCTGCCTCCAGCTCTGGGCTCCTGTTAGGGAGGAGCTGGAGCTGCTGGAGCCCAGAGGAGGCCAAGGAGCTGCTCCAGGGCTGGAGCCCCTCTGCTCTGGAGCCAGGCTGGCAGAGCTGGGGGTGCTCACCTGGACAGGAGAAGGCTCCAGGGAGAGCTCAGAGCCCCTGCCAGGGCCTGAAGGGGCTCCAGGAGAGCTGGAGAGGGACTGGGGACAAGGGCTGGAGGGACAGGACACAGGGAATGGCTCCCACTGCCAGAGGGCAGGGCTGGATGGGATATTGGGAATTGGGAATTGTTCCCTGGCAGGATGGGCAGGCCCTGGCACAGGTGCCCAGAGCAGCTGGGGCTGCCCCTGGATCCCTGGCAGTGCCCAAGGCCAGGCTGGGCAGGGCTGGGAGCAGCCTGGGACAGGGGAAGGTGTCCCTGCCATGGCAGGGGTGGCACTGGGTGAGCTTTAAGGTCCCTTCCCAAGTTAAGTGTCTGATTCTGGGATTCTTTGGGCAGCAGCAGAGCCTGTTCTCTTCCAGCAGGAGCACATCCCCACTGGCACAGGAAGAACCAGGGAAGTCCCATGTGCCATGCTGGCCTGTCCCTGCTTATTGCATCACTTATCCCAAGGAGCTGCTGCAAGTGGCTCACGATTCCTCTTCATCTTTTCCATCCTTACCCATTTACTTTCAGAACATTTACATTTAAATGTGTGTTTCTGCAGAAGCTTTACAGGAAAGCAACATTGGACCAAAAAAAAAAAAAAAAAAAAAAATAGAGACTCTAAAATGCATTTTTCATGCTCCTTCATACTCTATTGATTTTGTTTTTCTCATTTTTTCTTATAAAGAGAAGGTTTTCTAATGCATTTTTCAGAAATAAAGGAGTCAGCAATTCCACCCTCCTAAAGCAATAGTTATTCACCGAGATTACAAACAGAATTTGGGAGGGAGGGCTATTTATATAAATTTCCCTTTTCAAGAAAATAAATATGGTGAAAAGCAGGCAGCTCCAGAGCTGTGTTCCCAAACAGAGAGTTCTGATCCTGAGTTTGTGCCTTGCCTGGACTGTTGGTGATGGGCAATGCACTTCACTCCATGCCTATCCTGCTGGTTGAGCTCTGAGGCGGTGCCTGGCTCTCCCTCCAGCATGTGCTGGCACACCTGGCACGGTGCTGAGTGTGAGAGAGAGCTGGAAATCCAGGTGCTGCACCTCATCACTAGGAAAAGCATTCCAGTCTTGGTTTTTTCTTACTATGAAAAAAAAGTGAATTTTTTATTGGAGCTAAGACAATTAAAAGACAGGAAAGCTGGAGGTGTAGGTTTAGATGAGATATTAGGCAGAAATTTGTTACTATAAGGGTGGTGAGAAGCAGTGCCCAGAGTGGTTGTGGACTGCCCATCCCTGGAAGTGCTCAAGGCCAGGTTGAGCAGCCTGGTCTGGTGGGATTTGCTCTTGCCCATGGCAGGGGAGGAGGAACAGAACCTCCTGAGCTGGAGGGACCCACAGGATCATCCAGGGCAGCTCCTGGCCCTGCCCAGACCCCCAACAATCCCACCCTGGGCATCCCTGGCAGCACTGCCCAACCCGTCCTGGAGCTCTGGCAGCCTCGGGGCTGTGCCCATTCCCTGGGCAGCCTGGGCAGTGCCAGCACCCTCTGGGGGCAGAACCTTGCCCTGTTGGGGTCTCTGCTGCTCACAGTGACCCCAAGATGTGTTAGAAAGTCTCTTCTCCCAGCCCAGCGCTTGAAGAAGGAGTCAGAGCTCTTCATTTCTCACTCTCAAGGTTGTTTATTGTTCCTTATCTATAAAATTCTTTCTCCTGCCCTGCCGAGGTCCATCCAGCAGGACAGTTCCAGGCACTCTGCCTGCCCCAGGGCAGGGTTATGTCTTTATCCTAAAAACTACATGTACAATATTTACAATTACTTCCCAATACCTATCACCTGTGTTCAACAGTGAGCTTCTACTCTAAACCAATCCAAAGTGCCACCATCACAGCAGAAGCAAGAAGAAGAAGGAGAAAGGCTGGGCATACCCAGTCCCCTCCATCCTGCCCCTTGAACCCCCATTCTAAAAACCCCAAAATCTCCTTTTTCACCTTGTGATAAATTCTCTATCATTCTACCTAAACTGTTGTGGCTTGCTGATCTTCATCAAGGTTGGTAACTTGCTCCATGGGTCATAATCAAACCCACAGGTGTTCTGGGCTCTGTGCCAGGGTCTCTGAGCCTCCTGGCAGGGGTCATGGCTGTCCTGGACAGCCAGAGGGATGTCCTGGGTTCCCACATTTCCCCTGCTATCTGAAGGATATTCCCTGATATCCCACACTCTGCCCCCATGTGAGAGCTGGGGAGGAGGGAGCTGCAGCCACTGAGTGCTTCCCTCGACAAGCACCTTGTAGGCAAAAATCAGTTTTCTCTTGTCAGGAGGCGAGAAGTTATTTGTAAGCACTGGATTGCTGTGGTTTGACATCATTGATGTCCAAAATTCCAGCTCCTGGTTTGAAAGGGCTGTTTTCAAATGCTGTTTGTGTTGGTCTGTTTGAAGAAGGAAAGGGAGAAAAAAACAGAACTACAAGCAGCACGTCAAAGTTATTGAGAAGAATTGCTGTCACTGCCTTGCCTGCCTAATCTCCCAGGGCTTTCTTCCAGTTGGGGACTGTTTGTGAAATGTTGATAGTATTGGGTGGGTTTTTTGCATTTGAGAGCATCATTATTTTGGCTGCCTCAGAAAAAACCATCCCAGGCCCCGTGTGTAGCTGCTTTTTGCTGAGGCCAGCCATGTATCTTGGTTAAACTCCTGGAGCTGGCCAGCAGCTACCAATGATAGTCAATAATGTGCCCTTTTATACAAAACCTGCCTTCTCACTTTGATGGAGCACAAAGGGGAGCACTTCTCCTAAATGACAAAGTTTGGCTCAGAGCCTCAGCTGCTTTTTGTGTGTGTTTGGCTCTGAGAATATTGAGCTGGGGTCAGACAAGGGAGTGGCCTTGTCCTCCCACCTTGGGCACTTGGAAATGAAGAGCTTTGGGCAAATAACACAAATTTTGAATTAAACCTCATGTTCCACCTTCCCCTTCCCCTTATTTTCATACTGCTGCTATAATTAAAAGTGTTAATTATTTTAAATAACAACCTTGCTATTTTTATTTCTATCTATGATGATTTTTTGCTTGCTGGGTGCCTCTGGAACGTCCTCCCCCTTGCTCTGGGTCTCTCCCTGTATGCTGCAGATGAGCTCTGCCTTCTCGCTCAGGGTTATTTCCTCCTCCCCCACTTTTCTGGACCAAAACGTCTGTGCCGACTGCAGGAACCTCCCTCTTCTATTTATCCTCCTTCTTTGTAATCTCCTACAATGTAGCTTAATCAACCCACTGGTGCTCTGCTGAATCCTGTCTGGGAGACACAAAGGAATTAAAGAGGTTGAGTGTTGAAAAGCTTTTTCCAGTGTCTGAGTTGCCTCCAGGAGAGCTGCTGCTTGTGCAGGGCTGTGCCAGGGGGGATCAGCTCCCATCTGGGCACGGCGCTCTGCCAGCCCCACTCCTCCATTTCAGACTTTCAGCCCTGAAATGTTGCCCTCAGGAGGCTGCCTGAGCCACAGCTCCTGCAGAGCACCCAGGGGGATTTCCAGGAAGCAGAAAAGGACCTGGGAGCTCTGTGAGGGCAGGTTGGGCATGAGGCAGCAGTGCCCTGGCAGCCCAAAGGCCACCGTGTCCTGGGGCCATCAGCTGGGCCAGGCAGGGACTGTCCTGCTGGGCCGGGCCTGGGGCAGCCTCAGCTCCCGTGCTGGGGGCAGGGGAGGCCCCACAAAATGAATCAATCTCCAGCTGTTGGAGAGCGTCCAAAGGAGGGACCCAGAGAGGGGAAAGGATCTGGAGGGGCCACAGGAGGAGCAGCTGAGGGCACTGGGATTGTGCAGCTGGAGCAGAGGAGATGAGGGCAGAGCTCAGGGGCTGCAGCTCCTCCCGAGGGCAGCTCTGATCTCTGCCCTGGGACAGGGACAGGAGCCAGGGCACGGCTGGGGCTGGGCCAGGGCAGGGCAGGCTGAGATCAGGGCAAGGTTCTTCCCCCAGAGGGTGCTGGCACTGCCCAGGCTGCCCAGGGAATGGGCACAGCCCCGAGGCTGCCAGAGCTCCAGGAGCCTTTGGGCAGCGCTGCCAGGGATGGCCAGGGTGGGGCTGTTGGGGGTCTGGGCAGGGCCAGGAGCTGCCCTGGATGATCCTGTGGGTCCCTCCAGCTCAGGAGGTTCTGTGATCTGTGACTCTGGGGGTCTGTGCCCATCTGGTGCCCAGGATGGGCAGAGGAGGCTGGGGCTGGAGCTGGGGCTGGATCACCCCCGCAGGTGTTTGAGAGGTGCTAACACAGCCCTGGAGCTGCCTTCCCTCTGCCACTGGGAACTGTCCTTTAATTCCATTTCATTCCACTCCCATCTGCCCTCCCTCCCCTCCCAGTGCTGGTCCCAGACCCAAGCTCACTCCACAGCATCTGGCAGTGGAGGCCATGGAGGTGCCCCATGGGAATATCTCCTGCCTACGTCCCATTGGATTCATTAATAACAACATTATGTTCCGATGTTTTCCCCTTGTATTATTCTATAGATCATTTTTATTATGTAGATACAAACCCTTTGATATTGTAATTGTGAAGTACATGTTATGAAGACAAATGTGTTTGGCTTAATGAGAATGGATTGCCAATAAAAGCTGAAATAGAGGAAAGCATTTTATTATTATTATTTTTTTTTTAGCATTAGCCCTCGTAGGAAGTGTTGTCAGACTGAGCATGCAGCAGCAAAGAGCCACGATGCAAAGAGTCTTTTTAGTCTGTTGATGGAGCATTGGCTTCCGGAGTGTTGTGGTTATTTGATTAAAAATAAACTACCTCAGGTGGCTGCACAACTGAGAAAATCAACAAAAGGATGAAGTGAAGTGTGAAGTGTGCACTGCAGAGGTGGAGCTGGATCACTCCCAAAAACCTGGAAATTCTTTTGGAGAAACTCCTGAGTTTTCAGGTCTGTCTGGTGAAGGCAGAGGATAAATTCAGTGGGGCTGGTGAGGGGCTGGATACCAAAGCTTGGAGGGACAGGTGGTCCTGCAGCCCCAGGGGAATGATTTCCTGGAGGAAGGATGCAATAAAGAATTTGCCTGAAATAGAGAGGTCAGGGCATTGTCCAAGACATGAGGAGATCTTTGCTGTGGGCAAACCACAGAGAAAGTGGGGAGTGAAGTCATAAAAGAAAAAAAAACCTCAGTTTTTAGGAGCACTGACTTCTCCAAGCCCCTTCATCATCCTTCCAGTGCCTGAAGGAGCTGACAAGAAAGATGGAGAGAGACTCTTTACAAGGGCCTGGGGTGACAGAACAAGGGGGAATGGCTCCCACTGCCAGAGAGCAGGGATGGATGGGATATTGGGAATGGGAATTGTTCCCTGGGAGGGTGGGGAGACCCTGGCACAGGGTGCCCAGAGCAGCTGGGGCTGCCCCTGGATCCCTGGCAGTGCCCAAGGCCAGGCTGGACAGGGCTGGGAGCAGCCTGGGACAGGGGAAGGTGTCTCTGCCATGGCAGGGGGTGGGAATGGGAATGGAATGGGGATGAAATTAATGTCCTTTGCAACCCAAACTAATCAGGATTCCATTATTTCAGTGGCCAACAGCCCTGTATTAATTCCCCTGCAGTGTGGGGAACATTCCTGTTCCTGCTGTGCAGACAGAAATGGGAACTCTCGCTGTTCTCATGAAAGGACACTCTGGGTGTGAGAGAACCTGCTGGGCGTGGTGGGGAGCAGCCAGCTGGAGCAGGAGGGATGCAGGGACCAACAGGTGAGGCAAAGCAGAGCTGCTGTGCCCATCCATGCCCAGATTCCCAGCAGGATCAGTTTGCACAGGGACAGGCAGAGCTGTTGTGCCCATCCATGCCCAGATTCCCATCAGGATCAGTTTGCACAGGGACAGGCAGAGCTGCTGTGCCCATCCATGCCCATCAGGATCAGTTTGCACAGGGGCAGGCAGAGCTGCTGTGCCCATCCATGCCCAGCAGGATCAGTTTGCACAGGGACAGGCAGAGCTGTTGTGCCCATCCATGTCCAGATTCCCATCAGGATCAGTTTGCACAGGGACAGGCAGAGCTGTTGTGCCCATCCATGCCCAGATTCCCAGCAGGATCAGTTTGCACAGGGACAGGCAGCTCCAGGCCAGGCTCTGCTCACCTGTGGCTGCTGAGCTCCCTCGGAGCTGCCAGCCCTGGGAAAGGCTCAGGAGCCAACAGATGGAAGGAGCCCTCTCCCCATCTGACACCAGCACAGATTTAATCAGCTCACACTTCCCTTTTCCACCTGGCACAGACACCAGGAAATGGATCTTGATTTGCGTCCTCCCAGCTCTCCCCGTGGACTCTTGACATCTTTGTTTTCTTGTGACTCAACAGCAGCAATTGCAGCCCAGCACTCTGCCACCTGTCACAGGGACGAGCCCAGTCCCTCCCTGGCTGTCACTGCTTTGCTTTTTGATTTTTTGACTCTGTTTTTTTGGGGGGAGCAAGGCAAGGTAGGATAGAGATACAACAGCATGAGGAAGAGAGCTTGTCCAGTGCTGGGACTGCTGTTTTCTGTCCTGGCTGTCTGGTTCATTTCCACGCTCCCTCTCTTTCTCCCCAGCTTTTAAATATATTTAGGCTCAGCTTTGTCCCAAATATTGCTAAAAGTGGGGCTGTTCCACCCTTGTAGGTGTTGCTGTTGCTTGCAAACTTCTTAATATTTCATGTCTTGGGTTCCTGGAGCCCACCTCTTGGAACTGGTTACTGAACGTTCAAGCTGCTTTCAGTAGGGAACAGAAGGGGAAAAAAATCCCAAATGCCCTCAGGCACTATATTAAAGCTTAAAAAGATGATTTCTTTCCCTTTGAGATGGGAAAACGAATGAAAGCCCCAGCAAAGAAGTTTTGTTGCGTGGGAAGGATGACCCCAAAAGAGTCTTTCTTTGAATAGATCCTGCTAAGGGGCTTCAAGGAGAGCAGCCTCTGTGCTTTGGGTGGGGAAACTGAGGCACAAAGCCAAGCTGATGGAGGCAGAGAGAAGCCAAGTCTCACCTGCTGCACAGAGTGGCCTTTGAATGTGGTGTCTTCCTGTTAGAAAGGAGATTAATTCATATTGCCTAAAAAAAACTCCACATGTGAAGTGAGGGAGGGGAAAAGGCCCTCCCTGCCTGTGCTGTCAGAAGGATTTGTGTGGCTCAGCAGAGCTGTCAGAGTTAAATCCAAACACAACCACTGGAGCCAAGGAAACTGAGAAGTGAAAAGTATTTTATTAACATTCTCTATTGATTTCTTAATGGCTTTTCTTCCTGGAAACAGGCAAATATTTACTGTGCTTGGAAGGTGCTTTGTGATGATTTTGGGGCAGGGGCTGGCAGTGGGGCAGGGGTGTCAGGGGTCCCATGAAGGTGCCCTAGGCTGAGTCCCAAGCTGCCCTGGAGGGGAAATGCCCAGTGAAGAAAATACAGCACCTTTGGCAAGGTTGGACTGGGTTTCCACCCTCGTGCACTCCTTCCCCCTTGAACACCTCTGTTATTTTAAGCTTTCAGTGCAGCAAGGAAAGAAAATGGAAAAAAAAAGAAGAAAATCACTTTCCACTTGCAAATGATCCTATAAAACACATCAGTGCTGCAGTGCGAGGTGAGGAATCTGGGATGATAACACCAGCCTGGAAGGAAACTCAGCAGAGGGATGCACCAAACTCTGCTCTGCTGCCTCTGGTCGTTCCACTGAGCAGCCCAGTTGCCTGGAAAGCTCAGTACCTTGTTTGCTCTGCTCTTGACTTCTGATTCTTCCCTCTCCCCACCTCTTTTTATTTTTCTTCAGGACGCTGTTATATGAATATCCTTGGCTTAATTTGCATTGCATTAGAGTAAAACATTTTAAATTTCTTCACAGCAGAAGTAAATCTGACAGACTTTATGAAGCCATTATACCTGCAGGTATTTTATACTTTTAAAATACATTCTTGTCAAGCTATCTTAATTATATTATTATATGTACTTTTGAACTCGGATCCACTCTCAGGTGATATATTACACTTCTGACAGTGCAGCCCTAAAAAGCTACAATTTATATCAAAGCTTTGTGGCTGAACAAAGATGTATCTATTATGGATTCGGGGGAATTTATTAATTTACTGTTTTGGAACACTTATTCATTGACAAAGCTTGCTGGCTTTAAATTTCCAGCGGGCGATTCTTGTGTGCAGCATTTCCGTGGCTTCGGAGGTGTTGGGATTGCAGCTGGAGAGAGCTGGAGGTACAGAGGGCTGGAGCCTTTGCTGGCTTTTATCCAGGGTCAGAGTTGGCAGCATTGCCCATCCCTGCACCAGTGGCCACGGACAATCCCTTCCAGGACATCCCCAATGCTCTGAAGGAGCTGCCCTGGCAAAGAAATCCTCAGTGGGTCCTTCAACAAAACTGTTCAGTGCTGGAAACTGATGGGAGTCCAGAGCGTGCAAGGGAAGTTCTTGGCTGCAGCACAAACCCTGTTTGCAGGAGGTGTTTTGCTCACAGAAATCAGAGAATTCCAGAATGGTCTGCATTGGAAGGGACCTTAAAGATCGTCCTGTTCCATGGCAGGGACACCTTCCCCTGTCCCAGGCTGCTCCAAGCCCTGCCCAGCCTGGCCTTGGGCACTGCCAGGGATCCAGGGGCAGCCCCAGCTGCTCTGGGCACCCTGTGCCAGGGCCTGCCCACCCTGCCAGGGAACAATTCCCAATTCCCAATATCCCATCCAGCCCTGCCTTTGTCCTGCCATTCCAGGCCCTTGTTAGAAGTCTCTCTCCATCCTTCTTGTTGGCCCCTCCAGGCCCTGGCAGGGGCTCTGAGCTCTCCCTGGAGCCTTCTCCTCTCCAGGTGAGCACCCCCAGCTCTGCCAGCCTGGCTCCAGCCCTGGAGCTTCTCCATGGCTTTCTCTGGATTTTTTCAGCAGAAGATCAGAGTAGAGGGGGTATCTGTCCTGTTGGCTGGCGTTGTCTTTGGGTGTGCCAAGGACATCAGGAGGGGCCACAGGGCTGCCCATGGAGTTGTTCATTCCCATGACCACAGGAACAGCCCTGTGCCCCTCCTGGGCTTTGGGGGTTATCACCCAAAAAAGAGGTTGGTGGTCAATCTTCATCAGTTCAGGATGTCCTAGTGGAGATGACTGAAGATTACTCCCAACTCTTGGTGAATGGTTTTGGTGCAAGGGAAGCCAGGTGCTCATCCTGAATTCCATTCTCCAATAAATCAGCCCATGGATGTGGGACAGCTTCACTTGGCCCTGGCAGTGGGGGTGGAACGAGATGATCTTTAAGGTCCCTTCCAACCCAAACCATTCCATGTTTCTGCTGTTCTATCAAATATTTAAGATGTGAAAAGACCTCCAAGATTTCAAGTCCAGCATGTGACCAAACACCACCTTGTCACCCAGACCATAGCCCTAAGTGGAAAGTTCCAGGGATGGTGACTCCACCCTGGGCAGCCCTTTCCAGTGCTGACAACCCTTTCCATGAGGAAATTCTCCCTGATGCCCAACCTAAGGTGTGCAAAGAGCTGGGCCAGTGACATGGAGAGGAGAAGGTCCTTTCAATCCTTCCTTTACAAACTCTTCCCCAAATCCATGCTGGCTCCGAGGCTCAGGGCTGGCAGCAGCAGCTCTTTGAGCTCCCATGGTCATTCTCCCTCCTATTTAACAGTGAGAAACAAACAGATCAACAACTGTTCTGTGCCCATTAAATTGCATCAGCTTCTCCCCTGATGAGATGGGAGGTCTCAGCTGAAGTGGCACCAAGGAGGGGTCATCTAGCCTGGAGAAAAGGAGACTCAGGGGTGCCCCCATCACTCTGCACAGCTCCTGAAAGGTGCCTGTGCTCAGCTGGGGCTGGGCTCTTTCTCCAGCAGCACTGACACAACCAGAGCACACAGCCTCGAGCTGCACCAAGGGTGGAGAGCAGGAAAAAGTTTTTTACAGAAAGAGTGATAAAGTTCAGGAATGTTCTGCCCAGGGAGGTGGTGCAGTCCCCATCCCTGGGTGTGTTTAACAAAGCCTGGATGTGGCACTGGGTGCCAGGGTTGAGTTGAGCTGTTGGGGCTGGGTTGGACTCAATGATCTTGAAGGTCTCTTCCAACCAGGTCATTCTGTTCACACAATTCTGTGATTGTGTGAATTCTATGAATTCTGTGGATTCTGTGATCCTGTGGAACATCCCCTGTCCCTGTTGGGTGTTGGCAGCTCCAGGAGAGGCAGGGCTGGAGGTGCAGTGAGCCAGGAGCGTTTATTCCATGAACTCCTCTCCAGTGACTGCTCTTCTCCCGCCTCTCCTTGGATTAAGGAGGCGAGGAGAGCTGGAGGAGCAGCATTAGACTTTCTATTCTGAGCAATCACCAAAATCCACTCAGGAAGTTTAATTGCTTCAAGTAAAACTTGTAAATTCCAACAGGGCACAAAGCACTTGAGCTGGCAATTTTCTTCATTGCTTTCTGAGGATTCAAATGATATTTTTCATTCCCTGTTGTTGTTCTAAAGGTTTTAGAAGAGCACTGATTTTTTTTTCCCTTTCTTTTTCTTTTTTTTTAAATTTTTTTTACCCTCTTCAAGCCCTGCACTTCCCTCCCAAAACATGTTCCAGTCAAGTTCATTGAAATTGTCTTGGTATTGTCAGAAAAATCAGTTTGACTGCTTCATCTTGCAAAACTTTCAAAGCTAAAAATTAACTGACATTTCCAAGTGAAATGTCATTTTGCTCCAAATAAATAAATAAATAAATCCAATGTTTTGACATTTTTAAAGCACTCTTCCTTTGTAAAAGGGAAAGAAGTTCTTTAAATGAAAATCCTGTCAAAACTGACTTTTTTTCCCTCTTTTTGCTCAGAGAAAATTTGACTTTTATGGATTTTTTTCCTGTGAGAAGATATTGTGTTCATCCGTGGGCCCAGGCTGGCCCCAAGAGTGACTGGGCTGGGATCCTAAGAGGATCCAACCAGAGTGGAGAGGCACTGGATGAAGTCTTGGCTGAGCCACTGGATGGTTCTGCATCCCTGGCTGCACATAAATGTACATTTCCCATCCCTGGCAGTGCCCAAGGCCAGGTTGGGCAGGGCTTGGAGCAGCCTGGGGTAGTGGAAGGTGTCCCTGCCATGGCAGGGTGTGAAACAGGATGGGCTTTAAGGTCCTTTCCAACCCAAACCATTCTGGGATTCCATGATTTTATATAAATATATATAAATCTTTAAGGTGTGTTGTCTTGGCTACTTGTTTAGAGGCAAATTTCCAGGGCAGCTGAGCAAGCCAAGCATTTCCTGTGGTGGCCCAGGACACAGAACCCTGGGAAAGTCTCTTCTCTTCCACTGGGCTCTGGGAAAGTGGAGATGCCTGATCACAAAAACCTTGAGGTTGGAAAAGACCTCGAAGATCATCAAATCCATCCTTTGATGGGACACCCCCACTGAGCCATGTCATGCAGGGCCACATCTGCTTGTGTTTGAGCACCTCCAGGGATGGGGACTTCACTGCCCTGGACACCCCCTTCCAATGCCTGACCACCCTTTCAGGGCAGGAATTGTCCCTAAAATCCAACCTGAACATCCCCAGTGCATCCCTTGTCCTGTTGCTGTTACCTGGCCACAACTTGCAGGGGCCTGTAGGATGTGGATACTGACAGCCTGGTCAGAGAGAGGAACCAGACAAACTTTCCCAGGAATTGTTCTGGGGAGTTTTGAGAAGGCTGAGAGAGAAATAATTAAAACAATCTTGCAGCTGGTGTTTTGAGCAGTTGTTTTCCCATAAGATGTTTACCAAAGGGTATCTCCTTAATTAGCCAGTCATGTGAGGGGTGTTAAGAACCAATTAGGTTCTGGGTGAATGATGTTGGTTATAAATATCGTGCAATATTGATAAATATCATGAGATTGCAATAAAGGAGCCTTTTGCATGGAGTAAAGTGTTGCCTTTCTTCCCATTCCTGACTGGAGGGAGTCAGGAGCTCCACCAGCTTGCTGTTCTCTGGGTCAGCCTTGGACACAGCAGCTTTTCCCCTCACTGTGTTTTATCTCACCATGTGGCTGTTAACATGAAGATAAAAACAGCACCTGAGCAAACAGCTGGTCTCAACCCCAGCACCCCTGATTTTCACCCCAAGAGCAGCACTGGGAGGTGCCTGAGTGTGAGTTTAGAGTTCACTCACCCAGTCCCACTGAAGGAACCACTTAGAGCCAGGCAGGGCTGGGTTTTTTTTATTATTTTTCCATTGCTTGATGTGCTCCCTGCCTTTAGTGTGCCTTGCTGAGGGCAGCAGATACCAGTGTGCTAATTCAGACACATCCCATGGCTCAGGGGGCTCTGCAGCACTGCAGTGGGGCTCAGGTTTAAGGAGCTCTCCAAACCTCCAGGGTGGCATCCTTGGCTTGAGGGCTGAGCCAGGGGAGCTGCTCCCTGTGCCCCCATGGGGCAGGGTTAGGGAATGGCTCAGTGCATGTTAGGAGATGAAAAATGGAGCACAAACTCTTCTGTAGCTGCTCCTCTCCTGGCTTTCGTGCCAGGGCGTGCAGCTGATGTTGGTAAATCACTGCAGAATGGTGTAAATGATGTGTGGAAGGGGAAAAGGCAGAAATGATCCCTTCTTCATGCAGGGAAATCTTCTGTGTTGGGGGCAATTCATGGCAGAGGTTTCCTGTAATGATGGAGCAGGAAAACCTTCTGCTCTAAAGGGGTGAAAAAACAATCCCCTTCGTTTTTATTTCCATCTTTAGGGTTTTTCTTAATATCTTATTTCCCTGCAAACCATCCTCACAAAATACTCCTGGGCCTCCCCAGCCAGTACTTGGGTCAGCCACACTTTTCATTCACTACCATGGTTTCACCCCCCATTTTCCTTGCTGCTGAGGTTTTAGAGAGGTTTCAAAGCCAATTCCATTTCCCCTCTGGTGTTTTGGGATTTTTCTTCATTTGTTTTTGGTGGATTGGTGTGTTTGGATTTTTTTATGTTGGGTTTTTGTATTTGGCAAGGCCATGCAGTTCCCATGCCTGTAACTCCTTCCCTTGTGCCTTTCTGGGGTGGTCTGGAAGCAGCTGAGCACAGAGAGTGGGAGAGCAGCACCAACAGCCTTGGACATGCCAAAAACTGCTGCAAAGCAGAGGGGAACCGTGGCTGACCATGGGGAAAGGGTCATAATCCCATATTTAAATTCCAGTGGGGACATTTAGCTTGAGCATCTGGAAAATCCTTTTCTCTGTGAGGAGAGAGAACCTTGGAGGTGTTTGAGGCAGCTGAGACACACATGAGCTGTTTTTGTTGGGGGCACAGCTCCTCCTGGTACTGGAGAAATGCAGAATAAGAATGGCTTGAGAGGACCTGGAGGGATCACATAACTCATCCATCTTCCTCCAAGTCCTGGGTTAGGCAGTGCTGGCTTTATGCAGGATTAGGGATTATTTTATTGGAAGGAGGATTTGGTTGTGGAGGCAGGTGGAGATGCCCATTTGGGAGGCTGGTGAAAGGGTGACCTTCCATTATCCCAGGTTGCTGAAAGTCCTATCCAAGCTGGTCTTGGACACTTCAGGGATGGGGCAGCCACAGCTGGAACCTGCATCTCCCACCCTCCAGGGCTGGCTGGTGCCAGGGCAGCACCACCAACCCTGCAGCAAGAACTGAATTTCAGAAGAAAGGAAACTTCAGAAGAAGGAAGGTAACTTCAGAAGAAAGGAAAGGCCTTTGACTATTCCTTGGCATGGCTTCAGACCACCTGAGAGGGGCCCAAGTGGGAGCTGAAGCCCAGACACGGCCCCAGGCCCGTGGAGCAAAGCTGCTATTCTGAGAGGCGAGGGAAGGCCAGGCTCCATTGGGGATCTGTCAGGGCAGGCAGGGAGATGAGAGGTAGTCAATGACATAAGAGATGTCAGGGTTTATTTCCAGTAAGAGCCGGTGAAGCTGGGAAAATTGCTCATTAATGCTTTATTGATATTCATGTTCCTATTGAAGAAGTCTGGGGTGGGAGGTGGAGCAGGGGGGGCCGTGCCCTGTTAATGGGGCCAGGCTGAAAATAGGTTCCTTTATGCCTGGGCAAAGGGGATGCACTGACCACGGGAGGTTTGCCTGTGTCAGTGTCTCTAAATAGAGCCTGGATCAGTGCTGTGCCTGAGCCAAAAGCTTTGGAGGAAAAAAACTAATAACTCAGGTCAAACCATGCCAGCAGCGCTGGAGTTCTCGCTGGCTTTTTTTTCACAAAGGAAAATTTAAAGCAGATTGTTGTAAAACTATGCAAAATGTTCGTCTGTGGGGTTTGGGACTATTTAACCCTCATGTTTGCTTTAGCGTTCTGTTTTTAGAGTAATTTGAATTTAAAATGCTCTATCAAAAGGAATTTATTTCCAAAATGTCAAATTACTTTATTTCAGAAGTGCTGACGGTAAAACATTTGGCTTTTAAAAAACAAAGCAAACTCCATTAGCAGTTTGGCATTGGTGACATTCACAAATATTTTCTGTTTCTCTGAAACTCTTTATTCCATACATTTCCTACATCCTGGCCAGTTTTGTAGCCAGGAACCAGGCTGAGCACTGCAGCTCCACAGGGAATGTCCCCAAACCAAGCAATTCCCAGCATGGTTGCAGCTTTTGGGGCTCACTGGAGATGGGATTTTGCAGAATCACAGAATCCTAGAATGGTTTGGGTTGGAAAAATACCTTAAAACTCTCATTCCAACCCCTGCCATGGGCAGGGACACCTTCCACTAGCCCGGGTTGCTCCAAGCCCCATCCAGCCTGGGACACTGCCTGGTGCTCATCCCCTGCAAGTTTAATCAACTTCCAACTGAACCAAGCACCTTTCTGGTGATGAAAAGGACCATAAAACCATGGGGAGAGATATCCTGAGTGTTATGGCTTCCATGGCCTCAGGTCTGGGAGCAGCAGTGCCATAACCATCCTCTGAAGCCTGTCAGGCTCCACCTGGAGTGGCCAAATCCCTTCCCCAGCCCTCCCCAGATTGCTCTGGCTTTGCTGGAACCTTCCTGAGCAGGGAATGGAGCAGGAGCCTCCCTGGGGGAGAGGCAGAGCAGGAGCAAACCTGCCACAGCTCAGTAATTGGGGCAGGTGAGTGGGGAGGTGAACCATCTCCTGTTCATGTTCTGCCTCTCAGCTGTCTCGTGCAGCCTCATTTCCTGGGCTGTGCATCAGCAGGGAGCAGCCGACTGCTGGAGCCCTGTTAGCACATCTCAGAGGTCTGCCATGCATAATTCCCATTTTTTTTAGTTTTGTCTCTTTTTTTTTTTTTTGTTCTTTTTGCTGTTCCCATGCCTGTTCATATGTTTGATCACAGCAGGATTTGTGGAAGGGCAGGATGTAACATCCCAAATGCTGAGCCAGACCCCAGTCTCCTTGCTGAACCACGAACTGCTCCTTTTGGATGTTATTTTAAGCGCAGTACATTCCCTGCTTTCCTGCATCCAGCCTGATCCTTCTGACTGCTGGGACATTGTTTTAATGAAGCACTGGGCATTTTACAGCTGCTGAGAAGCTTATCCTTGTTGTTCCTGGCATGTAAAAGCAGAATCACTCTTCTCATTTTATAGGTACCGAACATTTTCCCTGGTGCTGTCTCCCGCCTGCCTGCCTTCCCAAACTTCCCACTAAAGCTGTGCTTCCTGCAGCAATGCCTGGGAAAGGCCTGGGTGTTCCCTCTTTGGGACACACCTGGAGGGGCACCCAGAACATGGAAAAGCTGCTTGCAAATCCCTTCCCCTGTGTTTATCAGATGAGTGTTTGTCAGAGCTGAGATGAGGGAAGATGCTCCTGTCAGGGTTATGGCACTGCTGCTCCCAGACCTAAGGCCATGGAAGCAATAACACTCAGGATATCTCTCTCCATGGTTTTATGGTCCTTTTCATCACCAGAAAGGTGCTTGGTTCAGTTGGATGTTGATTAAACTTGCAGGGAAGGATGGTGATTTATGCCTGACCAGTCCTCCCAACCACTTTGTAGCACAGTGTGAATTAAGGCTGATTAAAGTTGAGGGAAGGGTCCCTCTGCCTCACCCTGGGTTTTTGGATTGGGATGTCAGGAGCATCCATCCCTGCCTGTGCTCCACCAGGTCCCTGCCTGCCAGGCACTGATGGGAGAGGAGGGCCTGGGCCAAAACAGAAGAGCAGGGCACCTATTATTCCCAATAAAAAGCTGCTCTTCTCATTAAAGCTGAAAATTATGGTCTGCAGATAACTCTGGTGGTGGTTCATGGAATCAATAAACCCCCAGTTTGTTTTGAAAGCCAAGTTGCCGAAATGCCAAAATACATATTTTGCAAATTGCTTAATTTCCATTTGAAAAGATCAAACCTTATTTCCTCTGAAAGCTGAGAGGTGGGGTGGCAGAGGCGACACACACACAGCAATTTCAATCTTCTTTCTCCTGAAAGATCATCATTTAATGGAAACTGAGAGCAATGGAGAAACTGCTTCCTTTTGTTTTCTTTTACTTTTCAAACAACAACCCTGCAGGGAGGCTGATAGCCTGAGTTACAGGGAGTCTGGGCTAATTCCAAAGCAGCCATAGCTAATTTTTGGAAGCAACATTTCTGGCTCTTAGGGCATCTTCCCACGACAGCTTCTGCCTTTTGGAGGCGTGATGGTCACCAGGGCTCTCATGGATGCTCCTTGCTTCCTCAAACCCTTGTTGCCACTGGAATGTTGGATATAAAAGCTGCTGTCAGGGATGCAAGGCTCACAGGAGCACTGTGGAATCAGGGGCTGCAGGATGGGTGAGGGCTCAGAATGCTGAGCCTGGAGATTTCCAGGGGGTTTTGTGCTGAGCTGAGCAGGTGTCAGGTGTGCCCTTGGCATGTGGGGCCCGTCTCAGCCCAGCTGTGGCATCTGTGGAGCTGAGCATCCTTCAGCCCCTCCAACATGTCAACAGCATTCACATCAACTGGCTGCTGACTGCTCAGGAAGGGAGAGGCAGAGAAACAGCTGGAGGAATAATTTACCTCAGAGGTGCCCATGGCACACACGGCCCTGCCCTGTGCCTCCACACCCAGGGACTTCTCTTTCTTTCCCATAACCACTTGAAAAATAAAGATGTATGATGCCTACTTGAGCAGAATAGATTGTTTTCGATTGCTATTCATCTATTATTTTAGAAAGTAAAATGAATAAAACTTATGCAGGTCACAGACATTAAAGAGCATTTTTATATCAGTTTGGGAGCGCTTGTCAGCTTTGATTTATTAAGTAACGTTCCCCAACTGGCTACTGGTGTGTGTTGTCAGTCTCTTGATAATGGATAGACCTCACAGCTGAATGCTCTGTGATTAAACTTCTCAACTATATATTTTTAAATAAAGGCATTGCTTTTTTGGGTTTGCTCATTTCCCTCTCTTAGGCGATTTCATTCATCTTCCCTCACCCTCCCTCTCTCTGCTGTAAATTTGTTGTTGTTGGAAGCTATGAGAATGCTAAATGGGACACATCTTAGAGGGTTTGGGTTGGGTTTTTTTTTTTTTTTGTTCCCCCCTCCCTAAGCTTGCTTCCAACTTAGCTTGATGGATTAAATGTCACAGGGGGACAAAAGTGGGTAAGGAAGCCATAGAACACCTTTCCAGAGAGAACACAGCACATGCTGCTCTCTTACTACAGCTGTGTCAGCATTTTTACTGTCACACTGCTCTTCCCTGGGCCTTAGGGACAGAATTAGCAGAGCTGCATGGAGAGGTGGATGAGGGAGCCCTCAGCCTCTCTGAAGGGAGCAGGGGCTGAGCAAACTCAGCCCTGCCAGCCCTGGTCCCTCCTGGTGAGGCTGCAGGGAGTCCATGGGAATGGGAAGCCTTGCCTGGCCAATGAGGAGTGCTCAGGGAAGTTCAGAGGGGCTCTGGTATCTCCTCTCACCACAAGTTTGTTTTCCCTTTGGAGGATGGCCCTGTGCTGCCTGGCTGAGCTCAAATCCCACTGCTGGAGTCTCTCCAAGGGTGGCTCAGGAGCCCCTTGGCCGCCAAGGGCAGGGATTTGCAGTGAGCTCTGAGCTGCTGTTACCAGGCACGTGCCGGGATCTTCTCCTGGGAACAGCAGCAAATGGGACTGAAGATGAGTATCCTGGGCTAAAATCCTCAGCTAGAACTGTAATTATGCTTTCATAAAGAGCTGAGCTGGAACGAGGATGAGATTGTTTCCCCAGGGGCTGCAGGAGCACTGGGACTGACTCATTAGCGTGGAATTGCAACAGCGCAGGTGGGAGGCCACCAAGTGCCTTTGTAAATGAGTCTTGTAGATCCTTCAGGAAGGGCAAAACTCAACAACCTCCCCAGGATGCTGGGATGAGGCAGCAACCTCTGCTTTTGTTATCCAAGGCTTTGGTCTCAGACCAAAACTGATCTGTCTGACTTGGGAAATGCAGAACGCACTGATAAGAAAAGAAATGTTGCACTGATTTCAAAAGCCTTTTTACTCTTGTATGACTCTAAAAATTGCTTTTGATTTAAAGGTTAAAATCTGACAAGCCAAGAGACCTTAAAGATCTTTTCTTTCCCCTCCTCTTTTCCTCCTGATTCCTTCAAAACCTGAAAGGTGATAAAATCTGTGTGGGACCATCTGTATGGGGAGGGAGGCAGCAATTCCTTTGGGAAGTGCTTCCTGCTGCCCCTCCACTGCCAGCTGGGGACATGATGGTCACACAAGGACTTGGTTTCCCCAGGCTGCATCATCCCCTGGTCCCTCTCACAGCAAGATCCAGGCCTGGGCTGAGTGACCCCATAGGGGAAGGATGGGGGGGTGAGGAAGAGGAGTGCCAGGAGAGGACAGAGCAGGGTTTGGAGCTGTGGTTTTGGAAGGACAAGTGACGTGTCCGTGGTGATTTGATGTGATGGTTGGCTGCAGGAGGCCCCTCTCAGCCGGGGTGTGCTCCCAGCAATGTCTTTGCAGTTCATTAAGTGTTTTCTGCTGCTGTTTCTCAGCCTGAAATGGCCTTAGTGGCTTTGCCTGTTGCAGTGACACTGCCATTATCTCCCAATAACAAACACATTCATTATGAAGCCAGATTGTTCATTTGCACCTTGGAATGATAACGCTGCTGCTCACTCAACAAATCCAGCCCCAGTGTGCTCTGAAGAGGCTCATTGGGGCATTTTTGGTTTGTCCCTATTGGCTGTTGTTTCTTAAGCTGCCCTGCTGACAGGCAGGTGGGAATGTCACAGCCAAAAATGTGCCCAAGGCTCTCATGCCAGGAGGGTCCCTGCTCTTGGGGAGCTGGATTTGCCATCAAGGAGAGGAACTGGTTGCCAGGCACCCCAGGTGTGAAGGGAAGGGTCTCCACTGAGATGGGGCAGCAGATCAGGGCCAAACTCCCTCAGGGTCCATGGAGTTGGTGGGAAAGCACCCAGGGAATTCCACTGATGTGTCCCAACCTTGGCATTGGGGGAAGGAGCCCTTGGCATCAGCAGCTGGGTTGGTGGTGCCACCTGGCTCCGTGAGGAGCTCCCTGCCAGGCTCATCCTGTTCAGTGCCATGTTCTGCTCAGGTGGGAGCAGGGCTGACATCTCACACAGTATTTCCCATGGCCTGAGGGCAAACAGCTTCAGCCTTCATCGCTCTAGACCCAGCCTGAATGCAGGAAAACCTCCATGTCCTACAGCAGAATCCACCTAACCAGGTCCTTTATTCCTCTTTTTTTTTTTCTTTTTCTTCCTCTGAGTAAAAACATCTCCACTTTTGTCGAGGTCTCTGCTGCTCACAGTGACCCCAAGATGTGTTAGAAAGTCTCTTTTCCCAGCCCAGTGCTCGAAGAAGGAGTCAGGGCAGAGAGTCAGAGCTCTTCATTTCTCGGTCTCAAGGTTATTTGTTGTTTCTTATCTATAAAATTCTTCCTCCTGTCCTGCCGAGGTCCATCCAGCAGGACAGTTCCAGGCACTCTGCCTGCCCCAGGGCTGTGTTATGTCTTTATACTAAAAACTACCTGTACAATGTTTACAATGACTGTCCCAATACCTATCACCTGTGTTAGACAGTGAGCTTCTACTCTAAACCAATCCAAAAGTGCCACCATCACAGCAGAAGATGGAGGCCAAGAAGAAGAAGAAGGAGAAAGGCTGGACATGCCCAGATCCCTTCATCTTTCCCCCCTGAATCTCCATTCTAAAAACCCCAAAATCTCCTTTTTCACCTTGTGATAAATTCACCATCATTCTACTTAATTTGTCATGGCTTGCAGATCTCCATCTAAGATTGGTAACTTGCTCCAAAAAATCAAAACCACAGGGGCATCCTGGGCTCTGTGCCAGGGTCTCTGAGCCCCCTGCAGGGGTCTGGGCTGCTCAGGACAGCCAGAGGGATGTCCTGGCTCCTGACAACTTTCTCCAATTTTCCAGGTAAAAACCTGGAGCATTCCTCCCTGGGAATGTGTAACACAACATTCTCCAGTTTCCCTGTGCCAGTGGTGTTCTCCTCCCACATCCTCTGCGTGCCCTCCTCCATCCTTGGCGCCCCGTGGGGAATTCATGGCTCATCAGCAGGAGCTGAGACTTCCAGGACGGGACAGTGAGGGAATATGGACGTGCCAGTGGATGTACCAAAGTGAAGCTGCTGCCCAGCCCTCCTGATTCCCGCATGGCTCCTGCTGGAGCACCAGATGGGGCTTAATCGGGAGCGCCGTGGGTTTATTATTGAGAGACATCCAGTTCTGGATGAGAGAAGATTATCCAGGGTTTATTTCCAGCTGATAACACTCTGCCCTTCCATAACACCTTTTATCTGAGGATCTCGGAGCTCTTCACAGACTCAGTTAATTAAGGCTCACGTTGCCCCCTGGAGCCGCGGGTGAGACCCGGGCGAGGAGCTGCAATTAGGAGGGATCGGCTCGGGCGGGCAGATAAGGCTCATGATCTCCTGCCTCGTCTTTGCTGTCTTATTTGCATGTTTATCTTCCCTGTGCAGTTGAGAACAGTGAACCCAGAGGTTGCACTGCCTGCCCCAAGTTCTCATAAGGTGCTGCACCGGACTGAAAATGTGTGGATCCCCTTTTGCAGCCCCAGAATGAGCTGGATGCTGAGATTTGTCAGTGGTGCACGATGCTGACTTTGTCCTCCAAGTCTCCCTTTCCTCCTTTCCCAGTCCTGGCTCTCCATGGGCTCCACGCCTTGGCTCTGCTCGAGTTTCCTCCCTGCAAACCCAACCTCCAAGCCTTCCTTTGCTCAAAAAATAACAACAAAACCCCTCACAGCCCTCCAAAAAAACCTTTTGCTGCCTCTCCCCACAGAGCCAGATTCCTCAATAGTGATTTCTCTGGAGAATAGCTGGGCCCGAGGTTTCCTTCCCCTCCTCTTTTCTTTTCTTTTCTTTACTTTCCCCTAACTAAAAATCAGGAAGCTCTAAAATCCTCTTTGAAGTAACACTGTATGAAGAGGATTTATCCTTGTCCACTTAAATATTCATGACAGCTCGCATTTCTGTTCAAAAAGACACTTGTTTATTTAGATAAGATTTAATTTATTCATAATTTACCTAAATTTGCAGGAGCGTGCATGTACATTTTAGCTTATAAGTAGCGTAATACATAAAACATTATTGAGGCATGCAAATTACACAAATACAGCATTGGAAACTGCCTGCTTGTTTTAGGCAGATAACTAATTTCTTACCCTGACTAGAGACACAAACACAATTGCCTGGGCTTGTTGCCTGGGGTTTGGCGACTCTGAATTATGCTTCCCTTAATGCAAGAGGCACAGCTTTAGAGCAGGGCCATGGCAAAGCCCACTTTTCTTGGACTGTGAACCGTGGTAATGCCAAAGCCCTTTGCTGGAATTTTTTTTCTGTTTCCAGTCCTCTCTCCGGAGACTCACTTTGGGTTGGTGTGAAATCTCCAAGTTCCTCTTTGTTTCCTTGGGATGGGGTTAGAATTTCCAGCAGAATTTCTAGAATTTCTAGCAGGGCAATCTCTAGTTGTCTCACCAGTGCCTGGGGGGTGACGGAGGGAGCAGATATCCCTGTTCCACACTGTGAAAAACGCCAATCACTTTTTTTAAAATTTTAAAAGTTTAATAGTAATAAAATGGTTATAAAAATAGTAATACAATTAGAGCAATAATAATTTGGACAATTTAATTAGGACAATATGAGACAATAGAGACAAAGAGTTACGGATGTCTGGGTACCTTTTTCTGGGCGAGCCCGAAAAGGACCCACATTAACAAAGGATTAATCCTTAAAAGCAACAGCCTGTTGCATATTCATACATCTCATACATGATGCATAAATTCCATTCAAACACAGGATTCTGTCTGGTCATCATCAACTTCTTCCTCTGAATCCTAACAGCGCTTTGGAGGCGGGAAGAAGTTCATTTCTTCTGATAATGGGGCAATAAATTATTTTTCTCTGAAAGATTCAGGTGTCCTGTGGCTGCTATCTCGCTGCAAGTCCTTTCTTAAATAAAAAATATCCTACATAGCACAGTTTGTATTTTAATATTTTTTATAACCTAAAACTATATTGAACACACTACTTAAGAGAATTAATACAGCGTTACTTTCTAACACAACACATATAATATTCATTTTAATATTTGCAAAAAGCCAATCATAAAATACATGCATTTTTCACACACACCATCCTCTGGCAGTGTGGGATCTGCTTTTCCTGTGATGGACCTTGTTTGAGTCACCAGTGGAGCCCCTTGATCCTCATTAATCCCTGCACCCCTCAGGGTGATATGGCCACTTGCTTTCCTCAGAGCAGAGCAACAAATGGCCCAAAAGTTCCTTGTAGCCCCCAAATATCCCATTTTCAACTTGCTTCCAGTTAATAATTGCACAAATTAGCAACCACACAATGTGCTAGGGGAAAGCAGGCTGGGCTTCCTCCCACATCTCCAGCCCCCTGTGCCATGGACAAGGGCTGAGGCTGGAGGTGCTGCAGGGATTTTTGGGCTCTGCATTTGGCAGCTGGGCAACAGGCACTGCTTTATCAGCATCACTGCTCTCAGCACTGGTAGAAATTGCTCCTAACAGGAGCAATTCTGGTCAGGAATGAGATGTTTGCAGCTGTATATATGGAATATAGGGTTTGTGTCTGTGAAGCCTGCAGGAGATCTCTCAAAGATGGGAATATTGGGCAGCTCCTGCTGTGTAGGGCTGTGTTACCCACAGCCTGTAATTAAGGCTCTGTGACACCTCCCTCCCACCAGACTCTGCTTTCCCTTGCCTGGTCTGTGCCAGGCTGAAACTGTTTGGGCTGGAGCTCCCAGGGCCAGATGTCCTCTGGGGCTCACAGGCTTTGTTTGTTTGTTCTGCAGGGATGGACGAGGAGGGATGGGGACAGCAGGGCTGGCTGGTGCTTTTGCTTTTTCCTAGCTGAAATCAGAGCCAGCCTTTTCTATCGTTTCCAAGATTGAGTTCAGTGGAGAAAAGACATTTTCCCTGGGTTTGCCTGCTGCAAAAATCACTAATGAGTATCTCCAGAGCCTGAGTGCTTCAGGAGAGGGACAGGGTTTTTTGGTGGATCATGAAAATGCCTTATTTCAATCTTGGGAAAGCCACTGCACCTCAGGAAAAATAACCTCTTCCTGGCATTGGGAACAACCTGTGAGTGTGCAGGTGGATAGAGAGGGTAGAAACTGCTGGGGGAATGCCCCAGGGAGCACTTTGTGGTGGCACTGTCCCCTGTGTCATTTGTCCTCAAGGCTGCCAGGCAAACCAGAGCAGGCCCAGCCTCATTTCCATGGTCCTGCTTGGTCATGCAGTGAGGAGAACGAGGTGGCTCTGCTGCATTTGCTTTATAGGAGAATTTAATTACAGAGGCTTAATTACACAGTCACAGCAGATTTGGATTTCCAGCAGGTCATGCCCTCACTGGGTGGACAGAACTCACCCAAGGAGCTGAGCTGGTTGTGGTGAGCTCCAGGAAAAAAACCTCTTTCAGAGCAATGGGAAGCAAAATAAGACCTAAGGAGAAATGCTGGTACTAAACACTTGCTGATGAAAGGAGCTCTGTCTGTTGTGTGGGCTGGAGGAAGTACTGCAATGTTTTAGTGGCCTTCCCCTGGCAATGCTTAATTTAGTCAGAAATGCTGTTATCTGACCACCATCTTCCAATTGCTGCATCCCTGTTGGCAGAGAGGGTTCACAGGAGGATCAGAGGGGCTGTTCTGTTTTTATATAGCCACTATCCCCATTTTGTCCTTTTTTCACCTGGCCTTGGCTGGAATTCCTGCATAGGCTCTGCTTTAAAGTGAGAATTTCATGATGAAGTGGGCAGACTCCAAATTCTGACTTTGTTGGGACCTGTTGGAGCTGTAGAAATGCAGCAGAATTCTACATGTGGTGCTGTGATGGTGGGAATCATGGGATCCCAGAATGGTTTGGGTGGGAAGGGACCCTAAACCCACCCAGTGCCACCCCTGCCATGGCAGGGACACCTTCCCCTGTCCCAGGCTGCTCCAAGCCCTGCCCAGCCTGGCCTTGGGCACTTCCAGGGATCCAGGGGCAGCCCCAGCTGCTCTGGGCACCTGTGCCAGGGCCTGCCCACCCTCATAGGGAACAATTCTTTCTCAATATTTATATTTTTGCTCTTCTAGTTTAGTTTCAGCTTGTAGTAATTTTAGTTTTTATCAATGCCATACAGGTGAAGAAAAACAGTCCTCAAAAACCTGTGCCTGGGAAGATGTTGGCCTTCCCCATGATTTTGGAGGGAGCTGAGATGAGGGAATCTGTGTTTAGGAACGGGATGTGTGAAGAATGTCTGAGCAAAAACTTCAGGTTTCAAATAATTTCACTAGAATAGCTCAAAATTGTGTGAGCTTGACCCCCTCGATGCCTGCCCTGTGCAGAAGGGGGAGATGCAGTGTTTGGCTATTCCTGAACACACATTAATTAAGGGAAGAGATGAATATTTACTGCCCAGCTCCGGGCAGGGTGTATCGGAAAAGAACACGGCATCGATCGGAGGGGAAAATAAATAAATAATAGAAATGTCCCCCCAACACCACCTGTAGATGCATTAGGGAGAAAACATTGAACTGGGCTCTCCTGGCTCCCATGCAATTGATGCAATTTATTTTCAATTTGTCAAACGTGGCATTGGAGCAGCAATTGGTTTTGGTGATTTATTAGGAATTTTCTAACCAGGGCACTCTGTCATTGGAGTTACTTCACTTCTGTTCAAGTAGATTTTTGTCTTTCTGCAAGCTCAAGCTGTGAAGCCAAGAAGGTGAGTTTTTCTACATCCCCCCACACCCTTTTTTTTTTTAAACCAAAAGGGAAAACTGAAAGAAACCCAGCCAAAAAGGGAAATGGGGAAAAAGTAGCAGAATTGACATATTTTAAACATCATGACAGGATGGGCTGTTTAAATTGCCTCTGTGAATTGATTTAAAAGCTGTTGGAAGGCATCTCTATTTCATTAACTGTCTTTCTCCTTCATTTCAGTCACTGGAGTCATTGCCTCTTATTACCTTCCAGGTTCATGATATCCATCCACATGGTTATTTTAGTTATTACTATCTGTATACAGAAAATCTAAGAGGCAATTTTGGGACAGAAGCAGCTTGGGAGGGATGTGGGAATAGTAAAATAAATAATTTGATTTCTGTGTGACACCCATGATTCAAAGCCATCAGGATTACAGGAGTGTTTGTGCTGGGTGTGCATTTTGGTCAGAACCTGGGGGAAAGTGTGGGGGTGTGTGGTATCAAATCTGGATCTGGTTAGGAAGAGTTTTCCCACACTGAATAACTAATAATGAACCCACAGCAGATTTTCTCCTGGGAGTTCGGTGCTGCAATGTGCTCATGGTATTTTTCAACCCTTCTGGCTGTGGTGCTATCAGGAATTTGGTGACTTTGAAGTGTATTTTCATTTACCTTCCTCTGTGAGGTGGATCCTGGGGAGCAGGAGGACCCTTTCCTTATCCTTGGGGGCACTGATGATGCTGTCCCTGCTCCCTTTATTTAACACCTCCAAAGGTGCCTGTGGTACCTGCAGGGGCTGCTGGGTGTTACCAAGGTCTGTGGGGGAAGAAAAGGGGAAATCTTTTGGGCTGTCCTTCCCAAAGCTTTTCTTTTCAGACCTAACCAACACAGTGAGCTCCAGATTATTTTCACATTTTCTAAAAAGCTGGAGCTTCCAGTCTGTTTTCCCAGAGCTCTGCAGAGTCATTAGCTGCTTACAGCACTTAAAAGAAAAATGTGGTGCTTCGGAGACTTCGCTTCTGTTTGCTGTCTTTACCACCAACTAATTGGTTGGATAACGAGCAAATATTTTTCCTCTGTTCCTTAATTTCCCAGCTTTTTGACTTGCAAGCAGGAAGAGCAGAAGTTGCTGGTGGTTGGCAGGCAGTGAGAGGGGAATGAGCTGTGGGGAGGCTGCTGGAGCCACGCTCAGGGTGGGATTGCAGGGATTACCTGGACCCGGCTGTCCCCATGGTTTGTGCCTCTTCTGCTGAGATTTCACAGCCACGGGTCTGGTCTGACTTATTGTGTTTGTAGGGAAACTCTGACGAAGGCAGGAATGATGCATTTGACTCTATGTTTTCAGAAGGCTAATTTAGTACTTTAAAATACTATATTATATTAAAGAATATTATACTATACTAAAGAATACAGAAAGGATACTTACTGAATGCTAAAAATATAATATACATAATAAAAAAATGTAATATATATAATAAAAAAATAAATAAAATGTAATAGATATAAAATAATATATATTAAAAATATAATATATACAATAAAAATACTATACTAAAGAATACAGGAAGGATACTTACTGAATGCTAAAAATATAATATACATAATAAAAAATGTAATATATATCATAAAATATATATAAAATGTAATAGATATAAAATAATATATATTAAAAATATAATATATACAATAAAAAATACTTTACTAAAGAATACAGAAAGGATACTTACTGAATGCTAAAAATATAATAATGAAAACTCCTGACTCTTTCCAGAGTCCTGACACAGCTTGGCCCTGTTTGGCCAAAGAGTGAAAACAACTCCCAGCAGAATCCAATGGAACAATCACCTGTGGGTAAACAATCTCCAAGCACATTCCACATGAGCACAACACAGGAGAAGCAAATGAGATAAAATTGTTTTCATTTTCTCTGAGGCTTCTCAGCTTCCCAGATGAAAACTCCTGGGTGAAGGGATTTTTTCAGAGAATGTCAATGCCACACTGACTCATCCTTAAAGCAGGTGGGGCAGGGAAGGGGTGAAGTTCTGTAGGGCAGGGTGACCAATAGTTCCCATTCATGGGGAACAAAGCATCCAGGAGCCTTGACAGTGTGAGAAACACCTTCACTCTCCTGAGAAAATCTAAACAGTTTAATAAAGGACCACAGGAGACCAAAGGACCATAGAGCAAAGATGTTACAGCCACTCAGCCAAGAGCACACCTGCTAGTTTGGAAGCACCCTTTGTACACCATTTCTATTGTATCAGCTTGTTGCATATTCATAAACAATTATGCATAGTAAACTTTTCCCCAAACTAGTTTACATGTTCCAAGAACTGTCTAGCATGGCTCCTCCTCAGTTCCACCCTTTTAGAGCATGCATATTCCTTAGTTGTGGTTTTGGTCCCTTTTTATCATCAGCTCCAGTTTTGGCTCTTGGTCCACACTGTTTTCAAGCATTGAGTGCTGATGGTTGGCAGATGTGTCCAGGTGTCCTCATCCTGTGTGCATTGGGTGTGATCCCATCCCAGCAGGCAGTTTGACACACTTGCATCAGCTATTTCACTACTATGTCTAAGCTTAATTAACAACAGAAATAAAAACTGTATCTTTATAACAAAGTTATTTTAGCACCACACATATAAAATCCATTTTAATATTTGTGAAAAGCCAATATTATAATGTGTGTCTATAACAATAGGAGGACTTGAATGATCCTGTGATCAGGGTGACTGTGGCAAGGAGAGAGCTCCTGGCTGCATGAGCTGGCATTACCTTGATTTAAAGGTGTTTGTGGCTTTAAATGGAATTCTCTGGGCTTGATGCAGCACACCCAGCTCTTGGCTGGGGCTGAATCAAACCCAGAGAATTCCAGCCCCAGCCAAGAGCTGGGTGTGCTGCTGGAGGCCACGGCCGTCGCTCACAGTGAGGATCCCCAGTGCTGTGGGCACAGCCAGGTGTAAAGGCAGCAGCCATGGAGAGCAGGGACATCCTAAATGCCACCCTGTGTGCCATCCTGTGTGCCACCCTGAGTGTCACTCTGAGTGCCACCCTGTGTGCCACCCTGACTGCCGTCCTGAGTGCCACCCTGAGTGCCATCCTGAGTGCCCCCAGGGAGCAGAGAGCTGCCCTGGCAGGGGAGAGCTGATCCCCAGCACTCCTGCAGTGAGCAGCAAAGCCTCCCATGAGGGTGTCTGGGCATGGCTTGCAGGGTGCTCCAAACTGGAACCTTCACCCAGGTTCTGGGACGTGGGAGAGGCGCCTTTGTCCTGGGCCCTTGCTAGGGTGCATCACCTGCCCAGCACCCAGGAGCAGCAGGTGCCAGGGCTTTACCCCCATCCAAGCCACGTCTGAGATGGTGAAGGGTCTCAAGGGGCTACACGAGGAGTGGCTGAGGAAACTTGACTCGTTCAGCTGAGGAGACTGAAGTCAGACATCACCAGGGGCTGCAGCTCCTTCTGAGGGCAGCTCTGATCTCTGCCCTGGGACAGGGACGGAGCCAGGGCATGACTGGGGCTGGGCCAGGGCAGGGCAGGCTGAGATCAGGGCAAGGTTCTGCCCCCAGAGGGTGCTGGCACTGCCCAGGCTGCCCAGGAATGGGCACAGCCCCGAGGCTGCCAGAGCTCCAGGAGGGGTTGGGGATGCCCAGGGTGGGGTTGTTGGGGGTCTGGGCAGGGACAGGGGTGGGACTGGATGATCCTGTGGGTCCCTCCAGCTCAGGAGATTCTGTGAACCCTGCTGGCTGCCTGCAAGTGTGGCTTTGGCTCCCTCCTGCCCTTTGAGTACCATGAATGTGTGTTCCCACAGGTACAAAGCCACCCTGCAGGAGAGCAGCAGCCTGGCTCCATCTCACCTGCCCCTCACGCCTGGTTTGGGAATGGCAAAGGGAGAATGTTCTGTGCTGGTTCAGCTTTGTCCTGTCTCCATCTGAGCTGTCTGGGATAGCTCTGTTTATCCTCTGTTCAGTGCTCTGTGTCTGTGCATGAAGGCAATACCAAACTTTGGGGTTTGCAGGACCAGTCTGATGCTCTGGGGCTGCAGAGCTCGTGGCTTGAGGAGAGCCAGGTGCTGCCTGTGGCATCTCTCAGACCCATCCTCACAGCCAGGTACCTCCACAGCCACCCCAATGGCAGCAGATGTGACCCCATTGTCCCACCACCCCCGGAAGGACCCCAATCATTAACTGTGAACACATCCCCTGCAGCATCCAGATTTCAGAGCCCATCTCTGGGAAATGTTAATGCTGTTTCCTGGAGCACACGTTGGATGATGGCATTTCCCAACATCTGTTTTCATTTTTCATTTCCAATTCACAGGCCTTTCTTGCACACAGCTTTTGGTGCCACCTCACACTTGCAGGGTGGCAGGATGGGAAGTGGCAGTCTCCAGCCCAAACAAAGCACATCCTGAAATTTTATTAATGAAGATTTGCAGGTGATCTGCTCCTGGGACTTGGCAACTGCGTGCAAAGGCTGGTGACAGGATTCATTTGGTGATAAATGTCAAGTGGGAGCAATGAGCAAGCCGTGGTCAGTTCATGAGTGGGTTTTTCATGTTGGTTATAGAATAATTTGGTTTCCAGTGGCAGCAGAATGTGCTATTTCTCCTCCCTCTCCCCCACCAACCTCCTAAAGATGCTGCAGGACTGAGCTCGTAAAGGAGCAAGGGCTGCAGCCACTCACCTCGTTTACAAGCCAAGGTTGATCAGCCTTGAAAGGGGAAGGAGATGGTGGAGCCTGAAAGCTGGGACGTGCTTTGGGTGGAGAGGGAAGGGCTGTGGAGCCAGGCAGGGCTTTTTGCAGGTGAAGCAGCAGTGATAGTTATGGTAGATAATCACCCTGCTCCATCTGGGCTGAAAACATTGCTAATTGAGGCAGGGCTGTTTCCCGTGGGAGAAATGACCTTCTTGTTTTCAGGGCTTTACTGTGAGGTCAGGGTTCCTCAGGAGATGCTCCCTGCCTCACCCTGGGGCTGGTTTACTGAAATACTGTCAGCTATTTGCCTTCTATTTTCATCCATTCCTGGCACTTCCCATCTCCAGCTTGTTACAGGCTTGGCAGGGAAAAGAGAATGGGAAAGAAATGTTTCATTTCCATTTCCAAAGCCGTGCCTCGCTCCTGAGGAGCAGCCACAGAGCTGATGATGCTCACGGAGCTGTCTCTGACAGATCAGTGCCAAGGGGAAACCTGGGCTTCCATTTCCAGCCCTGTCCCCCCTGGGCAGAGCTGAGGAGTTCGTGGGGATCAGCAGGGAGAAGGAAAACAATTTGATTAAGGGGCCCTGGAGTCAGGCACATGGAGAAACTGGTCTGGTGGGGTTTTTCAGCTTCCATCAGTGTCAAGTTGATTTCATTTTTAGAGCAGTGATGATATTAAAAATAAAAGGAAGGTGGGGGGGGGGGTGAATAAAGCACCTACAGGTAAATGGGGCAGAGTCCCCATCAGCTGCTCAGCTGGTCCTTCCTGACCAACTCAAAGCTTTTTGGAGCTGATTATAGGAAATTTTACAAGGTGGGTGGGGCCACAGGTGTAATATTTTACTTTGTGTAACCACACTTATCTATTGGCTCACCAATATCTTGCATTTTGCTGTATTTGGGAGTGTGGGGAACATTTTGTGCAGTGGACAGTGTGGTGTAGGGAGAAAGGGAATCCCTGGGAGAGCTGCTTCACTCTGGCAGTGCCTGGGGGCTGGGGTTGGTGACAGTCCCCAAGCTGCCAGCGAGGACAATTCCAGTGAGCCTTGTCCTGTCACTGCCTGGCACCAGCATCAGGGATTTCTTAGGAAGATTGGAAAAAATGCGGCAGCAGAAGTGAGGGTCCCCTGTCTCCACTCCTAGGCAGGTGCTGCCCTAACTCTAAATTGCCAAAAACTGCCTCAAGGCCTGGAGCCAGAGGTGTTCATTGTCTGTCCCAAACTGCTCCTCCCCTTCAGCCTCAGCTGCCCTCGCTCACCCTCAGCACCCAAACCAAGCTTTGGTTCCTCCAAACGCACCAGGGTCAGGCTCCTGCTGCCACTCACACCAGAGAAATGAGCTGCTGTTGGGGGAGACACATCCCCTCTTATAGGCAGAGAGTGGGGACTGTCTCCAAATGTGTCCCTAGGGTTTTTGAAATGTTTTTCATCTGTGACAGAAAGGAATGCAAACCTGTGGGTGGCACAGCATTGCCTGGAGAAGTTCTGCTTTCTTCTGCTTTCACTCAGTCCAGATTCTTCCCTGCTAATGATGGTCATATGCACATATGTGAGACCATTACATATTTATATTTTTTATCATCATCATTATTATTGTGCTCTGAATTGTCCCAGCAAAGTTGCCCTAAATCAATGCTGAGGGAAGATGAAAGTTCACTGCTTTCTGTGCCAACGAATATGAAAATAGGAGGGGTTTTAGACTTCTCTGACATTTTCCTTGCCTTCTGAGCAAAAAAGTAGCAGGAAAGCAATAAAATAAGACTTCCACTCAGGACTCCAGCTGCCAGGAGAATTATTAGACTTTTGCAGCCTAGGCTCAGGAAGGGCTTTGTTACATCCCAAGCCAGGCAGGTGAGATGAGACACTGGTGCTCAGTGGTGCAGGGCAGGGCTGCCCTTCCCAGGGCAGCTGCAGCCAGCAGTGAAGAAGGCAAGTCCCCAGTGGTGCCAGCCCCTCCCTGAGCCTCGTGTCAGGAAAAACAACACATTTCTGTGCTTTTCCTCTCCTTTGTGGCAGAGCTCGTGCTGCTCTGGTGCAGACAATGAGGCTGTGCAGTGCAATCGTGACCCTGTGCTGGCAGAAATGCCAGGCTGGTTTAATGAAGAATCCTGAGCAGGGCATAAAAACCCCCACATTAATGGCTCAGGGCCCAGAGAGGTGAGCTGGTCCTTATGAGAGAGCGATGGGTAAAAATTGGCCTGTACAGCTCTTAGCCAGCCTCAATTAATGGAGATAATGCTCCACTCACAACGAGCCACTTCTGCTCTGCTACCTCCCATGACCTCGCTGGGTTTCATGGCATTGGTGGTGATACAAATGTGTGAGTCCTGTGCCAGGAAAGGCCAGCTTGGCTGGGAAACAGGAAAGAGGCAGCATAACCATGGTTTTGTGGTCATCCCAGCCAGTCAAAAGCAGTGGAGGGCAGGGAGAGGCTCTTCAGTGGAGCCACAGGTGACTCGGGCTGAGCACAGCAATCAGGAGCTTATTTATCCCAGCTTGGAGTGTCACGCTCTGGTAACCAGGCACTTCTTGTTGCTCATCTCGAAATCCCAATCGAACGCCTTCATTATCACCCAGCAGTGTTTCCTTTGTGGATAACAAGTCACACTGCGAGCATTAATGGAGCGTCGGATGGATTTGTGTTGTGGGATTGTTGTAAGTGCTGATTGAAGTTTTGCCTGTGATTAGGGGACTTAGTCAGGTGTGAGAGAGGGAGGCTCTGCTGCCTCGTAAGATCTGGGTTTGCAGCGCTTCTCCGTGGGGTGTTATCACAGAATTCACAGAATCACTGGGTTGGAAGAGACCTTCAGGATCATCGAGTCCAACCCAGCCCCAACAGCTCAACTCAACCCTGGCACCCAGAGCCACATCCAGGCTTTGTTAAACACATCTGTTGGAACTCAGTGCATCCCTCTGGGTGTCCAGAGCTGCCAAGGGCCCCGCCGGGGGGCTCGGAGACCCTGGCACACAGCCCAGAGCACCTGGGGATTTGATTGTGACCCTGGAGCAAGTTACCAGCTTTGTATGAGGACCTGAAAGTCACAGAGGTTTGAATAGTATAATAATAAAATTATCACAGGGTGGAAATGTAGATTTTAGGATTTTTGGTATGGGGATTATGGGGACAAGATGGAGGAACTTGGATGTATCTGGCCTTTCTTCTTCTTCTTCTTGGTCTCCATTTTCTGCTGTGATGGTGGCACTTTGGGATTGGTTTAGAGTAGAAGCTCACTGTCTAACATAGGTGATGGGTATTGTGTGACGGTGTTCACAGGGGTCTGAGGAAGAGGGAAGAGACGAGGATCTGACTCCATGTTTCAGAAGGCTTGATTTATTATTTTATTATATATATTGTATTAAAACTATACCAAAAGAATAGAAGAAAGGATTTCATCAGAAGGCTGGCTAAGAATAGAAAAAGAAAGAATGATAACAAAGCTTGTGGCTCGCACAGAGAGTCTGAACCAGCTGACTGTGATTGGCCATTAATTAGAAACAACCACATGAGACCAATCCCAGATGCACCTGTTGCACTCCACAGCAGCAGATAACCATTGGTTACATTTTGTTCCTGAGGCCTCTCAGCTTCTCAGGAGGAAAAATCCTAAGGAAAGGATTTTTCATAAAAGATGTCTGCGACAGACCTTGTTCTGCACAGGTGGGCACAAAGGAGAGGCAAAGGTGTGAGCTCATCTTCTCATCCAACCAAGAACAAGTAAACATTCTAGGATCGTGAGAAACGTTCTTTTCTTGTTGTGTGGAACATCAGGTGTGCTTGGAGCTTCTTGTCCAGCAGCTGTGGGAGTTGGGAGGCAAAGTTGCTCCACCCCAGCTGAACACTGTGACACTTTTGTTCCTTGAGATCAGTTGTGATTCCTTAATTGGGATGAATGTGGAGCTGGGGGAGAGGCTGGTGGCACAAGCTATCAATTTTCCCAATGAATAATGTTAGGAAGTGGCATCCTCCCTGTCTGGCAGGCTCCCAGCCTCCCCCACTGCACACCTCATTATCCTGTTCCACTGCTTCATCTCCATAGCATTCATCCCTAATGATGGCGGAGGGATATACATATTCTGGGGAGTTATTTGATTATTACCAGCCCAGTCCTGATTCCCTCTGGAACAGCAATATTTGGGGAATAAAAATATTGAGGAATATTTCTAAGACATCGTGGCTTGCTCAGTCTGGACTGATGTGAACAAGCTGAGGCTGAAGGATGTCCAGGAGGATGTGCTGCATGGTGTGTGTTAAGATTTCCATTTCAGCCTTTCCTGGTGTGTGTAATATTTCCAATTCAGCCTTTCCATTGGTGTTTCTGGTCAGATTCCTGTTTCCTCAGCTCCAGGAGAACCTTTAGTAGGAGAAGGGTGCTCAGACCTGCCAGGGAGTTGTAGAGCTGAGTTGTGGGCTAGGCAGAGAGCTGGGAGGTGCAGTAAAATGGGCAAAGCTGGCTGTTACACTACAAATGTGTATAGAGAAGGTAAATTCATTGAATTACCCTGCAGGCTGGGCAGAGGGGGCTATAAAACTGCTCCTCACCTCCTCAGGGAGCCTTGTGCAGGATCTCAGGGCAGCCCTGACACTGTGGGGTGTCCCTGTGGGTCTCCTTTCTCTCCCCAGATTTTCCCAGGGGCTCCATTGGCCTGAGCCCCACGGGGCCACCGTCCGTGACTCCCTGGCCAGCGAGGGGTGCCAGTCACAGCTCCCGTGTCCACAGACTCCAGAAACCTCTTTGAAGGCTCCCAACAAGTTAATAAGGATTGATCTGCTTCTCATCAGATCATCTTGGCTGTTCTTAATGAACCTGGGCATTTTTAAGCCTTTCTTCCCCTTAAAAATGAGCTTCCAAATAAATACTCTTCTTCCAGTCGATGGGCAGCTGACTCCCTCTGCATTCCCCCAGCATTAAGGTTTGTATTGAATGAGGCACCACTCTGGCTTTGTGCTGGCCATGTGTGTTGGTTTTGGAGGGAGGCTTAAGTTAAGCAAATCTTTTATTTAGTCTTAAATAAAGATGGATTTAATTACAATTAACTGTCTCGCGGAGTGGTGGTTTGAGAAAGCTGGCTCAGCCCTGATATTTCTACCTAAGATTTAGTTGTAAGCCCTCAGAAAACACCCAAATTTTAATTCTCTCCTGGACAGGTTAAACCTTGAATAGTAAAAATAAAGGTGGGAAGAGCAGTTCAAGAGGAGCCATCAGAGCAATGAAATTAGTGACTTTTTTGTCCAAAAAATTTTACTTTAGGCAGCTGGGATAATCCACCCTGCTGTCTGTAGCATCACCAGGAGAGAGTTGTCAGAGTAATGGGGACTTGGAGAGATCACTGATGGTTCTGGTGTAAATGTCCACCCTGCTGCTGGAGCTCTCTGTTCCCTGCCCTCCCCATTCTCAGGGAATCCATGGGGCTGAAGTCCTGCCCTGCCATTGCTTCCCCTGCTTGGTAAATCCCTTGCACACATGTTGCCATCTGGTCCCTAATGCTTTGTGTCAGTTTAAGTTCCCCTAAGCTCTTATTGACCATTTCTTGTGTTATCTGCACACTCCCTAATTCCTCTTCTCCTCTCCCCAGGGTTCTGATCCCTGACTTAGGCAAATCCTCATCCTCTTCATTTGTGAACACAGATGGAAAAGTAAATATTGTAAGTGTCGGTGTCAGCTTCTTATCCTCTTCTGCCTCCAATTTCCCTCTGTCAGTCTTATCTGTGCTGGATCCACTTATCTCTGTGTCTGCATAATGGTCTTTTCCTTCTGTGTTTTTGTAAAAGCCGAGACATTCTCATCGTTAACTGTCGTTTCTCCTTTAATTATATCCCTGTGTGTTTACCTTCCCCAACCCATGGCCCTGCTTCTAACACATCCCCACTTCTAAGCAGGCGAGTTTTCTTTGTACCTGACTTTGATTAAAGATGGGAACGTCACAGAATCCCTTGTTCTGGAAACTCAGCACCTGGGGCTGTTTGAATCTGAGTGGAGCCAGCACTGCTGGCTCTGCTGTGGGCACTGCTGGGACTCCTGGGGTGGGCACAAGGAGGGGACATCACTCAGCCCCCCAGTGATGAGCTGAGAGAAACCCAGAGGGGATGGACAGCTGTGTCTGGATTTTCCTGTCTGTGACATGGGGAGTGTTTCCTACCAAGAGCAGGAGTTGTGTGGGTGAAAGCAGGGCAGAGGCAGAGCTGAGCTGCCCTTTCCTTTGGGGTTTTTATGGGTGCAGGAGCATTTTGGGACAGACCAGAGCCAGAAGGCACGTGGAGTTTAAGCCAAAACACAAAAATCAAACTCCCCAACTGCTCTGGAGTGTGTTTCCCCTTGGAGTGTGGGTGCTCCCTGCTTTGTGCTGACACTAGATCCACCCAGGATTTGTGGGCTGATCGTGGCTGATGTTATAACCTGGATAAATCAATTTATTTTACCTGTAAGTGCCCCACAATAGTGTTTATTACATAACAATTCCTATCAGGAAAGTGTCTGGTGTATGATTTACAGCAACACTAAACACCAGGGTAGCAGGAGGGCCCTGCTTTTTGCAAGCTGCAGCAGTTTGTAATTTCAAGATCAATATGATGATGTGTTTTTTGAATTTTAATGAATAAACTACACTGGTGTTTGTTGTTTACCTGCTTTCTGATTTTTTAACAAGTGGCTCTAGTGATAATTACCAAAAATCTGTAGTCACAGAAGGAGGGAGGAGGGAGGGGGGAACCTGGATCCTTCATAACTCTCCAACTGGGCAATTATCTCCATACTGTATGTGCTGCTTTTCTATAAATGTTGAAATTCAGTAATTACCACTAGAGCCAGCCGTGACATTTCGAAAGCAGATACATAACAAATAGGGATGCCATGGAGTCATTAAAATTCAGATATCAAAACAGCTCTCCCTATTCTTCTTTGCATGAATCCATCTCTTTGTTTCATAAAGAATTCAGTTGCCAATTAAATACCTTTTCTTTCCTTTTCCTTCTTTGTTTTTTTTATTTTTACTTTTTTTCCCCCATTTTCTTTTTCCTTTTGCAAATGAATTCTAATCTCCATGAAAGGAGCTGAATTGACAGTCGTGACAGTTGGTGCTTTAGGAAAAAAACATGGATGGGTTTAGTCCTTCCTGAGGAACCCAGCCAGCACCTCCCCAGCTTTGGAAATGGTGAGGTTGTATCAAAAATCTAGGGAGAGAGGGATGGGTTTCTGAACAACTCCCCTTCTCTCCTTATGGCACCTTTTTTTCCTGCTCATCCTAAAAGGAAAAGCATCTTCCAAGGTGTCCAGTAACTTCGGGAAACCTCTTTTCTCCTGTCCCACCAGAGCTGTGGTTTCATGGCCAACAGGAATAGCTCAATTATCTCCCAAATTGTTATTCCTGCTGCAGTCTTGTAGCAATCCCTGGCATCTGGCAGTCAGAGCTTTTTATTAGCTGTTTTTTCAGTGGTTGGGTTGTTTTTTTTTCCTTTTTTAACAATGTTGTCTTGTTTACGGGTTTGACTCTTGGAAGACAGGATGTGATGCCTCCCAATCAGTTGCTAATGAAACGGAGGGATTGACAGGCTGGAATTGATCCTTCCTTTGTAAAGTGGGAGCAGGCAGACAGGTCTGTCTGTGAACCTGTCAGGGGTTGTGTGTAAGACAGGTGTGATGAGGAGCCCAGGCGCTGAAAACAAGGAGAACAGCATCTTCCAAAACCTCACAAGCCGGCAACCTGAAGGGTTTCAACTCCTCCCTGCCTGAATCTGAGTGCTGCTCGTGTGCTTTGCCAGCAATGTCTTTTGGAGACAGCAGGGTGGGATTGTTCAGAGGGGCTGGCATGTGGAGGGGATCCTGCTCCTTAAGCATGGAAAAGCACCACGAGCCTGAGTAGTCACAGTGTCAGAATCATGGAATGGTTTGGGTTGAAGGGACATTAAAGCTCACCCAGTGCCACCCCTGCCATGGCAGGGACACCTTCCCCTGTCCAGGCTGCTCCCAGCCCCTGCCAGCCTGGCCTTGGGCACTGCCAGGGATCCAGGGGCAGCCCCAGCTGCTCTGGGCACCTGTGCCAGGGCCTGCCCACCCTCACAGGGAACAATTCCCAATTCCCAATATCCCATCCATCCCTGCCCTCTGGCAGTAGGAAGCCATTCCCTGTTCCTGCCATTCCAGGCCCTTGTAAAGAGTCTCTCTCCATCTTTCTTGTCAGCTCCTTCAGGCACTGGAAGGATGATGAAGGGGCTTGGAGAAGTCAGTGCTACTAAAAACTGAAGGTTTTTTGTCTTTTATGACTTCACACTTTCTTTGTAGTTTGCCCACAGCAAAGATCTCCTCATGTCTTGGACAATGCCCTGACCTCTCTATTTCAGGCAAATTCTTTATTGCATCCTTCCTCCAGGAAATCATTCCTCTGGGGCTGGGAGATCTCCTTAGCATGGCACTAAAGGAGGAGCTTGTACAATTTAGGGAGGCCTCAAGTCCATCCTTTGGCTTTCTAGCAGTGGCCAGATTTGCTTCTCCTCCACCAGCAAAGCCTTGGACAAGCCCACTCAGGGGGAGCTTGGCTAAGGTTTACTCTTGAGCCTGGTGCTCATATGTTCAGGTGAATAGGAATAATATTCACTTCAAGGAGAGATGAAGCCCTTGTGTTGACTACATTATCATTTATATGAACAAAAAGAGCTTAAAATGTTAGCATATCCTTTTGAAAACGGAGCTTTGCATCCTATTAAGAGGAAGGAAATACAACCTGCAGCACATTATATCTCCAAGCTCCTGTCAAGAAACACTTAGGGCTGTCGCCTGCTTAGGAGCATCCAGCTTGAGGAATAAATTGGGAACAGCTCCCTGAGAGCTGATCCCCAACAAAGGGACAGGAGGGAGCACAGTGAAAACCCAGCCAAACACCAGGCTTGGATCTGCGTGGGACCAGAGCTCAGGGACATTTGGGATGGAGAGCTGCAAATGTTTCCTGGTGTGGAGCCTGGAGAGGAGCACATCTCCCAGCCTGGCTTTGGAGAGGGGAGGATTTGGGGGAGATTCCCTCATTTCAGCACTGTGGATTTTGGCAGTGTGCTTTTTAGACTGGCTGGAATAGAGAGGAAAATCAAACTTAATTTGACCCCTGTGATTTGGAAAAAAAAAACATTTCAACATCAAAATTGCTTCCTGCTGGTGTCAGGTGATTTCAACTGGTGGGATTTCAAGGGAATAAGCTGGAAGGCCTCAGTTCCATGTGGAGAGAGGTGTGCAATATGCAGCACATGGCTCATGCAGGTGTGTGACACCTGAACCAGCCCTTGGGACTGTGCCTCCCATTCCCTAAATCTGCTCCCCCTTCCCCTGCACAAGGCAGTCATTTCTGCCTGCCCCAGTGTGAGCAATCTTTGTTTTAAGGAAAATTGGGAGAAAGCCTTAAACCCAAACAGAAAACCTCCAAAAACTTTCTCCAGGAAGAGCTTTTGGAGATAAGTTGCTGCTTGGCAATTTGCTAATGTGAACTTGTGGCCCCCCTAGAGTCTTTGTAGAGCCAAAATCCACCTGGAGGGGAAGAACCGGGATATTCAGGATATGCTTTGTCAGGCTGCTGAGTCTGGTGCTTGGAGCCTTCTGTAGTTGCATCTTCTGTTGAGGAAGGAAGTCCCTCATGCCCTTCTCTGAAAAATCTCTGAAATTCACATTCTCTGAAAAAAATCCCTTCACCCAGGATTTTTCTCCTGAGAAGCTGAGAAGCCTCAGAGAAAAGGAAAGCAATTCTTATCTCATTTGCTTCTCCTGTGTTGTGCTCATCTGGAATGTGTTTGGAGATTGTTTACCCACAGGTGATTGTTCCATTGGATTCTGCTGGGAGTTGTTTTCACTCTTTGGCCAATCAGGGACAAGCTGTGTTGGTACTCTGGAAACAATCACGAGTTTTCATTATTATCTTTTTAGCATTCAGTAAGTATCCTTTCTGTATCTTCAGTATAGTTTAGTATAGTATTCTTTAATTTAATATAGTATCATAAAGCAATAAATTAGCCTTCTGAGGACATGGAGTCAGATTCATCATTCCTCCCTGCCACAGGGTCCCTGCAAATACAGCAAACACCCTTCCCACTCTGCCATCTCTGCTGGGCTGCACGGGGAGGGTGGATGCTCCTCCTGTACCAGCTCAGGTGCATTTTTGGGGTGTGTTGGGTCTGCTGAGCTGGAGTTCATTTCCCACAGAGCCATCCCAGTGCTGTGCTCCCAGTGGGAGCTGGAAGGGTGAACACACCCATGTGTGTCTGGGCACAGCTGGCACAGCCTCAGCACTGTATCTCAACATTCCCCACATCCAGGGGCTGGGGTGAGCACGATCCCAGGAGGGGACACAGCCAGGCCAGCTGGCCCACCCTGACCAAAGGGACATTCCTGAGCCCCAGCTTAGAGCACAGACAGAAGGAAGGAACCAGGAACAGGGGGCACTCATTATTTGTATTTGTCTCTCAGAGCAGCTACTCCATGTGCTGAAGCTTCCCAGGAGGTGGCTGAGCATCCCTGGCTGATAGGAAGGGGAAAATAAACCTTTTCTTTCTCGTTGCTTTTGTAAACTTCCTTATCTCAGCCTGTTAGTTGTTTTCCATCTTGTTTTATCTCCACTGTCCATCTGGAAAGATGGAGCAGCTCTGTGAGCACCTGGTGTCCAGCCAAGGTCAACCCACCACAGTGGATTGTGAAATCAGAATCTAGCAATGGTCTTGGTTGGAAGGGACCTTAAAGATCATCTCTGGCCATGGCAGGGACACCTTCCCCTGTCCCAGGCTGCTCCAAACTTCACCCAACCTAGCCCTGGACACTGCCAGGGATCCAGGGGCAGCCACAGCTGCTCTGGCAATTCCATCCCAGCCCCTCCCCACCCTGCCAGGGAACAATTCCTAATTCCCAATATCCCATCCAGCCCTGCCCTCTGGCAGTGGGAGCCATTCTCTGTGTCCTGTCCCTCCATCCCTTGTCCCCAGTCCTTCTCCAGCTCTCCTGGAGCCTCTTTAGGCCCTGCAAGGGGCTCTGAGCTCACCCCAGAGCCTTTTCCTCTCCAGGCTGAATACTCCCAGCTACTCCAGCCTGTCCCAGTTACAGCTGTCCCATCCTGAACAAATGCTTCCTTTCAGGCTGGGGCTCCAAATATCCTCACAGAGCAACTTTCCTGAGCTGCAAATCCAGACAAAGCTTCAAAAACCACCACTTTTATTTCAGTCAAGGCCCTGTGTGTCTCTGCCTGCTGCTGGGCAGGACCTGGGGATCTCCAGTTGTTGTAGCCCTGCAGGGTGTGCTGGCCAGCAGATCCTGGGTGGAGCAGTGGGCATGGACAGGTCCTTCCAGAGCTCCAGTGCACACAGGGTGCAGGAGATGAGGCAAGGAATTGGTACCAGACTGGGAGCATCTCCGTGAGGATCCGTGTTCCCCGGTCCTGGCCATGGGCACGTGCCCCAGCTGGCTCCATGAGGGACCAGGTAAATGAAGATGTCTCACTGCCCTTTCTCATCAACACTGATGCATCCCACTGATAGGCAGAGCCCTGCTCCCTCACCTGTCCACTTTGATTAATCTGGTGCCTCTTTCCTGGGCTCTGTGAATTTGTCTTGGTTCTGCTCTTCCCCCTGAGGCAGAAGTTGCTCCCCCTCCTTTTGGCCACATTCTGCTACAAAGCCCTACCCAGGCTGCACAGAGAGATGATGTGCAAAGTCCCTGTGCATTCCAGAGCACAAAATCCAGCTGTGAATCCTCTTCAGAAGCCTTCAGAAAGCGCTGCTAACACCAACGCTCTGGTCAGAGAAGCGCTGCAGCTTCAGGCACTTCAAACCCAGCGCTATCAGGAGGGCTCTGGGCTCACACAAAGCACCCCCAGCTTTAACACAGAGCAGGCAATAAAAGCTGGAGTCCATTGGAAAGGTTTCCTGTGTGTGCAGGAAGATAATTTATGGTAATGAGGACAGCACTGAGTTGCTGTAAGTTACAAGAACTTATCACTGCTCTCTGCTGTTGCGGCACATTCCCGGGATTTGGGCTCGCCAAAGCAGCGTGAATAGATTTATTTTGCATTGTTAGACTGTCAAGTCACTGCAGAGCAACAACTTCCAAATGATAACTTGTGCAGCATGCAGGAGTTGGGAATTACACGCTTTTAGTCCCACAAAGAGCCAGGCTGGGCTGACAGCTGCTCGGCAGGAGCCTCTTCCCAGTCCTGCTTCCCTTCCCTCTCCGTGCTCAGTGCACATGGTCAGTGCTCAGCATCAGCTCGCTCCTCCCAGCCCCATCAGGCTGTTTTTAAAGATTATATCCATTTATTTCCAGTTCAGAGCGTGCCAGAGCAGCTGAGATGGACCCACAGAGAAGAGGGAAGCACCTTTTGCTGACCCCTGTGTGACACTGGCTGGGCTGGTTGGGTTTGGACCAGGAGAGGAGGCCCAGGCAAGGGGAAGTCTTGGGGTGGGACATCTGGAAATCAGTCCCAGAAGGAGTGACTGAGGGGACTGGGGTTCTTCAGACTGGAAAAAAGGAGGCTCAGGGGGTCTGGGGTTTTGGTTGTTGATTGCTGTCCTGAGATGTGCAGGGTGTCTCTGCTTCGGCCCGCGTGTCTGAAGAAAGAGTCAGAGCTCTTCAGTTTTCAGGTCTTGAAGTTGTTTACTAATTCTTATCTATAAAATTTTCTTTCTGCTCAGCCAAGATCTGCTCAGCAGGGCAGCCACAGGCACTCTGACCAGCCCCTGGGTGGTGTTGTCCTTTTATACTACAAATTACATAAAATATATTTACACTTAATTCCCAATACCCATCACCTATGTTAGACAGTGAGCTTCTACTCTAAACCAATCCCAAAGTGCCACCATCACAGCAGAAATTGGAGACCAAGAAGAAGAAGAAGAAAGGCTGGACACTCCCAGGTTCCTCCATCCTGTCCCCATGACCCCCATACCAAATATCCTAAAATCTACATTTCCACCCTGTGATAATTTTATTATTATACTATTCAAACCTCTTTGACTTTCAGGTCTTCATACAAAGCTGGTAACTTGCTCCAGGGGTCAAAATCAAATCCCCAGGTGTTCTGGGCTGCCAGGGTCTCCAAGCCACCAGTGGGGTCCTGGGCAACTCTGGACATCTGGAGGGATGCACTGAGTTCCAACAAGGGGGGATCTTCTGTTTTTCCACAGCTCCTTGACAGGAGAGGACAATCAGGTGGAGGTCAGGCTCTGTTCCCAGGGAACAGGGAGAGGAGGAGAGGAAATGGCCTCAAGTTGCACCAAGGGAGGTTCAGGTTAGTTATTAGGAAACATTTCTTCATAGAGAGAGTGGTTAAGCATTGGAGCAGGGAAGTGGAGGAGTCATCCCCCCTAGAAGTGTTCAGAAAAAGAAGTGATTGTGTCATTTCAAGGTATGGTTTAGTGGGCCTGGAATTTAACTTGGTCGAAGGTTGGACTTGATGATCTTGGAGGTCTTTACCAACCCTAATGACTCAATAATTCTGTGATCTCCTCTCCTTGCCAGATGGATCAGGGTCTCACTTCCTGGGCTTTGGCTCCTGTTGCTGTCCCTGGCACTGGAGATTTGAGTTTAATGGTGCTGGGGTGACTTCAGCATGGAAATCACCAAACTCTGACCCTACATGAGCTGGGGCAGTGTGGGTGCAGCTGGTGTTTAGTGGTGTCACTGGCCACAGCTGTGGGTGACACCCTGGAAATGTCCCCATCACAGGGTGTCCTGCAGCAGGGCACCTGGTCCAGCCTTTACACAAACCCCAAGGACATGGAGAGCATTCCTGTGGGAGCAGGGACGCTCTCAGATGTGGGACAAAAGGGAAGGAGTGACACATGGAATCATGGAGATGAAACATAAGGAGCCTGGGAGGAGAATTCAGACTCACATAACTTCTCTTGAGCTTTCATTTGGTCGTGAAAAGGTGAAAAATAACATCAGGTCCTTCTTGGATATGACTGAGTTGCCTTTTTTCCCCTTTGCTTTGGCTCATCTGAATATCCACACAAGTTTATTTCTTCTTGGTGGGTGTTGCACACCAGGTGTGGTGTGAAGCTTTTTCTGGCTTCCTGCAATTATTGGGTCAGGTGTAACTTGACAGGAATTGGTGTTGCAGTTCCTCGTGCTAGAGAGGCACCAGCTCGGGAATGCAGAGCACCCTGCAAGAGCCTTCAGGCTGGAATATTTTGCTATTATTTTTTTAATATTCCGCTAGAGTTTGAGACTGTATCAAGAAACTTCTTTTGAAAAGGAAATAAACCCATAAATTATAGCATAGTCTTTGCAGAAAGGCAAAAAGAATACGAGATTGTTTAAACGTATTATTTGCTGACCTTGACAGTTTACTTGTAATGTTATTTAAACATTTGGGTTTGCAGGGCGGGGGTTCTTATTTATTTATTTAATAAGCTGCCAGCTTACAAATTGCAAAACTTTCGCGGCTCCTCTTATCTTCTAAAGAACCACTGAGATGGCAAAATATATTCTGTGTCTCAACAATTCCTCCTGCATTTGCATGAGGAAATTGGAAAGCGAGTTGTTTTCTCTCGTCTGCATGATAATACCCCAAGCACAGAGCAATTCACCCTTTAATTTGGGATGGTTAGCTGGGGAGAAGAATGGCCCCAGCAGTTTGACTCGATTCTGTCACTGATGTTGTCGCCATAATTAAAATTGATTTATTAGTAAAGGAGACAAAATCTGTGCTTACCTGTTTATTCAGCACGTTGTCAACCTGCAGAGCACAATAGTTGGGGTCACCGAGGTCAAATCTACTGCAGAGCTGGAGGAGTTTCGCCAAATTGAGTTTTCAGGGAGATGTCTTAATTAGTGAAACATTTCCAGATGGCTGATGGTGGAAATATCAGACCCAGAATGGGACCAGGACCTCCACTGGCTCTGCAGGAGCATGACCTGGACTCCATCAGGACTTCCTTAGCTGGATGTACACACAGGTTTTGTGGGATAAAACATTCCAGGGCTGATTTCATCCTTGTTGCATTAATTTGGCAGCAGCAGCACATTTCTGCTGATAAGAGCTCAGGGCAGTTAATAAGCACTTGATTGGATTGAGGAATCTCTTGAATGCAGGGAAAACAGCTGAAATGAAGCTGGGATGGAAGGCAGGCCCTGTGGTCTGTTGGGATTTTGTGTCAGGCTGGTGTTTCTGAGGATGGACTCATGTTCCACGTGGAGTCTCCAGGCATGAGCCTTGAGCCCTGTGCTCCAGGATTCCTGGGATTTTAATCAATGGGAAGAGACAACCTCAGGGATGATTTGTCTCAGCTGAAAATGGGCATTTGAGGAGCCCTGCCTGCTGAAAGTGCTCATTCCTCCCTTTTGGCTGTAAGAGAAATCTCAGGTGATGGATTCATCCCTCAGTGTCTGACTCCAGCTCTCTGCCTGCTTGCTCCGAACAACATCGAAGCTTTCTGGTGCTTTCTGAGTGTTTTAAGAGGAATTGCATTCCCTGACTTTGGCTGCACGTCACTGGACTAATCCTGGAGCTGGAAGCAATCTGTTTGGAGTGAGACAGTGCTGTCAGAATTATGAAGCTGTTGAGACAATGAGGCATGTGTTGGACAACTGGTTTGGTCACAAAGGAGTTTTGAAAGGCAGATTTAGGCCAATGCCAAATAGGCTTTCAAAATCCCCTTATTTACTCTTCAAAATATGCAGAAGCAGAGATTTCATGAGTAATCCTTGTACTTCTTCAAGACAAAGAAATATTAATATTAGATAGGGACCCACTGACTTTGTAAAAGGATAAATAAGGGCAGAAAGATTGAATGGTTGGAGAGAACTGTGTAGCAAATGAAAATCCATTTCACTTGCCCTCAACAAGCACAGGCCAAGGCTGGAAAAAGGCTGGATTTTGGAATGCTTTAAATAAGGGTCACTGAGGAGGAGCTGGAGGAAATAACTGTTCACATCCTTAATGGCTGCAGTTACCTCGAGTGTGGTTTTTGCCTTGTGCTCAAGTACTGGGGGTGGCATAGATTGAAAGTTATATTTTGAGGGGTTGAAGTTTATGATGTGAACGAGAAAAGTTACAGCAGTAAAAAATAAAACACTCCTGCAGTGCTGCTGCAGGACTGAGGCTCATAAAAAATACTAATAATCCTTGATAAGAGTTCCCTTAAAAGAAGGGATTTCTCCAGCTGTAGAGTGCCATCCCTGCCCACAGTGGGGGACTGGAAATGGAGCATCTTTAAAATTCTTTCCAACCCAAAGCTCTCTGATTGTGATTGTGTGATTCTGCCAACTGTGAGACACCTATTTTCTGCTCCCATGAAAAAAACAACCTTTGGGGATGTCAGGAGTGTCAGGGAGGGGTGGGAACCTCCTCCCCTCCATCCCATGGCTGAGACCTGGAGCTGGGACCTGCTGCCCACCAGCCCCAGACCAGAAAGGGGAGCTCCCAGTGGAGCTCAGGTGTTGGAAATGCCCAATGTTTTTTGCATATGTCGTGAGCAATGTTTGCCATTTATGATATTTCAGGGGAGACCTGACTTTATAAAGCATTCATGAGCTTGGCCTCCTGGAACGCATTTTTTTTTCCCCTGGTTATTAGGAAATATTCAAATACTGCAAACAAATGTCAGTCTGTAGAATATTCATGAAGTCTCCTGTTCAAGTGGATCCCCCAAGTCGCTGCTGGCTGGAATACATCAACCTAATGCTGATTGCCTACATTTAGGGTTGAATAAAGATATTCCACTAAATAAGTGTGGAATGGCTTTTTCAAGTTCTGAGACTCTGGGAATTGAAAAGGCTCACACAGGTCCCGGTGCCAGGGAGCTGCTAATGGAGGTTGTTTTTCTGTGTGCTTGGCCATCATTTGGAATCAAGGATGGAATTTATCCCCTCTGGCCCTGGCCAGCTGAAATTCCTGCCCTAAGGTTTTAGCTAGGCTCCCCTCTTTAGTGAAGAATGGCAATTTCAGCTTAAAATGTGACAAAATGACAGCATTTTGAAACATTGTGAAAACATCATTTAAAAACAAATAACCCCAAACCCCACCCAGACCAACCCCTTCCTGCAAAGGGTCATTCTTTCATTCAACATAAGCAAACTGTGCTCTGATGGTTCTTGCTTACTTTTGAAATAGCATTTAATTTCAAATTAAGTACTCGGAAAGACTGTTACTTACTTTTGTAATACGTCTAAAATACCATTTCATTTCAAAAGAGCACAGGCCCGATACCAAATTACCAAAATAAGATGTGCCACAGCTTTGAAAATGACTTTGTAAATGGCTTTTTGGCTTGGTCAAGCTGAAAACACTTTCTAAAATAAAAAAAAAATGTTTCAGACAAAATAATGTTACAAGGTGGGAAAATGCTTAGGGGAAAAAAGGAAACGTTTAGGGCTTAGTTTACCCCTAATTTTTCTCTCTCTTCTGGGTTTGGAAAATGTCCAGAGGAGTGAGAGACAGGGATAACCTGGTCCCAGGGGAGCATTAGGAAGGTGGTTTGGTCTGGCCATCAGAGAGGCACTAAAACCCAGTAGCTGGAAGATAAAGCCTGCAAACAAATTCAGGCTAGAAAATAAACAACACCTTCAAGAGGAGCCTAATTAGCTGCTGGCACAGAGTGCCAGGGGTCACGGTGGGTCTCTTGTTACTGGAGGGGTTTCAGGGCAAAGCAGATGTTCTGCTCACCCCCGGGTGTTGCAGCTCAGCCAGGTGCTGGCAGGGCAGCCCTCAGGTTTGGTGTTTTCTCAGGTCCCTTCCACCCCAAACATTCCTGCAGAGCCCAGAGGTGGAAATCACCCATCCCAATGGTCCTGCACACCTCCAAAACCTGTGGGTCCAGTCTCAGGCAGTCCATGAAGGCTGCTGCAAAGCACATGGATTGTAAAAGACTTTTGTGATCCCTTCCTGCAGCAGCCTCTTGCTTTTCCGTGCCCATCTTTAGCATGCAAGCCGCAGGGAGAAATAATTACATTTAATAGAAATGGTGTGTTCCCAATGAAGATGTACAGTGTTGTACACAGCATGCTCCTAATGAACAGAAATGTCAGGCCAAAATAAGAGATGAGAAGGATTAAATTCTCCAAGGTGGGTGGTGTGATTACCCTGCCTTTGTGTGAGGCTGTCTGGAGCCACTGCGCTGCAGCTGCAGGCAGGTATTGGATAGGAAAGACCAAGGAGTTGATCAAAAAGAAGGGAATCCCACAATGCTTTTGAGAGCTGCTAATTAAAGAGTTTAATCTCAGGTTGTTTGCTGAGAGGCACGAGGAGGGGCTGGGAGGGGAAATGCCTTTGTTTGGCCACCAGAGCTGCAGGTGGAGGAGGGCAGGACAGGCTCTCCTGGGGCTCAGGTGAGACCTGGGGGTGCTGAGAAGGCAGGGCAGGGCTCCCTTGCTGTACACAGCACCTCCCCTTTTCATCAGCACGGCCTCCCTCAGCAGTGGGAGCTCTCTGGAGCCTGCAGTGGGACTGGGGGGAAGCTCTTTGCAGTCCCTGTGTTTCCTCCTCCTCCTGTACTGAAATTCCTCACATAACCACAGCTTATGACCTCGTCCTGCTGAATTTTCATGAGCTCCTTGGCAAGCTGCAGTTCTTCAGCCAGTGCACCTACTTGGAATAAAATCCAAGAGACCTTAAACCTTGCTCTTAATTTTTCACTCCCTGGTAAAATTGCTGCATAAGGATATTTGAAGAAGTCATTGCCCCCTGCGGATATTATCACTTAATCTTTTTTTTTTCCTTCTTAATAAAAGCCTGGCACAAAAGTCACTTGCTGAAAACAACCATGTCCTGAGCTGCCAGTGCCTCACTACAGTATTTTTTAAGATCATAGCTCATAACCACAGGGAGAGGTCTCTGTGGAGGGAGTGAGGAGTAACTTTCTGTTTATAGCCATTTACCTTCAACTGTAATGTATTTAAGAAGGAAAATTGCCACTTAGACTTGCAGAGCAAATTGGCTTGTGCTCAGTAATGGCTTTCTAGTGTCTGTCTAGGAAAGGTCATCCTGGAGACTCCTGCACTGCAGAACTCAGTGCTGGTGGCCAGAGGGACATGGTGTGGCCCCAAGGTGGCATTTTCTCCAGCTGTAAAGACCTCAGCACCACCCCTCTCACATTTTCCAGGTTTCTCCATCCTCTCCATCCCAGCTGGGATGCAAAGCTGTCCTTGGTGTCTCCTTATGGGCACAGGAGCCCCCCAGTGCATGTGAGGCAGAGGCACCGAGCTCTGTGTCCCCCCTTGCTTCTGTGAGAGACAACTGCTCACCTTGAAAATTTAAAAAGGTTTATTAAACCTTAACCAAAGTCCAGCAAAGGACCACATAAGGAAGAAGCTGCAGCACTGGGAGCTGCCCCTCGTGCACACCACGTGGCTGGTTCATGTTCAAGATGGGTGCTCAGGCTTTTATACCCCTGGGGTTGCATCAGCCAGCCCTGGCCCCTCCCAAGGTCTGTCACTCAGCTCTTCTGTGCCATTTATCAGTGCAAACTGCTTTCTTGTCACTGCATTGGAGCTCAGGTGGTGCCATGCCCACCCCCTGAGCCCCCCAAGCTTTTCCATTCCCACCTGCCCCAGGTAAGGGACACCTGTGCAGCTTCTTTGTACCTGTCCTGGACAGCCCAGGCTGTCTGAGGGCAGCAACACAGGGGGAAAGGAACCATGGGGAGAGCAGAGGCCATCTAAACTGCAATAACATAACTGTACATCACTAAAGCTTGTCTTGATATTCACACAGTAGTTATCTCTTAATTGTGAGAGCCAATCATCTCATTATCCATCTAGAACACCTCCATCTGCCCCACTCTGCAGAGGCAGCAGCCCACGTGTCCCACTGCAGAAAGGGCCCATGTTCCATTTTGATGTTATTAACCATCGCCGTGGCAACAAATACAGATGTTGTGTTTGCAGCAGCACCGTTTCACAGGTCCCCGAGGAGCCTTTACCCTTGAGTGCACTTAGCTGATAGCAAAACCAAAGGGAAAGTAAAACAAGCAGGTTGGAAAAGAGGCACTGGCCTTTCTGGGGCTCCGAGTGCAAATTATCAGGTGTGGGAATGCAGCTGACTGTCAGCCTGGGTGTAAATCTCCCCCATTTATCCATCCCCACAAGTGTAAAGCAGGCAGGCAGCATTAGCAGCTCCTAACAGCGCTGCTGTGGCCAGTCTGGCACTGCAATTATCTTAATAACTTCAGTAGCAACAGCAGTAATGGGAAATGCAGCTCTGTGTGTGTCTGAGGTATTCTCACCTTTATCAGGGATCAGTCTGAGGCAGCAGCAGGAAACCAGAGAGAGGTTTTGTTAGCACTGTGTGAAGCAAAACCATCTCAGGTAATTGTGGTTTGGACTGTGGGCATCAGCCTCCAAATGCAGCCCAGAAATCCCTGTGAGGTGCCAAGCGCCTGCTGCTGGACTCCTTGGAGAAGAGGCTAAAACCTCCCTGAGGCTGAAGGCAAGGACAGGAGGGTGATGAGGGTGCCCAAACCCAGACTCTGACCAGGGACCAAGTCATGAGGGCGGTGGCAAGAGCTCAGATTTGACAGGAGCCCTCGTGTCAGGACATGAATTGGACAGGAGAAACTGCCAGTGCTCCAGCAATCCACCTCTGCTACATCTCCCTGCTCTTAAGGCTGCTTTGCATCCCCCCAGACCTCCCCTGAGTTTTCCTCTCATCCTGCACCATCTACTTGAGCCTGATGAAGCAAAACCTGGCATCACCTCCTATTTCCATAATTTCCCTTGCAGCGATGCCCTGATTCCATCTGTCCATCTCAGCCCAAATGACAGCCCAAGTACATTTCCTGCAGTGTGCACTGGCAAACTGTGGGATGGCCCCTTCCTTCCTCCATCAATCCATCAGCCACAACTCCATAAAATGATCTCCCTGCTCCTTGGAGCCCGTGGCATCATTGAACTTGAGCACGAGCAGAGCCGTGCAGCTGAATTTGGGCTGGAAAGGGAGATTTGTGAATGATCCCAGAAAAACACTGAGGAAATGTCCTTGTCCTCAGCCAGAGGAAGGAGTGTCACAGCCAGGCTTCTCTGCTAAAGGGATGCCTGAGGCTCATTACAGTGAGAGTGAAACTGGAAGGTCAAAGTGCCATGGGGGTGTTTTGGGCTTAAGGGAGAAAAGAAAGAATAAAATGTATTGGAATTGTCTTTTGTCTCTGTCTCTAGAGATTCCAGGCACGGCAGGCTCAGAGGGCAAACTTCTCATAGGAGGCATTTCCTGACCCTCCTGCAGCAGAATCTTAATGGAGATGATGTTTGTTCCCCCTGGCACAGCTCCCTGTCTGTGATACAGATTTCAAACAAACATCCTGAGCAAAGTTTTCCACTTATTGCAGTTAAACTTCCCTGGGCACTGTCTCGTGGCCTGTGCTGGGTTTTTTTTGGGAGGAGAGCGTTGCCTTCCCCCTTCCCAGGGCACAGGAATAAGGCATTTGTGCTGAGGAGGGAAGTTTTATATTTTATGTTTTATATTCCCTACCTCCGGAGAGAGGGGGCATTTCCCTTTACCCAGCCCCTTTTTACATCTTGCTTTTTTGTTGCTGTTATTTTAGGTTTTCTCATATTCCTTTTTCCCTTTAACAGTGCAGTCTCATCATCCCTTGTCAAGTTTGGTTGAGATTCACCAAGAATTTCAAAAGTACTTACAAGACACTTGATTGATGGACCAACAAGGCTGTCAAAACAGCTTAAGGAAACGAGGGTGAAACTAAAGATAATAATTAATGAAATGGATAAGGAGAGAGGCTGGAAGGTTTTCCAGATGCTAGATCCAGTGGGGATCATAAAGGATCTGGCTCCTGGAGTACAGACTGTAGAAAATGAGCTCAGAGGTCTTCTGCTGAGAACTGTGAGGCAGACAAAGTCTGACATTATTTTCATCACCTGCCAAATACATTTTTTAGGGAAAAAAGGCAGAATGTTCCCCTAGAAGACACTTTGATTGATGTACCTGGGGAGCTGTTCTACCTTGGTTGCCTCTGCAAATGGGTCTTGGCTGCTGGCACCTCTTTTCTGTGATGCAGGGGCTGTCAGAGCTCTTAGGAAGGTGACACAGAGGCTGAGGGAGTCCCAAATCCCCCAGGGATTCATGGAGGAGTGTGGGAGACTGACAGGTACAATCCTGAGGATGGTTAACAGCAGAAGTGGTTGGATGTCAGATTCTTTCTCTGCCAATTGATTATCTTCTGATCTAGGATGAAGGGCTCTGACATAGCCAAAGGCAATGCAGGCTGTCGCAGGCCCTGCAGGGGATGGATCTGAGGTTTGGGGAGGCTGCAGGGGGTGTGAGCAGTGCCCCCTCCAGCCAATCCCACCCTTGGCAGGCTCAGCACCCCCTGCTCCGAGGGCAGCAAGGGCTGAGTGTGCCTTGCACAGCTTAACAGAAACCAGAATGTCTTCTCTGCTTGTGAAAAGGTGTGGATGGAGCTGCTGGAGCAAGGGAGAGAGGCCATGGAGATGCTCTGAGGGCTGGAGCTGCTCTGGAGCCAGGCTGGGAAAGATGGGGGTGCTCACCTGGGGAAGAATCCAGGGAGAGCTCAGAGCCTAAAGGGCAGGGCAGGGCAGCTCCAGTGCCCAAAGGGGCTCCAGGAGAGCTGCAGAGGGACTGGGGACAAGGGATGGAGGGACAGGACACAGGGAATGGCTCCCACTGCCAGAGGGCAGGGCTGGATGGGATATTGGGAATTGGGAATTGTTCCCTGGCAGGGTGGGCAGGCCCTGGCACAGGGTGCCCAGAGCAGCTGGGGCTGCCCCTGGATCCCTGGCAGTGCCCAAGGCCAGGCTGGAAGGGGCTGGGAGCAGCCTGGGACAGGGGAAGGTGGCCCTGAGGTGGAACTAGATGTCTTTAAGGTCCCTTCCCACCCAAACCATTCTGGGATTCTGGGATTTGTGCATGTCCCAAGGGCTGGGAAGTGAGGACATTTGTCCTCACTGAGGCCAAGAGGGAAAGGCTGGAGCTGTGCTGGGGATGTTTAGGTTGGATTTCAGGAAAAGGTTCTGCCCCCAGAGGGTGCAGGGACAGAGGTGAAGCAGCAGAGCTCAGTGAACACGTGTGGGAGTGCGATGGCCTGGAGGGGATGGCACAGGAAGATGCCAGAAGCAGGACAGTCCTGCTTTGGGGCTCAGCCACATCGGGGGTGTTTTGCCCTGGCTGTTTTGGCTTTGCTTTTCCCTGAAACGCTGATGAATCCTTTTGGTTTCTGGGAGGCCAGATGGGAATCCCAAACCCTTGGCCAAGTTTTGCAGGAGGAGCCTCCTGCCCTGGCCATGCTGCACAGCCCTGCCTGGTGCTGCCTAATGAGCATGACAGGGCTGTTACACTCGACACCTGTGTTTATAAATATGGAGGAATTGTCTCAAGCTGGTCAAAACACAATTATTTCATTTTCTTCCCCATTCAGGATTGTTGTTGTTTAGGAATAAATTGCCGCGGCTGATTTACAGGATCAACAAGGACAGCATGAAATGGGCTCAGTGAAGTGATTTTGAATTTCCACTACAATTACTCTTCTCTTCAACCATATGATTCCCTTTTGCTCACATGCACCAGCCAGGGCCGGGTTTGTTTTCTCACTGCTGCCCTGGGAGCTCTGCCTGCCCTGGCTGTGCAGCAGCCCCAGGCTGAGCCTGCACAAACAATCCTGAAGTGCTAAATTGCACTTTATTCAAGGAGGCTGGCAGGGAAGGTGCATCCCCAAATCCCGCTGCTCTGCTGCCAAGGGATGGAGATTCTCTGGCTTCAGCAGTGAAGTCAAGAGTAAAGACCCTGGATTTGTTATGCCAGTGCTGTTTGTATCTGCTGAATAAATTCCTCCTGTTCTTGTCCCTCAATTTCTCTCCCAGCACACCCTGCTCGAGGCCTTCTGACTCCACACTGAGCTCCTCACGAAGCCCACGTGCTTCTCTTGGTGATCCCAGGCTTTGCAAGCTCACACAGATGGGTGGCACTGTGTGTGTCACCATTAAAACTCTCTGTGGCCCAAAGGGCCCCAGGGAAGGGGCTGCAGACTTGGTAGAAATTCATTTCCCAGGGCCCTGTGTAGCCTTCTCCAGCTCATTCAATGTGCCCAGGGTCAGAACTGGAAATGGGACAAAAATTCCATGTTCAGGTTGGCAGGTGAGGAAGTAAGGGGGCAATTGAGGTGAGCAGAGAAGTAATTTGTAGGAATTCAGCTTTCCCTGCTGTTTCTTGGATTAGTTTGGTGCTGGAGAAGGAAGTGAGCATTGCTTTTAAGCTCTGTTTGTTTCTTTGCATCTCTTACCCCCCTTAAGTCTTTCCTTCCCCTTTACCAATGTCTGCAGGAGCTCTGTAGAATCCCAGAACAGTTTGGGTTGGAAGGAAACTTTAAACTCATCCAATCCCACATCCTGCCATGGGCAGGGACACTTTCCACTGTCCCAGGCTGCTCCAAGCCCTGTCCAGCCTAACCCTGAAGCCCAAAGCCACTCTCGTGACACTCCCATGGCACTGGGATGTTTTGATGGTGTTGCTAATTCAGGACTATTGTCCCCTCTTGCATTGTTTAATGAAAGGTGTGTGCTGGGGACCTGAAGTTATTAACAAACCCTGAGCTCTGGTAACAGCACGAACACAAACCCACGGCAGCGATGCTGAGCTCTAAATAGTCTAATAAATGTGAACATCTTGGGTAATGTGATTTATTATTGACAGCATGAATAGGAAAATAATAAAACAATGTAATGATTCTGCAAGAAAAGTGAGGGGGTTTTATTATTATTCATACTTGGAAGGGTGTTTACAAGGCAGGAATGAGGTCAGACTTTTAAAGAGAGCCACAAATGCCAGATCTCAACCTCATGCATGTGAGGAGATGTAATCCCCTTCCTGCAAGTTCATCTGCGTGGGGAATTGGGCTCCCCAGTTTCATTAGCACTAATAGACCCTGCCTGTCTCTGAGTGGCTCCGTGGATATTGCAGTGCTGGGTGAGATGGAGAGCTAGAGCTGCACAGCTTGGCAGGGAAGTCGCTTTTCCATGCCTGACAAAGGGAGTTATGAGGGTTGGGAGTGGGGTTTGTTGGTTTAACTCAGGCTAAGAGGTGGGACTTGGGGGGCTGGGGTTGGAAAAGGGGTCTCCAAAATGCTGCCGTGGTTTTGGTGAGAGGGAAACCGAGACACAAAGGGTGGTGCAGCCAATCTGGGATGGGGCTGTTGGCACAGCTTTGGGCTCCATCCAGGGATGGTCCATCAGGACACAGCCTGGCACTGGTGTTAGCAGGGATTCTGAGGGACAGCCTGGCAAGGGCGTTATCAGGACACTGCTACTGGCACTGGCACCCCAACACACCCTTTTCCTTCCCTACCAGCTATCCCTGCCATTTTCCAAAGGTCCTGCTGGTTTCCCAAGGATAACTGAACCCATCATCTTCCCTCTGTAGTGCCTGGTGCATCCACAAACTGAGGGAACGGCTGGAGCTATGCTGCGATGTTTAGGTTGGATATTGGGAAAGGTTCTTCCCCCAGAGGGTGCTGGCACTGCCCAGGCTCCCCAGGGAATGGTCACAGCCCCGAGGCTGCCAGAGGCTGCTCCAAAATGCTCCAGGGATGCCCAGGGTGGGAGTTTGAGGTGTCTGTGCAGGGACAGGGGCTGGACTGGATGACCCTGTGGGTCCCTTTCTCACTCAGAATATTCCATACTTCTGTAATTCCCAAGAAATGTTCCATCTGTGGTTTTATTTAGCATTCTGTTTCTTGCCCCACACAGCAGCACTTCTCACAGGTGGGACTAAACATCCCTCATTTTCCTCTTTATTTTACATCAGCCCAGCTCCACTCCAAGCCCAATTGGATTTTTCATTACTGTGGCAGGTTATGATCCTTTGGATACTTTTCCTGTAATTTTCATGTTTTCATTTTAACATTACTCACGAGATTGAAAGCTTGGGATAAGAGGTGGGAAGCTTTTGCTCAGCACGTTAGAGAGGAACCTCTGGAATTTGAATGAGGTGAGGGATGCCAGGGCTGGTGGCTGTGGAGATGAGGGGAAGTGATGGAGCTGAGCTGGGGAAGCTGCAGCACACGAGGAGCATCCACAAAAACAGCATTTCTTAAGGCCCAGCAGTGCTAAATCTCTGCGCCTCTCTGACAGCTTCTACTGCCATCAACATCTCCCATGTTTTTCAGTGAAGTAATTCTTTTAGATGCTTCAAATATAGATAGATTTTTGTGTATAGAGGGTTTTTTTTTTATTTATATAAATATATATATATCTACTGTCAGCTGGTATTACAAAGAGCATAAAGCACATCTCCAGCTCCTGCATGTTCAGCTTGGCTGGGATCACGTCGCAGGAATGAGAGGACAAATGAGCCAAACTCCAACATTTCCCCTCAGCAGGGGACACCTGGGGGGTCCTGCTGTTTGAATGGCTCTGGGATGCTGCTGGTAGCTCTGGGTTTCAGGTAGTCCCAGATGCTTTGGTAGGGAATATGTGTAACTGAGCATTTATGCCCCTTATTTCCCTCTGTATCAGATAAAAAGCACTCCGGGCTTTTTTCTTGAATTACTTTGCCTGGAGACTGCCAGCTTCTCTGCCTGCATCCCTCTGGGAAGCAGGGGGCTTGTGGAACTCCTTTTTATCAGCAAATTAGATAATGGCAATTATCTTGATGATCTTTAAGGTCCCAGCCCAGTCCATTCTATGGTTCTACGATCTTACTTTTGTGTCATTAAATGCTGGCAATGACTCTCAGCTTCCCCCACCTCCTGTGGCAGAGAACATCATTTCACTTGGCTGCAGAGCCCGAGCCTCAGAGGGATACGGTGTCGGTCCACAGGAAATCTCAGCCATGGGACCCAGATATTGCATTTAGATGTAGTTGCTTTCATTAACTCCCTATTTTATAGCACTCATCAGTCTTTCTCTCCCCTGCCAGAAAGTCTCCAATGTACTGAGGAATATTCAGGCCTCTTTTGGCAAGCGTCAGAGATAAGTGGATAATAAAACACACCTTGAAAATATTCTCCATCCTATTATTAGCCACTTTCTTATTATACTTGCAAAGAAAAAATTCCAGTTATGAAGCAGCACACTCCTCTGTATTGTCAGTCCATCGTGCTCAGACACTCGCAAAGAAAGTCTTTCAATAATATTCTCACTATTGTTTGTTGATTGGCTCTATTAATCACTTTTCACAGCCTCAGCTACACATTTCCATGAGCGTGCACAGTTTAAACCCCCCTCCCTCCCCGCAGCCTCCTTTTATGCTCCCATGAAACTTTGAGGATGCCTAAACCCCTGCTTCAGCAGGAATGAGAGGAGACAGATCTGCAAAGCTGCCTGCTCTCCTTTTAGCGAGAACAAAAGCTCCCTGGAATAGCAACTGTTATTTACTCATCTCTCATCAGCAGATTTGACCTAATTTTGCTCTTCCCATGCCTTTGTTTCAAACACCTGGTAGCGGCATCGCCGGCGGATCCGGCTCTGTCACAGCGGCTGGATTCACTTGGTGGGGGAGGCCAGCTCCTCCTGGGAAAGCTGAGCCTGGTGGCCTGGATGAGCCTTGCAGAGCAGCCCCCAGCGTTTCACTTGTGGGCAGCCCCCGAGAGCCTTTCCTGAGCCCCCAGTGTGCCCACAGTGGGTGCTGGGCAGTCAGCCTCTGGCACGACTCTTCAAGCTCAGTTTGGCTCAGGTGAGGGCACCTGGCTGCCCATCCACTCCTAAAAATACACCCAGACCCCGATTTGTAGTGATCCCAGCCCAGGTAAGGGCTCAATGCCCACTGGTGGCACTGGTTGTGTTTGCAGCAGCCCCCGGGGCAGGAGCTCTGACTTCACCTCAAAGGCTGCCCAGAGGAGCTCAGCCACAGATTTGTCCTGGCTTTCCATTTAAAATAGCCTCCAGCCCTCCTGTGCCAGCGAGGAGGCAGCAGGAAGGGAAATGCACTGATGAGAAATGTGGGGGCCCGAAATTCATTTTTCAAAGATGGCAGCAAAGCCAGTGATTTATCTGCTGTCACCACGGTCCAAGCAAATCTTCCCCACCAGGTGAGCGATGCAGGAAAGGTAACTCAGCAAACACAAAATACAACGAAGCCCTGTCAGGCTCCCTCACCTAGAGATGACTTTTATTTTGAGCCCTGAATGTAATTAACAGCACTGACTTGAGAAAAGTAATGAACTCTCTCCCATGCGGTCTCTGGGATCTCTTAGCCAACTTCCATGCTCTTTGCCTCGTGCATTCCCCACCAGTTTTCCCTCTGTCATCTCTGATTTATTACCTTCAGAGCAGAATCTTCATCCCCAGGGCTCAGCAGCTCTGAACTGGCTAAGAAAGACCTTTGGTGTCATTGGGACAGACCCACTCAGGCAGTGTTGCAGTTTTTGGAAGTTTTGGGTCCCTTGAGGCACTCATCCATCCTGTAGCCAGCCTTCTCCAGGGCTAGCTGGTACAGATGTTTCCAGCAGATGTTTTGGCTCTTTTAGGAAAGCTGTGTGCCATGGAAGCCACCTCCCCCTCCCTTCATCCATTTGGGAGCCACAGGACATTCCAGCCATCACCTCCAGCAATGACCACGCTTCACCTCCCGCCTGCACGGGGCAGCCACAGCCCTGCCTGGCCAGGGACATGGGAAAGTGTCACAGCACAGGCTGACTTGTACTGATTGCTGTCTAGGGTCTGTGTACAAATCACAAATGGGACAGGACTGCTGTGGAACGTGCCTTGAGCTGTTTTATTTTCCAGCATCAGTCTCATTCCATGGTCATGACAATGGGAAGATGCCAGCAGCTCACATCCCAGGCAGCAGACAAAGAATTTAATGTTACAACTCACTTTATGAGTTTTTTGACCAATCACACAAAGCAAAAGCACATTGACAGTAGTTCTGTCGAAGCACTATAAGCACACATACCTTTGGTTAAAACAATGCTTGCTTATTTCAAATACAATACCTGCTTGTAAGCCTTAAAACACAATGCACAGAGCTCCATTATTAAGCTTCAACCTTCCTAATATCTTGCTAGATAAACTTTTCTGTAGCTTAGGGAGTTATTCTAGTCAAGCATTAATACACAGACCATTGTTCTATTTGTCCTTGCTTTTCTACTTTTTAAATAATTTTTTTGCTGACCAATCTCATGGCTGCTGCTTAGCTCCAATCACAGTTCTGCTGTCTCTGAGGCCTGCCTTTTGCAGCTTTCCCAAAACCCTCTGATTTTGTAGATTCCCACAATACTGAACGCCAATCCAGTTATGAATAAGAAACCCACCCCAGCTCCATAAACCAGCCTCTGGGCTGACTGACAGAGGTCTCAACCAATAACACCTCCCCTAAAATACAAGCATTTGACTGGATCAGAGTCTGGGAGGCATAGGGATTAGACCAATGGCTGTTTAAGAGCCAGGAGCTTTGAATTGCCTATAAAAGCAAGCCCTGAGCAATAAAACAGGCTGTTTGGCTGATGAACAGCCAAGGTCTGTCCTGTGTTATGTCTCAGACACGTGAACATCACGTGTCACAAAAGGCTTCCCAGGAACCTGGGAAAGCAGCACAGCCAGGATGCAGAGAGGAGACACTGTCCTTTCAAACCTTTTGTAGGGTTTGAGGTGCTTGTGAAGCCAAGGCTCAGAAAGAGCTGTACAGCCAGGAAGGGGGATGCTGGTGGAGGTTGGAAAGGGACCCTGCTCCACAGTCTGTGTGTGCAAACTGCAAACTAAATCCTTTGGTGCAGAGAGGTCCAGCCTTGTGGGAGGCGTAATTCTGGCTCAGTGGTTTTGCATCTGCAGGGTTTGTGCTAATGGCAGGCTTGGCACAGCCTTTTTCCTCTCTCCCCATGGTCCTTCCAGCAGCATGAAAGCTTTTTGCAAGGCATTCCTGGGAATGATGTGTCTGGGAGGTGAGGGAGGTGAGCCTGGCTGGAGGAGGTGGCACATCTAACGCACAGCCCCAGCCAGAAGGGAAATCCAAGGTGTGACTGTGCTCTTGTTGAGTTGTAGGAACTATGGAGAGACCCAGAGTGTTTGGAGGTCATGGCCAGTGTAAAGGGTTTGGTATTAAAGGTCTTTCTCTGTTGGTCCCTGCTGCCAGAATTAGGGTCTGACACTCAGAAATCCAGGTTAGTGTCTCCTGTTGGCTGCATCTCCTGTGCCCAGGGAGGTTGTGGAGTCTCTGTCTCTGGAGATATTTAAAACACACCTGGATGTGTTCCTGTGGCACCTGCTCTCTGTGACTCTGCCTCAGCAGGGAGGTAGGGCAGGACAATGTCCAGAGATCCCTTCCCGCCCTAAGTGTTCTGGGATTCTGTGATTCCCAGAGCAAGGCAGCCAGACCAGCTGAGAGTCTCACTGGAAAATAAATTATTTAGTGCACCTTCAAATAAAACCAGGGGTCTTTGCTCTCATATCGTTACTGTTTTCTAATAAAGGTGCCAAGAAACTGTTCTGCCTGTGGGGTCAGTGCTAGGTGCACGGAGATCACTCACTCTGCAGGCAGATTGGGAGGGAGCTGCACGAGCCGGGGCCGCCATCCCTGCTGGGTCATCCCTGGTCAACAGCTTAGCTGGGAAATCAATCAGAAAGCTCAAGATGCTGTCAAATAAGGCTGGTAATTCCCTCTGTTGTACCCAGCAAATAATGGGAGTTTTTATACATCCACTTTGGGCTTTTTCAAACAAAATTGAGAAAGTAATCACCTGCCTGCTTGAAGGAAATTTCCAGAAGCTTGAAGGTGCTGGCCATGGGCTCTGCTCAGATTTTAGATTATTTTAACTACAGTGCTTTTCCTTCAATCCCTTTTTTTTTTCTTTTTTTTTTTTTTGGGTGGTTTTGGATGGCTGAGTCGTTCTTGACCTCCTGCCTCGAATTCTCATGGTTTGTTACTGCTCATCGTTAAAGAGCTGCTGTGCTCTACACCAGAATCGATGCAGTTCAGGCCCAGGGAAATGAATCCTGTTGCCAGTCAATTCTAATCACTTTGGGACCCTTCTGAGTGTGAGGAAGTTCTATAAATGCAAGCAGGACCGTGGGATGCACGAGCTCTTTCCAAGTGCCCAAGGTGTGGATAGTGAGTGCTATTGAAAAGCTTTCACCTGAGGTTTGGCTTCATTATTAAAATTATTTCAGCAGTTCCCCAAGATCTCCTTTCTTCCTCCTCAGTGGCAGCACAGCCTGGGATTGGACTGGGCTGTTCTAATGCCACATATCTGATTATTCCATTTGCTTACCTCTGCTGAGAGGTACCTGCAGAAGGAACAGGTCCATATACACCCTATTTGCCTGGATTTAATGGAAATTGTAGTTTTGATGCCTGATTCTCTCTGTTTTCCTTTATTCTTGCTGGGAAGAATATTCCCCATAACCAGATATGTGGGTGTTGGGTGCAAAGCCTGTGAGGAAGTTTGGGCTCCCAGAGCTGATTTTCAGTTTTTATTGCCCTAATTGGTCAAAAATCTACAGCAACCCTGCAGTTCCCCATTACCTTTGTCATAAAGGGCCTGGAGTGACAGGACAAGAGGGAATGGCTTTAAGATAAAAGAGGGAAAGATGGGATTTTGGGTAGAAATTCTTCCCTGTCAGGGTGGTGAGATCCTGGTACAGGGAGCCCAGAGAAGCTGTGGCTGCCCCATTCCTGGAAGTGTCCAAGGCCAGGTTGGAGGGGCTTGGAGCCACCTGGGACAGTGGGAGGTGTCCCTCCCATAGCAGATTGTGGAATGAGATGTTCTTTAAGGTTCCTTCCAACCCAAACCATTCTGGGATTCTGTGCTGAAGTTTGTGAGGTACCTGCTAATTTATTAACGCTCCACTCACTTTTATTAATGCTCCTAATGTGCCACTGGCAGAGCCAGGACTTTGGGAGAGGGGATTGTTCTTATCTAAAGGGAAGGCAATATTTTACTGTGAAAAGCAACACAAACCAGCATGAGACTCCCGATAAATCATGTGCTCAACATCACCCGGCTGCGACGGAAATTAATGGGAGTTGCAAGGCAAAATTCCCCATCATCTCTTGCAAATCTCAACTGGAGCTTGTGTTCTCAGCCTCACTGCTGTGTGCAGCCTGTGCTCCCACGCTCGTTCTTCATGGAAAAAGGGCCCTCCAGCAGCCTGTAAAGTTTATGATGAGACGGAAGCAACTGGAGCTAAACTGTGAGCTTTTTGTCACCGCCACACGCAGCCACTCCGGGGCTCGGCAGGGCCCGGTGGCTGTGAGAGAGAAGCAGAGGAAAAGCAGCAGAGTCTTCAGTCACTCACAAAATATGCAGAGCTGGTTTGGAGTGAGGCAATAACCTTGGAGTTGCTCTCCCGACTCTAATAACCCAAATGTTGAAGGCACTGGGTTGTAGCTCATCAGGAACGGCGCTGCCCCAGCTCAGCGTGCTCAGCACCACACCAGAGCTCTGGAGTTGGGAAAGGTCCTTAATGAAGCATTAATTCATCCAGCACCGCCTGCTGGGCCTGCTGCTCACACAGGAGGCCACACGGTGTGTCCCTGCTGGAGGAACTTCTCTTGCTTTTCGTTTTCCTTCTCTTCCTTTGCTCCTAGGAAGGTGCCATCATTGCAGGTAATGAATTCAGGGCAGGTGGCAAATCACCAGATCCTGCCATGCCCATGGCTGCTGTAAAAAATTTAAGACATCAAGTTCTGTGAAACTGCCTGTAATGAAGCATCCCCTCGTTACCTGCAAGGAACACATTGTGGGAGGCTTCTCTCCCTCTTCTGGAGTTACCCCACAGCAGCGTTAGGGCTTTTTAAACCTTTTTGATTTCTTCTCTCAGGATGCAGCTTCTGCTCAGATTTTTTAAAACTTGAAGAGAACATAAAGGATCTTACTGCCAGAAGCATCACATCTCAAATGCCATGGAGAGATTTTCCTATTTATCATTTTTTTCTGCAGGCTTTTTGAACCCTGGTGGTAGAGCAGACAAAGAAAAGGCCAAGCAAAAATGCCTAGAAATACAGTGAGGAGGAGAAGTCATAGAATCATTGACTCCTGGAATAATTTGGCTTCACAGGGTACTTAAAGCTCATCCAGTCCCATCCCCTGCCATGGGCAGGGAGACCTACCACTGGACCAAGCTGCCCCAAGTCCCATCCAACCCAGCCTTGGACACTTCCAGGGATCCAGGGGCAGCCACAGCTTTTCTGGGAAACTTGTGAGAGGGTCTTCTCACCCTCACAGGGAACAATTCCTTCCCAATGTCCCATCTAACCCTGGCATCCAAGGTGGAAGCCATTCCACCTTGTCCTGTCACTCCATTCCTTGTCCACAGTCTCTCTGCATCTTTCTTGTCAATTCCTTCAGGCTCTGGAAGGCCACTGTTCACTCACCCCAAAGCTTCTCCTCTCCAGGTGAGCACCCCCAGCTCTCCCAGCCTGGCTCCAGAGCAGAGGGGCTCCAGCCCTGGGGCATCTCCGTGGCCTCCTCTGGGCTCCTCCAGCAGCTCCAGCTCCTTCCTGTGCTGGGACCCCCGAGCTGGAGGCAGCTCTGCAGGTGGGGTCTCAGCTGGGGGGCAGAGGGGCAGAATCCCCCCCTGCCCTGCTGCCCAGGCTGGGGATCAGCCCAGCACAGGGGGGTTCTGGGCCAGGGCCTGTCCAGCTCTCCCCCACCTGCACCCCAAGTGCTTCTCCCAGAGCTGCTCTCCATCCCTTCATCCCCAGCCTGGATGATCCTGGGGGTTGCCCTGGCCCAGGTGCAGCACCTGCCCTTGGCCTTGTTTAATTTCATGAGTCTGTCCAGGTCAGGACAAGGTTGGAGGATCTGCTCTGCTCAGTTTCTGTTACCAAAACCAGTTTGGAGGGGAACCAGTTTTGTCTTTCTGGGGTTTCTTTTCTCATCTCTCCTCTCTAAGGACACTGTGTACGTGTGGTGGAGATCGTTGAGTAAGTGGCAGCATATGGGATTAGGATTTCTCCCTTTAATAATGGTTGAGCTGATAGCAGATTGTGTTCTCTTTTTTTTCCCCTCTCCCACAGAAAATAAGTTGGGTTTTTTTTAGCATGGGCTTTTCAGCAGGAGCTGTCTGTTTTCCATCAAACATTTGAGCATAGCAAAGAAAGAACATATTGCTAATTTTGGCCAAAATTTGATGGCTCGTTTTTGACCAAGCATTCCTTGCTTTTCAAATCCACCAGCTTGGAGCATAAAGAGGGGATGTGGTGAAATCCTCAGTGCCTCCTTGTGTTCTGCTGCACTTCCTCATGGAAGTGAATTTCCCACTGAGCTGTAAACCTCTGTTCCTGTTCCCCTCCATGAATTATCCAGTGCTATTCCAGTGCCTCGTGGCAGAGCACAGGCAGTGAATAGGCACTGTCATGAAACACTCCAGAGCTGCAATTAATAACTCAACCTGCAGAAAGAGCTTAAAGAGCTTAAATTTAGAGCTGCAAACTCTTGTGATGCTCTGCCTGGAGCAGGGACTTCTCCCTGTGTCTGCAGGGTGACCTGTGCGTGCAGCTTGGCTTTCCTTCAGGATGCAGATGAGCATTTGTGCCAACTCACAGCCAGAAAATGGCAGAGAATTCCATCCAGATTCAAGGAATATGTGGACTTTAAAGGAGCAGCCAGGGAATGTGTTGATGTGATTCCAGGGTGGAAGTTAGGAGGATGAGGGGATGGAGGGATACAGGACAGCTTTTGCTTTATTCTGCTGGGAAGATGAACTGGTTTTCCTAAGGGCTGGGAAGGGGCCATGTAGGAGCGTTGGGGGGTGGGATGGTGGGGATGGATGGAGACCAGAGATCTCTGGAGCCAGGCCTGGGAACTTGTGGGTTATTGCAAAGGGCCTGGGTGCAGGGCCCTGCTGGGAGCTGCCAGGCACAGCTCAGAGCAGGACTGAGAGAAGAGAGAGAGGTAAAGAGAGAGAAGGCAAGAGTGTGGTAAAAGAGATGAGAGAGAGAGAGGTAAAGAGTAAAAGAGGATGAGGTTCCCATTACAATACCATAAATCTTCCTCTGTGTTGAATATTCTGATTCTCACTAACCAATCCAGTACAAGATACAAATCCTACAGCATTTCCATACAGCCTATAAGAATCATTACATTACCACACTGTGTTACATTTTAAACCCTAAAAACTCCTCTTTGGGCCCCTTCTGCCAAGCTGGCAGGGTCTGCTCTGACCCTTGGGCCTGTCTGCAAGCAGAGGGTGTTGTTCCATCAAAAGGGGATCACCTTCAGCCAGCCACACCATTGTTTTCCCGTTGTTCAGTAGCTGAGGTATCTCAAAGCTTGCTTTCATTTCAATATCGCTTATAGTTTCTATATTCTCAAAACCTTCTGCCAGGCAATCTTTTGCCACACTGGGAAGTGCCTGTGGACTCTGTTTGGTCAGGGATGTGATGTCTCACCTGTTCCAGCCTCAGCCTCGGTCCCAGCCCTGCCCACGTCCCCACAGGGTGGGAGCTGTCCCTGCTTCTGCCTCTGGCTGTTGCACCATGAGAGCAGCAGGGAGATAAAAGGAGAGCAAGGAGATAAAAGTGCCCACAATTTTTGGGAGGTGGCATGTGCAGCCCAGAGACCCATTCCACTGAAGGAAGCAATAAATCCCAGCTCTGGGAGCGTGCTGGAGCACTCCTGCTTTGCTGTCCCCTCCCCATGCTTTGCACTGGCCCCATTCCCCGTTATCTGCTCATCCTGAATTGCACAGGAAACATTCATGTGGGAAAATAATCCTTTCACCAGGCCAGCTGAGAAAAATAGCTATAATTAAAAACAATGATGCACTGGGTTTCGAGCAGTGGTCTTTATGTTCCGTCAGGCTGCCAAAGACCAGGCCAATTAATCTGTTACAGGTGGGAGTTTATTTTAATATCATGTTGAAAGTCAACCAGGCTGTTTGGCTTCGTTTTCCACCATCTGACTTGGTCCTCCTGCCCTCTTGCCTTCATTAGTGGGAGACAGTAAAGAAAATTACAGTCTGTCCTACTCAAGGCAGCTGTGCTGGGAGGGTTTTTAAAAAGACAGAAGTAAATACCAGTGACCTGGCAATTACTGGAGCATTGTTTATTCCAGTGCTAAATGCAGAAGCCACAAACCTGTTAAACTGTAGGAACATGGAAACCCATTATAAGGGAGATTAAAGCAGCTAGCCTTTGAAATAAGAGTTTGTTTTGTTTCAAGGTGATGCACACAGGATTGTTTCTTTCTTCCTGATGCTTTTAACTCTCCCCTCTGTAGTGTCACATGGAATTCACACAGAGAGATGTGGATGCTCGATCTGTGGAGGGATATTCCCAGACAATTAGCTTAAAATAACCTTCCCTGGCTGCCCCCTCGGGTTGGAATACACTGAACTGATTAATATTACCTGGTTTGACAAAGCAATTCATTAGTGGGCAAGCAGAGGGTGATGGTGGATGTGGTGGCCAGGAGAGCTGGACCGAGGAGCAGGCTGTGTTTGCCTCTTCAATTTCCTTCAGCTGTGGGAGCTGGTGAATCTTGGAAAACAATGAAGCGGAATTTATTCTGATTTAAGTACCTTTTTAATGCTCAAATGCATGAATTATCTTCCTGTTAATTGGAGGATTTGAAATATCAGTGAGCATATGCACAGCCTTACCTCGGCTATTCCCTGGGAAAGGGTAAAGGCAGAAAGGGCCTTGCAGGGAGATGGGGGATGCAGGGGAGCTGCAGCCAGGGGAGGCTGTGCCATGCAGTGCTGGTGCTCTCAGCCTCCCCCAGCCTCTCACCAGGCTGGGCAATGCCTGGGAAAAGTCACCCCTTCCTCCAGGGCTGTGGATGGGGTGAGGTGGGCGAGCAGGGGCCCTGCTGGCTCCCGCCAGCTCTGCAGAGGGAAGCTCTGGCTCCAGCAGTGGAACTGCAAGGAAAGCTCAGCTGCAGGTTTAAGGGGGCTCGTTTCTCAGAGAGAAAAGCGAGGTTTGTCTCACCCTTGCCGTACCTTTGTGTAAAAGCCTTTCATTCAAGCTCCTGCTAAGGCTTTGTTGCTTTGTGTGCTGGGAGGAAAGGGAGACCTGGGTCCCTCCCTGAGCATCCTCCTGACAAAGCCTTGCTCCTCCTCCCTGCCAGAGGAGCTGCTTCCCGTGGCCAGAGCTGATCATTTCCCTCTGTTCCCTTTGCTGTGGATGTGTAGCACTCCTGCCTTTCCCTGATCTGGAGACAGCCCAGGAGCATTTCCCCATCCACCACGCTTTCATGACTCGATTTATCTGTTCGGTGGCTGCAGTGAGAATTAGTTATTAGCAGTGCCCTAATCCTCAGTAGCTCACTTCATTTGACTGGAGCCAGGGCCAGATTTTAATCTTGGTTGTAGTGGTGTAAATCCTCAGTCAGCTTCAGTGGAGTCGACCCAGGCTTTATAACAGTGTGAGCAAGATAAGAGTCCTCTGTGCCCCTTCCTCCACGGAGCCCTTGGAGGGACTAAGTCAATATCTACCCCTATTCTCATAAATCTGTATGAACTTGGCCAGTATTCCCCTAGGGAATGCAAATCAAGATGGGAAATTTCCCCCCCCTTTCATTTCAACAGGACTATCTCAGGAAAATATAAATCTAAGTATTAACTTGAGCTGCCAGCCCAGAGGGTCACAAAATCAGGGAAAATGGTTCTGACATGCCCTGTTAACTGGGAGTGCTCCCCAAAAGATAGGAGAAGATGAGGTTGGAGGGGGGAAACAGCTGGCAGTGGTGATAAGGCTCTGCTGGAGCCGGGGGTGTGCAGCTGCACCTACTGCTGCTGAGGCTGGCTGGAGCCTGTCAAAATGCTGCTTTAACCACAGGAGGGAGGCTTAGATGGGCTCTTCATGCAGGAATCTGCCCGTGGGACAGGGATGTGGAGTAGGAGGACACCTCTGGGTGTGGTGGCTGTCAGAGGGAAGCTCTCCCAAGGTATGCTGGAGCCTGGAGTGGGCTGGTGATGGAGCAGAGGCATCCACCAGCCTGGCACATCTTTGGCTTGGCATTCTTCAGTAATGATTTCCCATTCTGGCTCAGCTGAAGTCCCAGAGAAGAGCAGGATGCCTTGGGAGGAGAGCTGGAGGGCAGCTCACAGAGCAGGGAGGGGAAGAGCCCATTGACACCCAAGGCTTCCATGGATGGTCCTCCCAGTGACCACTGATGTCTAAAACCCACAACAGCCCTGGCCAGCTCTGTCTGTCATCCACATGTAGATTTACCAACACAGCAGGCATTAGCATGTCCAGGCAGAGCACTGAAAAGTACCTTGGCTTGTTTATTAAAGAGCACATTTCTCCCCAGATCACCAGCTGACAGAGCCCTTGGAAGGTTAAGCTTGCATCCTAGTTCATATTTCCTTGCTCCTTATAACAAAATTACCCAATTCATTCAAGTCATGGATTTTTCTGCAGCTGAAGCAGTTTCCCAGAGGAAGTTGTCATGCAGGCTCACAGTTATGGAAATGCCAGAGTTATTTCTGACACCAGTAAATAATAGTTCTCTATGCACTGACACTGTTTTCTTACCTTACCAGGCTGGGGCTGGAGCCGTGATTTAGATGTTTGCAGCTGATTAGCATTTTTGGGACTGTGGTAAGCAATTTGTGCAGTGTGTTTCAATCTTATTTTATGCACAGGAAGGAGGAAAAAAGTGATTAGTGCTCTTTGGAAAGAAATGTCTGCTAAATTGTCCTGATCAAGGTAAATCAAGACATCCCCTGGAATGATCTGGGAGCCAGTCCTCCCCCACAGCTACTCCCCATTCAAAGGAAAATGAAGACCTTGTGGTTTTGTTTGCTGGGGTTTTGTGCTATTTCTGCCAGGGAAAGAAAGATCTTTCTCCTGCAAAATCTTTTTTCCTGAGATAGGGAAAATAGGATCTAGCCTCTTGCATCAGGAGATGTCAGTGCATGCAGAGGGCTGAAAAAAGCCTTGGGGAAAGTGCTCATGCCTCAAACTCTGGAACCTCTGCAAACTCAGCCCTGAGATGGGGATGCCTGTGAGAGGAGAGGGCTGAATGTGCTACAGAATCACAGGATCATGGAATGGTTTGGGGTGGAAGGGGACCTTAGAGCTCCTCCAGTGCCACCCCTGCCATGGCAGGGACACCTTCCCCTGTCCCAGGCTGCTCCCAGCCCTGTCCAGCCTGGCCTTGGGCACTGCCAGGGATCCAGGGGCAGCCCCAGCTGCTCTGGGCACCCTGTGCCAGGGCCTGCCCACCCTCACAGGGAGAAATTTCTTCCCAAAATTCCAAAATCCAACCTAACCTTGCCCCTGTCAGTGTGAAACCATTCCCCTTGTCCTGTCCCTCCTTGTTCATTTAATGAGTCCCGCTTGGGGCACCCCAGGACCACTCCTGGGGAATCTCACAACCATCTCCTGGGCATGGGATGCTTCCCAGCTCCAGCTGGAATAGATTCTGTGTATCTCCCCCTGCCATGAACACTTGGTTTCCCTTTGCCCAAAGCCCAGCAGGAGCTGTAGGACACAGGAAATCCCTGCTCAGCTCCCACACAGCAGCAGCACCACCATGCCAGGGACTGGGATGAGGGTCCAGGTGGCAGCAGGGACAGGAAAACACCCCAAAAAGGACTGGGTGTGAGCCACCAGGGGCTGTTTTGTCTGCACAAGAGATGACTGAGGAGAGCCACAGGAATAATCTTCCAACACAGAAACAACTGGTGGGCAGAAAGGAAGAAAGCTTCTATCTGTGTCCACAGAAGATTGGACAAAAAATAATAAGCTGTTATTGCAGCAAGGAAATGTTAAGAAAGACATTAGATATAGCTTCCTGAAAAAGAAATTAAATAAAAATATAGCTTTACAAAATCTCAGTTGCTGCAGGTGCTTAAGCACTGCTTAGACAAACTTAGTCCAGGTGTGGCAAAAGGGTAGAAGTCCTGTCAGACAGGCTTGGTGATGCACTTGCTGTTCAGTCAAATCATCCCCATGCACAGCCATGGAAAACTTGGCCTAAAAGAGCATCCACTGGCAAAGAAACCAAACAGCACAGGCTCCCAAGCTCTTTGCTCCTGTTCCTCACCTGTGTTGGGAGTTCCTGAGCGAATCTCCTCTGCCCAGGATTATGTTTCACCTATCTCAGGAAAATATAAATCTCTGTATTAACTTGAGCTGCCAGCCCAGAGGGTCGTAGCCATGGGGGCAGCTCACAAGCCCCACTGCCATGCTGAAATTGAGAACACTGTGGTAATTAATGCAGGACTTCTGCATCCTAGGGCTGTTTGACCCTGCTGCGAGATGAGGATGTAAAATTAACTCAGAGCTCTGGCTTGGGCTCCTCTCTGGCTCTGGGAAGCTCCTCTCCAGCTGGAAAGGAGGAGCTTGGTGGTGATTGTTTGAGATCAGAGCTATTCCTGCAACCTGGCTGTCCTGTGAACCTCAGCTCCATGCTCTGCCTCCCTCAAAGCACCCCCACCAGCTTTGGTGTTGGTTTCTGAGTCCCCTGCTCTGTCCCTGAGGCAGTGGAGCTGTGGCTGCTGTGGCTCCCTCCGTGCCTGGCACCCCTTTGTAATTATCTCCAGCCCAACTGCTCATTTCCAGCAGAACTTTAAACATTGCTCCCTTTTATGTAGCACAGCTTTTTAATTTCCCTCCCTAACAGAAGTGATTGTTTATGTTGTAAATGCCACATTAGGCCCTGTGAAATGGAGATGGAATTGATTTTCATTTTGGAGATTTCACAGCTTGCCCCAGAACTTTTCCTCTTGATTGCTGGTGCTGGGGAGGCCCAGGAGTCAGGAATGGCACATGCAGCGGGGGATGTACAAACACCAGAGTCTTCCTCCAAGTGTAGCTCATGGATCATGGAATGGTTTGGGTGGGAAGGGACCTTAAAACCCATCCAGTTCCACCCCTGCCATGGCAGGGACACCTTCCACTGTCCCAGGCTGCTCCAAGCCCTGTCCAGCCTGGCCTTGGACATTTTCAGGGATGTAGGGGAAACTTCCCTGGGCACTCTGTGCCAGGGCCTCCCCACCCTGACAGAGAACAATTTCTTTCTAATATCCAATCTAAATGCCCATATTCCAGCTTGAAGCCATTCCCCCTTGTCCTGTCACTGCACTCCTGGGTGAGATTCCCCTTCTCACCCAGCTCAGTCCAGCCCTGTTCCAGCTTCCAGGACTCAGTCAAGGAGCTGCCTGGTGATTTCTTTCTTCTTGAGAGGGATGCTTGGATCAAACTCTCCCTTCCCAACTCTGACAATGAGGAGGGGGAACACAAACCCTGTGAGGAACCACTGAGGGAGCTGGGGGTGCTCAGCCTGGAGAAAAGGAGACTCAGGGGTGACCTCATCACTCTGCAGCTCCTGAAAGGTGCCTGTGCTCAGGTGGTATTGGAAAATCAGAGCCTCAATGCAGGGAAGAAATTATGAGGAGGACTCTATGACATCAGAAGGCTAATTAATTACTTCATCATACTATATTATTCTACACTATATTACACTACATCTAAACTGAAACTGCACAAGTACTCAACTCAACAAAACCTCCTGACTGTCTCCTGACCAACTGTCAGGACACAGAGTGCAGAGATTGGTCAAGAAAACAAAACACTCACACCAGAATCTAATCATGCAAATTCCTTCAGGTAAATAATCTTCTAACACATTCCACATGTTCCAAAACACAAGAGGAGTAAATGAGATAAAAATTGTTTTGGTCATTCTTTTCTCTGCTTCTCTCACTGCTTCTCTCAGGTTCAGAGAATGTGAATCCCACAAGGTGGGGCTGGGCTCTTTCTCCAGGCAGCACTGACAGAACCAGAGCACACAGCCTCGAGCTGCACCAAGGGAAATACAGGTTGGATAGCAGGAAAAAGTTTTTACACAAAGAGTGATAAAGTTCTGGAATGTTCTGCCCAGGGAGGTGGTGGAGTCCCCATCCCTGGGTGTGTTTGACAAAGCCTGGATGTGGCACTGGGTGCCAGGGTTGAGTTGAGGTGTTGGGGCAGTGTTGGACTCCATGATCTTGAAGGTCTCTTCCAACCTGGTCATTCTGTGATTGTGTGAATTCTGAGGTGGGTCCCAGTCAGCCCATCCACATGAGATCCAGGCCTTGGCATGTACCAAGGCCTTGCTCTTGGTTGCTCCATGTTTGTGAGAATTGATGTATTTACCCTGTAGTAAACAGGTAGGGTGTGTACCCTGCTAAGTATTGATTGTTACAGTAGCAGTATTACTAACAGTGCCTTCACTGTGTGCAGCACATGATGAATAAGACCATCAAAGTTTTTACAGATCAGGAAAGAGGGGGAGATGTGAGAAATGGACTTGTAAGGAATTCTTAAAACCTGACAGAAAGCTCACACAGTCTTGTACATCTGTATGCAAACTCTGAGATAAGGTGTGCTGGCTTAGGAAGGCCATGGAATAGAGATGACATTGTGGAGAGAGAGACTGAACTAGAAACAAGTTTCAACAAGCTTCAAAATATGGCCTTGCAAAAAGACCAGATATTTTAGAGAATTGGAACTGTGAAAGATGCATTGTAGCAGGACCACGTGGGGTAAAAATATGGATGATTGGTGTTAGAAGTAATAGCAGCTTTGTGTGGCAACAGCTAATAGGCTGAAAAACATTTCTAAGGTATTGTAACCAGGAAATAGGCTGGCTTCTGATAGAATGGCATTGAGTTTTACATCTCTTATGTCTCACCCTTCATGGAGACTGATAATGGAATAGAATCTTTTAAAGCTCCTCTCAGTTGCCCCATCTCTGTAAAAGCTGGGAAAACCAACAATGTTCTGGTGGGGCAAGCCATGGAGATAGTTCTTTTTTAGGCAGAGATGTGATGGAAACTCTTTTCCTCACCTGTGCTTGCAGGATCAGGACAAGCTCTGAGGAAAAGGAAGCTGTGTGTGTCACCCTCCTGTAGAACAGTGGGATCACCAGTGCCCACTGTCCAGCTCCTGTCACCAAGGATGGGAACACACCTTGGGGATGTAAAATCCTGTAAAATCCTTAGGGATGGTATCCTTGGTAAGATCCTTGGGGATGTAAAAATCCCTCATGTAGGGAGCAGAAGGAGCTCTGCCAATCTACAGGGCTGCAAGGATGTGATTCCCTATCCCATCTTAGTCCAAGCAGTAGGAATTGTAGAGGTCAGGGATGGTTTTTTTGGTCCCCAAACTGCATGGAAGTTCCTCTCAGCTGTTGCAGCTCCTTCTTTTAACACAGTGCTTGTGTTTGATCACCCTGATCTCAATGGATCCCAGGCAGGGCCCTCAGTGACATCACAGTAAATCATCCCAGCAGCCCAAAGGTTGAAATATGTTTGCATCCCCCATTTCTCCAGGAATGCTACAGAAAGAATCAGCTTATAAATAATGAGGCTTGAGCACGGGAAGTTCATAAATGCCAGGGCCTGTTGAACCATTTGCTGCCAATAATTCATTATTTTATAGAGGGCAAAGGGAAAAAATGCACGAGTCTCCTATCACCTTAAAAAATGAATTAAAAGTAGCTGCAGAATAATCTGTCCTGTTCCCAAAATGCATTTTTGGAGCAGACTTCCTCAATTCCCATGTAAATACAAACCCCCCTCTGGCACTGGAGCTGGATCTGCCCATGTGAGCGCAGAAGGGAGGCAGAAGGATCCGAGTAAGTGGCATGAAGACAATTTGCTTGGACCGGGGAGGAAGATGCACTCTGACAAGGATAGATGGAATGAGGTTGTTGCCAGAGAAAATCTCAAGGAATTGTGAGCCAAGTTGGGGGGAGCCTTGGATGCAGCGAGCATGCAAATCTCCTTGTGTTTTTTGGTTTTGAAGTAGTAGCAGAGCAGGCGAGGGGAGGGAGGGGGCTAGAAAAATCCAAAGAAGCTTTGTCAAGTCTGACATTCCTTTTGCATCCAAAAGTGGGTATTGATTTTCCACCCGTGACTGCTATAAATGAGAATTTCTGTGTCGCAGCTCAGGCCCGCTCTCCTTGTGTTTCTTATCTCTTTAAATATGATTACCTGCACTTCATGGCTTCACAGGCAAAATTGTAATGAACTTTGCCAGCCCAGGCAGCCCCGCGTTGCCGTGGTGTGCGTGAGCAAATGACTTCCACCACTTCCTCCTGTTCTGTCTCCGGGCTACAGGTTTATTGACTTTCCGCTAATTTTCTTGTCAGGATAATTCTCCCAATCAAGATTTAAAACAAACTGGGAGGTTACTAAAGTGCTGGTGGTTCAAGTCCTAAAGCTTTTTGTTTTGACTGAGAGACCTTTGAGCATTTGGGTTATGGGGGGTAGATGAGGGAAGGGGATGGGTGGGGGGGTTGTGCTTGATTTTGGTCTGGTACAAAGCTTTTTGTGGAGGGAGTGGGTTGTTTGTTTAGAGCAAATCCCTTCTTCCATGCCAACATCTGCTGCTCTGTATTTGCTCGCAGGGGAAACTATAAAAAAAAATAGGAAAAGAAAGAAAGAAATAGATTATTCCCACTGCATCAACCTACAGGCATCTGCTGGCTGCAATTTTCTTCAATTTCTTGCCGTGAAAAGCAAGAGCGTTCATTTTGTAAGTGCTGCTTTTGTGTGTGACCTATATTTTGAAAACTGATGGGGTCACCACCTCCCTCCTCCCAACCTGTTGAACCAAAGAGTGTCTGAGATCTCTCCTAGATTGTATTTATCTCAGAGATTATTTAAAAAGCAAGGTAGCTATTACTAATAAGACCGTGTTGTTCTGGTGAGGTTTGATTTTTTGCTTTTTTTTCCCTCTCCCCTTTACTCTCCTTTGGAGATGAAAATCCCAGCCTGGCTCCACCTGACCAGGAAAGTGCTTCCTTTGCTGTCTCCATCCTTCAGAGCTGATTTAAAAGCACATAATCTCCCTCCACTCATCATCTCCTGGCCCTCTTTGATTTCCCCCCCGTGGGTTGCTATTACGCTGGCTGGCAAGAGTCGGGAGGTGTCGGAGCCTGTCAGGTACATTTGAAGACATCCCATTTGTGCATATGGATACACACATTGCAGCTCTCCAGTTGCTTAATGACACATCTCATTCCCCTTGGATTGGAGCTTGGATTGGCACAGGCAGAGCCAGGTGAGCTGCAGCAGCCCAGATCCATCCGTGTTCAGCACTTCTTTTGCTCTTTATCAACTTTGGGGTCTTTTTTTTCCCTGTCAGAAGTTCCTCTTTTTTTTTTTCTTCCCCTTTAATCTCACTTTCTATTAAAAGTCTTCCCAGAGCTAATGTAATAAATTTAGATCCAAAGCCAGATGCATAGCAAAACTTTTGGCAGAGAATACTCTATCAGAAGACATTGCAAATGAAATATGCTTCCCCTTGGGGATTATTCTACAGTTTAATTTAATTTGATATTTCAAATTAAATTAATTCAAATGGTTATGCAGTTTCCAGGGAAAACAGACTTCATTTATGATGTTCTGCCACCAAATTGTTTTGCTCCTATCATATATCTTATATTGTTAACTGGGAATGATAAGTAGTGACAACGTAGGATTTTTTCATGCCCTTTGTTTTGCAATTCCCATCCTAAAGGGAACAGAAACATCTCCTTATGCAGGGGTTTCTCTGTGGGGTTATTCCAGCATTTCCACTGAAACCTTACTGTGGCTGAAAGTTAGATTTTCATCAAAATGTGGCTTAAAAAAACAATAATGTGTTTCCTTTGAGAAGGTTTTGGGTTCATGGGACTCCTACCTCTTGCCTGGTTTCAATTCACAGAAGAAAAAATACCGACTCTTTGTTTGGGATTGGGGTTTTGATCTTCCAGACTTTATGGCACGGGCAGGAAGGATGTGAGGAAAAAGGTCTGAGATGCTTTTCTAGCTTATTCTGTTGGTTTGGGATTGGTTTGGACACTCTTGGGGACTCAAAAGCAGCGTGGGCAGGACCTTGGGGAGCTGATTCTGCCCCTCTCAGGTGAGACCCCACCTGCAGAGCTGCCTCCAGCTCGGGGCTTCCCAGCACAGGAAGGAGCTGGAGCTGCTGAAGGAGTCCAGAGGAAAGGGAAATGATTACAAGGATGAAGCACCTTTGCTGTGAGGAAAAGCTGGGAAATTTGGGATTACTCAGCTTGGAGAAGAGAAAGCTCCAGGGAGACCTAATTGTGTCCTTCCAGAACCTGAAGGGATCCTAAAAGAGAACTGGAGAGGGACTTGAGACAAGGGCCTGGAAGAATGGGACAAGGAGGAAAGGCTTCGATTGCCAGAGGGCAGGGCTGGATGGGATATTGGGAATTGGGAATTGTTCCTTGTGAGGGTGGGCAGGCCCTGGCACAGGGTGCCCAGAGCAGCTGGGGCTGCCCCTGGATCCCTGGCAGTGCCCAAGGCCAGGCTGGGCAGGGCTGGGAGCAGCCTGGGATGATGGAAGGTGTCCCTGCCATGGCAGGGCTGGAATAAGAAGAACTTTAGGCTCCCATCTAATCCAGGCCATTCCATCAGTCTCAGCTTTTCAGCCAGAAGTTATTTTCTTTAGCAGGGGCAGGCCAGAAGTTATTTTCTTTATCAGTTGGTAAAATTTTTGCACTTCCCAGCCAGATCCAGCTTCACCTGGGGGAGAATCAAGAGGGTTGTGCTGCACTTGGGGGGTTCCATTTCCTTTCATCCTTCAGGAACAGCAGGGAGCTTCCTAAAAACAACCCAAACCCCAAACCTGGATTGTTGTGCCTTTAGTGTGCCCTGCCTGGAGTAGGATTACTGATGTTGTGCCAGCCCTAAAGCAGCTTCCCAAGACCTGTGGGAATTCCCATGGGATTCCTCTGTCACCATCTTATCCTGCTTGTGCAGTGAGTGATTGATTCAACATGGCTTTCCCCCACAGACTCTGATTATCCAGAGTCATCAAGGAACTTGCTCCAAACTCTGAAGTACATTAAGACAAGGTAATTCAGGGAAGTCTTTGCATCTGGAAATCTCTGTAAGCACTTTCCTATCTGCTGGCCTGTAGAAAAGCCATTATTCTCGACAGGGGAAAAAATATTGCTAATATCACAAGAGGCTTTGGAAGAGAACATAAAGCTGGTTTCATTTTCCAGTCAGCTGAGATCTAATATTTCCTGTACAAGATGTTGAGATGTTTTAGAAAAAGGAGCAATGTTTATTTGTCTAAAGCACCACACACACACACACACACACACACACACACACACAAGTTCTATATTGTGCTTCTGGCTTTTTTCCATTGTAAATGGTTTTGCAGGGAGAAATCTCTTTCCCATCCATCACAGCCAGTAGATTAGAAAAATATAAATATCATCTAAAGAGAATGGAGCTGAGGCTCCTATGGAATGCTCAGGAGAGAAATGACAAATGCAGCATCCCTGGTGGTGGGGAAGGCTGGGCTTTGGGTCAGAGATAGCCTTGTTGTCTCCCTGGCGATTTATTTGCTTACACTCTCCCAAGACAAGGCTCCCAGAGTGATATTTCTTATCAGACATGTCTTTTGGGCTGGTCCAAACCCATTTCATTGAGCAATCTGCCATCAGCAAAGGAAGGTTGGTCAAAACATTCTTTTTTTTGCCCTTAGAAGTGCATCCACTTGAGGGTTTTTCCTCATTATTTTTCAAGTCCTGCCAGGATTTGTTCCAGAGTAGTCCCAAAGCACTCTCGGGACCATTGGATTCCAGTGCCCCCATGGTGCTGATCTCAGCCTGGCAGCCAGGCTGATGCCCCAAGCTTTTGTCTTTTGAGCCCTGACCATTCCCTGACCAGTTTTGGGCATGATGGGAGGCAAGTCTGTGCCCTGGAGGGCTCATGGATGGCTGGATAAGTGTGATGAGGATAAAGCTGTAGTTACAGGGCACGGCTTGAAGTGAGAGAGGACCCTCCCTCATCCCTTTGGCCAGCCCATCCCCATGGCTGGGAGCACTGGAACACTGAAGCTTTCAAGTGTTGGGATTTTCATCATTTTTTCCTTTTTAAATTCCTCTTCCTTCTCTTCCTCCTCTCTTTCTCCTCCAATTTTTTTTATTTGTTTATTTTTTTTATTTTCATTTTTATTTTGATGATGATGATGACAATATTATTATTATTATTATTATTATTATTATTATTATTATTATTATTATTATTATTATTATTATTATTATTATTACTATTAGTCAATGTTTTTCTCCTCGGTGCTTTCCTGGCAGCCAGGAATTCTTCATTGAAGGTGCCAGTGCTTTGGTTTGATGATGTGCTGCCAGTGGTTTTGGTGTGGAAACCCTGCTAGAGCTGAAGTTGGTCTTTGGGCACAGTCAGGGTAGTCAGGGAAATGTCCTCTCCCCCCCAGCTGAATTAGGCTCAGGTTTAATTTGGGTGTGGAGCACCCCCAGCAGTGGGTGTTCCATTGTGTCTCAGTGCTGCTTCTCCTCAGGCAGAAACCAAATCCATCCCAGCACAGATTTTGCTTTTTTCATTTTGGTGATTCACCTTGTCATCCATCTTCCCCAAAACCTCTCCATCCCCCAAAGCCCACCTGGGTAGGGGGAGCACGTTCTCTCCTGAGCACAGACACAGAGAAAGGGAACATCCAGGCCAAGGCTGCCTCCTTTGCCTTGGCTTCCTCTCCTTGGAAGCTTTTGCTTTTAGTGGTGCTGATGCCTTTTGGGCTACCTAAAAACAGAGGCCAGACAAAATTAAGGGAATAAAAAGCAGTTTTATTTATTGAAGGGCCTTCAGGTACATTTAGGGCAGACAAAGCCCCCCAAGGGCTACACACAAAAAATGGACTCACAGGTTTCACACTTTTATAAATTTGGTCCATTTGCATTTTGGGGGCTAATACTCCAATTATAGTTTCAGCTAATGAAGTCATTTACCCCAAGTTTGCTGCCCCCAACTCACTTTTGTTCCCATCCCTCACAGCCTGAGGCAGTGAGGTGTCCTTGATTGCCAGGCCTGGAGAGGAATTGTTGTGTCTGCCCAAAGTGGGGAAGCAGCAGCTCCCACTGGATATGGAGTTTAGAATTATACACTAAAGAACTGCAGGATTGCAAATCTTCCAATATTATTTCTATTACAAAAAATATAAATAATAATTTATATTACAAAAATTTTGTAATTTACAAAAGTATTTTGTAATTCACAAAATTATTTTGTAACTCATATTACAAAAATGATAAAAGCTACCATCTTAAGGCATCAGTGCTGCCAGTTCCTGTAGTCCCACAGGCCATGTCTGCAGGGTCAGGTCCTGGGAGGGGATTTCTGGGAGTGCTCTGTGTCCAAGAGCTCGGGCTGGGAGCAGCTGTGCCCAGTGCCTGCTCAGGTGCTGGAGATGACAGAGTTCAAACGCCTGCAGGCAGATGCTCCCTGCAGCCCAGCTCATCCTCAATCCACTCAGGTGCCTCTCCTGAGGAAGTTTCTCAGGGCACTGTGTGCTCTGTGACACCTCTGCTTTTATGGTTTCGTTTTTCTCTGCTGCAGCCTTTGTCTCTCAGCACAGAGAGTCACAGAGAGAGATTGCCTGACCCTGGCTCTGCTTTGGGCAGTTTTGTTCTCCCCATGTGCCTGAGGGGCCTCCACAGGCAGCCCCAGCATGGAGCCCTCCAGGCCAGCCTGGGCAGAGCAGGGATCTTGGGAGAGCTGACCATGGAATCATGGAATGGTTTGGGTGGGAAGGACCTTACAGCTCATCCCATTCCACCCCTGCCATGGCAGGGACACCTTCCCCTGTCCCAGGCTGCTCCCAGCCCTGTCCAGCCTGGCCTTGGGCACTGCCAGGGATCCAGGGGCAGCCCCAGCTGCTCTGGGCACCCTGTGCCAGGGCCTGCCCACCCTCCCAGGGAACAATTCCCAATTCCCAATATCCCATCCAGCCCTGCCCTCTGGCACTGGGAGCCATTCCCTGTGTCCTGTCCCTCCATGCCTTGTCCCCAGTCCCTCTCCAGCTCTCCTGGAGCCCCTTCAGGCCCTGCAAGGGGCTCTGAGCTCTCCCTGGAGCCTTCTCCTCTCCAGGTGAGCACCCCCAGCTCTCCCAGCCTCTCTCCATTGGAGTGTTCTCTTGAGGGGGTTCTGTCTGGGGGGTCAATAAATGGAAAATTTAGTCACAAGCTGCAGGATGGGCTCTCAAGGCCATTCAGAGGTTCTGGCCGCACTCAGAGCAAGGGGAGGCTGCTGTTATCTGTAAATCCCTACAGAAAACCTCTGGTATGGGCTGGCTTTCCCAGGGAGGTGCCTCTCTGCTCCTGCAGGTGCCTGGTGTCCCTGGAGAATGGCAGCTCAGGTGAGGGCATTGCTGCCAGACCCCACGGCCTGAGCAGCCCACGGTGCCTTTCTTCTCCTCCCAGAGTGTGACAGACTGTCCCTCTGGGCCTTGGGGTCAATCTGGGGGCTCACTGGGGTGTCTGCTTTGCTCCAGAGCCAGCTGAGTGCCACAGAGGTTAATGGCTGCAGAGGGAAAAGCCTTCAGGAATGCAGTGTTTGTCCCAAGCACCTCTGGGTGACCCAAAGCCCTCAGAGGTGGCTCTGGGGGCCAGAGTCTCACACACAGCCCTGCCTGGACTGTGAGACCTCTCCCTGGCCTCAGGAGCACCATCTCTTTGTGTTAAATACATCAGTGCAGATAAAACCTGTGATCTAGGAGGCTCTGGCTTCAAAACCTGTTGGGGGTGAGCTGCTGCCCTTAAGGTGCTTCAGGAGTTATTGATGGAACAACCTTGGGGGCCGAGTCTCAGCTCTGACAGAGGCGAAGGAGAAATCATTGTTTAAATAACCCCCAGGGACTGGAACTGCTGGTGACCCAGAAACACTTTATTTTTTTATTGCTTTCCATAGCTTCCCCAGGCTAAAGCTGTCTCCAGTAAAGGAAAACCAGGTTGTTACTGGGGGAGTAAGCAAATTAGCAGATGAGGGCAAAAGCTGAGCAGAGTTGAGGACCCGGGAGCTGTGACAGCTGAACAGCACTTGTGCCTTTCTCTCTTCTCTTGCTTTGAGTGTCCCACTGATCTGTAGCCTCTTCACCAAGTAATTCTTTTTTTGTTTCATTTTTATACCATTGTTTCAGTATTTCAGGGTAAAACCAGATGTAGACTCTTCATTAAATGGCAATTCCACTTTCAGCCTATGTGATGCTTGGTCACAACCAAACTGATTTCTTAATCACTGAAGGATGTTTTCAGGAGCTTTATTCTTCTTTATCATTTCAGCCACTGCGTGGGTGCTCACTGGCCAGGCAGATCTCCCAGCCTGCTCCCTGCTATTTCAGGGAATGTTGGGGGTAGGAGCAGGAGGGGATAAATATATTCTCATTGACTCACGACTTGACCTGAATAGAGACTACCACCATCTTTATTATTGCAGGGTTGAATTTGGGGTTGCATTTGGTGAGTCTGAGCCTCCATGCAGCCCTTCCTGCCTGCTCTGTGGGAGCTGCTCATTCCCTGTGGGATGTTCCAGCTCCCAGTCCCACCCTGCCAGTGGCTTGGCCAACACAAGGGGTTTGTTCAACTTGTTTGTTAATTGGATTTTGCACCAAGGGAGCTCCAGAGAGCTGCACCTCTGGCCTAAATCAGCGTGGTGGTGATCCCAGGCCATCAGTGCTAAAAGCACAGGCCTGGCTTGGCAGGCTCCAGGAGATCTCTTGTCATCTTGGATCAGTGTGAGCCCTCACAGCTCCTGAGCACCCACCACCAGCAGGGAGCAGGACAAATGCCCTGGTGCCACAGATGGAGAGAATAAACAAGTCTTTGCCCGCATTGTTGGGTTGCTAATGAGGAGAGACCTCATCAACCTCCCAGCCTGTCAGAACTCAGGACATCCCTCTGGCTCTCCTGAGCAGCCAGGACCCCTGCCAGGGGACTCACAGACCCTGGCACAGAGCCCAAGATGCCCCTGTGGGTTTGATTATGACCCATGGAGCAAGTTACCAACCTTAGATGAAAATCTGCAAGCCATGACAAATTAAGTAGAATAATAGTGAATTTATCACAAGGTGACAAATAGATTTTTGGGGTTTTTAGAATGGGAATTCAGGGAGGCAAGATGGAGGGATCTGGGCATGTCCAGCCTTTCTTCTTCTTCTCCTTCTTCTTCTTCTTCTTGGCCTCCATCTTCTGCTGTGATGGTGGCAATTTTGGATTGGTTTAGAGTAGAAGCTCACTGTCTAACATAGGTGATAGGTATTGGAAAGTAATTGTAAATATTGTACAGGTAGTTTTTAGTATAAAAAGATAACACCACCCTATGGGCAGGCAGAGTGCCTCTGACTGTCTGCTGAGTGGATCTTGGCTGGACAGGAGAAAATATTTTATAGATGAGGAACAATAAACAACCTTGAGACTGAGAACTGAAGAGCTCTGACTCCTTCTTTGAGCACAGGGCTGGGAAAAGAGACTTTCTAACACATCTCGGGGTCACTGTGACCAGCAAGAGACCCCAAGACCGGCCATATAATTTCTCTTGGCTGCCATTTCAGCCAGTCAGGAACCACACCAGGAACAGCATTTCCTGGCATGAGCCAGCTCTTTGAGGGAAACATTTCGGATGGGAAAATGAGCAATTCTCCCTTTGCCCCGGTCTCTGATATCAGAAATCTCCTCCAGACCACACATCTTCTGCAGAAAGGCTGCAGTCCAATCCCAGCTGTCTCAACCAAGCGTTTCCCACTGTGTGCCTCCAGCAGCATCCCAAACCTCTGCAGGATGGAAGTGGGAGACTTCCCATCCTCACCCTGCAGTTCTTGTTTCAGGTGCTGCTGCTTGAGCCCAGAGCATTTCAGGGTTATTTTTTTTAACCACGACCTCACCTCCATGTAAGCAGAGTTTTCTTGGAACTCAGCCACGGAGCTGAACTCACCAGTGCCCCTGTCGAAGCTCAGACAGCTCCATCCCTCTGCCAGGAGTTTTCCTCCTCCCTGTGCCACCTGGAAGCATTGGAGTTGTCCCTCTCCCTAAAGTGGCCACAGCCCCCACAGCCCCACACCAGCCTCTGGCACTGGTCATGTTGCACAGGTATCTCTCACTCACCCAGCACTGACTCACAAACTAATTAAAGTTCATGTCACACTGGGAAGATGCAAAATGCTCTCTGAGCACTAGATGTTATTATTTTAAGCTTCTCTTCTTTTTCCTGAGGCGCAGCAACTCCCTGAATCCCAGCTGGCACACCACATCCAGCCACAAAACACCGCTAATTGGGTGTTTCTCCTGTTGACCTCATTTCTCCAGCATACTTTGGCTGGGTTTATTTCCATGGGTTTTTGGGGAATTTTTTTTTCAAGAGGCCTGGAAACCAGATAAACAGAAACACTTTGCTGAGTGTGTTGGACAGTCCTTGGTCATTCCTCTCCTCCAGACCTTGCCCTGATTCAAGGTGTAATAATGTTGCTCTTCCCTGTCATCATCTGTTTTGCACATCCAAGGAAATGAGAGGCAGAGGGAGATGGGAAGAAAGAGATCAAGGGCAGAGTGATGACTTTGGAAGAGGTTTCATTTGGAAGAGGTCATAAACCTCTAGTCTAGGCAGGACCTACACTGTTGCTCCTTCCCATCCCAAAGCATTGGCAGGTGCATCATCCTTAAGAAGTATTCCTGGGACAGGATTTGAATCCTGAAAGGTGGTTTTTGGACTAGTTCCCCTTCAAAGGAGAAGGTGACTCATGCTATAAATGTTGTAAAGCTCAGCCAGGCTCTGGGACAGCTCCTGCCTGATGAACAAGCCAAGTTCATTAGCGACGACTTTGTTCAAGCGTCCCCAACCTGGTTCAGCTCCCAAAGAATTGAGGAGTCTCCCATTAATGCCTTAATTGTGTTATTTGGAAGGTGCCTCCTCAGTGTCACCTTGCAGAGGTGGCAGGTGGAAACCTTTCCCTGGTGTTCTCCAGGTGTCTTGTTTCCTTCTTTGGGTGTTTGTGGAAACAGATTTGATTCCATGTGTGGGATTCAGTCCCATCCACCTTCCCTGACATGAATTCATCATGCTGCTTCCCCCACACCATTCATTTCCTCCTTAAAATTTAATGCAAAGAGAAAACACAATTAGATGCTGTTTTGGTTAAGTAATACCTTGGCAAAAAACAGAACAATGGCTTGAAAAATAAGGAGAGAGTGAAGATCGCACAGTTTGAACTAATGATAGAAATTACCTCGAGTTAAGTTGGATTTTAAATCAGAGGTTTGGGGATTGTATTTTTTACTTTTCTTTCGAGTGAATTATGAAAAATATAGAGGCCTTCTGGATGGATGATTAGATATTTTTTTCTCTCTCCCATCCGCATTGAAAAATGAAATATTTCTGTAATATTAAATCTGTCCAATTGATCAAAGTGTGGTGTCAAAAAATGTTGTAAGCTCTTCTTCTCATCCAACCCCTTCAGCAGCTGCAAACCAAAGACCTTTTCAATCCCTTTCTGGAGGCAGCTGAGGTTACCTCTGCTGAAAGAGTCTGTGCAAGGAGTGAGTCTGCATTTCTCCAGCACATTCCCAGAGCAGGGATTTACAAAGGACTGCAGATTTGGCACATGGAACGCCAGCACATACCCTCAGCTTTGGGGCTTTTTCTCCCCATAGGGTCTTAATCTGTCCTAATACAGCCCTGCCTAACAGTGGGGCAGGAATGGAGGACGGGGTGGCCAGAAAAGAAGTGAGAAAGGGAATTTTTTTTTCCCTGGCTCAGCTTGATGAGTAACCACTGGGAGATTTATGGGCGTTTTCCCTCCCCTTCTGTTTTCCTTTCCCTGCTTACTTTCACTGGAGAACAAGAAAACCAAACAAACCAGAAACCTCAAATATTTGGTCACTGTTTGAGGAAGCAAACACAAAGTGTATCCAAACATTTGGAGAGGTGGGAAGCTGTGGTATTGCACAGCGGGATAAATGCAAATTGTGTCCAGAAAAGAAAGATTTTTTGGAAAGCTGTCAGTGAGGAAAAGTTGAGAGGGTTGGGGGTTGCTTTGTGTACAAAATAAGGGATGGTTTTCCTCAAGTGGATACTGTGGATAAGACTGAACAGTCTTGCAGTGAAGAGAGGGGGAGAAACCAGCTTGGCTTCAGCAAGAAAGCTGAAAGAGGAATAAAATCCCCACTTCTGCTGGGATGGTGGGGTATAGGACAGAGAATGTGGAGTGTTATGGACTCACCTTCATCAGCAGCTTGATTAGGAATAGGTCCTCCAAATACCTGTGGTTGTTTCCATGCTCTCATCCAGCCCCTGGAGCTGCATGGAGAGTGATCCAATATTCCCTTTAATTCTCAGAATCTGATTCTCCAGCCCCTTGCATTGCCTTTGGTTCTGGTGTTTTGACATGAAACTCTGGTTGTCTTCAAAAGAAAACCACAGGGCAGAAAAGAACCCCATCTGTTGCATCTGCTTGCATATCAGGGAGGTGTTTGCTCACTCTGGGAGGACTCATTTATTCCTGTGGCTGCATGGGGACGTGCTCAGAACTTCCATAAAATGTGTGAGGAGCAGTAAGTGCTGCTTCATCTCTTGGTGAATGAGCAGCAGTTTCAAAGAGCAAAGCAAGGAGTGAAAGGCTCCTGTTCTCTCACTTCATGCCTCAGTGTCCCCCAGCTCCTGGACATGCATGGGAGATCAAAAGGTGGAAATCTCCACTCTCCTACACATCGATCCCTTTGCTTTAGGAGCTCTTTGTGCTACTGACTCACCCTCCTCAGGGAAAATAAGCATTTTCCTTAGTTACACAAATGGACACACGGGTGTAAAAGAGATGAAGTCATTTTTCAGAAAGTCACTGACAGAAATGAGAGAAAGTGAGAGAACCCTCCTTCCCTGGCACAGGCCCTGGTGAACCTCTGGATAACCCAGGGGAGGGTCTCAAACAGCTCCACAGAAATGCAGCAAAGAGATGGATTGCTGCAACTCTGCTGCTTACCAAATTAGAAACAATTTAAGGATTTAAGGATTAAGTACCATTAATTACTGCCCAACAAATGCTGATCTACAATGGAGCACTTGTGGAAATGGAGAGAGAAGTTTCTGCGTGAATACTAAATGGCTTCATTAATGCTCAGTGCAATTTCATTGAGTGATAGATTAATTAGCTTGATGCTCCAAGAATTACTGAGCAGGATCATGGGCACATGTGATGAAGGGACAGCAGGAGCCCACTGTCCCCTTGCCTGGGCAGAGCAGGTCACACAGGTGTGGGACATGTGAGGGCAAGGTAAAGGGAGTGAAGAAAGAGGAAATGGGGTTTCTGAGAGAGGAAAAACCCAAAATGCCGATCTGGGTTTCCTCATCTGGATTCTCTGATCTGGAAAACACTGGAGGTTCCAGTGGTCAGGATGAGAGGTGTGGGATCAAGGTCATTATTTTCCTGTGGCACCTGGAGATGATGCTTTACTCTCCTGCTGTTGTGCTGCCAGTGGTGGGTGGGTCAGACATCATCCCTGCTCCTCATATTTCTGTTCCCTCCATCCTCTCTGTTCAGCCATAACCACAGGGCTGAGCAGACCTTCCCAGCCACTGATTCCCTTCCCTCCATGGCTCGTGCTGGGTGCTCTTCCCATCACACGCCAGGATAAGGGAGGTTGGAGTTTGCATCCTCTTTATCCAACACTTGTGGCAAATTTTTGGAGCATCCCAGGTTCCTTGGCATTGCTCCAAGGGCATGTTTACCTGGGCCTGGAGAAAGACTTGGTGCTTCCAAAACCTGGGGGAGCCCCGTCTGGCATGGCAGCCCAGTGAAACAGTGACAGCTTGAGCTGGAGTCTGCTCCCCAGCAGCATTTTCTCCCTGAAGCAGTGGAGGAGGAGGAGGGAGCAGCATCCAGCCAGGATGTCTGGCAGTGAGTAATTTCAGTTTCTCCTCAGGCTGTCATGCCATGACAGCTGCCTGGGCAGAGCCTCCCCACCTCCCTTCAGCACGTTACCTGGAGTTCAGCATTGGATTTCTGTCCCTCAAGACTTTTTAGCCACCCGTGCCATCGCAGCGTTATTGATTGCTCACCCAGGCATGGCTGGAGCTGGATTAGGTGTGAACACAGCACTGCCCCAGCAGGCCCAGAACAAGGCAGGATGCTCAGAACCTCCTTTCACCATCCGTCTTTTTTCAGCTCTTTCCTGCGTTGTCTTTGGCTGCCTCCTGTGCCTCGCTCTGTGCTTCGCTCTTCCCCAGCACGTTTGCAGTGCCTGTAAAAGTTGTGTGATTTAATAGCTCTGACAGGTCCCTCCTTGCCCCAAGGCTGGGGTTCCCTCAGCTCATTTGGTTCCCACACCTGAAGGCAGAGAGTGGGAAATGACAGACACTTTGTTCCTCCCTGCCAAGGGGAGATTGAACAGTGAGGAGGTGTTTGTGCCCCTCCATGGCTCTCCACCACTCCTCCCCCATCTCCTGCAAGAAAAGCCCTATCAGGGTCACCAGCTCTTGATATCATGAGATTAGACATCATAGACATCATATAGGGATCTATATAGACATATAGATATGACATTAGAGCTCCTTGTCTTGGTGCAGCCTTCAAGACTTCGCCCAAATATTCTGGGTCTGCTTTGGCCAAGAGAGGTGGCAGTTCAGGATGCCCCAGTGGAGGAATGCAGGTGGATGTGGAGACTCCTCTGTGCTCTGAATGGCCCTCCCTGGCTCCTGGTCCCAGTCTGGCTCATATTTGGGAGCTCACAAATGAGATGAGCTGAGTTTCTTACATCCCCCACCCCCTGCCCTGCCCATGGAGACGTGTCCTGCATTGGCCATTAGGGACCAGAGAAGGAATATCAAATTAACAGCCCTCATGCTCACAACATGCAGAACTCATACCAAAGTTTTCCTAACGTAATGAGCTGGTATAAAAGCAGCCACAGGGAGACATCCTCTGCTTTATTGGGCTGGCAAAGGCAGGCACAGAGCTGTGCATTCTGGAGTGCCATCTTCTGGCACCTGCAATGTGAACTCGTCGCATTCCTGTGTGGCTGAAGCAATCTGGTAACACAGAGCTGTGCCAGGCACGAGGAAAGAAGCGGATTTCCAGGATTTTCCAGTGTATCCTTGAAAGATGCATGGAGTGCAGATGCTTTTTTTTTTTTTAGCATCCTCCCATCCCTTTGGCTGCCGGGTACCTGTCTGTGCCAGGCAAGGAGCCGCGCATCTGCACGGAGCTGGTGTCGGCTCCCCATGCCAGCTTGGGAAGCATCTGTTTCCTGGTTTATTTATCCCCTCTGCAGTCACCACGGGAGGATAATCTCAGTGACATGCCACATCTTGTTTACAGCCGGCCCCTGAAAAGTTAGAAGTGCAAGTTGTGGGGTGGGGAGGAGGCAGGGGAGGACGCGGAGTTGCGCACGCTGGGGACTGAAAGGGGACTTCGGGAAACGTATAAAATATTAAATGACATCGTGGCAAGACACAGACAGGGAGAGAACAATAATTAAAGTAAACAGCACATCAAAAGCCTGGCTAAAACTCACATTTAAATTTCAAGACAACGCAGAAACAGCTCATGTAGCCGTGTGTAAATGTGTTTCCAGGAACCTTTTAAGAATATTAACGATGATGGAAGCAGAACAGCAATGATTCAGACTTTATGTTATGTGACAATACAGGAGGCCACCAGACTCCTGCCTGGCTGTTGGCATAAGGAAGCTGATGAGAGCCTGGATCTTGCCAGAAGAGCAGGTTTCTTTCCAGGGAGTGAGAGATCTGAAGTGAGCAAGAATGGAGCCTCTTCTCTTGCCAGGGACATGCAGGGCTTCCTTCAGCCCCATGAGTGAACTGCACCCCTAAAAATTACATGATAGGGGCTTCTGTGGGTTTGTTCCCTACATCCAGTCCATGTTGTATTGTGCTGTCTGCTTCCCAGGCTTTGTCCTAATTAGTTTTAAACATTCCTGGTCAGGTTCCTGTGTGTTCTTCATCCTCCAATATGTTGATGCTTTCTTGACTTTCAATTTGCTTGGAGCCACCAATTGTTCCTGGTGTTGTCTCCTCCTCTGTTCCAGCCTGGAGCATGTGCAATCACCACACCTGAGGCCTGAATATAGCAGAGAATATAATTGGAAAACTCAGGTCAGGCCCGAAGCTGTGCAAGACAAGCTGAGCATCCCCTTCCCTCCTCAGCACGTTTGAATTAAGGGCCAGAAATCAGTGTCAGATTTGTCTGGACTCCAGCACTGAGTACCTTTGGGCTATAGAGCAAATCTCTTAATTATTCCCCGTGCCTTTTGCCCTCTCCTGTACAAGGACTACAATAGCTCTGTCCTTGGGGAGCCCGAATTCTCCTTAGTCCTGATAATGCCGTGATTTACGGAGGATTTCCCAGCGAGCCTTCAGGGCATGGTGTTACCTAATGGAAGTAATTAAAAAGCATTGGGAAGTGACCCCCTGAAAGTGCAGGCAGCTGCAGATGGAATAAGGGAATTAAGAGGCTGCAGAGAGCTGCAGGAGCACGTGTCTCTGTGCTGTGCCACAGTGGGATGGTGGGCTCAACTGGGGCTCAGGAAGGGGATGCCATGAGGGCCTGAACTGGAAAATTTCGGATGGTTTGTTTTTTCACTTGACTCTGTATTTTCATGAGGTCTTTTGGATATTTCAAGCTTAGGAGGTTCTTGGGGGACTGCATGAAGATTTGACTTCCCACAGGGTTCAATTTTCCGCGAGTTGAGTCTCCAGGCTTTCCTGTTTTCTTAGAGAAGTAGAAAACTCTTCACATCCTTCTGTGCTGCAGCTCCCAAGCTGCTGTTCAAAGGAGAGCATCCACTCCCACTGACAGCACAGAGCTGGGCCAGGAAAGATTTAGGTTGGATTTCAGGAAAGGTTCTGCCCCCAGAGGGTGCTGGCACTGCCCAGGCTCCCCAGGGAATGGGCACAGCCCCGAGGCTGCCAGAGCTCCAGGAGGGGTTGGGCAGCACTGCCAGGGATGCCCAGGGTGGGATTGTTGGGGGAGTCTGTGGAGTTGGACTGGATGATCCTGTGGGTCCCTTCCAGCTCAGGATAATCTGTGGTTCTCTGATTCTGTGATTTGGGAAAACTGAGGCATGGCATAGAGGACAAGTCTGAAGGGGACAGTGCCCATTCCTGGGGTCTCCATACTGCAAAGGGAATCCTGCTGCCCTCTAAGCAGGCAGGAAACTGTGCTGGCAGCTGGGAAGAGCCTCAGGACAGCTTTACCCATTAATTATCTGTGCTGCTGCTCCTTCCCAGGACACTCAAGTGCAGCCCTCCCTCTCCAGCACATGATGGACACCACTGACAATTTCCAGGCATGATTGTCTTCAAAATATTCCAGACACTCCTGGGCTATTTGCATCCCAAGTTCACAGGAGGTTGGTCCCACATCCCAAGGACAAACATTGCATGGACCAAACACTTCCTTCACCAGACTCCTTGGCCCTCAGTACAGAAAAGCACAACTTGGTTTGGGGAAAGAGCAGCTCAAAACACATTCAGGGCTTTTTGGTGCCTGGTGAAAATCCAGCACTACACAAAGCCCTTTCCCAAAGCCATCATAGGTTTAGCCAGGACAGGATTTCCCTTTTTTTCCCCTTACACAGAGAGTGGCTGAGTCTCCTGTCAGGATTTTCCCAGCATGCAGATGTTGTTATGACCTAGATGCTTAAGCATTCATTTACTGCTGAAGTTTTGCATTTAGAGGTCTTAAGAGTTCGGGTCGTGGGCTGTCTGGAAAGCTCCAAAAGAGAAAAACACCGAGGGCAGCTCACGAGTTCCGAGAGAAAAGCGATTTGACGTTCTTATGCCTCCATTTATTGGCAGCCCACAATGAGATGTAAAGAAATGTCAGAAAATCCCATGTGCACGTTGGTTTGAATCGGGGAAAAATTGCTGTTCTCCTCTGCCTGGAGGCTACGAGTCGCTCTGCTAATGCAAAGGCACTAAAATGACCCCTTTGTTTTTCCTATGATCACTTCTGATAGCGCGCTCTGCCAGAGATATCATATCTTTGATCTCTCTGTGCTGATGTTAAGTCTCTCTTGAGTTCAGTAGCATCTCCTTGAGATTAATACTTCATGGCATTCTCAGCACCAAGCTGTCCTAACCCATACATCACAGGATGTCACGCTTCGCACTCGCCTCTGCCTCAATGACTTCGCGCTGGCACCATAAATAACCCTTGGCCGTGTGTGTGCGCAGAGTCCTGCAGGACCTCTCTGGAGGTGAGCAGGGAAGGGATGCTCCTGTGGCCACAGCAGGCATGAGGATGGCCCTGCCTCGTCCCCGCAGGGAGGAAGGTGCTGGGATTTTGGGAGGGTTATTCCTGATCCATCTCCAGGCAGAGGGAGGGACTGAGTGTGGCGGCTGCTCTGCGATGCCTTATAGGGAGTGACAAAGCCATGTATCCCAAGGGGACCCATCTGCCAGCCAGCTCCTGTCCACATCTCCTCCACTAGGCCAGTGAGGAAAATCACTGCCTGCTTCAGATTTTACTTTGGCTTTTCTGCTTCCTGATTTGTTTTCTAAGGGCTGGGTGGGCAGACTGGGCTCCTTTAGCAGGACAGGCTGGGTGTAAAAACACCCGTCCCTGCTTTGGGAGATGAGTGAAATGCTGCCAAACCCCGGTGCTGCAGCCCTGAAAAAGGCACCAAAATTCAGCTGCAGCTGACTCAGAGCCCTCTGATGCCTCTGAAACCCTCTGATCATCATGGGAGGCTATGGGTGAAAATCCCCCATCTTGCTCAGAGCAAAAAAAGGAGTTTTAAGGGAATTTAGAGCATCACATCCAGCAGATGCTGGGGTTCTTGAAATGCCCAATATTGAGCAGGATCTGCCAATGTGGAGCAGGCTCCAGGCTGCTGAGGCCTTGATGCTCTTGGATTGAAACAAGGTCATGGCTGTGATCCAGACAGAGCAGTGGAAGTCCTGGTCTAGGGCATGCTTGAGTATGAGGTTATGTCCCCAGGGCATGAAATCTGCTGTGGTCTCAGTGGTTTGGAGTGAAGAGGACTTTGCAAGGTCTTTTTTTTTTTTTTAATCCATGTCCTATTACTTCCATCTTGAGTTTTGCTCTCAGGCACAGAGTGGGATTTTTGGGGTGTCCTGTGCAGGGTCAGGAGTTGGACTCGATGACCCTTGTGTGTCCCTTCCAACCCAGAATGTCCTGTGATTCCATGGTTTCCATGGTTTTGCTGGTGCTGCTAATGTTCAAGGTGCTGTTCAGTGACCCTGTTCCAGGGACGTGAGTCTTGTCCAGTGCTGAAAACACCTTGAGCTTCACCTCCTCAGCCTCAGAGACTCTGTGAACTCACGGCTCTGTGATGGCCCCTCACACCCCACAGGCGCCCTCCTGGTCTGTGGTGCATGGGGTGAGGAGGGAATGAGCGGCTGCCCTTCTGTCCCCAGCCCAGCACAGTCTGTGTCATTTCTGCACAGCATGGGGTTAGTGAGGAGAAATCCTTCCACTCCCTCGGACTGGATTTGGAGAGATAATTGAAAGGAACAAGGGAGGTCTCAGGGGAAGGAGTGAAAACACTGACACTCAGCAGGGCTGGGATGAGATGTCCTGCAGTCTGTGACCCTCCTGTTTGTGCCAGAGGGGCTCTGTGTCCCCTCATATCCTTCCACAGTGCCAGCTGCAGCTCCCTATGGACAAAGGGGCTGTTCCCTCTCACATCTGTTATAATCTCCTCTTTTAATGTGTATTTAATCCACCCTGAGAAGTGTTCAAGGCCAATTTGGATGGGGAAACAACTTGATCTAGTGGATGACATCCCTGCCCATGGCAGGGGCTTGGGAAGAGATGATCTTCAAGGTCCTTCCAATCCAAACCATTCTGGCATTCTCTGATTCAAGGTTGGAAGCACCAAATGCCCTGAGCCAAAGGATGCCTGGCCCAAAGAGCACCCACCAAACAGACAAAAGAAGGGATGCTCACCCAAAAGAGGCACTGAGGACATACCATGAGGCTTTTCCTCCCCACAAAAAACGGATATATGGGGTGGGTTCAGTTTAATCCTGGCTGGATTGGCCCTTCCTGTGCTGAAGTTGGAATGTGAAGCAGACTGTGCTGCACCTCTGCTGTTCCCTCTAATAGCAAGCCAAATAATTAGCACTGAGAAGCCTGGCCCTAATAAGAGCCTGTTGCTAATGGGGTGCAGCAGGCTGGGAGTGCAGGTACCACATGTGCCTTGCGGGCTGGGTGGCTGCTAATGAGGAGGGATGATGCAATTAGAGAAATCCCCTTTTTTTCTAATTTTCCACCAGTCTCTGGGGAAAAGGGTTTCATTTTTTAAATTTCTGTCACACCAGGTTAGAGTATTAACAATCACAGTTCGCTGCTATCTGTATTTGTTCCATTTGTGGCATTTATGATGGTTATCCACATTAATTATTTTGCTGCTTAAGTCCCTTCTAATTTCAGAGCACTGTTATTTCCAAGAAAGATGGATATTAAATATGCCACACATCAGCGCGGGGTGGCATTACACCGTGCTATTAAGTTTGATGCGAGGACTTGGCAAAAAATAACTTTGCTATTTGTAATCACCGTGAAGTGTTTTAGTGTTGCAGCTTGGAATAAGAAATAAAGATGATGACAGGAACTGATTTCTTATTAGGACGCGGTGCAGGAGTTTACATAAATCAGGATGGAAATAACAAGGTAACCCTTGGCTGGCCAGATCCATGTGGGTGCCTGTTGGATGGGGTTTGATGGGGAATGGGTGCGTGCAAAGTGTTTGAGGGGACCTCACTGAGGGCTGGAGCCCCTCTGCTCTGGAGCCAGGCTGGGAGAGCTGGGGGTGCTCACCTGGAGAGGAGAAGGCTCCAGGGAGAGCTCAGAGCCCCTGCCAGGGCCTGAAGGGGCTCCAGGAGAGCTGGCAGAGGGACTGGGGACAAGGCATGGAGGGACAGGATACAGGGAATGGCTCCCACTGCCAGAGGGCAGGGCTGGATGGGACATTGGGAATCGGGAATTGTTCCCTGGCAGGGTGGGCAGGCCCTGGCACAGGGTGCCCAGAGCAGCTGGGGCTGCCCCTGGATCCCTGGCAGTGCCCAAGGCCAGGCTGGGCAGGGCTTGGAGCAGCCTGGGACAGTGGAAGGTGTCCCTGCCATGGCAGGGGTGGCACTGGATGAGCTTTAAGGTCCCTTCCAGCCCAAACCACTTGAGGATTCTTCAGTCTCTACCCAATGCCAAGGTTCTTTATCCACCCTGGGGAGGAGGTGAGTCTGTGGTTGAGTGGAATAAACCTTCACCCCAGAAAGGAGGGAAAGAGCTGATACCCCCAGGGGTTTTGGGGCTGGTGTGTGATGATGCAAAGATTTGGCAGTGTTTTTCCTTGGAGAGAAGGGGCCTCTCACTTGCTCACAGGGCTGCATTTTGCACACACAACCCCCTTGCCCTGCCTGGTGTTGCTTATAGAAACATTAAGCTCTTTGGAAGCTGCAGCATTCCCATGGCTTGGAGGAGCCCCCTGACTCAAGGGTGAGCCCAGGACTCTCTATGAACCACCCTGTGAGGGTCCTGCACTCCTGGGAGGGCAAAGCAGAGGGTGTTTTACCCACCAGGAGGGAATGGCTTCCCCCCTCACCCCTGAGCCTCTGAAGGATGAGGTTCCTGTGCCTGACCAGCACGGGGGGACAGCCAGAGAGCTGATGCCACTTTTAGGTGGCATTGGACAGCCGAGTGCTGCAGCAGCTCTGGCTGGATCATCCCTGTAAATATCCTTGATCCACAAGGACACCCCCTGACATCTGCCAGGGAGGCAGGACAGGGGTGCTGCCCCCACATTTTGGGCAGTGGTGATGAACCCCAGGCTCCAGAGGCAAAGAGGGAACAGGAATTGTGTGAGGAACTGCTTTGCAGGCTGCCAGGGGCTGGAGCAGCAGCGTGGGGTGGGGTTAGGGTTTGCCTTGGGTTGAGCCTAAGGAAGATTCTTTGTGATTTTTAGCAAACCAGTGATAGAAAAAACAAAGAAAGGTTGAGATCAAATGCAGAGCTTTGCTCAACTCCCAGGTGCCATGTTCCCTCTTAGCAACGAGTGTTTGTGTACAGGTTTTGCTAAGAGAGAGGAATAATTTGAAATTAAAAGTAAACTAAAGGTGGAAAATGTGTCACTCTTATTTTTTCTGCCAGTGTCAAAACAAATCCCTCTAATTCCTTGGGGGAATTGTTTGTTTATTTTTTGACTGCTGTGGTTTTAGCTCTTCGAGCCCCAGAAACTTTGCCAAGGCTTTGGTGAGGCATTCCAGCATCTCCAGAGCTGTCTGTGTGTGAGCTGCATCCTCCTGGCAGTCTCGGGTCCAGGGTGTGATCCCAAGGGATCAGATCACATTTCTGGACTGAGGTGGGCTCTCAGCAAATTGCAGAGCAGGAGTGTTGGATGAAGGTCCATCATTCAATCCTGGATGCAGACAAGTCCTTGTGTCCCTCTCTGCTTTGTGTCTCAGCTCCCAAGCAGCTCCTGCTCAATACAGAAGGATACACCAACCTTTCTCAACTGTTATTGTCTATCAATTAAATGCTAATTAATTATTAAAAGAGTATTTATTGAGATTTAACAAGTCTGCAGCCAGAAAACAAGGAAAAAGCCCATTGGTGGCAGGTGTTCCACTGCAGTAATGAGGTTCTTAATAACCAATTGGCATTTGTTTGACTTAGAATAACATTCTTATTAAATCTAAATCAACTCTTTACTTGAGACACTTAATTACATGGGGGTTATTTTTTTTTCCTTGGCACCTTTCCCTGGTGCTGTGGGAGTTCCCCACCCTCACTCCTGGTAACTGAAGAAATGTGAAAAGTGATGGTTTCTCATGGAGAGTGGAATTTATGGGATGATTTCCCTGACCTTGTGCTCACAGGAGCTTCCAGGGCTCCTCTCCTTTCCACAGGAAAGCTGGGACATGGGACAGTCTCTGCCTGTGCCAGCTCTGTGCCATCCTGGGGCAGCTCTGCCCCTCCCTGATTTAGGGAGGGAATTACCAGCCTCGCCTTTTGCTTGGTTATTTGTTAGAAATCCCATTTAGCACTGGGAGAAGTTGCTGGTGCAGTGCTGGAAACCCACAGGAGGGGAAATAAAATTCCATCCAAGCATCTGGGTGACTGTGGTGCCCTGGGGGAAAGAATGAGCTGCACAAAAAGCCCCAGAATTCGCTCTGGCTGGAGCTTTGTGTTGCTGATGTGAAGGGGAAAGGCTCCCCAGTCCATTATCCAGACACTTTGGTTCCTTCAGGGTCAGCAGTGATATTTAAAACGCTCTTGTTTAGAACATTTTTGCCTTGGAAGGAGATGGGAAGGTGGGCAGGGGAGCAACTGCTGCCTTTAATCGGGATTTAATTACTTCCCCTTTTAATGTGGCTTTTAAAAAGGAAACAAGAATCCCAACCGGGTGCTCTTGTAGCACAAATAACAACAGGGGGGAAAAGGAAAAGTACCCGACAACAACAAACAATCTGTGCTATTACAGGATCATTATTCTGATATTATTTATTTCAGACATTTTGATACTCTCCAATGCTTGACTTCACAGGCTCATTTAGTTCCTTTCAAAAGCAAAGCAGTGCTGCAATTTGCCAGGAGAAAATGTGATAAACACTGAGAAGGGGCGAAGGAAATAACCCAGCGACCATAGGGATAAATATATTGATTTTTCCAGGCTGGGGAGATGTGTGGGTGTGAGGGGACCATCATTCACAGGCTTCAGAGCCACGGGACAGGGAGCACCTGAGGGCCTGAGGTTTAAGTGGTGATCATTCAGTCACCTCTCAAACTTTAAATTGCCTGGGAAGATGGTGGCAGGCAGGAATACTTTCCTCCATTCCCAGAGAGGTTTGGAATTGTGATACTCCAGCACTGTCGGGACATGCTCTGAGGCACCCTTTGAGAAGTGGCCAAGCCCTAGAACAGGCTGCCCAGGGCAGCCACTGTCCCTGGAAGGGCTCAGAAAACACATGGATGTGGTGCCAAGGGACATGGCTGGTGGTGGCCTTGGCAGTGCTGGGCTGAGGGTTGGCCTGGTGATCTTGGAGGTCTTTTCCAATGTTAATGACTTTGGGATTGCCAGAAGTGCTGGGCTCAGAGTGAGTGGGGCAGGATTCCTCTTAGGGCAGGGAATGCTGCAATCCAGCCCAAGGGGAAATATCTCCTGCTTCCCTGAGGTGTAAAACACACTTCAGTTCCCTGTGCTCAGCTCTGTGTGCCAGGACAACATGCGTGACCTTTCCACAGGGGCCTTTCCAGGAGGCTGGAAGCACTCAGGTCATTTAATGTCCATTTTGCCTTTCTTGGACAGCAACAAGAGCCACACACAGGCATCTCTGAGTTTACCCAAAAAATGAGAGCAATGGGCCTAACCACTTTCAAACCAAGGAGGGCAATAAAACCAAGCAAACCAAGGAGAGCTCTTTGTTCTCCCTGGGTAGTCTTGAGCATTCCTGAAACTTGGGCAGCTCCTGGGTGTTTGTGTCAGCAGGAATTAGATCACAATATCATTAGATCACAAGGCTGTGCCTGGATTATCATCGATAGGCCGCGAGAGCTGCTGCATCCAATTAGTTTATGGATTAAGGGAATCCCTTCTGAAGTTTACTGTCCCAAGAAGGAAAGAAAAAAAAGAAAAAAAGGCAGAAGAAAGCATGATTTGGATTAAAAAACTCAACTGGAGTGTGATGATCCTTAAGGTCCCTTCCAGTTTGAACCATTCTGGGATTCTGTGATAAAAAATTCTTTAAGCTTAAAAGCTCTTTCAGAGCTTGGTGAGCAATTGGTTGCCCAGAGCAGCTGTGGCTGCCCTGGATCCCTGGCAGTGCCCAAGGCCAGGTTGGACAAGGCTTGGAGCAGCCTGGGACAGTGGAAGGTGTCCCTGCCCATGGCAGGGAGTTGAACAAGATGAGCTTTAAGGTCCCTCTGAACCAAAACCTATTCTGGGATTCCATGATCCTGATGTTTGGGGTAGTGGATGGATAGCTTTGGACATGCCTGATCCCAAAATTCCTCTTGGAAAGGAGTCTGAAAAATCACCCCACCACAAATCCTGCAACTCATTTATCATCTAAAGGACCTTGATATTGAAAAATGAGCCTTGATGTTGTGAAATGATGGAAGTGCATGGACATCATTTAGGAGCTGCCTTGTTCAAACAGTATGTGAGGGTTTATTTATATCTCTATTTTTTTATATATTTTTTGGTTTTTTGCAAAGACACACCCTGCTACACCCTTTCAAAGCTCTGTTGGGGTGAATATGGCCTTTGTTGGTTTCTCTCTAATTGTAGTGCACCTCAACCCTCCCTGCTGGATTCATTTGAAATTTCTGGGTCACAAAATTGTGTCGAGCCCCCAATTTCCCACCTCACCTGGATTTCCCATCCGAAGGGGCTGGAGGCAACCCCACAATGCCAAACCTCCCTCGACAGACCATCCACACCTGCTTGCTGTTGGGAAGGGATGGGAGAAGAGAGTAAAACCATCAAAACCACCCTCCTGGGCTCTCTCTCACGCCTAGAAAGCGCCAGCACTCCCGGCTGGGTTTTTATCTTGGCTCACTCAAGAGTCAGCGGCACCGAGCTGCTGCAGAGCAACCAGACTTACTTATGAATTAAAATAGGAGGGTGTCCTAGAGAAAAAAATGAAGCCCAGCCCTAAAGCAACAGCAAACTGCTGCAAACAAACCAGCCCCCTCGGCCCCTCCTGCTCTGGCACTGGAATGCAGCTCGTAGCCATGATCCCAGGATTTTTAACGGCGCCTTCGCCAGCCCACGAGACGGATTTGCTGTCCCCAGAGCCTTGTCTTTGGGATGTGTGTCAGAAACATCCTTAAATCTTCAGAAAGAACCCAGCCAGCCCTGGTCTGGCTGCGGGGCTGAGCGGCGGCTGCCGTCAGGAGCTGTAAAAACCTGCTGATAGACAGATGGAGCGCTGTAATTACACACGGGGAGGGGGACGAGCACGCTGGAATTATTGGTGTGGGCAGACAATTAGAGGCTTTTCCAGAAGATTACCCTCTCCCTCCCATCTGTGCTCCAGGGAGGAGTTTGCTGTTTCTGTCCTCAGCCGTGTGCTGCTCTGCCCAAATCGCGGTTCCGCGTCCCTTCGGACCCCGCTGGAGCAGCCCTGGATTGCAGGAGGAGGGAAAGGCTCTGATGGGAGAGAGCATCAGAGCTTTGGGAGAGGCTTTGGGAGAGGCTTTGCTGGGAGTTCAGAGCCCCCACCACGGGTGAGGATGCCATGGGATGCAATTTGGGAGGTGAACTGAATGATCACCACTTGAACCTCAGGTGCTCCCAGTGCTGTGGCTCTGAAGCCATGAATGCTGGTCCCCTCACACCCACACATCTCCCCAGCCTGGAAAAATAAATATTTTCCCCTGGGAAATCAACCCTCAGGAGGCTGATTTAGGGTAGGTTTGGTGATTTCTGGGCTTCTCCAGCTCGCCAGGGACATTTTCAAGCATGTTTAGACTATGTGACCTTTTAATGGTCCCTTCCCACACCAGCTACTCCATGGTTCCATGTGTGCAAGCAGCAGGGAGGGCAGGCAGCTCTCAAGGCCAGCAGCTAATTACAGCCCACTTTCAACCCAAATCACTATTTTGTGTTAATAGTGTATTTATTTTCAGTATTTGATGTGCTGAGGAGTTAAACAGGAATTATTTTGGGTGGCTCACCACTCTTTTTGCTTTATTTTTTTTCTAAACCCAAGTCAGGACATTTGATTTCAGCACTGAAGGGTTATTTCTCAACAGTTTATTTTTCACATTATGGTCACTTCGGTTTGAAAACATTGCCATTGGCCATTTGTTGAGTTTTCTGAATCAGGAAAATAATAATAGTAATAAAAGAGAATACTTGGATGATTCACAATGTCCTTTGTCAGCTTTTCTTTCTCTTGGAAAGAAGATGATAAATTGGGTGCAAACTTTCTCCCAGCTCCCATGATAACACTGGGGATGATGTTTGTGGTGAACCTGTAACTATTTCCTGATGTCCCACATTGTCCCTGGCTCCTACCAAACTCCTATCAAGGGGTGACAGCAGCTCCTTTGCAATGGAAACCACTCTGACACACAAACCTGGGTATTTATATGTGTGTAATACATTTATTTTCCCTCTTGCCATGTCTTAAAAGCCCTGTCAGAATGCTTTGCTTCAAAGTCTTCCAGCCAGACCTTGAGGCTACCTGAAGTCTGAGGACTCCTTTGTGTCCTGTAAATCGATATACACGGGGAAGCACAGAGATAAAATAAGAACTCAGTAAAATGAATAAGTTGGAATCAAAACAAATGGCTGCAAGCAAAATATGGGAAGTGGGAGATGGGAAGGGAATTTATTATTTATTATTAATTTGGTGTTTGAAGGGTAGGGGCAGCTTTTGCCCTTTGCCCTTAGCTGCTGCTGCTGCTGCAAGGGACCCTTGTGTCTCTTTTGTTCCTTCTCTATGGAGCTGTGAACCAAAACATCCTTTTGGGTGGTTTGGCTGTTTGGAGGTGCTCGAGCTCTGGAGGTCTGAGTGTCTCTGCCTTTTGCACATGGGTACCAAAAACTGATGTCTCTCCATTTGTTCTTCACCTTCCACAAGCTCTCCCATAGTCCCTGTCCTTCTTCAACGCGACTCAGCTCCCCCAAAATCTCTTCCATGCCTGGCTTCCATGGAGCTCAACCCCTCAAAGCTTTTCCCATCCTCCCTGCCCTGCTTCAACAGGGCTCAGCCCCTGAAACCTCTTCCATCCACCCTGCCTGCTTCCATGGGATTCAGCCTCCCAAAACCTTTTCCATGGTCCCTGCCCTTCTTCAACAGGGCTCAGATTCCCAAGACCTCTCCCATTGTCGCTGCCCTGCTTTGTTGGGGCAATTGGACACATTTTGGGGCCATGCTGAGCTCACACCCATCTGTCTGACATCCTGGGGCAGCACCCTGGGCAGGACAGCTCTCAGACCTGAAGAACCGCTCACATCTCCTGTCCTGAAAGATGCCTTGCAGAGACACAGCCCCCAGGCCCTGGTTTACAGCTGGGGCTGCTTTTGGCACGGTGTGCTCAGGCTCCTTGGCTCCCATTCCCACCCCAACCATGTGGGAGGACACTTGAGGCTGTGAGTGTCCCTCTGCTGTTGTCAGGACCCAGAACATCCCTCTGGCTGTCCTGAGCAGCCCAGACCCCTGCCAGGGGCTCAGAGACCCTGGCACAGAGCCCAGGATGCCCCTGTGGTTTTGATTAGGACCCATGGAGCAAATTACCAACCTTAGATGAAGATCAGCAAGCCATGACAAATTAAGTAGAATGATAGTGAATTTATCACAAGGTGAAAAAGGAGATTTTGGGGTTTTTAGAATGGGGATTCACAGGGGCAAGATGGAGGGAACTGGGTGTGCCCAGCATCTCTCCTTCTTCTTCTTGGCCTCCATCTTCTGCTGTGATGGTGGCACTTTTGGAGTGGTTTAGAGTAGAAGCTCACTGTCTAACACAGGTGATGGGTATTGGACAGTAATTGTAAATATTGTACAGGTAGTTTTTAGTATAAAGACATAACCCTGCCCTGGGGCAGGCAGAGTGCCTGGAACTGTCCTGCTGGATGGACCTCGGCAGGGCAGGAGAAAGAATTTTACAGATAAGAAACAATAAACAACCTTGAGACCGAGAAATGAAGAGCTCTGACTCCTTTTCCAAGCACCGGGCTGGGAGAAGAGACTTTCTAACACATCTTGGGGTCACTGTGAGCAGCAGAGACCCCGACATGCTGTCACAGTGCTGTGTGGGGAAGGAGCAGCTCCAACCAGCCCCGCTGCTCCTGCAGTGCTCCTTGATGGCAACAAGGGGCTCCAGAGGCTGTGAGAGGGATTTAAGGGCCCTTTGTGGCTTCCCTGCTGCCCCTCTGGCCGTTGCAGCCCTGGCAGGAGCTCCTCTGGCAGTGATGCCCTCTCACCTCCCGGCTTCCCCCTCCTGCTGCTGGCGACTCAGGGACCATCGAGTTTCCTCTTTCTGTCAGGGCTGGGTTACAGCTTCTCTCTGCAATTTAACTGTGGTTAGATGCATCAGTGGTGCTACTCGACAAGGCTGGAGAGGCAGTAAGAGATGACTTCACCCTCTGATCATATCCACCACAGCTTATTTCCCTATTTTTGTTTCTTTCCTTTTCCCTTCCATTTTTTTTCCACCCTCACTGGTTTGCCGATTGTCAATTCCCCCAATTCCCCCAAGCAGGAAGATCCCCACAACATTGCTGCTTCCAGGCAGATAAATCCATGAGAGTCTTTGTTCTCTTTTTTCTGAGTATTTTTTCCCTTCTCTTGCCCCTGATTCTGCTTCATCCTCGTTTTTCCCTACTTTTTTCACTCCACCTGATTGGTACCAATCTTTAGCAGTCAATACACTTTACACCATGTCCCATTAGAAGTAGGGAAAGGAGAATTTAGGGATAGTCTTGAAATGGGAGGAGGGATTTTCTCTGAGAAAGTGCAGCTTGCAGCTCAAATTTGACAGAAGTTTGCCAAGCACTCCCCAAGGCAGAGAGATGGATAGGGAACGATCTCTCCCTGCTCCCTAATTTACAGCCCTGACAATACAATGCTGTTAGTGAGCATCCATCTTCGTGTATAAAAGGGGGGAGGAAAAATGAAAATAATAAAAAAAAAATCATTACATGCCTTTCAGCATTGACCAGCCCGAGGAGACGCGAGTTATTCTTAAGAAAGTCGTGTATCTTCCTTACTTTGGCATCAACATAAATAAAATTACTTATCTCTCGGATTTAAATGCTCTGCACCTTTAGCAGGCCATAAATTCTTCTCTCCTGTCCCTTTATGTATTTATTTCTCGCTCCATCCTTCACCTATGGATATGGAACTGCAGCTTCCCTCCCTGCTCTGAGCAGGGGGAGGACCCCAAAGTTTCCTCTGTCCTTCCACTCGTGTTTTCTCAGGAGGGACACTCAGTGCCAGAGCAATGTGTGGTCCTTTGTCACCCAGTGGGGCAGGGAGGTGGGGTTGGTGCTCCTGGAAACCTGGACTGAGTCACCTGGAACCTTGAGAGCATCTCATGAACCTCTGCCATGAACAGCTCAGCACCCCCAGCAGCAATCAGTGCCCTGGAAAGACATCCAGGCCCAAATTAAGATGTTTATGATTGATTTTGTCACCTCCTCTGTGACCACAGGTTCTACAAACCAACACACACAAATGTGTGGACAGAGCTCATAAACATTTCATTTTTCTTCTTTCTTCCCTCTCTCCTTGGTGCTTGATCTGACATGACCAACTCTGCCTGGCTGTGCTTTCCCTCCTGGATTTAAAATGGAGATAGGACATTAAAAATAATCATTGTCTTTGAAACCCACGTGGATCCTTGGGTGAAACCATAAAGTCCAAACTGCTGCTTTCAGGTGGGACAAGGTGAAATTGGTTCTTGGAATTATAGAATAGTTTGGCTTGGAAAGGACCTGGAAGATCATTTCAATCCCTCTTATTCCCACAAGGAAAGGCTCAGCCCTGAGCCAAGAGTGGTCAGGTCCCATTGGCTCCATCCCACTTAGCAGGCAAAGAAAATCCTGCTGGAAAATCCACATTTTCCTCAGAATGAAACTCAAGCAGAAAACCCTGAATCCCAGGATATCTTTTGTCAGGAAGATTTTGCTCTTACCCTTGGAAGTCCAAAGGGATGAGCACTTTGTCTCACAGATAGAACTGCAATAGGAAACAGGCCCCTCACCTGCACTGATTTTGTGGTTTTTTTTTTAATTTAGAGTCCATGTTTTCCAAAGCCTTCTCTTTCTTTCCCAACCCAAAATAACCTGGCAGCAATGACATTTTAACAGGAAATTAAATGAAAACATTTATTTTGAATTGACATTTTGACTTGAAATGCTGATTTGTTCTGGATTTTCAAGCCAGAGAGCAGCAACACACGGTCATTGTAAATGAGAAAAAAAGGAGGAATATGTGAAAAATAGCCACAGACTCTCAGGACACATCAGGGACAGAGAGGGGACACTTGGCTCCTGGGGAGCTCTGTAGGGAAGGACACAGGAGCCAGACTCAGCTTCTGCACCAACCCACCTTTGCATCTAATTTGAAACAAGCAAAAAAAGGGCAGTTTTCTGTTTTCATGAGAAAGGCACAAATTTCTGCGAGGCTCAGAGAGTGAGAATCGATTTTTCCATCTGCTGTTCACCACCACCGTTGGAGGGTGATACTGTTGATGTGTTGAGGTTTTGCCTTCTTTAAATATCACTGGTATTTATTTTCATTGCTCACTCTTAATTCTAACGAAGCTGAAGTCTCCTCTGTGCCCTGGTGGGGAATTAATCCCAAAAAAAGCATCTAGAAACGTTTGGTTTCTTGGTCTGCAAACATCCTTTCATCTCTCCAGCATCCCATCTGTCTGTCTAGCTGCTCCTCCACCACTTCCTTCCTCTTCCCTGTGATCACAGCCACCACGACCTGTGAAATGAACATTTTCATAAATTCTTCGTTTGCATTTCAAACGAGGCAGAGGCACAGAAACCCACAGGAAAGGAGAAAAAAGCACAAAAACCGACTTTGCTTTCTCGGTTCCTCCTCATTTCTCACATCTGAAGAGATTATTAAACATGTCTAAAGGTAAAATCTCAACTCTTCCCTACGTGCCTCCAATGGAAATGGTTTTCCTTGGGTGTTCTCTTCCCCTCAGCCTCTTCTGGTACGCTTTGGATGGGCTTTTGTGCTGTCATGAGGAATTTGTGTGATGTTGCCCTCTAATGGCTGATCAACAGGAATTTTAGGAACCCTGTCCAAGAAATCCTCCTTTATTTTCTTGTGAGCAATGGTGGGAGTTTGGAGGTAAAGGATCTTGGGGGCTCTCTGTACCCAACAGGAGTGGGAAATGCGCATGAAATTCTCGTTTGTTGCCTCTCCAACCCTCTTGTCACTCATCCCTCTACCCCAAAATAGAAAGAACCAAAATTAGAAGTTTAGGACAGCATTTCTTCCCCCACAAGCCCTTTCTTGGCTGCCTCCACCCTGCAGGAGATCCTTGAGGACCTCAGCAGATGGCTCCCAGCACCGCAGCCTTCCGACAAGAGCTCCTCCACTCCTCTTTGAACAAGGGAAAACATTTTGACTTGAACTTTCATACATAATGATGAGGGTTGGTTCCCCAAATCCACACATTTTCTTTAGTCGTTTTCATTTACTACTGTTTTAAATTATTTCACAGCTCCTCCTGACAGCCAGAGCCCAGGCACAGAAAGGGAGAGAGAGGGAAAAAAACCCCACTAAGCGTTCATTTCTCACATAATATATTCCAATCCTGTTAGGTCGTGCTGGTGAAGGTAATATTTCTGGCATTCATTTAATGAAATTGACAGTGATGAATGGTTAATTATACAAATTACATTCTTATTAAATCCCCTGGAATCACTGCCTTAGAAAGTCTTAGCTATGGACTTCTTGTGCTAGATACTTATTTTTTTTAGGAGCATCTTTACTGCTGGCTGCTGCAAACCCGTCTTCCAAAAAACCTTGAAAAGCATTAAAAATCCCCTAGTTAAGTCAATTACTGCAGATAAGTTAATCTTAATGGGATGCTTAAACCCCTGTCCTTGCATGAGTTTACTTTTCATCCCTCGCTCTCGGCTCTGGAGGCGCTGGAGAGAAAAGTTTTCTGACGATTGTTGTGACAAATGGATTAAGAGTGGATAAACAGGGCTGGATGCAAAATTTGCATTCAGACTGGTTTTTGGCTGAATTTTCCCCCCGAGCTGGTAGTGCAATTTCCCATTTTGGGGTGGAGAGCAGCAGGATGCCAGCGTGTCCCACTGGATCAGTCACTGGGTGGGGATGCAATGCCCTGGGAACTGTGAGCTGCTGATAAAAAATCGTGGGATCATAGGATCATTTTGGAAAAGGCCCTCTGAGATCATCGAGTCCAACCATTAACCCCAACCTTGTCCCCAAGTGCCACATCCACACGGCTTTTGAACGCTTCCAGGGCAGCCGAACCAAACTCCCCTCACCTCTGTAAGGTGGACAAAACCAGCCATGGACATCCCTGATTTCCCAAGAAGCATTTTTAGGAAAGGAAGGAACCAACCTTTAACCCCTGCTTATTCCCAGGGTGTTACATCTCACTCCCAAGCCCTGCAAACACACAGAGTGGTTTTAATTGCAGGGCACGGGATGAGCTGGCATTATTAAGCAGGGAGTAAATGTAATAAATAGACTGTTAAGTTAAGCAAGTTTTCAGCTTCAGCAGTGAGAGTGGCCATCTATCTTGTGTGGCTTTCTGCATGCTTCATTACCACATGTAACCACACTGGAAAAATCAGCTTTATCCCTTCTAATTAGATGATAAGTTCCCTAAGATGTGTGTTAGTGCTGCCAGGCACCTGACGCTCCACCACGGCGCCCACTTCCCGCAGCTCCCAGGGAAATTTATTACCCAGCCTCATATTAGACTTAAGTTAACATCACTTAATCTTCTTACTCGACAGAGTTATGTATGAGCACTCAGGATATATTGGCCAGGATTTAGGGGCTCTGAAGGGGGGAGCTGTGCTGGGGGGTAGAGGTGGGTGCAAGGGGGGTGGAGTGCTCTGAAGGTGATCAGGATGCACTTATTTTCCCCATCCCCTTATTTCTGCTGGTATCCCAAGGGGACAGAGCATCTCCTGCAGCCTCTCCTTACCCTTTAACTAAACTTCAGGCTGTTTTTGCCTGGCTCAGTGCAGAGAACAGCAGCAGTCAGTAATTAAGAAAGAAGCCATGACCTCTTTGAGGGGGAGGAGAGTGTGGAGTGTTGCTGGGCACAAGCAGAGTGTCACCAAAAATCAAAAATCCTCTAATGATGTAGGCTGCAGAATAGTGTTCATCAGGTCCAAAAACTACCACTGGGAGCATCACCACCACCTGCTCCCAGCAGCTCTCTGGTCCTGGGCTGTCCCCAGGTTCTTTCAGCCCAGAGAAAAATGAGTGTTGTTTTCTTCCTTATTTCCCACCTAATTTTCCAGGGAGGCTGGAGACGCACAGAGGTTGCAGGGAATTGTCACAATTGAACAACTTGTTTTGATTTGGATTTGGGGTTTCATCCATCTCCCTCCTCCCTTCCCCGCAGGATCTGTGTCTCCATAGCAAAGGGCTGATCCCCTGGTGCCTTCTGGAGCCTGGAATAAGCCAAAGGCAGGAGAAATGATGGAGCTGCCATCACATCTCCCTCTTTTGACTCAATAAGCTTCATAATCTCTGTATAACCACCTATATCACACCAAGACAGGAGGAGCAGGGGGAACTTTATGAGCTGGTTAGAGCAGGCAACTCCATCACCAGCCATGACTATTATTATAAAATATTCTGGAAGTTAACTCAATAAAAAAACTAATAATGAGAGGAACCATCTCTGCCTTTGTTTATGGCTTCTTTAAGTGTATAAATGAGCACAAGGTGATTAATGAGGGTGATCTGAGAGAGAAAGATTTGCATGCACAGTGCTTGAATTATTTCGTTATTGCATGTGCTTCCCAGTCCCTCTGTTTATTGTGCTGCTCAGTGCTATTTAATACAGAATGACTAAAGTTATGAGATCCTATTTATTCCACCTGACACTGTCCCCTCTGCCAGCTCAGCCCCTGGGACAGATAGCGCATGCACAATGAATTTAGAAAATATATTAAAAAGCAATTATAAACTCCCTGCCTTGGGTGTCCTGGCCTTATTCTTCACAGCGCTCCCCGAGCATTTGCATAATGTCTACAGGCTCTTGTGGAGTTATCAAAACATGAGGAGTCTCTCTCTTATTTTCAAGAACTGATGGATTTAGGAATTAAAGGTTGCCAAAGGTGCCTCGGTACCCTCCCTCTCCATGCCCTGCTAAATGTTCCTGGTGCCAGTAGCTCATTCCCTGCCCCACCAGCCTCCCCAGGAGATGATGGCAGCTGGAATTTTGCCAGCTCAGTGCATGTTTCTTGCATTAAGCAGCATCCTTTGCTCTTCCCACCACAATGGCTCTGATATTAGAATTTCATTATCTTCCTGGGCTGCTTTCCTCACTGCTTTCTGCTTTATAGACTTCTCAAGACCTCTCTAAGGGACAGGAAGAACATCAGACTGAGCTGTTCCTGTATGATAGGTAATTTTTCTTGCCTCTTAGACATTGCAGGGTAAAATCCTGTTGACTGAGAGCTGGATTTCACCTCTCACTCTTTCTCCAGAGCTCTTCAGCCAGAGAATTCCTATTCCACCCTGGATGTGCTCTCAGTGCTGGTGAGGCACTGGGAGCATCCTGCACATCCATGGCGCGTGGGCTGCCATGCTGAGGCACAAACCCACCAGTCAAAGACCTTTTACCCCAGTAATATTTATGGCATTCATTTAATGAAATTGACAGTGATGAATGGTTAATTATACAAATTACATTCTTATTAAATCCCCTGGAATCACTGCCTTAGAAAGTCTTAGCTATGGACTTCTTGTGCTAGATACTTATTTTTTTTAGGAGCATCTTTACTGCTGGCTGCTGCAAACCCGTCTTCCAAAAAACCTTGAAAAGCATTAAAAATCCCCTAGTTAAGTCACCTGCAAGGGTGACAGGCACCAAAGGACCAAAACCACAATTTAGGGGCTTTTTGAAGTTGTAACAGCATAGTGTGTAGTTTCAATGGGACTTTGGGGTTGAAATGATGGTGAACTGGGGTGTTTCACCATTCATAACCGGGGAAAACTGCAACAAAATCACTGCAGCCTTGCCAGGTTGTGCTGGAAAAACTTCTCACCTGGATATCCCACTGGTTTATTATTGATGTCTTCTCTTATGCATAATAAAACATGGATATGTTGCAAATCCGAGGTGCTGTTGAAGCAGCTGGCACTGTGTGTCTCCATCTAATTACACGCAGTCCTTTGGGTTTCATTCCAGCTCCGCCATCGTTCTCTTCCGCAGGATTTTAACTCACTCCCGGCACAAACGCTTCATCTCCGTTAAAAGTGAGGGTGCGAGCAAATAAATTAGCATTTCAGGAAGTACTTGAAGGCTTTCACAGCCTGTCTTTCCCCAGAAACTGTTTATCAAGCATCTTAATACCGACCAATTTGTACACCTCAAAAATACATTTATTCTGTAAATTGTTTATAGAAAACCAACAGAAGGAAATGGGCTTTGCTGCTATTGAATTCATTAGTAGCAGACTGGCTGATTGCTTTTATTCCTCCTAACCTATTGTATATTTGATTTGCTTGGAATATTTTATATACATCAGCGCTGGATGCATTCTCTGCCGGGGGTTTCAGGGACTTAAATCAGCCCCAAATTGAGGAATCAGACAGCACAGCTGGATTTTGCTCCACATATTGGTTTTGTTGGAATAGGTAAGAGAAGATGCAGGGTTCCCAGAGCAGCTGGGGCTGCCCCACCCTGGCAGTGCCCAAGGCCAGGCTGGACAGAGCTTGGAGCAGCCTGGGACAGTGGGAGGTGACCCCGCCATGGCAGGGATGGGATGAGAGGAGCTTTATGTTCCTGCCAACCCAGATCATTCTGGACTCTATGACAAGTTAGATTATTTTATCTCACTGTTCTCTTGCAGTTTTCCCCACCCAGAGCTGTGGGGTCACTGCACAAACACTTGTGGTTGGCACTGCCATGGGGACAGTTTGGGGAGAGGTGGCAGGACCTGTATTTGGTGATGGAGTTTGTATCACTGTGGGTTTGCCTCAGGGAACACTCCTCAAATCCCTTAATCCTTCCTGGCTGCTCAGGTTCTTATTGCTCCTTCAGAAGAGGGAGCAAAGACCCTGAGAAAACACCTCCAAACTGGGGTCTCCTCCCATCAGGCACATGGGGCTGCAGGGGAGCGGGCACAGAGGGAATTCCAGGTGCTTGGAAAGAGCAGCTCTGTGAGGAGCAGCTTCCAGGGCTGCAGGAGCTGCTTGGGGTCACCCCAAACAACCGAGTCAGGCATGGAAAACTCACTGAGGAAACGAGGCCACCCTTGGATTCTGCTGCAGGCTGGCCTGGGGCTCTGCTGAGTGTCCCCAGCCTGGCCATGCCCACCTCCTGCCCTGGCTCACACACCTGCACCCAAAGTGGCACCTGCAGAACATCTTGGAGCACAGATCCTGCAGGTCTGACCCACTGGGTTGGATGTGCTGGGTGCTGCCACAGGATGCTTTGCTCCTCTCTGCCCAAAGTCACCCCATCACCACCTGAAACTCCATGGTCCCCTTCTCTGAGAGCTCTCTCCTTGCAAACTGCCTGTTCTGGATCTGAATGCTGCTCTTGCTGCCAGTGCCTGATGTTTATAGGACACAGGCTGTGGATCTGTGCTTATATTTGCATGTGTTTCACTGTGTTTGACCCAGTTTGTCACAGGGTTCACCTGCTGGTTTGGGTGCCATGACCCCCAGGGTATGAGAAGTCAGGGCTCCCCAAAACTTTCTTGCTGTCTCTGGAGTCCTGTGCTGCTGGCCTGTATTGGGGGATCTATGGAAGAGGCAAGAGTAACAGCGTCCTGGGTTGGAAATAGGCCCCAAACCCCCTTTTTTGTGATTTGATAGTAATTCTGTTTCCATAAAAGAGTAAATAAAGTACCTACTTCAACCCAGGAGCTGCTCCATCCCTCGTGTGTGTGGAACAGGTCTGTCCTCACTGCCTCCTCTGTGCCACACAGGACAGGGTCCTATGGGAAACTTTCATCCTGATCCCACAGTGCCAGGCATTTGTTTGGGGTGTGGTGGACAGGAGAGCTCTTTGATCACAGCACTGGGCATCTTTAATAAATCCCTACCTGTGCTGTGTGTGCAGAGGATGAGGTTTAAGAGGAGATTGATGGTGTTGAACCTGAGAGGCAAAGGGAGATTCACCTCCAGAGCTCCAGAACAAACCCCTGGAAAGTCAATCCATCAATTATTTACATTTCTCCAGCACCCTTCTCTTCCATTTTCTTCTCCTCCAAGGCACTGGATTTGAATTTGAGTGTGTGAGTGATAAAATGTGTACATTTGGCTCTAAAATATGTAATTCTGAAGGGAATAATGAAGGGAAGCAGGACAGGGGCCACATATTCCTTACAATTTCCCACAGCAAAGGGGCAAGATCACCCCCAAAGGCCAGAGATACCATAAAAATAATTCTTCTCCCCAAAACACTGTGAGTGCCTTTGGGTTTGGTGGAAGAGATGGCACAGGGAGAGGATGTGCTTTCACTGGGGACAGGGTGGTGTCAGGACCCAGGACATGCCTTGTGGCTGTCCTGAGCAGCCCAGACCCCTGCAGAGGGCTCAGAGACCCTGGCACAGAGCCCAGGATGCCCCTGTGGGTTTGATTATGACCCATGGAGCAAGTTACCAACCTTAGATGAGGATCTGCAAGCCATGGCAAATTAAGTAGAATGATAGTGAATTTATCACAAGGTGAAAAAGGAGATTTTGGGGTTTTTAGAATGGGGATTCAGGGGGTCAAGATGGAGGAATCTGGGCATGTCCAGCCTTTCTTCTTCTTCTTCTTGGCCTCCATCTTCTGCTGTGATGGTGGCACTTTTAGATTGGTTTAGAGTAGAAGCTCACTGTCTAACATAGGTGATAGGTATTGGGAAGTTATTGTAAACATTGTACACATTGTAGTTTTTAGTATAAAGACATAACCCTGCCCTGGGGCAGGCAGAGTGCCTGGAACTGTCCTGCTGGATGGACCTTGGCAGGGCAGGAGAAAGAATTTTATAGATAAGAAACAATAAACAACCTTGAGACCAAGAAATGAAGAGCTCTGACTCCTTCTTCGACCACCAGGCTGGGAAAAGAGACTTTCTAACATTTCTTGGGGTCACTGTGGCCAGCTAGAGGCCCCAACAGGCTACAGGTGGATGCCACTGATGAAGTTTTAATGTAAAGGAGCTTGTGTATTGTCCCAGTCACACAGAATTCCCTGTGGACATTTACACAGACTCCCAAATATCACATCCCCTCCATGCACAAAGCCCTGTGTATCCCTGCCAGCATCCTTCCTGAGGGGGATCCAGAGCTCCAGACTCAGATGTGATCCTTTGCAAACCCTTTGGGATCCTTTGTATCCAACTGCACTAATGGTTGCACTCAATGGACTCAGAGACTTTTTCCAACCTAAAAAATCCCATGATCTGCAGCTCCTTGCTAAAAACCAAGTGGAGAAAGCAGCAGGGAGAGGAGGAAGGAAGGGGCCAGGAATGTCTGGCTTGGGAAGGAAGGGGAGCAGGGTGGTGTTGAGGGGGGTGGAAGGGTGGCATTTCTCAGCCAGTCAAAGTTTGCAGGAAAACAAACAAAGCCCTTTCCAGACCCTGAGCCTCCAGTGAAGGGAGGCATTTAGTTCCTTGGCAGAGCTCCTTTGGAAGCCTTGGCATGACCCACTTTGGAGAGCAGGAGCCAGCAGGAGACTTTTCCCCCTCTTTGAACAGATGTAAATGGGAGAAGGAAAATAAAAACAGAAGAAAGAGGCAACAGTGCTTGGGAGAGAATGTTGACACTGGGAAAGAGTATTTGCTTTAAAGGGACAGATCCTGTCTTTTTTTCCCCTCTTCTATCTAAAAACTTCCTCATCCCAGCACTGCTCCAAAGGGGGATGTTTGCACCTGCCTCTGGCATTGTTGTTCTGTCTCCATTCCTCCTGCACATAGAAAAAGTGCAGGTGTTCTGCTCTTCCTTCTTCACTCAAATCCTTTACAGTTCTGGGGGTCTGGGGCATTTGCTGTGAGGAGCAGGAAAGGCTGGGTGCAAGCAAACCCCAGATCTCCTGCATTGCTGTGAGGAGGGCAGGGCATGCCTGGAACGCCACAACCCAGCAGGGGAGCAGCTGAATGGTGTGGGCATGGGAGGAGTTAATTCCACATCCCTTTCTCTTCCCTCTTACACGCTGGGGAAGGAAGGGAGCAAAGGAAAAGGGTGGATCCACCCCAAAGCTGTGGTCTTGTTTTCTGTCAGAGAGAGACAAAACTTTCTGCTGAGCTCGACTTCAAAGGCAAGTGCCGAGCCTGGAGATATTCATTTTAGAAATTCATGTACAGCTGCATTAGTTCAGGGCTTCACATGTTTTATCCACTTGTCACGATTAGACATTATTATTATTGCTGCAAACAGAGATGGCTGAGAGATAATAATTCTTTATGAACATCCCATCACAATTAATGTGAGCTCCATACTTGTCCATTTGCTGAGTTTTAAGCTAATCATTCCTTATATGTGTTTCAAGCCTTTAGTGAAGTACAAATAATTTGAACTAATTAGCTTATTAAAAGAAGGGAATGAAAACAAATGGCACATGAATGAATTGTGGGATTTCGTATGGAATTAATATCTCACTAATACATGTGGATTTGGTAAATTCATTATGCATTCATAATCAGACCTGATGAATCACCTAGCTAATTCAGGAGTAATTAGCCATGAACCACTGACACTTATTTTAAAGTGCGACCAAACTGCTTGGCTCTATCCTAAGGACTCAATTACAGTCTCCGAGGCACAGGAAAGCTCTGCTGTGTGCCCTGTGAGACCTGCCAGGTGACACAGGGAGGCCCTCTGGGAATCGTGGCTGTGCTCCAGAGATCAGGTGTGAGGGTGTCCACACTTCCAGCCCAGCAGCTCCCACTGGGAGGTATCCATGTCCCCTTTCCTGGAATTCACAGTGCTGTTGCTACCCTTGGACCAGCTCATTTTTCACTGCTGGACAGCTGATGCTTTAGCAATCCTTGTAATTATTGACTTTTTCTATTATCATTATGGCTCCTGCAGTGCAGCACCTCCCTTGTCCAGTGTCCCATGGAATGTGGGGCTGGTCCAGGCCAGGGATCAGCCTTGGAGAGGGGATCAGGCACTCAGGGAAACAGAGCTGATGTGGGGACACAGTCCCAGCCAAAAGGAAGGGCTGGGGAGTCCCTGCTGAGAGTCACAGGGGCTGGGAGGGGTGGAAGGAAGCACCAAGGGTGTGACAGGAGTGTGGTGGGAAGGTGGAATCAGCTGGATAAAGGATGGGAGGAGAGGCCGTGTTACAAGGAGGGCAGAGCACAATGAGGGTGATCTTTGAGCTGGGATTCAGGCAGGACACGAGCAGGGAGAGTTTGCATTGGAAAGCTCAGAGAAAAGGACTGTGATACCCAGGGAGGAAGGCTCAGGGGAGCCTTGAGCCCCTGGGAGGAGGAGGATGATGGAGGAAGGCTCTGTGGGGAGAGGAGCAGGATCCCGAGGCTGAGGTGACATCGTGGATTAGGGAACAGTCTGAAGAGCTCTGTAGCAGCTGGGCTGGGCTTGGTCTGATGGTGAGGCACCCCCGAGGAGGGGCAGGGTGGCAGCTGGGGCCAGGTGGGGGAAGCACCCACGGCTCCCTCTGTGCCAGAGATCTTCTGTCACTGAACACTGAACGGAACCTCCGCTGCAGATCTGTGACTCATCTGCCTCCAGGTAGCAAATTTGTGTTTGCAGATAAGATTATCCAGGGATTAATTGTAGAGGGAGAAGAGAAATGTAGATTAGTCATCCCTTGAGAACAGACATAGATCAACAGCATTTAGAATTACCTTTGGGTGTTTAACAGCCACGGATCACCAGAGTACCTGAACACCTACCATGTAAAATCAACAGTCTCGTTAATTATGAAAAATAATTCATGTCACACCAATCTAAACCCACTAAAATCTCTTCTGCATTCATCCCAGAGGCGGCTGTATCATTCCTGCACTCACCCCAGGGCCAGCAGAATGTCTTGAATGCCATTTCTTCCCACACCTTCTCAGAAAACCAGGGTGGGAAGGCCTGGCAGCAGCACAATTCCACAGCCTAATCCTCCCTTTTGCAGGAACCACTGCTGCTGAGAGCCCTGGTGGCTTTCAGAGCCAGGAGTACGCCTGGGGAATCATCTTTGATGTCTCCACCTGTGCACCTCCCTGCAGTGCCCCTGGCCCTGCAGCAGTGGGACAGGATGGATTTCCCCTGCCCTGGGTGTGTGCCTGCCCCTGGTATTTCAGCAGCAGGAGAGGATGGATTTCCCCTGCCCTGGGTGTGTGCCTGCCCCTGGTATTTCAGCAGCAGGAGAGGATGGATTTGGCCTGTCCTGGGTGTGTGCCTGCCCCTGGCACTTCAGCAGTGGGACAGGATGGATTTCCCCTGCCCTGGGTGTGTGCCTGCCCCTGGCACTTCAGCAGTGGGACAGGATGGATTTCCCCTGCCCTGGATGTGTGCCTGCCCCTGGCCTTTCAGCAGTGGGACAGGATGGATTTGCCCTGTCCTGGGTGTGTGCCTGCCCCTGCCATTTCAACAGTGGGACAGGATGGATTTGCCCTGCCCTGGGTCTGTGCCTGCCCCTGGTATTTCAGCAGTGGGAGAGGATGGATTTGCCCTGCCCTGGGTCTGTGCCTGTAGAAGTTCAATGATTTCCAGCCCCTAGAGATGGACAGAGTCCTACACCCCCAGCATTCCATCCCAAACAAAACCCAGGGAGCAGGCTGCATAAATTGGGAGCTTTGGTTCCGCTTCTCCGAGCACGTGCATGACAATCGGATCTTTCCTTACCTAAGAGAAGGAAGACAAAGGGGGAAATCACATTCCATGCATGCTGAGGGCAGCTCAGATCCATCAGGAGGGCCGGCCCTGCTCAGCCCCGCCGGTTCTTGCGATGCCGGGCACGGATCCGAGCGCGGTGCAATCACCAAGAATAAACAGTAGCAATTATTTAATACTTGTGGTGATGGAGTATTGAAAATTAGCGCCGGAGTTAAGCGCTAATAAGACACGTAACACACCGTAAGCCTGTGAATTTTATAGAGTAGGATCAAGAGTAAATAAAATTACAAGTTAAACAAAGGCAGATAATTTAATTATCTTGTAGGCACAGTACTAAAATTTGGAGTGATTGGCTAATCAATACGTTATTACACAATGCAACAGTGCGACCTGCCTGGGAGCTGGTAAGAAATGGATACTCAGGAGTGGTGGGAACCAGCAGTGCCAGAGCCTGGCAGATCCCTGGGGCTGGGATGTCTGGGAAGCATCGTTAGCATTCAAGGGTACCCATGGGAGCAGAGGTAGAAACACAGAATCATTGAGGCTGGAAAACCTCTCTGAGATCATTGAGTCCAACAGTTCCCTGAGCACTGCCAAGGCCACAGCTGTCCCCAAGTGCCACATCTACAGCTTTTGAACACCTCAAGGATGGCGATTCCATTGCCATGGGCAGCCAGTGTCACAGTACTCACTTCACTAAATTCCAGAGGGTTGGAGTTGTAGAAGGAAGGAACGTTGGTGCTTTCTCTGATCCCTTCATGTGTTTTTTTGATTCACAAGTTTTCAGCACTTTGACATTTAAATTTGACATTTAAATTGAACTTTCTGGAAATGAGCAAAATGAGGGAGGTAGGCACAGCTCTGAGAGCAGCAAGGAGCTGCCACCTGCAAGTACCTGTGTAAAACCCTCCCCAGAGCAGCAGCTCAGCCATGGTGTGCCCATGCAAAACTGCCCAGGATGGTGTAATGCCAGCCTTCACCATCAAAATGCTCACAGGGTCTTTGGGGATCTCCCTTTGTCCCCTGCCTTGGGTGGCCTTCCAGACAAGAGGAAAAGTCTTGTTTTTTTCTTGGTGTTCCTTTGTATTAAGCCTTGAGGTCTGTTCTGCATCCCTGATGTCCTGCAGTCACAACAAGGAAGCGCCACTTCTCAAGGCCATCTGAGCTCACAACCCTTTTGCACGCAGAGATTCCAGCCCCTGAAGCTCCTAGTATCCCTCTCCACCCACATAAGACAGGAGGACAAGCAGGACACGCTGTCCCCTCACACCCATCCCATGGGAAATGTGCACGATGAGTGTTCCTCCAGCCAGATCCTCACCTGCCAGGGTCTGGCATCGCCACGCCGGTGTTGGGGTGGATTGTGCCAAATTCCACCATCTGAGGATTTGGCTGCTGCACCCAGCCAGCTGAGATTTGTGAGGAGCAGGAGCTGCATGCCAGCATGAAATGCTGGGCTTTGGTTCCACACCGATGCCAATCTTCTAAGGGAAAGCAGCTCTTCTTTCCAGCCCATTGTATTTCGCTAATTTAATTCCATTCTGTATGTCAAATCACATTATATATTCACACCGGCGGAGGATCTATTTTTTTCTTTATTAATATTAAGACATTTATTTGTCATTTTTTAACAAAATTGAAAAGGAATCAAAACCTCATTTTCTGGGAAAGCGGCGCTATTGACGTGCGTGCACCACTGCAGCTGTCTCGCTGTGTGTGGCTCACCTCTCTCTGCAAATTTTTTTTCCCTTTTCCAAAATCCAGCTCAGGCACACAACTCCCCCACCAGGCCCCCAGAGGATTTCACACAGCCAAACCCCCTCCTCCACAGAGCACAGCCCAGTTTGGAAGAGGAGGGCACGGGGCTCCTGGGGTGCAAATGTTGCTCTCTGCTGCAGGTGGGATGAGATCTCTCATCCTGTCCTCAAAGGGCTCTCACGATGAGGAATCAGAGAGTCATGGAACTGTGGAATGGTTTAGGTTGAAAGGGATCTTAAACCTCATCTTGTTCCAATCCTCCTGCCATGGGCAGGGACACCTTCAACTGTCCCAGGCTGCTCCAAGAGCCATCCAAACTGGCCTGGGACACTGCCAGGGGTGGGGCAGCCACAGCTGCTCTGGGCACCGCATGCCAGGGCCTCACCACCCTCACAACTAAGAATTTCTTCCAAATAGCCAGTTTAAACCTATTCCCCCTTCTCCTGTCCCTCCATCCCTTGTCCCAAATCCCTCTCCAGCTCTCCTGGAGCCCCTTCAGGCACAGGAAGGTCTCCCTGGAGCCTCTTCTTCTCCAGGTGAGCACCCCCATCTCTCCCAGCCTGGCTCCAGAGCAGAGGGGCTCCAGCCCTTGGAGCACCTCAGTGGTGTCCCCTGAAGACAAGGATAGGGAGCAGAGTGATTAGGAGAGGGGGTTTGGCTTATCCCATGAAAATCCTCCTGCAGCTCTGACACAGGTGGTTCCAGTACCTTGTGCTGGTGCAGTGACAAGATGAACATTCCATTTCTCATGAGGACGTGAGATCACCCCATTTATTTTGTAAATTGCCCTCCTAGACTTTGCCCTTCTGTCTGCACAGAGAATGTTTGAAGCAGGTGATGTGAGCCTGGGAGCCTTTCCAGCCTCAGCAGTGCAGAGCCCCTCTATCCCATGGTTGGGAGTTGTCCAGGGATTCAGTGAACAGAGGCAGGAGATGGGCTGGGTGTGCATGGATGTGGTGCTGGGCTCTGAGTTTGGAAACCCCTGCACTGAAAGGTTCTGGGGTCCAGCCAGACCCCAGGTACAGACACTGAACCACACTCCTCACACTCATGAGACCACAAGAGCCTGGGAGAGTATGGAAAATCTCCCTCTGTGACCTTGGTGGGGAGCAGATGACCTCTCCAGCTGCTGTAAAATAATTTTAGTGATGTTTCAGGGAGAGGACTATTATTTGACTGAGAAACTCTGGCATTTTGTGGAAAACTCCATTTTCCTGTAGAAGCTGAGGATTGACAGCTGGAGAAATGGAGTGAGAAGTGGCAGTGGCCATCTACAGTGCTCAGGAGTGTTTTCCCTCCGTCTGCCTGCCCGGTTCTTTGTCCCCTTTGCCCCAGGCAGAATGGTCCCCAACAGCTCTGATTTTTCCCTTTTCTTAAAAGCATCATCATTTTGGGGTCAGGTTTTTTTTTTTGGTTTTTTTTTGGTTTTTTTTTGAAGGGTGTTAATTCCATGCTGTGGCTGGGGGGAGCCCATCATGTTTTACAAGGTGCTGAACTCTTCTCTCCACTTCCAGCTGCAAGCTGGGTGGTTTGGGTTGTTTCTTCCCTGTTCTTTGGGGGCAGGTTCTTGGGAGAATCAAATAGCTGGGAAGAACTTTGCTCAGCTCCAGCTGCCGTGGATCTGAGCTGTGGCTTTGTCACTCATCCTCCAGCACAAGCATTGCTGGAATTAGGGACACAAAACAGGAGTGAAGGGATGTGCCTGCCCTGCCCGTGCACATTTCCACAGCACAGCAGGCAGGAAGGGGTTGGGTGAGTTTATGGCATTTTTGGCTAATGAAGCACAGATCTGCATTGCAGTAATTGCAGGGAGGGGTGGAGATCCCAGCAGGGGCTTTGCAGGAGTGCTGAAGCAAAGGCGGGAGCAGCTCAGGGACGTTTGCTGAGCTGTACCCGTCACTGGGTGGCACCTGGGCTGGTCCTGTGCCAGCACTGGCAGTTCTGCAGTGGTCGGTGTCACACGGGGCAGGTTTGGGCAGGGCTGGCACTCACAGGTCCCCATGTGGCCTCCTGCCAGTTGTGAGCTCCTCCATCCCACCCTGACTCAAAGATGCTCAGCTCAGACCCTGCAGGGCTGGCACTTGACTCCCAAAACCTCTCAGCTGACAAACCCTGGTGATCCCCCAAGGTTTCTTTCCCCCTTGCAGGATGGATTGTGCCAGCAGGGTGCAACCATCCCCTGGCATTGTTCGGAGCAACTGTGGCTGCCCCTGAATCCCTGCAAGTGTCCAAGGCCAGGCTGGACAGGGCTTGGAGCACCCTGGGATAGTGGGAAGTGTCCCTGCCCATAGCAGGGGGTGGGACTGGGATGGGCTTTAGGATCACTTCCAACCCAGACCATTCTGGATTCACCAGATTTTTCTCCAGCTTTACTGGTTGGTTGGGACCAGCCCATTGCCTGTCCCTGCTGAGATGCCACAACCTCTTCCAAGATGCCACAACTCCTTCCAATAAACCACTCATCTTGTTCCACTGCTAAGAATGGCAGCTGGCACCCCAAGAGAATGGCAGGAGGCTGTGTCAGGTCTAGGTTGGATATTATGGAAAGGTTCTTCCCCCCGAGGGTGCTGGGGCACTGGAACAGCCCCCCAGGGAATGGGCACAGCCCCAGGGCTGCCAGAGCTCCAGGAGTGTTTGAACAACTTTCTCAGGGACAGGGTGTCATTGTTGGGGTGTCTCTGCAGGGCCAGGATTTGAACTCAATGATCCTTTTGGATCCCTTCCAACTCAGAGCTTTTCATGATTCTGTGATTCTAGAGTTTCTCCTTCCATAGGAGACTCTAACACAGCACAGCTCACCTGAAGCACAATAAAAAATGGAATTTCTTATAAAATCAACTGTTTTCTAGAAGAATATAAAAAAAACTCTAAAAACCACCCCCCACCCCCCCCCCCCCTATTCTTTTCCTGCTGTATCAACATAACCTGATAGCAAGCCATTGCTTTGATGAGGACTGCGTGTTTCCTTTCTGGTTTATGGGATCATATGATTATAAAGTTGAAACAATAAAAGCAAATCAAAGCCCTTTGATAGCACAAAAACAAAACGTTTGGGGTTTGGCTAAAATGAATTATATTGCTGGAGCTGCACTGAAGTGCTTGGATTTTTAGGACTGCCTTGTGGTGCTTCTAAAAAAAAGCTTTACATTAAATTTAGGTAAATTTTAAAACAAACCATCATTTCAAAGTAGAAAAAAAATCCTAGTGCTGTGCTTTGAGAAGGCAGAGATAAAAACTTCCCAATTTTCCCATAGAAGAAGAGTATTTCCAATTAGAAGCGTTTCAAGCTGGTTGTCAACGATTTTGGGACATTATCTGACTCTTCAGTTTTCAGCAAATGAGGTTTCTGATTGGAAGGAGCTCACCCATCTGTAGAGAGTGTCCTATATAGAGGACTAATAATGTTGGCATGAATAATTCATCGATCTTTATTACATCGAAAGGTATGTGTGGAGTGTGATGCACACACAGCCTCATCAAAGAAAGGCATATTCAGTTAAAAATAATCAGTTTGACTGTAGATTTTGAGAGTGTTTGATGGATTAACTCCAGCAAATCAACCTCCAAACTTGACTTTTGTTTGTCTCTCCCCGATCTGTAGGGAGATTATTAATATCATGTAACATTCAGTTAATAGGTCAGATGTGAGACCTTATTACAGACTGGGGATAAATTGCCTCTCTGGTAGCACATCCCTGACCTTCACAGACTTCAGAGTTCAATATTCAGCCTTCATCCATCCAGCCTTAATTACTGTGTGCACGAGCATTAGCAGCACCACGAAAGGGCCAAGTTCATGCAGCCAGGACCCTGCTTTGCATCGTCTCTCTGCCTGGGAAGGACACAAAAAAGTCTTTGACAGGGTTAGAGGCAGGATCTTCTTAGTGTTTAGATTGTCTTTTAGTAGTTTTTCATCCAGAAGTTTGCTCTGGGTTCTGTGGAATTGAGGGACTATGGTACTTTCTGCCTCATTAATAACCCTGAGAGCTTTCAAATATTCATTAACTGATCTTGTTGCATCCGGATTTTGGGGGTGCCTTTGCAGGGTGTTTTCACCCAGGACAGGTTCTCAGTTATTGCACAAAACAACTGCAGAGGCAGAGCTGGTTCTCCCAAAATCCCACAGATCACTGAGGATTTGTTTTTTTCAGGGGAGACATCACCATCTGCAGCTTTCTCCTGAGGGGCAGGTGCCAATCTCTCCTCTCTGTGACCAGGGACAGGAGCCAGGGCACGGCTGGGGCTGGGCCAGGGCAGGGCAGGCTGAGATCAGGGCAAGGTTCTGTCCCCAGAGGGTGCTGGCACTGCCCAGGCTGCCCAGGGAATGGGCACAGCCCCGAGGCTGCCAGAGCTCCAGGAGCCTTTGGGCAGCGCTGCCAGGGATGGCCAGGGTGGGGTTGTTGGGGGTCTGGGCAGGGCCAGGAGCTGCCCTGGTTGATTCTGGTGGGTCTCTCCCAGCTCAGGAGATTCTGTGATTTGCACAGGAAAGCTGTTGGGCTTTTTCTTCTCTTAGGAGCAGCCAGAATGATTTGTGGTGCTGTCTCTAATTGAGGATAGATGAGGCCAGGGGTGGTTGTAAGGCGAAAAATGTGGGTTTGGAGATGGATTTGATGATCCAACCTGCCCCATCCCTGCTTCAGCAGTCTGAACAAAGGGTGGTTGGCAGGTGGCCCCCATGGAAAAGCTCAGGAGGGTCCTCAAAGAGAACTTCCCTGGAAATGTATCTTTTCAGTTTTACTCAATTCTACTCATTTCACCGGGGGAAAGTCGATGGCCTTCATTACGAGTCAGAGCAGGTGACATAATTCTCCTTCTGTGCTTTCAAATCTATGAACACACGAACTTAATATTAGCAACACAGATACAAATAGCATTTTAACGCAGTATTTATCACCGTGCCTTCTCAGGAGAAAATCTATCAAAGCTTTAAATCTAAAACTCTCCCATTCTTCTCGAGCAACAAGATCAATTCATTAATATTTGGAAAGCTCTCAGGGTTATTAATCATCTGTTATTATTTTATTTATGTACCTCTTACTAAGAAAAAGCGGGCGAACCAAGGCCAGTCTCACTGATTGCAGCTTTTAACTTGGGGGAATGCGATGGGAGAAGGATGGGAACAATTTTATGGGGGAAAAAAAAATCCTGTGTACTTGCAATTTGCATGGCAGAGGTAATAAAAGATGCTGCAAGCCATCCAAAAGGCTGAGAAAGGTAGCAGGTTAATTGTCTTATAATTATGAATTCACTTTGTATCCGTGGCCTTAGCAGAGATCATAATGAATTTATTTAGTATTCACGGGGCCAGCGTGGCACTCTCCTGCCATCAGTGTGGGCAACACCTGTGTTGCCCCAGGGTGGCCATTTGGGAGCTGCTCTGAGCCCAGACTGGAGTGGATGGAGCAGAGTTATTAAACCATGCCACTGATCAGCCAGGCAGAGAGGTCAGCCCCCTAAATGAGTTTAGCTCCTTCCCTGGGTCTATCTCAGATGAGTACCCACAGCTTGAAAATAAGTTTGTAATTGACTGATCCAGACAGATGAGTTTGGGAAGAGGTGATTGATGTCAGCAATATATCTGAACACAATCAGCCTGGCCCAGAATACTGATCTGACAGCCTTTAGCAGCTCAGAACTGCTGCTCAAACACACTTTGGGTGAGTAGATGGTGCCCCAACCACCGCCTTGGGCTCCTGCTTTCTCCTGCCTCAGAAGCAGTGAGGGATCAGGAGCTGCCTGTAATGCCAGCCAAGGGTTTATGTACAAATCATGAATGGGACAGGACTGCTGAGGAATGTCTCTCCAGCTGTTTTATTTTCCAGCATCAGTCTCATTCCATGATTATGACAATGGGAAGCTGCCAGCAGCTCACATCCCAGGCAGCAAAGAACTCAACGTTACAACTTACTTTAAAAGTTTTTTGACCAATCACACAAAGCAAGAGCACATTGACAGTAGTTCTATCCAACCACTATAAGCACTCCTTTGTTAAAACAATGCTTGCTTATTTTGAATACAATACCTGCTTGTAAGCATTAAAATACAGTGCACAGAGCTCCATTATTAAGCTTAGAAATTCCTAATATCTTGCTAGATAAACTTTTCTGTTGCTTAGGGAGTTGTTCTAGACAAGTGTTAATACACAGACCATTGTTCTATGTGTCCTTACTTTTCTACTTCTCATTTAACTTTTCTGCTCACAAATCTTATGGCTACCTTAGCTCTAGTTGCAGTTTTGCTGTTTCTGAGGCCTGCCTTTTGCAACTTTCCCAAAACCCTCTGATTTTAAGGATTCCCACAACCTGATCTGTGGTGTTTTATTTGTGTTGAGCCGTGGTTTCTTTCTTCAGGTCTCGATGCCACCAAGTATTTCAGCATACACATTTGAGCTCATGAGTAGCTGGGCTGATCTTGGCCTTATCTGCCTTAAAACATCAGGAATAGGTGAGGACTGTGCTAGATCAGGCCAGAGGCAGGACTGGGAAGTTAAGCTCAGGCTGGAAGGCTGGAAGCAGTGGGGTCTGCATGCTCAAGAGGTTCACACAGACTTGTGCAGAAGAGCAGCTTTCCACACCCTTTGTCCTGGGCAGCCTTTTGCTGAGCCATCTGCTTAAATGGCAGAGAGACAAATTCCAGGGTTACTACTGAGGTCCTTTTCAGTAGCAGGACATGGAACTGCGTCTTGGTACCTGGAGCTGCATCCAACCTGTGGTGGCCAAACCTCTGGTCCCCAGGTTCTCAGGGGCTGCCACCTTCACAAGGTCACCAGGCCTGGGAAAAGAAAGCTCTGGGAAATCAAGGTGGGGCAACAAAAGCAAAGCTTTCTGCTCCCTGGGGGCTGGAAAGGGGAAAATGGCAATGGTAGGGTGAATAAACAGGAAAATCCACATTTCACCACTTTCGGTACAGAGACATCTCACACAAAATCATGGTTTAGTTGCTTTGTTGCAAGACCAGAATTAAGTGCTGGTGATTCTTCAGCTTGAGGAGCAGCATCAGGAGCCTTTTCCCTGGGTATTTTCTGGCTCCTTAGATTAATGGTGTGCTGTGTGGGAGTGTTAAAGTTTGAAGGCTCTGTGAGATCCCTGCCATTCCTTGCTTTACCAGCTGACAAGCTTGGAGCCCGGGATGCAGGGGAAGGTCAGGGCTCCAACCTGGCTCCCTTGATAAAGCAGCAAAGGGCACTACACAGCCACCATGGGGAGGTGTGGAGATGCCACAGACAATGTGACATTTCCCTGGGCTTGATGTTGTTTGGAAACCCCTTGTTTCCCTGTGCTGTCCTGCCCAAGACCCGCTGGAGCAGCAGGGAGGCCAGGCAGGGACACAGGAATGGGGAAGAGGATGGAGCTTTCTCTCTTCCCCAGCCTGTTGCACCTCTGCTCTCCCTTGCCAAGTGCCTGGCTGGCATTCCTGAGCCATGAGCAGTGTCCCTCTGAGCTGTGTCTGTCTGTCCCCACCCTCAAACACCTCACTGTGGCCCCTCAGCCCATTGGCTTTGCTGAGCAGCATCTCTGGTGCAGTGGCTGCCAGTGGGCAGGAGCTGCTTTATTCCTTCACCAGCTCCTTCACCACCAGCCTTCAGCTGACACAGGGCCTTGGATTCATGTGTGAGGTGGTGTCTGTGTCACTGTTGTCCCATTTCTCCTCCCTCTGGGTGTCCTGCCTGCGGGCCAGGGTTGGGATGGCCCTGGGACAACAGGCACAAGCTGTCAGGCATTGTTAGAGCTGTCCCAGATTTGCTCCTCTCCAGCAGGGATGGAGCACATCATGGAGCTGCCTTTCCAGGGAACAATTCCCCATCCATTTGCCAGTGGTATTTTCCTTCCCCTGCCCTCCTGCTCCTCCCCAGCTCGGCAGGGACCCCAGGATGGGTCCTTCCTGCCTATCCTGACCTCTCCCAGCTCTCTCATGCTCCACAGTGTTTGCCATCACTCCAGCCTGTCCCCACCTAAAGGGACTCGTGCTCCTTTCATCTCTGCATCTCTTTAACTCTTCATTCTTTTGCCTTGTCTTCCTCACTGGCAGGATATGAAAAAGCCACAGAAATCGAATTCCATTTAAAAGCATCCACCAAGAGAGGATTTCTTTTTTAATCCTCCTTCCCCTTCTCTCCTCCTTAAAGTGAAGTTTCTTGCACTGCTCATTAGATGATAAGTGAATACAGAAAAACCTTTGAGCGAAGGTAATTCCTGGCGTGTGGAAGAGGCCTCTGGTGCTGGCTCCACATTTATGAATGCAAACGAGTCCGGGCGTCCTGTGGGGATGCTTTGTCAGTCCTTTTATATCTAAAACCAAAGTTCAAACTGACTTCCTGAGTCAAGAACCATAAAATTATTCTGTTGAAAGAATTCTCAAATGCCATCAGTGGAGGGGGGAGCCCTTCCTTTCCCAGCCTCTGAACTGGTCTGTGCATGAGCAGGGGAAAGGAAGGAGCCCTTCATTATTGGGGTGCTGCTCAGCCCCGTGCTGCTCTCCCATAATTGATGGAATATATTATGCTCCAACAGGGAAGGCCCAAATGGAAATCCCAATAATAATAATAATAATAATAATAATAATAATAATAATAATAATAACTCAATGTGCTTCAGTCACCCATCCAACCCCCAGATCTCAAAGTGCTTTTGAGACAATTACCCAAGACCCACAGAAATCCTCACCAAGCCAGGATGTCACTATCACAACCTTTGCCTTTGTCACAAATCAAAGGAGCTGTAATTTGAGAGGTGTCCCTTCATCTGAGCACCATCAGCACCCCAAACCCATGGAGTATGGGAACATGGATAATTCTTGCTCAGGTTGCTGTTGATAATTGCTGCCCCGAGATGTGCAGGATGTCTCTGCTTCGGCCCACGCAACTGAAGAATGAGTCTGGACTCTTCACTTCTCGGTCTTGAAGTTGTTTATTAATTCTTATCTATAAAATTTTCTTTCTGCCCAGCCAAGATCTGCTCAGCAGGGCAGCCACAGGCACTCTGACTGCCCCTGAGGTGGTGTTGTCCTTTTATACTACAAACTACATAAAACATATTTACACTTAATTCCCAATACTCATCACCTATGTTAGACAGTGAGCTTCTATTCTAAATATAACATATATACAATTACTTTCCAATACCCATCACCTATGTTAGACAGTGAGCTTCTACTCTAAACCAGTCCCAAAGTGCCACCATCACAGCAGAAAATGGAGACCAAGAAGAAGAAGAAAGGCCAGACAGTGCCAAGTTCCTCCATCTTGTCCCCATGACCCCCATACCAAAAATCCTAAAATCTACATTTCCACCCTGTGATAATTTTACTATTGTACTATTTAAACCTTTGTGACTTTCAGGTCCTCATACAAAGCTGGCAACTTGCTCCAGGGGTCACAATCAAATCCCCAGGTGCTCTGGGATGTGTGCCGGGGTCTCCGAGCCCCCCAGCGGGGTCCTGGGCAACTCTGGACACCCGGAGGGATGCACTGAGTTCCATCAATTCTTAATGAATCATTCTGTTGGTGTAAATAGGTTGGAATTGAAGTGAGAGGATGCTTTAGGTGCCAACACAACCATGGACAAGGGCTAAAGCTGCCCAGGTGCCTGGCCATGCTGCTCTGGGGTGTTTTGAGGAGGGTTTCCAGGATGTGCCATTAAAGAGCTGCATGTCTGTAGGACTGGGGCCTTTGCATGTGCCTTTGCAGCAATTCATCTCCAGAGCACCATTCCTGTGCACAGAGAGGAGTTTCTTTGGGTTGCAAGCACCCAAAATCAGTCAGACCTGCTGCATTGGAGGTAAACCCTTTATACAGGCTGCATATTTCAGCTGGGCTGGTGTAAAAACACAAGCACAAACATGCCAGAAGCTGGACAGATAAAACAGAGGAGCACAGGGCAGGGAAATGACAGCAGAGAAGGAGAAATACAGCAGGTGTGACTGCCAGCACATCTGTCCCAGTTACCTCCCACCAAGGAGACACAACAAGGTCCCAGTGCCAGCACCATCCCTGTCACAAGCCACTCAGCCAAATACTGCCAGCATTCCAGAGGTCTGGATTTCACTGTGGCACCAATTAACATTACAGTTTACAGGCAGTTTGCTGTATTCTTTTTTGGTGGATTTTAAATTGCATCTCTTTTTTAGTAGCTTTTCCTGCAGAGATAAAGTGCTGCTGTGGATTGGGGACCAGAACAGCTCCCGATGCCTCTTTAGCTGAGCATCAGAGTGGCAAAGACATCTTTGCCCACCCAGTTGTGATTTAAATCCCACTAGTGCCAGTACAATTCTCCAGCAGCTCCTGAACACAGATCACCTGGAGTGATGGAAACCCTCCAGGGGCTGCAAGGAGAGCTCAGGCTCTGTTCCCTTTCAGTCCAGGGATGTTTTACTGCCAAGCAGGATGCAGCCAGGGCAGGAGCTTGGGCTGTCCAGGACAATGCTGAGGTCCATGTTGCTTTCACAGCCAGCATGGAGCAATACTGGGGGATGCTCCTGTTCCTGTCCAACCCTCCCTCCAGCTGCTTCCTTCCACTACCTCCCAGCACTGCCTAAAGGTGCAGGACCCTATTTAATTAAGTAATGAGAATCAAATGTGATAGCTACAAGCATCAGCTAATTAAAAGGAGGGGAATTGCAAATGAGAAGTGCCAAGAATTCACTGAAAATCAATCAAATTAGAGTGTCTCATCATCCCCTCAAATGGGCCTGATCTTCTCCCTCTGTCTTGCTGCTTAACCCTTTGTACCAGTATATTTTGGTTGGTGTTAGGGGAAGGTGCTGCAGAGACACATTGTGGGACAGGGCAGCATTTGGGGCTCCAAAGGGACGTGGCCACCCCAGGGCTTTGATCCTCTCTGGAGCAGGGCTGGGTCCGTGTCTCCTTCCCCCTCTGCAGGTACTGCCTGGCTCCTGGCAGGGCCCTTCTTCCTTTAAATCCTCACCAAGGAACACGACAGCAGCACCACCAGAAGATGAGGAAGAAAAAAATCTCATTTAATCAAAGAGAATATTAAAGTTGAGCTTTTTGTACAGCAACAGGCCTCAGATGGAGAAATCCCTCCGTCGGCAGAGGGAAGAGCAAGGGAGAGGGAAAGAGATAAAAAAGCATCAGAGTTTTAATTAAAAAGCTGCATCCTGCCTTCGTTTGCAGCTTGTTTCCGGATCCCTTCATTAGGCTTTACCCTTTAAATGCTCGTTATCAAAGCTGTACAAATTCCACTGACTTGGGATGTGCATTTGCTTGGAAAAGCCCTTTTTGTCTGCGGGTTGGATTGCAGATGGGGTACAGATGGGCCAGCAGCAGAGGGAAGGAGCAGAAATTGTTGTCTCAGGGAGAAGCATCCCAGCTCTAGGGCATTTGCTTCCATTGGTCTCACTGCTCCAGCCAGGCCACCTCCATGTGGGGCTGCTCATGACCTCACACGAGGCTAAAGGAGAAGCCAGGTGTGCTGGAAAGAGCTAATTTGGCTCTGGGGGCTCAGGAGGGCCTGTTAGGGCCTGCAGCTCCCACCACACCTTGTCTGACCCAGCAGGAATATTTCCAGAGGAACTTTAGGTCTGCAGAGGTTTTGCTGAGCATCTTGCCATGAATATCTCTATCTGTGCTCCTGGAATTGAGGGGAGTTCCATGCCTGATCCCTGCAAGCTGCATCAGAGTGGGGTTTGGCCAGTTCCATGGCCCCCAAACCTTCTTCTTGTCCAAAGTGCCACAGGACCTTTCACAGCCACTGGTCTGTGCCTTATTTTCAATTAAAGCACTAATGACCCCTTCCAAATTCTGCTGCTGAAGAACACTGTCCTCACCCCTCAGATGCACTTCAGGATCCAGAATTATAAGAGAGCCTATAATGTGGGTAAAGAATCCCTTATAAAATCCTTTTGGGGTCTCTGCTGCTCACAGTGACCCCAAGATGTGTTAGAAAGTCTCTTTTCCCAGCCCTGTGCCTTGAAGAGGAGTCAGAGCTCTTCCTTTCTCGGTCTCAAGGTTGTTTATTGTTCTTATCTATAAAATTCTTCCTCCTGCCCAGCCGAGGTCCATCCAGCAGGACAGTTCCAGGCACTCTGCCTGCCCCAGGGCAGGGTTATGTCTTTATACTAAAAACTACCTGTACAATGTTTACAATTACTTCCAATACCTATCACCTATGTTAGACAGTGAGCTTCTACTCTAAACCAATCTAAAAGTGCCACCATCCCAGCAGAAGATGGAGGCCAAGAAGAAGAAGGAGAAAGGCTGGGCACGCCCAGATCCCTCCATCTTGCCTCCTGAACCCCCATTCTAGAAACCCCAAAAGCTCCTTTTCCATCCTGTGATAAATTCTCTATTATTATACTTAAACTGTTGTGGCTTGCTGATCTTCATCTAGGGTTGGTAACTTGCTCCATGGGTCATAATCAAACCCACAGGGGCATCTTGGCCTCTGTGCCAGGGTCTCTGAGCCCCCTGGCAGGGGTCTTGGCTGCTCAGGACAGCCAGAGGGATGTCCTGGGTCCTGACAAAATCCCTCATTTCCTGTGTTTCCCATTGCTGGTGCTTTTTCAGGCCTGTGGCTGTGGTGCTGGGCTGGAAGGAGGACATGGCAGCTCAGTGGGGTCACAGCCAGGCTGTGTCCAAGCCCTCTCTGCAGCAGTGTTAAATGTTTAATCCTTGGGAAGAGCCAAGGGGCCGGGACACCTGGGCCTGGCTCTCACCCGTGCCAAGCTGTCTTGCCTAATCATTAGCAGAGCAGCAGAGCCAGGGTGCATAAGTTCAGTCCCTGGATGTGTCAAGTCTGTTTCCCTTTCATGCCTGATGCTGGGGACTGAAAAATCAGAGCATCCAATGTGGCAAGTGACCTTGAGCAAGGTTGTCCATCCTGGAGATGGATGGGACTTTCTCCAACCCTTGTGCAGGGTCGCTGGGGAGCCTGAACTCATTTCTGTTTTCAAGGCGTGAATGAATGCTGGATGCTGCTTTTGTCCTGTTACAAGATGAGGAAGAGATGGGATAACTTGCTTTCTCCTTTCCACCCAGCCCCTAGACAAAAAGCCCAGCTTGCCACCAGGGTCAGAGCCACCATCACCTCACTATCAGCAACAAGGAGACCCCCGTGGCAGGGAGAAAATGATGAGGAGGACTCCATCTTATCAGAAGGCTAATTAATTACTGTATTATACTATATTATTCTATACTATATTACACTATATTACTTTACATCTAAACTGAATCTGCACAAGCACACAACTCAACTCAACTGCCCAAAATCTCATGACTGTCTCCTGACCCACAGTCTGGACACACACTTGGCCCTGATGGGCCAAGGAAACAAAACCCCATCACTCTGGGTAAACAATCTCCATGTTGCATTCTACAACACAGGAGCAGCAAATGAGATAAGAATTGTTTGGATCATTCTTTTCTCTGCTTCTCTCAGGTTCAGAGGATGTGAATCCCACACTCGTGGATGCCCATTGGCATCTGCATCCCAACAGAAAATCACTCAGAGCTGTGAGCCACCTGAGAAGGGCTCATCCAAAACAAGCCCAGGGAAGGCCCTGCTCCCCTGCAGGATGGCTTTTCTCATTAGGTGTTGGAAGTGGCCAGGGAGGGGAAGTCACCATCTCTGAAAGTGTTCTGCATGTGGCACTTGGGGATGTGGTTATGGGGGGATGATTGTGGTGGTGCTGGGGATTAGGTGATGGTGACATCTCTTCCAGCCTTGATGATTCTGGGGTACACAAAGGGATGCCCTGCACTGCCACTGCTCTGTTCAAAGGCTTGGAGGGAAGGATGCAGGCCCCCTGCACCCTGAAAATTCCAGTGGGTCACTCACTGGTCCTGTTGCCTCTGCTTATGGGATGTTTAGGACCTTTTCTCCTGAAATAAAACCTTCACTACAATGAATTGCCACCTAGCCAGGTGGCCCTGGTCCCTCAGCTGGGTCCCAGCGACAGCTGCTGGGAGCGTGCTCCGCAGCCGACTGCTGGACCTGACAAGATGAGTTAATTGGGATGTGATGTTTGTGATGTTCCTGGATGTGACACTGCTAAAGCACAGCACAACTGGCAGCGTCACTCAGGGCGGGCAGCGCGGCCACGATGCCACCTCTCATTAGAGGGAGGCAGTGCTGACAGCGAGGTGGCCGTGCCAGCTCAGGGACCCTGCTCGCTCCAGAGAGGGCCTGGCCTGTCTGGGCTGCTGTCCTGCTGCCCTCAAGCTGCTCCAGAGGCACTGTCTCTGTCTCTCTGGGAGCCTCTCAGGAACCCTCTGCCAGTCCCGAGTCGGCAGACACCGGGGGGCAGCCCCGACACAGCAGGGGAGACACCCTCTGTGTGTGCCCCGAGGGTACTGAGGGCACCTGGGCTGGGGGGAGACACTCTCTGTGTGTGCCCCGAGGGTACTGAGGGCACCTGGGCTGGGGGGCAGACACTCTCTGTGTGTGCCCCGAGGGTGCTGAGGGCACCTGGGCTGATCGCCTTTGCAGCACAAGAGACACCAGAGGCATTGGTAGAAGATAAAGGGCCGACTCTTAGCAGGGGTTAATCCAAGGTTTCATTCTAGGAGTCCCAAAGGAGCTCCTGCACCTCAGGGGGCTCCTGCCCACAGCCCCAGGGAGATGTGCCAAGGTCACGTTTAAAGGGAGGTGGAAACCCAAAGTAGATAACATTTTACTAACCAATGAGTGACCCTAAGGGATGGGCACTGGGGGATAGACATTTAGGACAGAATATGGGGCAAGGCTTGGCGGGCTGACCCCTGGCCTCTGGCTAATCACTCAACATCCTGGACCGAAGCTTCTGCATGGAGGGGATGGGATGCTGAGTGATTGACAGAGAGCCAGGGTGGGGGTTTGGGGATGATCTCATCCCAGGAGAGGGATAACACAGGTAAAGTGAGGAGGGTACAGTCTGGGATAAACCATTTGGGAAAAATATTGGGATACAAAACAAAACTTCTTCAAAGTATTACAAAGTATAAAAACACACTACAACAAGGGACCATCACTGCCTGGGAGCAAACTCAGCCATCAGTTTCTGCTTTCTGTCTTTCCTGAAGGAAGGGCAAAGCCGGGGCACCAGCTGATAAAGGACTGTGCTATCACTCAGACATGGGCACCTCATTTAGGTGCAGGGACTTTGAGGTGGGAGGGTTTGATTTAAATCCACTCTCATCCTCTGCCTTCACATAGGCTGTGGTTCTGGCTGTCCTGGGATGCTGTCCCTTGTGCTGAGGTGGAGCCTGACTGACCTGGCAGTACCCAGGGAGAAAACCTGGGTTGTAGCTCCAGCAATGCATCTACTCACAGCTCCTGCCCTCTGTCCCATTCCTCTCTGGCTGTGCAGGATGACCCCAGTTGGGATGTTGGGGTTATTTTGGGTCCTGTTGGGATGTTGGGGTCATGTGCCCCGTGGCAGGGAGGATGCCAGGAACCCGTGAGTGTCCTGCAGGGCTGGGGTGTGAGGCCTGCAAGGGCTGCTGTGCCATGTGTGTTTGGGGTGGGTCACCTGGTTACAACCTCATCGAGATTAATGGGACCAGCAAAGCTCCAAGGGTGACTGAAGTAATATCTACAGCAGCTGATCTTTGGGGAAAGCCATTGTCTTAGCCCTGAGCTTGGGCCACTTTGCCAGATTTCAGGCCAGGTCGTTTCTGACTTTACACCAGAAGGGTGTTTATTTTTTGCATAACCACACCCACACAAACCAGGGAAGGATCTGGCTCTTCCTTGGTACAGCTGTGATGCTCTGGGCCTGGTCCTGATGCAATCTCTGTCTCCATGGCTCCTGGCAGCGCTGTGCTGCTGGATCAATGGAAGTTATTTCCCAGTACACTCTGGACTATGCACACGGGCCCTGTTAGGCAGGTGAATGGTGCAGCTCGCACATCGCTGTTGCTCTCTAATTGTCATTGCTCTACAAGGAGCTCTGGATGTATCTCAAGTGGAAATAATAACCCCAGTTTTATGGGAATGTGGAAAAATATACCCAGCCTAACTCCATACAAGGGCACAGCCACCTCCCCCACGCACCAGTTGTGATTGCTCTCCATGGCTCCAGGGGAGCTTTTCTCGAGCAAATGGCACAAATTCCCATTTCCGTACAACAGCCCTCAGGGAAAAGACAAAAGGTTTTCAGAGGGGTTGTCAGAGAAGCCTCTGCAGGAGGACTCTCTGCAAGGTGCTCTCTTGCCTTGTCTTTCTGTGTCTGGTGCTGGCTCTCCAGAGCCATGAGGCCCCTGGAAGGTGTACTCAGTTCTCAGATGATAATCCATGTTTATATGGAAGAGCCCAGAAGAGACCAGTGCCATGACTGGGTCAGGATAAGTGCATATCCACAGGGAAACACAGGCTCTCTCTTATGGAATTAATGATCCTAGTGGAAAACACAGCCTCAGGCAGTTTGGAGATGCTTTCCCAGTGGTTAAATCATGTGTTGGAGCCAATTTGGAAGCTCCAAAGGGCAGGTTTCACCTTGAGAGCCAGCCCCATCCTTCTCTCTGAACCCTTGGCTCAATCCCTCTTGGCCCAGTGCCCCACCCTGGGTGCCACATGCAGCTCTGGGCTCCACTTTCCCCTTGTTGGCCTTGGACCTCCCTGATTGCTTTGATTCCTTCCAAAAATACATGGGGTGTTTGGTGCTTTGGACCTCATGTGTCCTTTCTGGATTTCCTCCCTGAGCTGCTTCCACCTTTGGGTGTTCCCATCACCTGCTGGAGTATTCTGGCTCTTTATTCCATTTTGGAGTACACCTGGCTCCATGTCAACTCTCTCCTCCATCCTCCTCCTCCACCTTGTCCTGTGCCCCACCATGGTGTCATTCACATCCTACAAACAGCACCATTCCCCTCCTCTCTGCTCCAGGATTCATGAATTTCCATCAGCCAAAAACAGAGGATGGCGATTGCTTGGAATTCCTTCTTCCGTTGCCAATGGATTGAAAATTAAAAATAAAGGACCCTTGTGTTTTGGGATGGGAAATAAAATGTTGGGGGGAGAGAGAAAAAGTATTTTTCAACATAATGAAAACACAAATGGACAAGATAATTATCTTCATAAGGGCTTGGATCCATGACAATACATCTCATTTTATAAAGCCCATTAGAGTTGAAATTTTATGCAAAACGCTAAAAGAAATCTAAAAATATAAGGCAATAGAGGCAAAGCAATGGGGATTATTAAAGGGGGAGGCGTGTTATATTGGAAGCAATAAACCCTGGAAGAACCAGGAAAAAAATGTTCTAGTAAAACTGTAATAAATGACTGGGGTTTAATCACTTGGTAAATAACTAAGATATTTCTACAGGTTTTACACTGTCACTAAAAAAAAATAATCCCAACCCCTTGTACATTAAGGATTCAGCCAAGATGTTTTTCTGGAGACAGAATCAGGGAAGAGTGTCATTTCAGCAATTCACTTTTTTAAATAATAGTGTATTATTTTCTGCATGGATCCACTTTTCCAACCTCTCCTTTGCTTTTAAGAGGTCATTTACCATTAGCTGGGTTTTTCTCCTGTTCCCCACTCAGCGTACTCTTGAGTCTTTGAACACACAAAATTATATTATTCCGAGCAATCTTCCCCACCACAGCAAAAAGCAAACACTTTGGGAAACTCCTGGAGGGTCTCATTTTTAATAATGATCTTTCCTGTGCTTGGACCCTAATTGAAGATATTATATGGGTGTTTTAGGAAATAGAAGCACATTTTGTGTGGCTTTTTCTTTACCTATTAAATAGCTGGGATCTAAAGAGTCCCTGTTCTTCCACCCCCCAAGTTATGCTGCATTCTGTTCAAATGAAAATACTTTAATTTAATATCCTTTCCTTTTTTCACAACCAGCCCCATGCAGCTGAATGAAACCCAGCTCTCAGTTTAATTTTTAAGGAGGTGGGGGAGGAGGTGCCCAAATCCTGACCCTGCCACATCATCAGTTCCAACCCTGAGCAAAAACTTGTCCATGGCAGCAGCCAGGATGGCAGAGGCTGCACAGGGAACTGGTGGGGTCACCATCCAAAACAGAGGAGTGGCAGATGTGGCACTGGCCAATGTCATTCAGTGCTCGTGGTGATGTTTGGTCAAAGATTGGACCTGATCTTGGAGGTCTTTTCCAGCTTTGTTGATTCTGTGATTCTAAACTCCTCACTCGTGGTCCCATGAGCTCGTGGGGCCCTGATGTGACCCCTGCCCTGGCAGAGGGGACATTGCCCCTGAGGCACCAGGGGTACCTGGGCTGGGGCTTTTCCCTTTGAAAATCTCACATCCCTTCCAGCAGGACAATGCCTTCAGAGGCCAAACCTCCATGCTGGAGTCTTTACATCCCCTCAGCACTCACAGCTTTGCCAAGAGAGTTGGGATCAAAGCCCTGCCATGACATTTCCTAAGCAATCTATTAATGCAGGAAAACTGTGATGGAGCAACATGATGAGAAACTGAAGGTGCTGTTCATCAGGAAACCAGGCACTGGTTCACCCCTCTGGCTCATCCAGTGTCACTTGGAGAGCTGATCCCTGTGCTGGGCATGGATTTAATCCTCCTGGATCCATCAGTGCTCCCAGGACATGCACACCAGCTCCACCAGCATGAATGGGAGTTGCAGTGGGGGAACCCATGCAGTGGAGCCTGGAAATCAGTCAGAAGCTCACCCCAGGTCCTGCTGTAAAGCAAACAGGGGGGTTCCTTCGTAGAATCATGGAACCTCCTGAGCTGGAAGGGATCCACAAGCATCATAGAGTCCAACTTCTGGCCTGGCACAGGACAACCCCAAAGACAACAGTTGGTGTAAAGCAAGCAGCTTTTTGCTACAAACATCCCTTTTGATCTATTATGAAGTGTGGAGCTACACGTACCCAACTGTGCCAGGGCTTTGCCAAGGTCACGGCAGGGGGAGGCTGAATTTAAGACCCAACATATGTGTGCAGCAGACCCAGCTCTGATGTGGCCCCAGGGAAATTAGTGTCAGGCTAAAGTGGGATTACAAAATCTTTGAGCGTCTCCACACCTCGATTCTCCCTCCTGTTCAGCTGAGCTGGAGCAGCCCTTGCTGCTTGGCCAGTTTGGAGACAGGCACCAGAACCCTGTCCTGCACCAGAACTGCTCCAGCAGAGAATGTCCACTCTCCAAAGAGAGCTGGCACTCATCTGGTGTGGAGATTGTGCTGTTAAGAACATTTGTTTGCCTGGAAGTGGCATAAAAAAGGGAGATTTATGAATGCCAGACCTCATGGTTTTAGCATCCTCTTTATATTTTAATCCTGCTGCGAGCAGCTGTTAATCTTGCTGGGTGCTGGGACACAGGGTGGTCTTGGAGATGGGAAAAGGGACTCTCTGGGCTTGTCCATGAGACCCCACTTGTGCCACATCTGTAAAATGAGGCATCTCACAGAATCACTGGGTTGGAAGAGACCTTCAAGCTCATCGAGTCCAACCCAGCCCCAACAGCTCAACTCAACCCTGGCACCCAGTGCCACATCCAGGCTTTGTTAAACACACCCAGGGATGGGGACTCCACCACCTCCCTGGGCAGAACGTTCCAGAACTTTATCACCCTTTCTGTAAAAACTTCTTCCTGATACCAACCTGTATTTCCCTTGGTGCAGCTTGAGGCTGTGTGCTCTGGTTGTGTCAGCTCCTGGAGAAAGAGCCCAGCCCCAGCTGAGCACAGGCACCTTTCAGGAGCTGTGCAGAGTGATGGGGGCACCCCTGAGTCTCCTTTTGTCCAGGCTGAGCACCCCCAGCTCCCTCAGGGGTTCCTCACAGGGTTTGTGTTCCCAGCCCCTCTGGATGTGCTCAGTGTCCCAAGGTCCTTCCCAGGCTGAGGGGCCAGAGCTGGGCACAGCACTCAGGGTGTGACCCCACCAGTGCCAGCACAGGGACAGAGTGACCTCCCTGCTCCTGCTGGCCACACCATTCCTGACCCAGGCCAGGAGCCCTTGGCCTCCTTGCCCACCAGGGCACTCTGCTGGCTCATGGTCAGTCACTGCTGAGCAGCACCCCCAGGTCCCTTTCTGCCTGGGCACTGTCCAGCCACCATCCCCAGCCCAGAGCATTGCAGGGGTTATTGTGGCCAAATTGCAGAACTCAGCCCTTGGATTCATTAAACTCCATCTTATTGGACTCTGCCCATCCCTCCAACCATTCCAGGTCTCCCTGCAGAGCCCTCCTACCCTCCCACAGATGGACACAGATCCCAGCTCAGTGTCATCTGCAGATTTGTGCCACTGTGCCCATCTGTCCCAAGGGTCACACCTGCAGGAGAAGGACGGGGTCCAGCTGCATCTTCCCATCACTGTAACCTCCTTTCCCCATCAGGAAAAGCCCCATCACCCTGTTTGTGTCAGCGTCTGAAAATCCTTGGAGCTGTGTAAATAAGAGGGATAAACAGCATCTTAAAAAGTTCTGGTCTCATGCAGTTGCAGAGAGAAGGTTTTAAAATACAACCCCTTAAAAGCTCGAGGCTCAGAAGGGAAATAGAAAGAAACCACTAAAATTTACTTGTTTTATAAATGCCTGTGATTTCCTCTTTTTTTTAAGCTGGTCCCATGAGGTGGGGACATAAATCATGGCTTTATTTGAACGCTTGGGCTGGGAAATGCAACTCTTTCTCCTTGGAGCCAGAGAGTAATGGATGCTCTGAGCTTGTAAAGCCCCTTCAAATGGACTTCTCATCTAGCACAGAGCTGCTCCCAGAGCCCAGCTCCCAGATGAATTCCCAGTTTCCTTACTTCTCCAAGCAGCTCGATCCTCTCAGTGCCATCCCCTCCATTTCCAGCAGCAGGACATTCTGTTTCCTGCATGGATCTTAGTCTGAAAAAAAAGACTCTCTGCCCGAAGGCAAAAACCACTCTTAAAAATAAAATTTGAAGTCCTGAACACAGTTCTATAAAAAAAAAAATTGAACATCAAACCTTCTATGTTTACTCTCCAGCTGGCTGGCAATGGAAATAAATATATAAAGGCCTAAATTAAAATTCCAGGGAAGCCATCCAAAATAAATATGCAATATTTTCCTGCAAAGGACCATAATATTATTTTTATATTTTGCTCCAAATATGATCAGACTACTTTACATTTTAATAAATGCATAGTTTTGAAGAGAAAATAGTTTTGCTTTGATATGGCAATGATTATTTGATCAAATAAACTATTAGAAGTTTTAGGGACTGCATTATGGGGGGAGAATGTTGGCTTCTTTGCAGGATCTGTCTATCTAATAGGCAATGATTGCAAACAAATAGTTATATGCTGGAACAAATGGGGAAAAATTAAGGTTATCTGGCATGGAACAGCCGAAAAAATCCAGTAAGATAACAATAAGGGAGTAATGTATAGCTGAGTGTTTGGGAGATAATTGCATTTCAATTGGCTGATGGCAGAGTGGGCTGAAATATTAAGACAGTGTGGCAGAGGAGGCCTCTTCCCTCTCACTCCCACTACAAAAACACCCCTCACACCTCCAGCTGGGTGCTCCTCCTCCTCCATAGCCACTGGAATTCTTGTGAGTTCTCCTGATGGCAGCAGTTTCATCTTCATCCCAAACTGTCCCGTGTGGTCCTATTGTAAATCAAAGGTGACTCCGACAAGGGGGAGAGAATGATGGGGACTCCATGGATATCAGAAGGCCAATTAATTACTTTATTATACTCTACTATACTCTACTCTATACTCATTTCATCTAAACTGAATCTGCCAAGCACTCACTCTGCTCACACTGCCCAGAATCTCATGACTGTCAGCCCACAGTCCCCATACACACACACACACCTGATAGGCCAAGGAAACAAAACATCCTCACTTTGGATAAACAATCTCCATGCTGCATTCTACTTTGGCACAACACAGGCACAGCAAGTGATAAGATTTGTGTTTTCCCTTTCTCTGAGGTTAAGAGAATGTGAATCTCAGAAATCCTTGGGAAGAATTGTGCCTTGCTTTTCTCTGTGAAGAGAAATGTGGCAACATTGTCCCACTCTGCTGAGGATTCAGGGTGGTTTGGGGGGTTTGTGTCATCCTTGAGCCCTGGAGTTCCTGGGGATTCTGAGCCAGGGAGTGCCCTGATGTCTCCTGTCACCAGGTGATGTGAGAGCATCCCTTGCAGAGGCCTTGGCTGAGCTGAGGGGCCTGGGCAGGTGCAGGCTGCAGGCTCTGGAGGAATATTGTGTGTGATGGATCTCTGCTGCTTTGGTGAGGAGTGAAAGATTGAGAATAATTGCACCAATTGCTCTTTGCTGAAGTGTCCCCAGCTGGGCTCGGTGTAACCCCAGCTGAGGAAACTGCTGGGCTTGCAAGCTCCTCTAGGACACCCAGGGAGGGGGAATGGCTGGGATGGAGACCCAAAATCATTAATATCACATGCACTGGCATGTAGAGAAGCAATCACAGATCATGGCATATCCTGGGGAAGAGTCCCACAAGGATAACCCAGTCCCAGCCCTGTCCCTGCCAGACCCCCAACAGTCCCACCCTGGGCATCCCTGGCAGCGCTGCCCAACCCCTCCTGGAGCTCTGGCAGCCTCGGGGCCGTGCCCATTCCCTGGGCAGCCTGGGCAGTGCCCAGGTCTGGGAAGATCCAAGTGGCATCTGAGAGCCCAGCAGGTGAGGGGGTGACCCCAGCTGGGCTGCAGGGCTGTCCCCCCTCACCCCAGGGAAACTGCTGGGGGTCACTGAGTTGATTTTCATGGCTTGGCGTCCCTGTTGATGTTCTGAAAGCCCAGGGTGGGGGATGAGCCTCATCCCTTTGCTGCCACCCCTGCGTGTGCAGCGGGCGCAGGGAGCATCACAAGCACCAGGGACAGCTCCGTGCTGCTGGAATTCTGCTGCGGCTGTGCGTGTGTGCGTGTGTGTGTGTGTGTGTGTGTGTGTGTGTGTGTGTAAATCGAGGCTCCTTCTAGCCAGGAACAGGAGGAAAAGCCACCCAGCAGCTGCCTGGACTCCCTCTCCTCAGCAGGCAGAGGCACAAAGAGCTGGATGAAGACAAAAGTGGGGACAGTGTTTTGTTTAATGAACCCACCCATGGGCTGATAGCCACAAGGCAGTTGGGAAGACCATTTGGGAATGCCCAAATTTTAGGGGGAAGGGGAGATAAAGCCTGTGTGTTTTTAAAGTTCTGATTTCCTGCTTTTACTGGTCCTGGATGAAAATACCTCACAGAGTACTGTGGGTTTGACAACACTGATTTTAGACTCTCCCAGCAAACCTGGTGCAGCCTCATGCACTTTGCTACCACACTGAGATTTATCCCACCTAAATTTTGCTGCCCATCTGTCACAGGCAGGATGTGTCACCTGGCAGAGGTACTGATCTGTCTGTGCTGAGGAGAAACATCCTGGTCAAATCTGTGAGACAAAAACCTATTCAGCACCTGGAGTTACAGGGAGCAAAGCACATCCCCAGAATACTTATTCTGCCATCAGTGCTCGTTTTCCCCTCATCCATCCCCCTCTCACACGCCATGTGTGAACAGCCTTTTCCGGCATGGCACAGAGCAATTCTCGCTTCCCCTTTGCAGTCTGCCTTCCATAATCCACTTAGAATTTGCAGCTTTTTTTCCCCTTTGTAAGCCTGCCTTTAAACTCTTGATGTAGCGCTTTTCCCATCTGTTTCTGCCTGTGCATCTTCCCCGTGTGCTGCCTAATGACTTGCTCTCGCTAGGAAGAAGCTGTATATTAATATTATCATTATAATTCTCCTTTCCACCACTTCAGATCTTGTGAGGAATGTAATTGCTAAAGCAGATTTTAAGTTACATCATGATAACCGAGCGAGTTACGGGGGAGGTTGGACTATCACTTTGCTCAGTAGTTTCAATTTCCCTTCCGTGCTGCTTTCTGAAGGACCCCGATGGCACAGTGCAGGCAAATCCTGCATGAGTGGATTCATTATTAACATTGTTGTTAACTGGCATTATTAACTTGGAGCCTGGCAGCCCCAATTATGGGCTGAGAGCCTTTTGTGCTGGGGGGCCTATTTCCCATAGAACTCCTCTTCCATCAGCTGCAGGTCCCTTATCCTTGGCTAATTCTGCATCCCAGAATTTCTCTCTTGCTTTAGCCCACGTGTTCCAGGGGGAGTATTTTCCTCTGCTTCTTGCCCCGTCCCCAGAGGACCAGAGGATGATGTTCCCGTGCCGATAATGTGCCTTGAGATGTTTATTCCACTCCAGTGAATGGAGTTAACAGTCTCTGTGGGTTTAACAGCTGCCTAAAATTAATCTTCATTTTGTGTAGCGTGAGGTAACTGAGGGAAGTGGCTTTGCCTTCACCCTCAGAGCAGGTTGGGAGTTAATGGGACGTGAACGAGGCAGCACAGCCAGTGCAGGGCTTTCCACCACCCAGCTTTGGTGCCTCTCTGTGTCCCACAGCCTCAGCCGGGCTCCCTCCCTCCCAGTGGATAACACATCACTGACACCAGTAACCACACTGGTGCTGGGCTTGGTGACCGCTCTGTAGAGGCTGGGATTAATCTGGAAATGGTTGAGGGAAAAGATGCTCTCCTGTTCCCATCTCTTGGTTTAGCTCCAGGCTACAGTGGCACTAACCAACTTCCCATGCTGGAAAGCCCCAGGTTCAGTGGATTAATGGCTCCAGCCTGCACTGTACTTATTAAGTGGAGCAGACTATTTTCATTAAGAGACACTGACATTATTAAGGCCAGTTAAATGTCTCCTGGAGATGGCGTGCCCAGCATGAGCTCGGTACAGCGTGTCCTCCAGTTTGGCTGGGATATCCAAAATCCATCCATCAGCCCTCGATTCATTTCTGTCCCTCATCCCTCAGCTGCTGAGTTTCATTTGGCCAGCCCTCCTCTCTCCCTCCTCTCATCCAGTTCCAGGGACTCAGGTGGATTGAGAACTGGGGACTCAGAGACTTTCATTATTCACATTGTGTGCACCTGAAAATTGCGCTGCCTGCTGGCTTCCAAATTGAGTACATTAAATACAAAGCATTAAACTGCCGAAATATGGAAATATCCAGGGACGGCCTCGGATTTAAGACAGCCCCAGTTTCCGAGAGTCACGAGCTCTGTTAACAGCAGCTGGTGCAGAGCCAGGGAGGAGCAGGGGCATGGGGCTGCAGAAGGACAGGAGCCAGATGGGTCCTGGGCAAAGAGGAGATGCTGCTGGGATCCTGGCAAAGAGGAAGAGTCAGGCTGGATTAAAATGCAGCAAAACCCAGGCTGCATCCCCTGCCTGGCCGTGTGATCTGTCAGCTTCTGTGCAGGACCTCACCTGTGATGCTGGAGGTGGCAGAGGGGCTCTGAAGGGTGCAAAGTCCCTGTGCAGCAGAGCTGGTGGTGAGGCTGGGCTGGACATGGCAATGACCCATTTTTCCTCCCTTTTCTGCATGGGCACTGCATTAATTTCATATGTGGGAGGTGCTACACTAAACAAGGATTGCCCAGCTGAGGAGAGCTCAGGGGGTGCCAAACTTCCCTTTCAGCCCCTCTCAGTGCCTGTGAAAGGGCTTCATCATCATCAGGGCACTGAGTGTCAATAGTGTGAGGTTTTTAGTTTTTAGTCGGGGAAAGTGAGGCAGAGCAAGGAAAACTGCTCCTTGTCAAAGGTCAAGAGCCTCTGTAGCAGAGCATGGAGCAGCCCAGGTGCCTTGTGTTCCCCATATGGAAATCAGGTTGGGCTTTATACCCACCACTTGCCTGCCCCTGTTATGTCAGCACTGGTCCCTCTGTTACTTTTATTGATATGCACTGTCTCCCTGATACACATATTTCTCCCTTAAAGATGGCAAAATCAAAGCAGGAGTGCTGCCATTCAGGTGGGGTGCTCAAACAGCCTTTGGATTTATGTCTCCCATTCCACACTCGCTTGTGATGGATCTCTCAGTGCTTCAGGAGCTTCACAGATGGATTTCACAGCTACCACGTGCACAGACCCACACCTTTGGAAAGGTTTCCCATATGTTTCCCACGTGGTACAACAGTGTAGCTGAACAGGCCAGGAAATGAGTACGGTGAAAATATCGAGTTTCAACTGGGAATCTAATTAAGGATTTGATTGAGATAGTGGATTTCCTCATCCATGATTAGCAAAGCCATGTGGGGTGTGGGATGACCAATAGTGATCAAGACTTTGATTAAGAATTTCATCTTGAGAGAACCCTTGATAATTCATTTGCCCTGGGCAAGAGGCACCTGCAGCTCAGAAGAGGACAGAGGTTTCCAGCAGCACCAGCAGATGCTCCTCCTTAAAAAATAACAGCAAACCTCTGATTGTTAGCCAAACCTCCCTGCTCCTTGTTGGCCTGCACCACAGAGCCCCTAAACAAAGCCAAAAGGTTCCTCTGCTTCTAGACTGACCCTTTTCCCAAGGAAAATAAAACCCTCCCATCCCCAACACTTCTAATTTAGAGAGAGGCCGAATCCAGATTTTCTCCTCATCTTCACATTGCTCCAGTTTTGGGGTTTGTTTTTGAGCCATCTCTGGCTGAGCTGCCAAGTTCCACCTCAGTTAAAGCCAGTCCTGGTCAGCCTTTCCCATTTCCTGGCTGGAAGTGCATCCCACAGCTCTGCTCCCACTGCCCCCGCTGCCCTGGGCTCCCTCAGTAATTGAACAGGGTATTTTAATGCCAGGCCTGGCAGCTTGGCCTAAGTGATTGTAAACAGGGAGTCAGACATAAAAGGAGAGACGGCAAACATAAAATTTTATAGCTTAATACCGGCAATTAGAGGGGAACACGGGTATGCTTTGGAGCAAAGGTTCCTGCTCCCTCCCTGCAGAGAGGCTTCTCCATGTGCAGGCATCCCTGGCTGCTCCCGTCCCTCGCAGAGCTGTCCCTGCCCCGGGCACACCTGGCTGTGCCCAGGGCTGTGGGAGCAGCACAGGTGGGCACACCTGGCTGTGTGGGAGGCTGAGCCTGGCTGCCAGGAGCTGGGCAGGAGGAGGGAGCAGCAGCAGCTGCCGCCTGTCAGCACCAGCAGATGCCTCATTAGCCACGGCTGTGCCGCAGCCCAGCTGTGCCCAGGGCCCCGCGGCCTCCGGCTCCAGATGAAGCTGTTGAGCTCGCCTTGCTCACCTCCCTTCTCCTCACACCCTTCTCCCTTCCCCACTCTGCTGGTCGTGGCCTGTGCTGCACCTTCTCACATCCTCCCTGCTCAGCCCCGTGGCATCCCTGGGGCAGCCATCCCGATTTCCCCCAGAGCACCATCCTTTGATGCTCAACGGGAGAAGGGCTCAGAGCCGGAGCAGCTCCAGCCATGCCCAGCACAGAGGGTCCTCAGGGAGGGGGAGCAGCTTTTGGGCACGGTGTTGGTGGCCAGGGGGGTTTGGCACTGAGGACCTGTCTCTGCCCTCATTTCACCGGGAGCTGAAGGCTCGAGTGAGAGCCATCACTCATCGGCTTAAACAAAGTGTAGTACAAGACAATTCAATTAACTGCAGCGGGAGTCAATAGCGCGGCGCTTCCCGAGCCAGGGGAAATCATCCTGCTGCCTGCTGGCCAGGGGCTGCCATGGGGCACAGAGCCGTGCTGCACAGACCAGCACCTCCCAGAGCATCTCCCACGGGAACAGGCAGCCTTGTCTGTGAGAACAGCCTGGTTTCTCCACAGCTGTCTGTACTCTAGGGATGGAGCCCAGGAATGGGCAATGTGGCCAGTAGCTTGAGGGTGCGGACTCTGCCCCTCTACTCTGCTCTCATGAGAGCTCACCTGGAATACTGTGTCCAGCTCAGGGGTCCCAGTGCAGGAAGGACACAGATCTGTTTGAGTGAGTCCAGAGAGGCCATGGAAATGCTCCAGGGCTGGAGCCCCTCTGCTCTGGAGACAAGCTGGGAGAGATGGGGGTGTCCACCTGGAGAAAAGGCTCTGGAAAGATCTTAGAGCCCCTTCTAGTGCCTAAAGGGGCTCCAGGAGAGCTGGAGAGGGACTGGGGACAAGGGTTTGGAGTGACAGGACAAGGGGGAATGGCTTCCCACTGCCAGAGGGCAGGGATAGATGTTTTTGTTCCCCTCGCTTTCAGCACTCTCTCCTTCTCTTCACAAACCCCCTCTCTTATGAGACTCCCAGAAATACACAAAGATCCTCTGGTTCACATCTCCATCTTCTGCCCATCCTTGTATTCTCCCGCATTCCCCTGAGCTTCCCTAACAATCCCCCCTCCAATGCACTTGTAATGCTATTCCCGTGTTTCCTGGGGTTTGCTTGTGTTTGACGAAAAGATCTCATCATTCCAGATTTGTCTTGCGTGAACTATCACAGCACTAGTGAACTGGAAATCTTCCCGAGTTTTCTTTCAGAAGCTCGTCCCTCGGGAGCATTGCTTTAGTAAGTGATTTTTCTGTTCTAGCCCAAGGATTGGATCCGCATCCGGTAGCCAAATTGAATTCATTCGGGCAAGGTTAAGAGCCATTTGATACAGTTTTAGATTAGGTGAAGGCAGCCATATATATTTCATATTCTGCACTAACTGCTGCACAGTTTGCAGGGATGGACCAGTGTAGCACTTATTGACTGCTCCCCAGCGGTCCCGCTGTTACAAATGGATGTTGCTAAACAGGGAGATGGATCCTAAATCTTCCCCGCTGAAAGGTAATGGAAATAAAACAGAGCGACAGGCAGAGGGAATGGCTCGACACTTAATAAAAGGTTGGGGTGGCTGTCGGGGTGGCTGTGGGCAGTGGGGAGAGCTGCCCCCTCAGCTGAGGGGGGGCTGTTTGTATCCCTCCCCTTGGCTTGAGCTCTTTCCCAGGCAGGATTGAGTGGAAAGGAGTGGAAACTGTTAGAGGAAAGTATTGCTGCAGTCACCAGCGTGGTACCGAGCAGGGCTGCTGTGTTACCGTAGTAACAGGAGGTGCTGGGATCCTTCCTGCTCCCCTTCCCAGCTTGCAGGGAGCTCAATTCAACAACCTGGCTGCATGCACTGACAAGGCTGAGTTGTGTCAGCCAAGGATAGAGACATGGTTTGAATAGCAGGACAAATGGGTTTCTCTGTTTCCTTAAGGTGAGCCCATCCACGGTGGTAGTGATGCCTGAAATGCTCATGTGCCATCGCCATCTGCTCCCGCTGGAACCATCTCAAGAGCAGCATCCCCTGGGGCCAGAGCCCTCCTTCAGTGCTTGGCCTATGGCAGGAAAAAAGGGAAAAGAAATGGCCCTGATGTCTCAGAGAGGCTGCTGAGGCTGTGAGATACACACAGAGGCACAATGAGCCAAGGCAGCATCCCATGGGTCCAGGTACAGCTATGGAAAGCAGAGAGGGAAATCTCTGCTGTCAGGGTGGAAGAGTTCACAATCCCATGCACAGCTTTTAGCACAAGCCAGGTGAGAAAGGACTCTGGAAAAGAAGCAAGTTATATTTAGAATAACCAAAAGTCCCCCTGAAGGATCTTAAGGACAGTCAAGGCCCATAAAATTCTGTTCTTACTCACAAATCTCACCAATACTCTAGAGCATCAGGCCCAGGATATTTACTGCTTTTCCAAAGGGTTCCTGAAGTCATGACATGAAATGAGGGGCTCAGCCTTCCTTGCCTTTTGACTGTTTGATCTTTACAGCAGCAGGGAAAATTTGGAAAACATAACCTTTACATTCTGCAGAGCCAGGGAGCAAATAAAAAGGACATAGAAGTCGTTTGCTATTTATTTCTATTTCTGAAAAATTTCATTATTTCTTTTTTTTTATTATTTTGAAAGCACCTTGGCCTCACACACATTTTTAAGTGCTTGAAGTGGTTTTGGGGAGTGGAGATGTGTAAATAATGACAGGATTTGGGCTTTTTTGTGCATCTTCTGGGCTGTTCCTTAACCTGCTAGAAATGAGGAAAACAAGAACTAGGGAATGAAAAGCTGCCTAAAGATATGACAGGGAAGAGCACAGATCCACTCCTCCTAGAAATGTGTTTCCCAGGAGTGGATGGAACTGGTGGAAGTGAGAATGCTTGACCTAAACCCTTGTGTCACACAGAGAGCTCTTCAAAACAGGAGACAGCACAGAGGAGCTCTTCAGCTTCATGGCACAAGTGGCTCTAGAAATGGTGTTCAGGGTGTTCAGTGTCAATTCTCACTCCACGTTGTCCAGAGGACGTTTGCAGAGGCTGTTCTGGGTGGTTTTGTTAGACAGAGCCCCGGGAGTGCAGACCTGTGACTGTGTGACATCAGCATCGAGACGTCTCCACTTCCCCTCCAGACAAAGCCAGGGATCAGAGGGGCAGGAGGTCACAGCGGGGGACACAGGGCACTGCCACGAGAGGATGTGACATTTAAGCTCCACTTTATCTGCTTTCTGTCAGTAGAAGCCTTCCTTCTCCTTTTCCTCATCCTCATCCTTCTGCTTTTCCTTCTCCTGGTCCCCCACATTCATCACTCAAACTGCCCCTGTGAAATTCAGGGTTGCTTTGATGAGGCGTCTCCTTCCCTGTGCAAATCCATGATGTCTCCTCCCTTAGGGCTTTCCCATCACATTTTCCCAGCTATAAATATGTTTCTCCCCATTATCCCTATTTCTTAACCCTCCTTTTTTAAAATGGCCGGAGGACTGGTGGGGAAAATGAACAATTTTGTTCTTGTTTGAACCAGAAAAAAAGCAAGCCCTTCTCAAAAAATTGCTCTGCATCGTTGTTTGTTTTGTTTTCTTCATAAACCAATTCAAAACTACCAAGCTGGTTCATTTGTTGCTGTTGTTGTTTGGGTTAGAAATGAGTGCAAGCCAGGTAAAAATATTTTAGCTTGAGGGATTTTCCATCCTGAAAAGAAAAAAAGCAGAGAAGGAAGTGTGGAAGAAACAAAGCTCAAATAAAACATCACTGCAAATCCCACCAACCTGGGAATTAAACATTGCTCCTTTTCCATCGTTTCCTCAGAGAAGCCCAGTCTTGACAAATGTGCTTATATTGTTTGATAGGAATCTTCCAGTCAGTACTGAAATACAACACTGTGGAGCAGGAGGGGGAGGGAAGATGCACATTCATCTGTCCACGGAGCAGACAGTGCGTGTTTGGATTTCACAGACACAGGCTGGTCCAGGACTGACTGGGCACTACCAGAGGTCTCTGACTGAGGGTGTTTGATGGCTGTGTGTCCAGCAGTGTGTCCAGAAGTGCCAATGCAAGGGAGAGTGCTGGGAAGGATGAAAGTTTGACAAGAAAGTCTCATAGAAATGTGTTCTTGGCAGAAAGATTTTTAAATGTAGAGTTTGATGAAGGAATAGAGATGGAAGCAAGTTTTGATGTAGAAGAAAAGAATTGCTGAGCCAGTCTCACTGGATAACCAAGGAGGCAAAGGGTGTGTTAGTTAAAAGGGGTTTGTATGGCTTAGAGCAAAGGATAAACCCACCCCAAACAAGAAGATGCTTTTACCAAGCAGAAAGAGAGCACAGGCAAACAAGTCAGCAAATGTTGCAAGCAGAAAAAAGGTCTCAGAATTTTCCACTGCAAGAAAACTGAAAAACAACTTCTAGCTTAAACTGTAATGTACTGACTTTGAGTGATTGGAGAACAGTAACATGAATATGGTAATTACAGTAGTTATGATAGGCTATAGATAATAGTTAAGGTATAGATTGGTTCTACTGTATTAAGATGCTCAGCAAAGAAAAGTATAGAATGCATTGTAACCAAAAGAAAAGGATAAAATGCAATGGAACCAAAAGGAAAGTTTATAATGCAGTGTAACCAAAACCAAAGGGCTCCAGGCCTGCCTGCAGCTGGAGCTCACAGCTGTAGGCACAGCTCTGTCACCCACCACCCTGGACTGCTGTAACCTCTTGGATGGAATGAACTGCATTTTGGATACAATAAACTGCATTTTGGATACAATAAACTGCATTTTGGAGAGCCGCCTGGAGTCCCGCATCCCTCATTTTGGCTCTTACAGGAGAGCCCTTCCCTGTTGGCATCTGCATGGAGAGCAGCGATAAATTGGGGGTGAAAGATCACACTGGTCCCTGCAAGAGCCTGAAGGGATGGCCAGGCATGGATGGACAGTGCTGGCACAGGAGCTGAGCTGGCAGGAGCCTGCCTTCCTCCCAGAGCCGACCTCGGCTCAGGAAAAAGAAAACCACAACATTTTTGCTGCTCTTCAGAATTCATCCTTTTTTCCAGGGTCCCAGTTTCACATCATTTGAAGGAGGAGGCAGGCTTTGGTGCTGACTCTGGATGTCTCCCTGGGCCAGCTTCAGAGGAGGCTGTGTCATCTCCAACCTTTCAAGGAAGCCACAGGGGCTTAATTAAAACCTAAACCCGCGCACCGCTATTCAGATGAGACCATGGGCTCCTCTGCTGACGGCAGCTCAAACTTGTCACTTTGCTCATGCTGCACATCCGTGCTGGAAGGGAGGAAATTTCAGCTGAGAGACAGGCCTGGGGCTGGCGTGGGCTGAGCCCCTCTGTGACCGTGTTCACAGGAGTCTGAGGATGAGGGAAGAGATGAGGATCTGACTCCATGTTTCAGAAGGCTTGATTCATTATTTTATGATATATATTATATTAAAACTATACTAAAAGAATAGAAGAAAGGATTTCATCAGAAGGCTAGCTAAGAATAGAAAAAGAAGGAATGAATAATAAAGGCTTGTGTCTCAGACAGAGAATCTGAGCCAGCTGACTGTGATTGGCCATTAATTAGAAACAACCACATGAGACCAATCCCAGATGCACCTGTTGCATTCCACAGCAGCAGATAACCATTGTTTGCATTTTGTTCCTGAGGCCTCTCAGCTTCTCAGGAGGAAAAACCCTAAGGAAAGGACTTTTCATAAAAGATGTCTGTGCCCCCCTCTGCCTGAACCCTCTGGCTGGCAGGAGCGGTCGGGGGCAGCAGCATCCCTGTAAGGCCAGGGAGCAATCAATCACTGGGGCTTCGTTAAGAGATGCATCCAAGGCAGATGCCTGACACAGCCAGTGTGCAGAGGTGACACAGACCTGACTCCAGCCACCAAGACTTGAGGGAGAGGGAAAATCTGCATTTCCTAATCACATCACTCTGGTCAGAAGTCACTTGTTTTCAGCTCCACTCTGGGCATTTGCATGTTTAGATGGAAAATGTAATATTAACCATTGCCTCCTGTCCCTGAGGAGTCAGCTGGGACATGAAAAGGAGCAGCTACAGAGATGGTTTGGGGGTGGGACACCCAGAGGAGTGTAGATTCAGCAGCAGCTTAAAAGCAGGGTGGAAAATCCTGCCCATCCATGCAACACCAGTTTGTGGTTCCCAGTAAAAGAAGAAACCAGGCACTGAAAAGGGACATACCTGTGAGATGTTCTCGTTCCTGTGTGTGGCTGTAGCACTCATGTGTGTGCTGACAGGGCTGTGCATGGAGGGGCTGCACCTGTGGGACACACCTGGGTGACACAGGACAGGTGTGCACCCAGCGAACACCTTTAGGGTGTGCCTCTGCACGTGTGTGCATCCAGACAGACCAGAAGAGACCTTAGTGAGAATGAAGGGACCATGGTGAGGTTGTAGAAACCGTGCTGAGGATGAAGCATGGTGATGTTGTGGAGACCAGTGAAGCTGTAGAGACTTGATTACCCTGTAGAGACCATGGAGATGTTGTAGAGACCATGGTGAGATTAAAGACACCATGGTGAGGTTGTAGAGACCATGGGGAGGTTAAAGACACCATGGTGAGGTTGTACAGACCATGGAGAAGTTGTACAGACCATGGTGAGGTTAAGACACCATGGTAAGGTTAAATACACCATGGAGAGGTTAAAGACACCATGGTGAGGTTGTAGACACCATAGAGAGGTTGTACAGACCATGGGGAGGTTGTACAGACCATGGTGAGATTAAAGACATCATGGTGAGGTTGTACAGACCATGGAGAGGTTGTAGAGACCATGGTGAGGTTAAAGACATCATGCATGGTAAGGTTAAATACGCCATGGTGAGGTTAAGACATCATGGTAAGGTTAAATACACCATGGAGAGGTTGTAGAGACCATGGAGAGGTTGTAGAGACCATAGAGAGGTTGTAGAGACCATGGAGAGGTTAAAGACACCATGGTGAGGTTGTAGAGACCATGGAGAGGTTAAAGACACCATGGAGAGGTTGTAGAGACCATGGAGAGGTTAAAGACACCATGGTGAGGTTGTAGAGACCATGGAGAGGTTAAAGACACCATGGTGAGGTTGCTCCTCTGGTGCAGCTTGAGGCCATTTCCCCTTGTCCTGTCACTTCTTCCCCAGGAGCAGAACCCCATCCCCACCTGGTTGTCCCCTCCTGTCAGGGGCTTGAGGAAACCCAGAAGGTCCCCCCTGAGCCTCCTTTTCTCCAGGCTGAGCCCCCCCAGCTCCTCTCATGCTCCAGCCCCTTCCCCTCTCTGTTCATGGTGTCTTGCTCCTACCTGGGAGCCCAGGAGGTGCTGCAGGACGTGGTTCCATCAAGAGGCATCAGCCATTCCCACTTCCCTCTGATTCCCAGCACACAGGGCCCCTGTGCCAAGCACACCAGCTTGCACAGCAGCTGTAGGAAAATAATTTCTACATTATTTGATGCTCAAATGTTGGGAACCAGGTTGGGCCTTGCTCAGGTGCCTCCTGAAGAAGCACATGAAGGGAAATCAGATTAGATATTGGGAAGAAATTCTTCCCTGGGAGGGTGGGCAGGCCCTGGCACAGGGTGCCCAGAGCAGCTGTGGCTGCCCCTGGATCCCTGAAGTGTCCCAGACCGGGTGGGACAGGGCTTGGAGCACCTGGGATAGTGGAAGGTGTCTCTGAGGATGGAATGAGATGATCTTTAAGGTCCCTTTCAACCCATCCTTTCCATGGTTCTAACAGAACACCTTCACAAAACGTGGATCACTTGACTCTGCCCACAGCAGGGGTGGAATGAGACAATCTCTAAAGTCATTTCCAAACCAAACCTGGGATTCCAGGATATCCAGGATATCCAGTAGCACATGGAGGTGAATGAGACGCTGGGAGGGCACCACACACATCCCAGCCCATCCTGCTGTCACTGATCTCTCTTCAAGGAGATCCCAGCTGCTCTCCCCGCTCCATCTGCAGCCTCCAACAGTCACTGCAGGGGAGAAAATAACACACTGAGTTCAAGGTGGGGGAGGGAAAAATTATTTTTAAAAATTCAGCTGTTCTGGCATCCCATAAATCTCAATTTATTTGTCCTTTTCTCTTTATACAAGCGTGAAGGGAGGCAAAACCATGTGTACAAACCCTCCCTGGGGTCCCTGTCAGCATGCAGGGGGATGTTCAAGGCAAGATGCCTTCAGCCCTCAGCCACCTGTAGTGAGGGGAAGGGCCTTTGTGGAGTTTAATTTAATTTTCCCCTCAGGTTCTCTGTGCTTGGATCATTCACAATGATTTTTGCCCCAGGGAAGAGGAAGGTGCTGGAAGGGGAAGGAGGAGCTGAAGAGTAGAACAGAGGGAAGTGACCTGGGAGCTCTGTGAGGGCAGGTTGGGCATGAGGCAGCGGTGCCCTGGCAGCCCAAAGGCCACCGTGCCCTGGGGCCATCAGCTGGGCCAGGCAGGGACTGTCCTGCTGGGCCGGGCCTGGGGCAGCCTCAGCTCCCGTGCTGGGGGCAGGGGAGGCCCCACAAAATGAATCAATCTCCAGCTGTTGGAGAGCGTCCAAAGGAGGGACACAGAGAGGGGAAAGGATCTGGAGGGGCCACAGGAGGAGCAGCTGAGGGCACTGGGATTGTGCAGCTGGAGCAGAGGAGATGAGGGCAGAGCTCAGGGGCTGCAGCTCCTCCCGAGGGCAGCTCTGATCTCTGCCCTGGGACAGGGACAGGAGCCAGGGCACGGCTGGGGCTGGGCCAGGGCAGGGCAGGCTGAGATCAGGGCAAGGTTCTGCCCCCAGAGGGTGCTGGCACTGCCCAGGCTGCCCAGGGAATGGGCACAGCCCCGAGGCTGCCAGAGCTCCAGGGATGCCCAGGGTGGGGTTGTTGGGGGTCTGAGCAGGAGCAGGGGCTGGATCCTGGTGGGTCCCCTCCAGCTGAGGATATTCTGTGATTTTCTGATTCTGTTTCTCAGGTGCCCCATGCATGAGGGCTCCTCAGTCCCAGGTGCCAGGGTTCAGCTCAGCAGGGCCCTGGGGCAGCTCCTCCCTCCATTGCCCTGGCTCTGCTGCTGGGGGTGGCCATGTTGTGGTGATGCTGTGGTGATGTTGTGGTGATGCTGTGGTGATGCTGTGGTGATGCTGTGGTGAGGTTGTGGTGATGCTGTGGTGATGCTGTGGTGATGCTGTGGTGAGGTTGTGGTGATGCTGTGGTGAGGTTGTGGTGAGGATGTGGTGAGGTTGTGGTGATGCTGTGGTGATGCTGTGGTGATGTTGTGGTGATGCTGTGGTGATGCTGTGGTGATGCTGTGGTGATGCTGTGGTGAGGTTGTGGTGATGCTGTGGTGATGCTGTGGTGATGCTGTGGTGAGGTTGTGGTGATGCTGTGGTGATGCTGTGGTGATGTTGTGGTGATGCTGTGGTGATGTTGTGGTGATGCTGGGGTGATGCCATGGTGAGGTGAGGAGGTGAGACAGGTGCCCTGGTGAGGAGACCCCAGTGGCAGCTGTGGCAGGCAGCCTGGGGTGTGCCACTGCTCTCTGGCTGCAGAGCACCCTGTCCAAACAGAGTGCCCTCCCTCCAAAGGCCCTGCAGGAAGGGTGTGGATGTGGGCTTTGCTCCCAAACCCCACAGGCTCTGCAGCCCCAGGGTGTGCTGGGGTCTGCTGGCTGCCCTCCCTCGGGGCTTTGGGCACAGGGGGTGTCTCAGTCCAGGTAAAAACACTTCTTCTTTCCTGGCCTGTTGCTGAAGCACTAATTGTGGGATTTCAGTTGGGTTTGGATTTTATTTTGCTTCTGGAGTAGCTGCTCTGTTTTCCCTGAGCTCCCAGTAGGATTTGCTGAGGAGTTTGCCATCCACAGCACCTGGATTTGATGTGCCCATAGGTGCAGAGAGGTGGGATTGGGATGCTCCCAGCCTTGGAGGATCCCAGAGTTTGCTGTGATCATCTTTGTAACCTCTCCAAAGCTCTTGCTGAGTGGTGCTGCAGCTGCTTGGGTCACAGGGAGTTTTTGAAAGGTTTTTGTAGGTTCAGGAGTGCACAGTTGAGAGCAGGCAATGGATGCTGCTTCCCATATCCCTGCACTTCAGCTGCTGTGCAGCATCTCCCACACATGGGGTGATGGGACAGCCTGGGGGCTTTTCCTCAGAGCAGTGGGAGCTGGCAGGGGCTGTTTAACACCCCTTTTCTGACTGTTTAACACCCTATTGTATTTGCAGGGATCCCCATGGCAGGCAGGAATGATGAATCTGACTCCATGCTCTCAGAAGGCTAATTTATTACTTTATGATACTATATTATATTCAAGAATACTAAACTAAATTATACTAAAGAATACAGAAAGGATACTTACAGAATGCTAAAAAGATAATAATGAAAACTCCTGACTCTTTCCAGAGTCCCGACACAGCTTGGCCCTGATTGGCCAAAGAGTGAAAACAACTCCCAGCAGAATCCAATGGAACAATCACCTGTGGGTAAACAATCTCCAAACACATTTCAGAGGAGCACAACACAGGAGAAGCAAATGAGATAAGAATTGTTTTCCTTTTCTCTGAGGCTTCTCAGCTTCCCAGGAGAGAAATCCTGGGCAAAGGGATTTTTCAGATGATGTGAATGTCACAACACTCCTTTTCTGACTGTTTAACATCCCTTTTCTGACTGTTTAACACCCCCCTTCTGAGTGTTTAACATCCCTCTTTCCCCCTCTTGGCACAGAACTTGTATACAAATCTTCATTTTCCCTGGACTAGGACATTCACAACTTGTGTGCAGTAATTACACTCTCCATCGCTTTCCCATCAAGAAATAAATGGAAGAAAAGCACATCCCAAGGTAGCAGCTCTGACCTTCATTTCAGAAGGTTAGTCACAGCCAGCTGGGCTATAATCCAGCCCTAAATTTACTCAAGACCTTGCTGTTCCCTCAGGCTGGTCATGTGCTGAGACGGGGGTGGGAGCTGGTGGGAGAAGCACAAGTGCTCTGGGAGGTGTTTTCTGTCAGGAGGGGCTGGGGGTGCATTTTTGGGGTCCCTCTCTGCAGCAGGCAGTTCCTGATGTGTGCTTCACTCTGTTGGTGGCTTTGAGAGCAGGAAGGTGTTGAGGTCCCCCTGAGGTCAGACATTCAAAGTTCATTGATGCCATTCTCTTCCATGGCCTGGCAGGGCTGTGACACTGCCTACATCTCCCTGAAATGTCACCTTTGCCTCCTGGTAATGGATAAACTTCTTTCCAAAGACTTTCCCTAAGGTGTGGTGCCTGATGGAACTTTAAAAGAACATGGGCTTCCTTCACTCCATCTTATGTAGCTCCAAGTGAAGAAACCCTCCCACCAGGGTTGGCAGGACTGGGGTAAGCCTCAGGAAAGGTCAGCAGCTCTGTCCATTCCCTCCAGCACATTCTCACCAGTCTCAGCAGCCTTCTGCTTGCTGCAGACATGGGAATATTCCAGCCCATGGAATGCCTGAGAATGTGGTCACCAGTTTATTCCCCAGACCATTTAAAGCTTGCTGAGGGAATATCTGTTTTAAGGCCTTCTGGATGCCCCTGTGTTGCGTCTGATAGTCCAGGGGAAACCTTCCCTGCTCTGCTCTGATGTGTGATGAGGGAGGTCCAGCATTTCTCCATGCTCCTTAGGGAACCTACCCGCCCTCCTTTACAAAGGAACTCTGTCTCCTCCTTCCAAAGTTGTTCCTGTGTTGTTCTACCCAAGAAGGGGATTTTGGGGTCTGTGTGGGCTGTCCTCTGTGCCCAATCCTCCTTCCTTTGGCTGTGGAAGGGAGGGAGATGTTTCTGCCATTTCCTGAGAGGATGATTACAGAATGTTGAGGTGAAAGACACTGTCTTGATCTGCTGTAAATCCAGCTGCATTCCTGCACCTCAGCTGCCCTAACACAATGTGCAGGGCAAGAACTGGATCCTGGCATCTTTATTATCCCTCTAGACTTGCTCTGCACCACTTGCTGTCTTTGAAAGAGGAGGGGTGGAAATAGATGGCCATGAGAATTGTGTTCAGCTATTTCATGAAAGTCATAATCATTTCTAATCTCAACGTGCAGGGACTGCATCACAGGGCCCAATCTGTCACCAAGATTGTCCTGCATTGCATTCAGCCAGAAGTAAAAACCCATCCAGAGACAGAAATACAGGAAACAAGAGTGTCTGGGGCTGAGCAACTTTGTGATGATAGGAGAGCCCAGGTGCTGAGCACTGCTGGGTTACCCAAACCAGTCCCACAGATCAGAGATGCATCCCTGGGACGGGAATGGAAGAAGGAGCAACTGGTCTGTGAGTAGTGACTTGCTCCAAGTGGAGATGGAGATGTTCCTTCTGTCCTCGCTGCAGGCAGGGCTGACAGTGCAATTCCCTGTGGGATGCCCACAGCATTGGAGAACCCCAGCATGGTTTGGGTTGGAAGGGAACTTAGAGACCATCCCATTTCACCTCCTGCCAGGGGCAGGGACCCCTTCCACCAGACAAGGTCGCTCCAAGCCCTGTCCAACCTGGCCTTGGACACTTCCAGGGATGAGGAGGAGTTTCCTCAAACAGCAAGAGAGTCCCAAACAAGGGAATTTCATGTGGGCAGATGGCAGAGGGTGACCAGAACTCTGCTCATGTCCTCCTGAAGGAGCCCTGGGGATCCATCCCTCAGCGTTCAGGGCTGTGGGGGCAGCAGGTTTTCCACTTGTGCCATGGAGTCTCTGTGTGTCTGTCAGGCTTTAATGCAGATTGTTTAATGCAGATTGCCCCTTTTCCCACACCAGGAGGGCTGAGTGCCCTTGGTGATGGGATCTGCCTGCCCAAAGAGCCTTCAGGCCCTGGTGTGAGTGCCCTCATGTGCTGCAGGACTCTCCTCTGGGAAGTCCCTGAGCTGGCAAAAGGGAAGGACACTATTAGGGAAGTTGGAATCCCTCCAACATCTGTGATCCTCTCATGTTTGTTCCCTGTGTGTTTGCCAAAAGCACCCTTATTTATTTCATCAGCTAAATGCTGCAAACCAGATGCCTGAGTTCCATCAAGGCATTTAATGATGATGATCATTGCTTCCCTGATGCAGTGTCTCCTAGCGAGGACGATGCCACAGCAGTGCACAGCTGTTGACCAATGGGGGCCTGTCTGTTTTCTCCAGTGTTTTATGGTACTTATCTTTTTTTTTTCTTTTTTTTTCCTTTCTTTTTTTTTTTTTTTTGTCTGCTAGGCCTCCTTTTTTTCCTTCTTTTCTTTTTTTTTCATTTTTTCTGCTGAGTTGCAAGAAGTTCTGAGGTGGAACGTGGCAGCTGTTTAATGGTGCAGGAAGGAGCCTGGCGAGGCAGATGAGCTCAGGGAGTGAGGAAAGCCTCCCTCCCCTCTGTAGTGCTGCAGAAAGTCTCCTGTGTGACACAAACGTGGTCCCACATCCTCCCAGTAGCAAAAAAAAAAAGGTTGTGGCTGCTCTTTCCTGACACTGGCCAGGGTCTCTGTACAAATCACAAACGGGATGGGATTGCTGTGGAACGTGCCTTGAGCTGTTTTATTTTCCAGCATCAGGCTCATTACATGGTTATGACAATGGGAAGGTGCCAGCAGCTCACATCCCAGGCAGCAGACCAAGAATTTAATGTTACAACTTACTTTATAAGTTTTTTGACCAATCACACAAAGCAAAAGCAGATTGACAGTAGTTCTGTCTAACCACTATAAGCACACATACCTTTGGTTAAAACAATGCTTGCTTATTTCAAATACAATACCTGCTTGTAAGCCTTAAAGCACAGTGCACAGAGCTCCATTATTAAGCTTCAACCTTCCTAGTATCTTGCTAGATAAACTTTTCTGTAGCTTAGGGAGTTATTCTAGACAAGTGTTAATACACAGACCATTGTTCTAGTTGTCCTTGATTTTCTACTTTTTAAATAATTTTTCTGCTGACCAATCTCATGGCTGCTGCTTAGCTCTGCTCACAGTTCTGCTGTCTCTGAAGCCTGCCTTTTGCAGCTTTCCCAAAACCATCTGATTTTGTGGATTCCCACAATTCCCCCTCTCTGTTCACCTAAAAAGAAACCCTCAGAATCATGTCGTTTATTACTTGCGTTTCGTAGCTAAGCTGGGAGTAAATAACACAGATGAGTAAATAATAACAGACTGGGCTGCACGAGGAGGCTTTGGCACAGCCAGAAGGGAAGATTGATCCTAAGGGGTTTGTTTCTGGTGCAGAGCCGTGTTTTTCCTTGGCTGGATGCACCAAGATGAGCTTGAGAGGACACGAGGCAGGGCACAGATGTTGGGAAAGGCACACAGGGATAACTTGGCACAGGAAAGCTGCTCAGAGCCTGCATTTCCCAGCGGTGTGCTCGACTGTTCTGCTGAGCTGCTCCGCTGATCAGGATTGAGAACAGGCTGGGGACAGGTCAGGTTGCTTCATTTCATCTGGTGGCTCCACTGGGAAGGTGGGAGCAGGATCATGTCCTCACATCCCAAGGTGTTCCAGGATGGACGGGCTGCAGCTGCTGTGGAGACAGGCAGAGGCACTTCCCAAAAGGTGAAATCAGCCCACAAGGCACTTCTCAAAAGGTGATATCAACCCTCAAGGAACTTCCCAAAGGGTGATATCAGCCTACAAGGCACTTCTCAAAGGTGATATCAGCCCACAAAACACTCCCCAAAGGGAGATATCAGTCCTCGAGGCACTTCCCAAAAGGTGATATCAGCCCTCAAGGCAGTCCCCAAAGGGAGATATCAGCCAACAAGGCACTTCCCAAAGGGCAATACTAGCCTACAAGGAGGAAGTTTTGACAGTAACAATGCTGAGACCCTGGCACAGGTGCCCAGAGCAGCTGTGGCTGCCCCTGGATCCCTGGCAGTGCCCAAGGCCAGGCTGGACAGGGCTTGGAGCAGCCTGGGACAGTGGAAGGTGTCCCTGCCATGGCAGGGGTGGCACTTCCAGGCTGGTGCCATCCTACAGGAACCACACATGGCTGTTCAACCCAGCTGTGGTGCCACTTCCTGCTGGGACGTGCTGTGAAACTTCTGGAGGTGTCTTAAGATCTCTTAAGAGACAATTAAGAATTTCAGTGTTGCTTTGATATTTGTTGAACAAAACACTGACACAACACACCAGGCTATTCAGGTTTGTTTTAACTTGCAGTTTAGGTTTCCAAAAAAAAAAGAGAGTATGAAATGAATTAGCAAATTATTTTGATTGCTTTGTTCATTTTTCCAGTGAGAAAGTTATCCACCTGGAAAATACTGACTGGCTGCAGGCAGGAGCAGAATTTATTACCTGAGATAAATGGATCTGGGATAAAAGTCCTCTTTATTTTTTCATTTTAGCTGCAAAGGATGATATGCTTCTGTTCTGCTCTTTGTGCCCGAGATCAAATAAGAAGGAACTTTGCATAGGTATGCCAATGCCTTTCAAGGGGAAGTTTCTCCCCCCACCCCAGCCTTCCTTTTCCCCCTGGAAGCAGCACCTTGGACTCGAGATGAGAGCAGTGTTTGACGTCCTTTTCACAGTGATGCCAGCATGACTCTGAATCCCAGAACTGGCACTCATTCTGCGTTCCATCCCGTGTGCACAGGCTCTGATCTCTCTACCTTGGCCTTGTTTTATTCCCTTTTTTCTTCCTTTCTTTCCCCATTTCTTTGGAACAGAAGGCTTTGTGAGAGAAGCCTCGCTTCATTTCCGCGCAGGTCCCGAGGGGCGGCTGGCAGATCTCACGTGCAGGGTGTCAGCTGCATTAAATGAACATGCTCAGATCACTGTAAATCCCTATTTACACATAATAAACACGAGGATATAAAACACAGAGGAAATAATACATTATTGATTACAGCAGTGGCATGTAATGTCCTTTGAAAGGCGGGTGGTGCTTGCCCATCCATCAGCGCTCCGAATGAGGATCCTCCTGTGTCACAGACACATTTTATGGAAAATCCTTTCCTTAGGATTGTTCCTCCTGAGAAGCTGAGAGGCCTCAGGAACAAAATGTAACCGATGGTTATCTGCTGCTGTGGAATGCAACAGGTGCATCTGGGATTGGGCTCATGTGGTTGTTTCTAATTAATGGCCAATCACAGCCCAGCTGGCTCAGATTCTCTGTCTGAGACACAAGCCTTCGTTATCATTCCATTCCTTTTCTATTCTTAGCCAGTCTTCTGATGAAATCCTTTCTTCTATTCTTTTAGTATAGTTTTAATATAATATATGTCATAAAATAATAAATCAGCCTTCTGAAACATGGAGTCAGATCCTCATCTCTTCCCTCATCCTCAGACCCCTGTGAACACCATCACCCTCCTGCTCCTTGGGGATTCAGGGCAGGTCAGCTCTGTGTGCCTGGCTGCCCTGGCTCCCTGGGAGAGGTGATGGACAGGAGTGGGGAAACGTGGCTCACAGCTGTTTGCAGATAGAACAGCAAAGGGCAGTATCAGCATACAAGGAAGACGTTTTGAGAGTGACAGTGCTGACACCCCGGCACAGGGTGCTCAGAGCAGCTGTGGCTGCCCCTGAATTCCTGGCAGTGCCCAAGGCCAGGCTGGGCAGGTATCCAGGAGATATCCCTGCCCATAGCAGGGGGTGGTACTGAATGGGCTTTAAGTTTTCTTCCAACCCGAACTATGCTATGATATTTCCCTGGCCTTCAGCATGTTGGAATTTTCCTTTAGGCAAGTAGGGGCTTGAAAAAATTTTCCTACAGGTGCAGCCAGAGCATTCAAATCTCATTGTCCTTCCCTCTCAGAGCAGACAATATCTCCCATAAGAAGTGGGTTATGTGCAGGATGCCCTGGTCATATCTATATGTGAGCAAAATGAAAGCTTGGTACAACACCTGGGGGGTGCAGAGCCTTTTTTGGGATTGGGAAGGATGGCTCACAAGCCCTGACACCATTCCTATGGCTATCAGCTGGATGCACTCCAATACAAAAAGTGTGGTGGTTTTTTCTCTGTGTGTATGACTTTTTCTTAGCTTTTGTGTTTGTTTTTTTTAAAAATGGTGATGTGCTCACCACCTGAGGTGCCCTATCAGCATCACTGCCCTGGCACTCGTGTTACAGTGATGAAGAGCAATATTTTGATGGTTGCTGAAATTGTAGGTGATGATTTCTTCCTTCTCAACAGCAAGCACCATTCCTCATCTCCCATGCGATTCATGAAATTCATTCCCTTGTTTTATCTCTGGCTGAGGTTGCAGACGAGTGAGGTCGGTGAGGCTTGACAGGCATTTGGAATAGGTTTTGTTGGGTTTAAATGAGTTGAGAGTTCAAAGCCAGGCAGGTAATGGAGCGGTTCTGCTCCCCTTGTTCACTTTGAGAGGATTGCAGACCCTGCTGCTCCTCACAGAGCTGCTTCAGAGGCACCTGCTCCAGCCAGGAGAATCCTGAGGTGCAGCTGGGTTAGAGGGAGTGCAGGACAGGGGAGAATGGCTTCAAACTGATGGGGCCAGGGTTAGGGGGGATATTGGTGATGCCTCAGGTTTAGATTTTCTATTTTTCAGATTCTGTGCTGCTTTAGTGTGTGGGTCTGGGATTCACATTATGGGATGGTGAGCTCTGTGCACAGAGCAGGGAGACAAAACAATTCCTTCTCTGCTGGGGACCAAGGATAAATGATCCAAATCTCAGGCCCAAGAGCACAAACAGCGTGGGCTGGAGAGAGAAAAACAAGGATGGGACTGCATGGGCTAAAGGTGTAATTGTACAATTACAGAGCAGAACTTATAAAAGTGTGAGACCCCATGACTGGTTGTTCATTTTGTGACCATTTTGGTTCATCTTGGGTGCAGCCCTGGCTGGGCTCTTGTGCTGCCCAAGGTGCATCCATTGAGACCTTTTAATAAATCCCTGCTTTATTCTTTAACTCCATCCAGTCTCTGTTCTAGGTCAGCGTTCACAAGGCATCATTGGGAAGAAATCCTTCCCTGGGAGGGTGGGCAGGCCCTGGCACCGGGTGCCCAGAGCAGCTGGGGCTGCCCCTGGATCCCTGGAAGTGCCCAAGGCCAGGCTGGAAGTGACTTGGAGCACCCTGGGACAGTGGAAGGTGTCTCTGAGGATGGAATGAGATGATCTTTAAGGTCCCTCTCAACCCATCCTTTTCATGGTTCTAACAGCACCTTCATGAAATGTGGATCACTTGACTCTGCACATGGGGAAAGCTCCCTGCCCCACGAGCTGCCCCAGCCTTGGATCTGAGCTGTTAACTCACTCGTGGGAGCTCTGCAGTGAAAACATATTAAAGTTCTCTTTTCCTGAAGCTTTTTTCCTCCAGGTATTTAATCTTAGTTTACAGATGAAATGTGCAGTGGAGAAAAAGATGCTAATCACACAGTTGCTGCACTCTGCTCCAGTCACTGAAAAATTTATTACCATCTGTCCTGGACTGGACAGGGCTGGAGCATCACCCTGCTAACAGCTTTGGAGCAGCAGCAGAGAGACCCAACATCACAGCAGGGCACAGCCCCAGCCCCTGGGGCCACCAGAGACCTCGCAGGTAGAGCTGCACTTCTTTATCTGCTCTTGGCTCAGCTCAGAGGCAAAGTCCAGGCTGGGCTGGAAGCTTCCAGCACTTGGCTGTGAGTGTCACCAGCATCTTCCTGGTGTTTTATGGTTAGAGGAGATTTTTATCAACCATTTGTCAACACTCTCAGGCACCTGGTGGGATTCTTGGGGTGTCCTGTGCAGAGCCAGATCAACTGAATCCTTGTGTGAGTCCCTTCCAACTCAGGATATTCTATGATTTAACTACTCAGCTCTTCCCACTTTTTTTAGCCAGCTGTTGAGGTATCATTATTTCAATCTTCCAGATACATCATTATGTACATCCCTGATAGGTCCCTTCCCTGGCTGTAACAGGGCACGTGGCTTTACATTATCAAGTTCTGACAGGCTTTTATAAACCTGGAGCAGAAGGTGAGGTCAGAAATCAGACCAGAAGTGGGATTTCTCTGCCTCCCAAAGAAAGGTGTTTGGCTGTGCAGCTTTCTGAGCATCTTGTAATATCAAACTCTCTTGGAAGTAAAGTGGTTTGATTTTTGGCCTGTCTCTGCCCTCAATGGATTATTGGACTTACAGTTCAGAAAGACTCAAACTGCAGCTCCTGTGATGCATCTTAAATATACCATTTTCACTTGGCTTTTTGCAAGACCAATGTTTCATCCTGGCAGATCCTCCTGTAACTGTATTTGCCCTCCAGCACCAGCAAGCCCAGCAGAATCTTGGATCACACAACCATTCCATAAAGTCCCTCTCCTGTGGCTGTGTTTGCTTATGTCTCTCTCTTTCTTTTTTTTTTAACTTGGACTATTTTCATAAAACCTCACACCTTGGAGAACCCAAAATTGCTGAGCAAGGAAATAATCATCAGTGGTGCAAGGAGTGCTCGTGTCTCCCCTGCAGCAATTAGCAAACCTTAACGCAGGCTTGGCTCTCTTTCCAATTAAACCCTGGCAAGCTGGAATGCACGATGTGCTAATGAAATGGGGAGTTTTGGAGCTCCTCTGCTGGCTGTTTGGAGGATAAGGGAGCTTTAGGCTGTCTGCCTGAAACTAAGCCATTGAAAGTAATGGGCTGGACAATCTCATCCCATTACTTTTAATGGGATTGAGAGAGTGCATGGGGAGCAGCACTGGGGGAAGCAGGGGAGTTGTTTCCACAGATGATCCAAGTTATGGCCAATGCTGGGAAAACGCCCCCCTGGCAGCAGGAGCTGTGTGCAGTGACAGGGCTTGGCAGGGAGGGAGCAGGGAAGGTGATAAAGGCAAGAGTGCCACGAGTCAGCCCTGACTGGGGGCTGATTTTGGTCAGGGCACAAGGTCCTTTTGGTCCTTTGGTCACAAGGAGGGGAACTGCTGGGAAGGGGAGATCCCTGCTGCTGGGTGAGGGAAATTCCCACTGCTGAATGTAGGAGATCCTATTGGTGGATGGGAGAGATCCCATTGCTGGATATGGGAGCTCCCATTGCTGGGTGTGGGAGATCCTGCTGCTGGGTGAGGGAGATCCCATTGCTGGATATGGGAGATCCCATTGCTGGATGGGGGAGATGCCATTGTTGGATGGGAGAGATCCCATTGTTGGATGGGTCAGATCCCATTTTTGGATGTAGGAGATCCCATTGGTGGGTGAGGGAGATCCCGCTGCTGGGTAGGGGAGATCCCATTGCTGGATATGGGAGATGCCATTGTTGGATGTAGGAGGTCCCATTGCTGGATATGGGAGATCCCATTGCTGGATGGGTCAGATCCCATTGTTGGATGTAGGAGATCCCATTGCTGGATATGGGAGATCCCATTGCTGGATGTAGGAGATCCCATTGCTGGATGGGTCAGATCCCATTGCTGGATATGGGAGATCCCATTGCTGGATGTAGGAGATCCCATTGCTGGGTGTGGGAGATCCCATTGCTGGGTGAGGGAGATGCCATTGCTGGATGTAGGAGATCCCATTGCTGGATATGGGAGATCCCATTGCTGGATATGGGAGATCCCATTGCTGGATGGGTCAGATCCCATTGCTGGATGGGTCAGATCCCATTGCTGGATGTAGGAGATCCCATTGCTGGATGGGTCAGATCCCATTGCTGGATGTAGGAGATCCCATTGCTGGATGGGTCAGATCCCATTGCTGGATGTAGGAGATCCCATTGCTGGATGGGTCAGATCCCATTGCTGGATGTAGGAGATCCCATTGCTGGGTGAGGGAGATGCCATTGCTGGGTGAGGGAGATGCCATTGCTGGGTGAGGGAGATCCCTGCTGCTGGGTGGGAGATCCCTGTTTCGTGCCTGCTTTGGTCCCTCCCTCATACCCATCTTCCCTGGTTTACCTTCCTGCCCCTTACCTGTGCTAATTGCACGTGCAGAGGTGGAAGGAGGGTTTAGTGTGGTGTGATTTCAATGATTTCAGCTGAGGCAGCCGAGCATGGCTAGCAAAGGGTTTGCATGGAGATCCAGCTAGTGGGACCAAGTGCAGAAACTGTGAGTTTTCAGGTCAATTAGGAAATTGAAAATGCTCGAAAAGGGGAGAGGGATGATCATGATACACAAATATCACAGAAGATTTAGGCTGAATGCTGCAGCCTGAAGCTGTTGTGGATGCTCAGTGTCTCTGGTGTCCTCTCTGGAGCTGGGCAGGGCGAGCAGTGCCAGGGCAGGGTGAGCTGAAGCACCCCAGCCTGAGGGCACTGCTGTGGATGCCTTCGTGACCTGGGGGATGCATTTGTTCCTTGGACATGGAAGGAGCAGGGTCTGGACAGGGCAGCAATCAGCCTCCCACAGCCTGAGATTTGCCCACTCACTTTCCTTTCTCCTCCTGCTGAGCATGGCCAAAGCCTTCCCGGCCAGCACCTTGAACCTCAATACCTCAATCAAAGCTGAAAGGGACGGGAGTGTGGTGATGAGATAATCCCTTAATTCTTATGGCTTTCTCCCTCTCCCTGTAATTGGTGCCTTGTTCCTTGCTGGAGGGTTGGTGCCTGTTCTCACGCTGCCCCTTCCATTTAGCACCACAGCTCTTCCAGAAAGGAACAGAGGGGGAGGAGCAGGGACTGCAGCAAATGCACCTCCAAGTGGGATTAACCTGGAATTGCTTCTTCCTTGACCAGTTTACTCATCTGTGATGGTTTGGTGACACCACCACAAGGTTCCCCAAGCTGTTTAGGAACCTCAGCTCCCATTCAAATTCCTGGGAAGTGATTCAAGTTTGGATATCTGAGGAGGAAATGGGGATTAACCTGTGCCGTGGGCCTGCCCTAAGTTACACATTCACGTCACCGATCTCTTTCATCTTGGAGAGGAGACAGCACAGCAAGGACTGGTCACAGCAGGTCCCCTGCCCCTTCCCACCTCACAGGCAGGAAGGCAGCTAATAGAGATGGCTGAGAGTTGCCAAGGAGAGGAAAAATGAAATAGAAACTGAAGATCAGAAATATTTTTAAAACGCCTCAGATGTGGAAGAATTGCAGCCGTGCTGTGAGGTAACCAGCAAATAGAATTTAATTATACAAAACACAGGAGTAATGGAGCTTGTGAGGCTGGAGTGTGATTTCCCAGTAATAGGAGGACAGCAGGGATCCCTGCTTGGGCTGTGTGTGTGCTCACAGAGAGCAGGATGGTGCTGCAGTGCTTTCCCTGCCTCCAGAGGGGAGGGATGGCCACAGCTCCTCCAGCTTGGACCAGCTGGGCTCTTCTTGGGGTGGGCAGCACGTGCAGCCTTTGGAGCAGCTGGGCAATGGGAGTCTGCATCAGGGGCAGCAGGATCTGGGGCACATGGGCTTGAAGGCAGTGCTGAGGTCAGGCAGAGGAAAGCTGTGATCCCAGCACGTCTCCAAGGGCAGAAGTGGTTTGGGCTTCCCAGTGCTGCTGTCCATCTTCCAGACTTGTAAAAGGATGGCTTAGGCAGAAACATATCCAAGGTGGGAGGTGTGGGAAGCCATTGTTGATCCAGAGCACGGCTGTAGATGTGACCTTTACGGTTCTGTGGGTTTATTTTTATTATTTTTCTCTCCAGCTTATCTACAATCTGTCAGAGCAGCGTGGGGACTTCCAGGGTTTATTGCAAAGTGTTTCCATTGCCATGTTCTCCTCCCAGTTGAGCTTGTTTTATTGTGTTGGATATTCACCTTAGGGGGTTGGTTTGTTTGGTTGGTTGGTTTTTGTTTGGTTGGTGTTTGGTTTTTTTTTGTTTGTTTGTTTGTTTTTCAGAAGGTGCTCCGGGTGGGGAGTGCGTCAGGGACACTCCTGTTGTTGTGTGGAGCTCTAGACCTGCATGTAAATGTGGCTCTCTGAGTGACAAACAATGTTATTTATTATCATCCACCATGAGAGGTTCCCACCAGGCCCCAGTGCTGTGGCTGATGCTGTTTGTCTTGGGGTGGGACACACAAAGGGTCCTTCAGCAGGAGCAAGGAACGGTGCTGGGACATTCAGTGAAAGGAGAAGCCCCAGTGAAATCAGGCCTTCAGAGAAAACACTGCACTCTAAAGGAATCAAAATATGTGGATTTTGTGTCTTTCTCCTTGTCAGTTTTGTTCTAAGCTGGTTTTAGACCATCTCAGTCTCACAGCCCCTGCTGTTGAAAGCCCTCACAGTTTGCAGGAGCACATCCTGATCACATCACTGGAGATGGAGCAGGAAGGCTCAACACAGCTTTAGAGCAGCTCAATCCATCCCCCAAACACCCCTTCCCCTGCAGCCCCCCCAGTTCACACAGACCCCTTGTGCTGCACACCCTGGGGCTTTACCAGTCCCTGGGCCATGGCCCCATTAGGGCATTTGCTTTCCCTGGAGAGATTTTTTTCAGTGCTGCAGAAAGGTGGGATGGGTTTCATACACGGAGGATGGGGTCACTTTTCTGCTGTCTGGAGTTGAATGTGCAGTTCCTGGGTTTGGTGGGGTGGGAGAAGGTGGGTGGAGGAATGTATGTGCCACTGCAGCCTTTGCCAGGCAGGTCCCCAAGTCCCTGCAAGTGCAGGGCTGAGCTGCCAATAGAGCATGGGGGGAGGTGACAGCCAGCCCAGGGCCACTCCAGCCCTTGGCTGGAGCAGAGGAATCCCTGGAGGAGGTGGAGCAGCCAGACAGGGTGAGGGACACTGCCTGTTCCCCTCTCCTGCCCTGGCCATGGAGGAGCTGCATGGAGCACATGGATCCGTGTGGGCTGGTGGGAGCAGCCACTGCCACTGCAGTGAGGCCAAGACAGATGTGCCCAACACCTGCCCTGTCCCTGGTTGTCCCGCTCTGTCCCTGGCTGTCCTGCCCTGTCCCTGATTGTCCTGCTCTGTCCCTGGCTGTCCTGCCCTGTTCCTGGCTGTCCTGCCCTGTTCCTGGCTGTCCTGCCATGCCCCTGGCTGTCCTGCTCTGTCCCTGGCTGTCCTGCCACCTCCCCAGAATCAGCAGATCCTGTCAGTTCAGATCTCCTCCTGGTGGGACAGCATGGATGGTGATGTGTGCTGGTTTCAGGGGCTGACCTGGGCAAACACTAGGAGAGACTGGGGAATGCCTGGCCAGGTGCTTGCCTGTTGCTTTAATTTCCCTGGGAGGCTTGTCCCAGCCCTTCCTGAGCAGCTCACTGCACTGGAACAGAGCATTTGAAGGGCTGGCTGGAGCTGCAGGTACAAGGGGCTGGAGTGCAGCAGGTTCATCCCCCTTGGAGTGCAGGTCAGAGACACCAGCAGGGGAGTTGGTTTAACAGCTCAGGCTCAGGAACCTCTCAAGGAGGACCTGAGCTCCAGGGCTGCAGCCAGGCCAGAAGCACCAGAGGGGCTGAACCAGGCTGAGCCAGAGCAGGTCTTGAGAAATACTCCAAAACTTGGGTGAACTGGGGGGAAATGCTGGAGCTACCCCTGCATCCTGTGAGATTGTGGAAGGAAACACCAACCCCACAAGAGTGGAGCCTTCAGAAGTGGGGTAAGGAGGGAGCAGGTGCACCCCAAACTCCCATGGGAGTGCTAGTTGGATTTGGGATCATGGGCAGCCCCACCAGCCTTCTCCAATGCCTGACTGTGGGGTTTTTGTTGCCATGATTCTCTGACTGTGTAGGGTACCTGACCCAGCTCTCAGCAGAGCAAACAGGACTGGGTTTGATATTCAGTAGTGAAAAAAACAGATTGTTTTTTGGTTTTCTTTCAAATAAAACCCTGTGTAGAAGTTATAACTTTTATCATAGGAAATACAGCAAAAATACTTTTTCCTGCACATGAGGTGTAGTTAAGCTGTGGGAGTTGCTGCCCCAAGGCCTTAACAAAGCATTTTGGACAATTTGACCAGGGTAAACACATGCCTGTGCACACAAAGCTGTGAAAGCTGTTTGTGTGGGAAGGTTCAAGTACCAACAGCCACCTTACTCTGGGGTGAATTGGTTTTCCTACTGCAGCTCCATCAGATTTCTTAACTTCAGGAAAAGGAAAAAAAATAATCCAAAGAATAACTGGATTTGAGGTTTGTGAAGATTTTTCTTCACTTGTCAGATGCTCCCCAAATTGGACATGTTTGTGAGAGGTTCAGAAAAAGTGCATCAGCCATGAAGGGCTGGGGAGGAGAGTGTGGAATACAGACAGATTCAGTTCTGAACTTTAGGGACCAAAGGTTCTGTGTTGCCACTAGAGAAAAAAGCCTCTTCAAAACACTCCAGTGCTGAGTTACAACTTGGAGGTGCCTCTTTTCCCTTCATTAGCCAGGGAACACAGGGATATCATTCTCTTTGCTCAGCAGCACAAATCCCTCTTCTTTCTTTCCCCTCCTGCCAGTTGTGTTTCCTGCTAAGAACAACTTTTAATTGTCTGGTACCAGGGCAGAGCTTGTTCCTGGGAAGAGCTGCCTCCTGGGTGTTTCTCTGCTCTTCCTCTTGAAGTTTCCAGTGCTGCTGCCTTTCAAGGCACCTGGAAAGCCGAATTCCAATATTCAAGGCATGTGTACCTGTCCAAAGTTGTTTGTCCCAAAAAATGCCCTCCTGGGTTATGGAGACCCAGGTTTTCTACTGGGTTGAAAGAGGCATGGCAAAAATCAGCACATCCAAGTTTCCTGTCTTTTTCCATTATGGTTTTTAACCCAAAAGAAATGTTTGAGAGAAGTTTTAAGGATCCTCCAGACCTTCACCCTTCAAATTCCCAGTAGGGACAACAGCCCTGGCACTGGTTTGTGCTGTTGCTGTCCCCAAATGCAGGTAGGTGCCCCTCCAGTGATGTTTAAGGCAAATTTAGGTCTTAACAGAGGTTCTACACAGACCTACCTAGAGGTTCTTACAGACCTACCAAGAGTTTCTACACAGGGCTTCAGTTTTGGGGAATTTTCTCTCACCGTGCAAAGTTGAGCTGTCCTCTCCAAGGTCTTCACCTTTACAGCAATAGGAGAGGAGACTGGAATGATAAATTCTTTATCCAGAACTGGCTCCTGAATGGGGGCAGTTTCCCACAAGCCCTGTGGATGTCCTTCTCTCTTTCCAGGTCTGTGGGTTGTGGGAGAATAGCCAGTTGTGTTTTCCATCTCGGAGCAATGAGCTGGCAAACATCTCTGCTCCATCTGTTTTCTTTCATTGATGGATTCTTTAAAGTCAGATTGTGGTCCCATAGGGACACACTCAACTAATCCTCTGCTTTTAAGATTTTATTTGTGCAATAAATGGATGACAAGGTGGTTTGCGAGTACATAATACAATAAATGGGTTTATAAATGCAACTTTTTTGCAGAGCACTGTAGAATAAAATACAATACCACTCCAGCATTTAACACTGATCTCTGCTTCATTCATATTTCAAATAGTAATGTGCCCATTTTCTCATCTGGGAAGACTCTTAGGTTTTTTAATACATTTTTATAAATTAACCAGGCACAGATTTAATAACAACATGAATTTGCATGGCTTTTTTCATCTCTGAAGATCTTGGATTGCTCTGCAGACTTAACAGTGTAATATAGGAATTCTGTGCCAAAGGATCTGTTTGCTCTCTGCCAAATGGCAGCAGGAGTTTGGATGGCTCAGGAATGCTCATGGATGCAAATGACATCGAAGGGGGAAGCTTGAACCCAGCACTGATTGCAGGAGAACTTGGAGGAAAGGTGCTCCATGGCTGCCCAGGGCAGGGTCCTCTGAAGGAGAGGTTACAGGGATGTTTGGGATTGTTCAGAGCCTGCAAATCAAAATGATGGAAAACAAAGAAAATGCTCTATGATAAAGCCCCGATCTTGGCCTTATCAATGAGTGATAAGGATGGTCTGGGTACTCAATCCCTCTGGGGACAGAGTGCCCGAATACCCAGTCAGCTCGCAGCCGCCGCAGGCTACGCTAAGCAGGCTTGGTGATTGCCAGCTCTTTAGTGATTCTCAGCTCTCTTAAGATTTCAGCTCTTTGCTTGCTCACTGGGGCACCTTTGGCTGAGGCAGAAGCAGACGCGAGAGCAGAGAAGGAGAGGTCCTGGTGTTCCACAGCGATGGTTTATTGGGGAGTCTGTGAAGGGTTCCAGCGACAGCTCTTCTGTTGAATGGGCTAAAACAGCCCCTTTTTATAGGGCATAGGGGGATCCAAACTTGTCCAATAGTAAGGGTCAGGGAGAATGACCTATGAGGTTATAGAGATAAGGCTATGGGGCGGAGGGTCAGAGACAGGAGCTTATTTTGCTGTGTCATCGTGACTCAGCAGCTCCTACTGTTAAGTCTCAATCCTCCGTGGAGCTCTTGCCAGCTCCATGGGGTCTGCTACAATGCTCCATCACCTATTTCTTCAAACTTTTGGGATGCAGCATCCCCAGATACAGTGAAGCCAAGAGCATGGAAATCCTTGGGAAATCAGGATTTTCTGTCCATATTGCTTCTTTACCAAGGCACCCATGTACAGCAGGCAACTCTATCCACCAGGACAGGAAACTCCTGAGGGGGAGGATGAGGATTCTCCATCAAAATCTCTTAGATTTGGTCAGGTAGGATCTTCTCCTTGCTGACCAACTTAGGAATGTGTCAATCTTCTTTCCTTGGAGAATTTCATGCTCTCTGAAGAGCTCCCAGCTGAATTCTTTACTTCTGGGATCTCCAGGTGAGATAAGGCTTTTCCAGCCCTCTGCCTTGCCCAGTTTCCATATTTTGATGTCACTGACAGTAGGATATCTACCATGGAGGTTGCCCATTCCCCATCCCAAAAAGTAGAGTTAAACTCATGGATATAACATGCAATCAGAAAAAATATTTACAGGTAGCAAATTGCCATCGCTGTAGAAGGAAAACATGACAAAATGGAAACGTGATATTTATGTTAATACAAAGTTTTAAAAATTTAATTTTAGAGACCAGCTGTTTCTGCTTCTCTTATAAGAGTTTAATTGGTATATAATAGCATAGTTAATTAAATACAAATCAATAGTTTAAACCAGCTAATTGATATTTAATATGTATGGGAAAATATAACTTAGTTGTAATATCATTAGCTCAATATTAAATAAGCAATGGAATTGCAATTATGCCTTAACAACGATTATAAAGTTTATCGTTCTTTAATAAACTTGCAATTAGACAGGGTGAGCTGAAAAATTATTAAACAGGTATTATTGGGCTATTAAATGTTTATTATCATTCCTGGTGGGATACAGCTACACAATAGTACATATTATGATTATGTTAATAAACCCTTATTACAGCTTTGCAGCTTTAGCCTTTAGTGCACCGGTGATCTGATATTTCCTTCCCTTCCTGAGTGGTGAGGGAAGGAATTGCCTAGGAATTGAGAAAAGAAATGCCATACAATGAAAGAACCAAGGAAAAAGCAAAAGTAATCTGTAGTTTGGGCCAGCACTGAGAGATCTTTCTTCCTAAGCATCTTTCCCCTCTATTTCCCAGGCTGAGGATCCATTTCTCCAAGACTTCAAGGTCATGTTTCTTTTAATTGGCTTTTGCTTCATTGTCACTGGCAATTTATGGTTTGAAGTTGCTCCTGCTTTGCCCAATGAGTGGCTCTTCTGCCAGTTTGGGGGTGAATTAATGCAGGTACTTCTGAGAGGGTCAAAACCATGGTTCTGCTGGGTGTTTTGCAACCAGCATACCTTAGCTCCCACTTCATCACAGTCCGTGGGATGATCAACTTCAGCTGTAACTACTTTTGCCATGCTGAGAAATTCAATTACCATCACAAGGAAATGGATGGGATTGATTTGGGGGGGATGAGGACACACAAGGGTTAAAACATTCTGGTTTTGGTGTGTCTCAGCAGCCCCCCTAAAGCCAAGACATTTAAAATGTTGCATATCTGCTTAACTCTTTTAGCTTTAGGTAGCCACTAAAAGCCAAAATGGTGAGACATCCTTAGGCAGCAGAATCATCTTGAAGTATTTTACCTTTTAAAGGAACTCTCAAGTATTTAAAGATGCCTTTAGCTATAAAGATTTTTGCATGTTCTCACAAATTTATGGTATGAATTATTATAATGCAGTGCTTTTGTACGGCTCCTTTCATCATGGGATATCAAAGTGGTTTATAAGTGTTAATTATAGCACCCCTTGGGGAGGCAGACGGGAGCCAGGCACCCACAGCAGCCGTCTAAGCCAGGCTCCAGAGAGGCAAGAACCCACATTTCACTGGGATCCAGCTCAGCCTGAGCCTCCCTCCCTCCCTGAGGGCTCAGCTGGGCTGGGACCTGTGGGGCAGCACAGCCACTGCCTGGGGCAGAGCCCCTGCCCACAACCCCCTTTTTGGGAGCTTTCTGCTCACTGCAAGGGGAAGGTGAGAGCTGGACACCTGAGTGGTGGGGTTCTCCCAGGACACTGCAGCTCCTGCTGCCCCCAGCACTGCCCTGGCCTGGGGTGCTCTGGGGCCACCATCATCATCATCAGGAGCTGGAGCTGCTGGGGTGAGTCCAGAGATGCCATGGAGCTGCTCCAGGGCTGGAGCCCCTCTGCTCTGGAGCCAGGCTGGAAGAGCTGGAGAGGAAAATGCTCTGAGGAGAGCTCAGAGCCCCTGCCAGGGCCTGAAGGGGCTCCAGGAGAGCTGCAGAGGGACTGGGGACAAGGCATGGAGGGACAGGACACAGGGAATGGCTCCCACTGCCAGAGGGCAGGGATGGGTGGGATATTGGGAATTGGGGATTGTTCCCTGGCAGGGTGGGCAGGCCCTGGCACAGGGTGCCCAGAGCAGCTGGGGCTGCCCCTGGATCCCTGGCAGTGCCCAAGGCCAGGCTGGACAGGGCTGGGAGCAGCCTGGGACAGGGGAAGGTGTCCCTGCCATGGCAGGGTCTTTAAGGCCCATTCCCACCCAAACCATTCCATGAACTTGGTGATGTTTGTGCTCATGATGTGTGGCAGGCCCCCTCAGCCCAGGTCTGTGTCCAGGAAAACCCATCCAGCATCCACTCACAGGCCCTGTGTGCACGTCTGAGCAAGCAGAGCTGGCTTGCTCAGCTGCACTGTGGGCTCTGCTGCCTTGTCTGACACTAATCTAATTGTGTTGTTTTAATTACTTTGATACCTTGGTGCTCGTTGGAGGCTCAATAGCAATCGATGTGGTTTTGTTTTCCTATCAATAAAGACATGAAGGCTCTCACCTGCTGTGCTGGCTCTGTGCTGTCGGCCCCAGGAGCTCAGGCAGGCTCGGGGCTCTGCCAGGCACACGGAGTGTGTGTCCTCACAGGATCCTGATGGAACCTCCCCCAAGGGCAGCAAGGTCTTATCGATCCTCCTTATCAGCCAGGGCTGAGGGAGGCAGCCTGAGCTGGCTGGCCCTGCAGTCAGAGGCATCCAACACCTGCAGGCTGACACCTCTCTGGGTGTGTTTGTGGTTGTGCACTTGGTGCAGACCGTGGTGGAGCACGTTATCTCTGTCCTGGAGAGCAGGAGAACTGGCTTCCACCATCAGACCTGGACAATGGCTGCTCATTACTCCTTCCTGTTAATTCAAGAAACCACTGAGAGTTCTGGTGGTTGAGTCATCTGCCCTGACCTTTAGACATCTTCACCTGAGTTAGTCACCAGCTTTTATGTCCAATGAAGGAGTTAAAAGCACCCCCAAAGATACTGTCCAAGGTGGAGTCACATTCTTGAGACGCCTGTTTCTCTCCAGGGCATTCCCTCCAGGACAAGGAGGATTTAGGGGAGCAATTAAATTTCATCTTACTCTGATTATTTCAAGAGACTTGCCTTCATCTGATCATCAGCCTCAGTGGATTGGCATGTGTGATTTGGTTTGGTTAGATGCTGATTCCTCCCTGGTGGGAGCCTTAGGACCAGGGGCCTCCTGCAAGGTGGAAACCTCTATAAAGCTAGAGAAAGTGCTTTAACTGGACTTGTGTGTGGCATCAAAAGAGGTCTGGTTTTTCCTAGGTTTAGGCTCAAATTCTGCCTCATACTATACACAAGAGGAGGATGTAACCACTCTGCTGGGATGCCATGGCAGCGAGCCCTGCTAGGGAGGGATTCTCTGTGTCTGGGTCTGTCGCCATGATATTTTCTGAAAATTCCCTTTGCCAGGATTTTTCTCCTGAGAAGCTGAGAAGCCTCAGAGGAAACGAAAAAAGATAATTATCTACCGCTATGGAATGCAACAGGTGCATCTTTGATTGGTCCATGGTGGTTGTTTCTAATTAATGGCCAATCACAGTCAGCTGGCTCGGACTCTCTGAGAGTCACGAGCTTTTGTTATCATTCCACTTCCTTTCTTTGCTAGCCTTCTGATGAAATCCTTTCTTCTATTCTTCTATTCTTTTAGTATAGTTTGAATATATCATTTTCTTTTAATATAATATATATCGTAAAATAATAAATCAGCCTTCTGAAACATGGAGTCAACATTCTCATCTCTTCCCTTGTCCTGGGACCCCTGCAAACACCACCCCATGGGTCTGGGGATCTTCCCACATCACATCACATCACATCACAACACATCACATCACATCACATCACACGTCCCTCTTCCTCTGGACATGATCCAGATCAATTCAGCCCCAAATTTGCCTCATGGCACTGAAAGCCAAGCTTGCCAGGCAGGTCCTGCTCCGCTCTCCAGGCTCTGGTCCCGCTGTCTTCCCCTCCTGCGAGCGAGAGAGCGGCACAACTCCACAGAGGGGGCTCTGCACAGTCCACAGCCACATTAAGTAAACATCAAAGGGGCTTTGATCAGCAGGGCTCTGCAGAGCACAGAAGCCCCCGAGGAGCTCTGCAGGTCCGCAGGCAGCGTTGGGGACATGGTACCTTAATTTTCTGCACTGTGACACAGGAGAATTTGTTTGAAGAACGAGAGCTCTCTGCCTCTCTGAGATGCGCACGGGGAGAGCGCCTGTGCTCGCAGCCTACTTCTGGAAAAACCCACGCTCAGATCTCTCTGTTTGTTACCAAGAGTCAAAAAGCCCCATTAACAAATCAAGGCATCAAAGGCCTGTGCCTCATCAGACTCTGGCACTCTCCTGCTCACAGGGTCACTTGCTTGCTTCTAAAGAGCAAGATTCCTCAGGCCAGAATTCTCTTCCCTACTGAGGCCCATTTCCCGTTTCCCTTTGCTGCCCACTAAGGGAGAAAGGGATGAAAGAGTCCTGTTGTTGCAACACGCTGCTGTGGAAGAAGATGCAGCTCATTGCCTCACTTGGAATAGAGGAGAGCTTAAGGACAGGCAAGGGAGAGGATGCTGACCCTCCTGTCTTTAGATACAGTCTTGGGGCCCAGCCAAGCTCAGCTCTCTGAGGCTGACCAAAGACTTCAGTTAGGTGCCCACCTTCCTGGCGCTTTTCCTGAAGGGTTTCTCCAGCAGGATTTGCTCCCTGCAGCAGCCCCAGGAGCCTGCTCCTGTCCCCAGCCCAGTCTAACCCCACGCTCTCTTCTCTTGCAGAACTGGGGCTCCCAGGAAGAGGATGCTGCCTAGTACTGGGGTTCATGTACAAGGAGAAGTACCGCAGGATGACTGAAGGTGAGCAGTTCTCTCACCTTCTCTTCTTCTTCTTCCTCTTTAGCAATCTCATTGTGAGGGGCTTCACCTCTGAGAGTGTGCTGGGTTCTTGTTCCCACCCAGGAGAAAATCCTGCTTCCCCCTTGATCTCTGGGAACATCTTAGAGGGCATGTGGGGAGCCCCCTGTGTGAAGCTGCAAGAGAAGAGCAGGAACTTTGTAGTTCCATCCATCCAAACCCACTGTCTTTTCCTACAGAAAGGATTTGTCCCACAGGAAGCTCTTGCAGCAATTGCTGCATCTACTCTTCTTGTTCTAGTAGGGTGGCAGTGGTCACCATGCCACTTCCAGAATCCGGTTTCCAGTGCCTCTGAACCTCTCAGAGTCACCATTACATTGCTCTTCAAACCTCTGCTAAAATCTCCCTATTTTATATTCCAGTCATTCCCCAAGTACTTTATGAGCATTGATTAATCCATAGAAATATCATAAATAATTATGAAGCATAATAACTAAACAAAAACTATTTATGTTCAGAAGAACTGCCATCCTTGCTTCTGGTAGCTTCTTTTCCTGGAGCCAGCCCTGGTGCAGCTCCCTCTGATTAATGTTAGATGAGAGAAGGAAGCCCAGAGCCCTGTGAGATGGGAGGGTCTCCAGGATGTGTCACAGGGAGTTTGGCTTCTGTGAGGTCACTCTAGGAACTGGAAACTTGACCCAAGCATGGATTTAACCCTTTTTAGGGATTCTGATTGAAAATAATTCGGACAAAGGGTGTGATCTCTTGCCCTGCTGCGCTTCCTTTTCTGGAAACGTCCAAGGTCAGGCTGAATGGGGCTCTGAGTAACCTGGTCTAGGGGAAGGTGTCCCTGCTCACTGCTTGGGTTGGGTGAACCTGAAAGGTCCCTTCTAAAGCAAACTATTGCATGATTCTTTTTCCCTGCATGGGATGGAGTTTAGCCAGCAGTTAGCTGTGGGGGTGTCTGCTCCTGCAGGAAGCCTTTTTCCATGAGAGTAAAAGGTGAGTTTGTTTCCATGAAGTAAAACTCTCATAGAGGCAAGTTTATGGTTCAAATATCAGTTAGAAGATCAAAGGTTCCTTCACGTTCCCAGGAGCCCTGATAGTGAGCTGATAACACGAGGAAAGTACTTCACCAGGCTGCACCTCATGCTTGTTAATTACCACACGCTCTTTAAACATTGATTAGAGGATGTTTTTAATGGGAAGGGACTGCCCCATGGGACACTAGTGCTGTGAGAAGGTACAGCCTCCCTCTCGGTACCTTCCTGTCCCTCCAGCCTCTTGGACAGGCTGTCTGTGGCTGTGCCCAGACCCTGGGATGCTCACAGAGTGTTGGAGAGCTGGCAGGACCCTGGGCATCCTGCCAATCCTTTGGGATTGCTCTGTCCCCTGATGGATTCAGAGCCTGCGTCAGCCAAAGTGAGCCCCCTTTTCAGGCTGAGCGGGGCTTTGTGTGGAGAGAACAAAGAAACATGAAAGACCAAAAGTAAAGCTTTTGTGAGGGAAAGGGAACAAAGTGTTCCTGCCTGACATGCAGCCAGTTTCTGGCCCCTGCAGGCTGCAGGGCCATTATGTTTAAAGGTACAATCTGCCAAAAAACAAAAGTCAGGGGGATTTCCATGGCTACAAAGACCACCTAGGACTTGTGTTTTCATTAGAAGCAGTTACAGATGACAATTGCAGACATCCCGCTTCCCAGGGTTTTGGTGGATTGCAGTACAGATCCACACTGTACAGTGTGTGAGCTGGGGTGGGGTCAGTGTCTGGTCATCTACAGGAATTTCCTGCCCGAGGTGCCTGAGCCAGACTCTTTGAGCCAGTTCCCTTGCCAGGGTGAGGAGAGAGAGCAGGTCCCCCTTCATATTTGTGCCAAGTGAGAGCTTTTTCTCCCTTTAAAAAGAGGCTGAAGAGCAGCTCTATTAATAATTACAAGGGAGCTGAGGAAACTGAAAGCACAGGAAGGTAGTGGGGCAGTGGGATAATATGAGGTGTGGGCTCTCCATCCCAGAGGAAACAGGTAATTGCAGGGACCATTAGAACATTCCTGTCATTTACTGGAGACACCTACAATGGCTTGGAGGGAGATAAGTACAAGAGGAGTTAGAAATCTTGACAGTGTGGAAGAATAATTTTCTGACAGGAAATAATTTCTTAGGTTGGATTTCAGGAACAGGTTCTGCCCCCAGACGGTGCTGGCACTGCCCAGGCTGCCCAGGGAATGGGCACAGCCCTGAGGCTGCCAGAGCTCCAGGAGAGTTTGGACAGCGCTGCCAGGGATGGACAGGGTGGGGTTTTTGGGATTCTGGGCAGGGACAGGGGTGGGATTGGATGGTCCTGGTGGGTCCCTCCAGCTCAGGAGATTCTGTGAACATGGTGGGTTTGGCTGTCCTCACAGAGAAGATCCAGTCTGGATGCTCATAGATCAGTTGGGCAACTTCTCCCAGTGTGATAAAATAGATCTGGGTTAGAGGTGCCCAGCAAGGGCCTTTGGTGGCATTGTGCTCTTTGTTGACCAGCTGGCTGCAGTGGTGGCTCTTCCAGCTGAGCTGGTCCCAGGATGAGGAGCCAAGATCAGTATCCATGGATGTTATCATTATAGTGCAAGAGTTCTAGTCCTTCTCCCCAAATCACATTGGGGTCACCATTTGTTGTTACTATATTACAAGAGTTCTATCGTCAGTACATTGCAAGGGTTCCATATTGCCAGAGTTTTGTACCTCCTTGATAGTTTTTTGTAGGCAGCTCCTCTAGGCACTGACTCTTCCTTATCCTCACAGTAGCCAACTGTCTCCAGTTCCCCTCAACCAACCAATCCACTCTTTTATAACACTCTTCTTATTGGCTACAACTGTGGCCTGTTAACATCAGGCCTGCTCCTAATCCTTAATAATTGGCTCAGCTGCAACTCTTTAGGGGGTAAGATTACTTTCTATACTATCTTTATTTACTTATATTCTATCCCTCTACACATGGATGTGCCTCTGCCCATGTCAGCTCTATCAGCTCCTCATCTCACTCTCTGTGTAGTGATCAAGACAGGCCCAGGTGCAACGCTGGAGCCTCTCCCAGCTGTCAGGCCCCACGTGATGGGCATAGCAAACAGTTTGGGCACTGTCCTTGCCCTGCTGTGCTGTATCAGGTGCGACCACTTCTCGCTTTGTAAAGCCCTCAGCAGGAAAAGTCTGGATTTGGGGGTGGAATTTGGCTGGGGAACAGCAAGGCACAGCTCCAGCGTGGCTGCTCTGTGCTCATGTGATTGATGATGGGCTCATCTCGTGCTGGGCCCACACTCTGGTGTGCACTGGGAGCTGTGGGGTGAAATGGAGCTGGTGGCAGTTGCAGACAGAGGGAGAGGGAGAGCTGTCTGCAATGACGGCCGCGCAATAAAGACGCTCTGGAGTTAATCCTCCACCATCTGTCTTCATTCTGCTAATAACCCACTCAATCAGCTGCTGCCAACTGTTTGTTAACATTCAGAAACAGATACATAATCAGGAGGAGCGTGCTGTTAGCTCAGGAGGGGCTGGATTGCTCCTTGGGAACAGCTCTGCCATGGCCATGAGTGTGGAGCAGTGGGAGCCACGGCGGGTGGCCTGGATGTCCCGAGGCACCTGCAGGGCAAGGGAGGTGCTGCTGCGGCTGGAGGTGATGCTGTGGGCTGACTTACCCTGCTTCTCCCAGGGCTTGTGCCCCCCTAATTCAAGGTGATTTTGGAAGATGTTTTCTATGAGGTGGGTCACCTTCGTCCCCCAAGAAAAAGGATTTTGAGCTCCTCTGAAAATTTAGGCTTGTTCTCCTATTCCCACTTCTCCTTTCTCATGCAGTTCTCTCCCCAGGGGCAGGCAGGGGGTGCTGGAATATCTCTCTCTGCTCACCCATCATGCTTGGTCCCTCCCTGTCCATACCTGCAGGTCCCAAGCCGGGTTTGCTCTGCTCTCCTCTGCAGTGGTCCAAGGCAGGAATTCAGATGCAAGCTCCTGCAATTTTACTTCTTGTCTCCTGCCTTTGACTACTTGCCAGATCTAACTCAAGTCATTAGCAAGCGTCACTGCAGCAATTATGGCACTTTTTGGCTGCCATTCATAAAGCTACTAACGGGAACGATTAAGCACTGAGAGGTGTCAGCCTTCACCTCCACCACCTGTTCCCACCAGCCACCAGCTGCTGGAAGGTCCTACAACAATGTCCCCCCACGCAGGGCAGCGGGGCAGGGCAGCTCCCTGCCCTTCTCTGACCTCCCCTTCCAGTCACTTTGCTGGCTCTCATGTCCCCACAGGTGGCATCTCCATGGGGTGGACACAGCTCCTGGAGTATGAGGGGTGGGCTCCATCCCCATGCCCAGCATGGAGAGGGAAAGGGACAGAAGGATTTGGTGCAGCCTCTTCCTCCTGGAGCAGTGAGTGGTTAATGATCTGTGCTGAGGGAAGGACAAACTCTCCTCTTCAGAGGGATGCAAACCCTGCCTGCTGTGCCAGGAGGAGGCTGTGCCGCAGTTATCTCCAGCAGCAGCCGCTCTCCGTTGGTGGATTGTGCATTCAAGGTGTCTCCAGTCACCACACAAAGCACAGCAGAGCCAGGAGCCTGTGCTGCAGAGCTGCAGCTCCACATAGCAACGAGTGCTCTGCCTTCTGTGCCAGAGGGAGCGCATGGCAGGTCACCTCTGCTGGTCAGGGCTGCAGAAATCAGCTCAGGGAAGGGCTGCCCAGATCCTGGGGGCACAACTTTTCTTTAAAAGCCACCTGGGGCTGTTAGGCAGCATAAAACAAATCTTCAGTTTTGGGAGGGTAAGGAGTGAGGCTTTGAAAGTTTCGCAGTCTGAGCTGCAATCTCACCTTGACTCTTCTGTTCTGAAGGTTTGGGATCTTATTAGAAGGGACTAATGGAAAGCTCTGTTCTTTTGTTCATAGAATCCAAAATGTTAAGGGTTGGAAGAGACCTTAAAAATCATCTGGTCACAACTTTCCCCTGCCATGTTTAGGGAGACTTCCCACTAGACTTGGGTGCTCAAGGACTTGTCCAACCTGGCCTTGGACACTTCCAGGGATGGGGCATCCACAGCCTCCCTGGACACCCTGTGCCAGTATCTCTCCACTCTCACAGTGAAGGATTTCTTCCTGATATCTGATCTAAATTTCCATTTGTAGCCATTCCCCCTTGTCCTGTCACTACAGTTCCTGACAGAGTCCCTCTCCAGCTTCCCTGTGGCTCCTTCAGATACTGGCAGGGGCTGTAAGGTCTCCACACAACCCAATCGTCTCCAGGAAGGTGCTCCCATCCTCTTGTCAAGTTCATGGCCTCCTCTGGCCTTGCTCCAACAGCAAGTTCCTGGGGGAAGGGGGAAAGATGGAATTCATCCACATACATCAAATATGGGACAGGGGTGAGTTGGCCCAGAGAGACAGGGACAGTGGTGGCCTAAAGGCAAGGAGAGCCACCAGCCTGCTCTGTTTGGGGTGATTCCTGTGTCCATGCAGCCCTCACAGACCACAGTTTCTAGGATCACAGAACCATGGAGTCATACAGTGTTTGGGATGGAAGGAACCTTCAGGATCCCCCAATTCCAGCCTCTGGAAGGTTGATTCTGACCAGCCCCTGCCTGCCTGCAGAGCTGGGCAGCTGCTCGTGTTCCTGCTCGTGTTCCCAGCTCTGGCTTCACATCATGACCTGTGAGCAGCTCTGCATGGGGGGCTTGTCCTGAGCTTCAGGGTGTCTCCAGTCTGCAGCAAGGTTTTGGTGCTGCCAGAAACGGGGAGAGAATTGTGTGCGCATATGAAAGCTGGGTTTATGGCTTGTAATTATCTCATACCCATCCTTAGAATAATTATATCTCCTCCATTATTAATAACTGGAATTCCAGTCCTTATCATAGATCACAAAATGGAGAGGAAGCTCAACCCAGGGTTTGCATAATGTACCTTGGCCTAAATTGAATAATTGGTAAAATGGTGAAAATTGTTCGTTTTTTCCCCCATTCCTTGGTGCTGGAATTAGTGAGATATTAGTGCAATTAGCCAGTGCTTCCATTTGAGGCTGCAATCATTTGGTTTGTAATTTAGAATAAATGTAAAAGCCCACTTATGCTTCCAAAAGGATTATTTGTCCTGTTTAAAAGTATCTAATGGGGTGGCTGTCATCTAAGCAAGATACATTTGACCCATTTCAATTTGTTTCCCTTTTAATCTGCTATCTGTTTTCCTGGATCTTTTTTAATAAAAACATAAAGAAGAAGCAGGCAAGAGAGACCAAAGAGGGAGAGAATAGAGGTGTTATAGATCCAGAGTTTATCATAAGCCAAAGTAACTTGAAATCAAGGCTGTTAAACTGCAGAAAGCAATAAAAAGAAAACACTATTTGGAATCGTTTAAAGGGCCGAGTGCCTTGTCAATGAAAGGTTGCTCTATTTGACTGCTTCTTAATAGCTTCTCTGAGGCAATCTGCAGCTCCTGCAGGAGCGAGGGCTGCAGCTCCTTCTGCAGCTCCTTCTGCAGCTCCTTCTGCAGCTCCTTCTGCAGCTCCTTCTGCAGCTCCTTCTGCAGCTCCTTCTGCAGCTCCTTTGCAGCAGCGCTGCTGCGGGGCAGAGCTGGGGTCCCTGGGGAGCTGGGCAGCAGTGCTGAGGTGGGGAAACACAACAACATGGAGGACAAAGAGGGAAGGAGATGGATCTAAACACCAAAGTGGGTTAAATTTTTCAAGCATGTCACAAATATTGAAATCCTGGATAATGTGGTTGGCACGGAGCGTGGATGCGTTGCTGCTTGTAGAGCTGTGGGCAGATGTGTTCAGTCACAGAATCACAGAGTCATGGAATGGTTTCTTTTGTAAGGGACTTAATGCTTATCTCATTCCACCCCTGCTGTGCCAGGGACACCTTCTACTGTCCCAGGTTGCTCCAAGCCCCATCCAGCCTGGCCTTGGACAATGCCAGGGATCCAGGGGCAGCCACAGCCGCCTGTTCCAGGGCCTCCCCACCCTCACAGGGAGGAATTCCTTCCCAATATGCCATCCATCCCTGCCCTCTGGCAGTGGGAGCCATTCCCTGGGTCCTGTCCCTCCATGCCTTGTCCCCAGTCCCTCTCCAGCTCTCCGGGAGCCCCTTCAGGCCCTGGCAGGGGCTCTGAGCTCTCCCTGGAGCCTTCTCCTCTCCAGGTGAGCACCCCCAGCTCTCCCAGCCTGGCTCCAGAGCAGAGGGGCTCCAGCCCTGGAGCATCTCCATGACCTCACTGGACTCACTCCTGCAGCTCCATGTCCCTCTGATGTCCCACCCCTCATCATCCATGCCACCACACCCCTCCATTTCTCCAGTGGAGAACAGAGGGACTCACAATATTTTTTCCTCCCAGAGCCTGAGCATCCTTTCTGCAATGGTCTGATTTGCAGCTCCTGTCTCTGTCAGGCCCCATGTTTCTCCTGCCTGGAGAGAAACCAGCTGAGCTCTGGGATGGAGTCCTTGCTCTTTTGGGGAGAAATGGCTATTTCAGAGAGGCTGGCTGTGCCTCTGCTCCACATGTCTCTCTGCTTGACCGCCTCTTCTGCTCCCTGCCATAGTTCAAACTGGGTTCAGTGAACCCTTCCTGCCAGGAAAACCTCTGATTAGAGCATGGCACTGAGGCACAGTGGCATATTTGTGCTACCCATTAACAGCCCGGCAAGGCAGTTGCTGCCTCAGAATTACTTGGATTTATGGGAACACTTAATCTGGATCTTGCAAGTGACTTTTACATCTGCAGCAGCACAGGCTGAGCATGAATCTTCCTGAGCCTCAAGGATAAATAGGAGCTAGTCCTCTTATCCCTGTAAAACGTGACCTTTCTCCTCTACCAGATGCCAACAACCTCAGTGCTGCTGTAGAAGCTCAAACTGCTCTTGGTTCTCTGGCCTGACAGTGGAAAGGGTCTGTCCTTTGGGAGCAGAGCTGTGACGTGTCACTTGGTTTAGTTGAACAGTGTTGCCTCTGCTCAGCCAATACAGCAAATCTCAACAGCCCAGAAGCAGCTCCAACAGCACCCCAGCATCTTCCCGCAGCTGTGCCCTCTGGGCTTTGCATGGTCTGCCCCCTGGAAATGGGATTTCTGCCAAGCTTTGCTGCAAGCTGCAGGAACCCTGGCACAAAGGGGTGCAGCAGTGGTGGCTCCGTTATCAGCTGATCTGTCACTGTCATATTTTCTGAAAAATCCCTTTGCCAGGACTTCTTCTCCTGGGAAGATGAGAAGCCTCTCCTGTGTTTGCTGCTCTGGAATGTGGTCTGGAGATTGTTTATCCAAATATGTGAATTGTTTTTTTCTTAATGGCCAATCACAGCCACCTGTGTCAGACTCCCTGAGTCAGTCACGGGTTTTTATTATTCATTCTTGTTAAGCCTTCTGATGTATCCTTTTTCTTTCTAAAGCATAGTTTTAGTATAGCATAATATCATATCATATCATATCATAATACATCAGCCTTCTGAGAACATGGAGTCAAATTCCCATCTCTCACCTCGTCCTGGGGACCTCACAAACACCGTACTGATCTCCAGGGATGGCGGTTCTGTTATCAGCTGATCTCCAGGGATGGTGGCTCCGTTATCAGCTGATCTCCAGGCACGGGATGCAGTGGGAACTTTGCATTGCTCAGGCTGCTGTCACTCCCAGTGAAGGTGCCGCCCGCTCTGTGATGGGGGTGCTCCCTCACCCAGCATTGTCACTCAGCAATTGATTAGGGCCAGCAGCTCGGGGTGAGCTGCACTGAGCCTTTTGTTCTTTATCTGACAAAGGCGTTGGGAAGGAAGAGGAGAGTGGATAGAGCTGTTCTTAAGGAGTTGTTAAGGAGGCGTTGTTATCTCAGAGGTCTCATTGATATTTCCGTGATGTTTTGTGTGTCTGGGAGCTGAACAAGGCAGGGATGTAAGTGAAACCTGAGGAAAACCAGTGTAGGAGCTGCCTGTGTCTGGTGTCAGGGGAAACTGTGCCTGGGTTGTGTGAGCTGGAACACTGGGAAAGGCAGGACCTTTGTGGCCATGAGCTGAGTCCTGGCTGGTGCAGCACGCACATTCCCAGGGATGCTGCCAAGGGAATGCATTCCTGTGTTACCTGCTGCTTGTTCTCCCCAACTCCCTGCTGCTCTCTGCTCCTCTGGAGAGGGGGAGCAGAGCTCCATCCGTGATGTTCCAGTCATCTACAGCAGCTGTGGAGCGGCTGAACAACTCTGCTGGTCATAAATCTGATCAAAGCTCAGGAGCTTTACGGTAACAGTGTTGTTGTAGCAGTTAATGGTTGAAGGGTATCATTTTATCTATTGATTTGAGCAGCAGTCCCCTGTGGAAAGCTATTGCTGCATGGTCTTAAATAAATGAATACGATCCTTCCTCACTCCCTGAGTAGCAGCATCAGACATTCCAGGAGCTGCTGTTCAGCCTGCAGGTGTGTACAGGAGAACCTGGATCCTGTGGGATCTGTGCACTGCTCCCTTGCAGGGACTGCCTCTGGTAGCCCACTAAAGACATTTCAGAGTCTTAGGCTGGAGAGGCTCCTCACAAGAGCAGGTAGTGGTGGGATGTCGGGGGGTAGGACAGTGGGGACCAACAGAGACAAGAGATCTCTGCAGCCAGGGCGTGGAACTTGTGGGTTATTGCAGAGGGCCTGGGTGCAGGGCCCTGCTGGGAGCTGCCAGCCACAGCTCAGAGCAGGCCTGAGAGAAGAGAGGGGGAGAGAGGATGAGAGGGTAAGAGAGTAAGGGAGTAAAAAAGGTAAGAGAGTGAGGTTCCTCGTCTCTTCCCTCATCCTGAGACCCCTGTAAACACAGTCACAGTAAATTCCCCTGACATGGACACGATAGCCTGGCTGTGTGGAAGTCTCCAGCTCTCAAGGTATCTGGAAGCCATTGCTTTCAAGAAAACAATCCAGATTTTGGTCAGAAAAGGGGTAATATTGTGATAGCACATCTCTACCCAAGGCTGGAGAAAGGGAGAGCATCATTTCTGCTGTTTTGGGGGGCACCTGTGTGGCACAGGCATGGCTGCAAGGAGACAGCAGGATTGTTCCTGCCTGCTCTGGATCCCCAGCCTCCCTCTCCTGGAGGCAGCCACGTGCTTTCTGCAGGCAGAGATGGTTTGCTGATGCCCAGACTGGAGCGATGAATCAGTACCAAGCTCCTGTCACTTAGAATATCACTTAAAACCACTGCAGCCTTGTAAGTCCCACCCTGAGACACCCTCAGATCAACAAACAGCCAGGTCTGCCATTGAAATGGCTCCTGAACCAGCACAAGGAAATCTGCTGTGCAATTGTGAGCAGAAACTGGAGAACTTCCAGCCCAACAGGCTGTGGGTGGGAGCTAAGACTGGTGTGAAGATGAAACCCTCTGGTGTTCTGGGCACTGGGGAGCTGGTGGCTTTGCTGTGCTTGGAAAAGGCTTAAATAACTCATTTTGAAGCTCCTTCCCCAGGGTTTCCCTGTGTGCCACATAACACCATCCCTGCAGTCCCAACCCACAGCATGAAGCTCCTCTCTTACAGGAGCAGTGTGAGGCAGCTCTGTTTCACTGCTGTAATGACAAAATGGGATGAAATTGTGTGTTTCAGGCCAGCAGAGTGATCCTGCTTCCATTCCTCAGTGAAGTGGGACTGTGTTGGATTTGACTGAAAGACACTGCCAAGCACCCAGCAATGCACACAGCTGTGTTTGAGCTGACTTGTTTTAAACCCTTCTAAAAATTCTTATCATAAGGAAATAGGGAAATCTGGTTGTGAAGCGTCCAGCTGAATGCTGCAAGTCCTGCTTTTCTTGTTTGCCCCAAATTATTTGCTGTATTTGGCCAAACCCTCCCACCTGTGTTCACTCAGTGTGATTGAAGCCTTCAGGCTGAGGCTGATGATGAAGGTGGAAGGAGTGGGAATGGTCAAAAACCTGCAGGATAGGCAGGGATCGTGTGTGAGGGGAATCCCCCGGGCCAGGCAGTCAATGCAAGGATTATTTAGAACCTTCAGAGGGCAAAGAACATCAGCCACAAACCTTCCCAGTTCCCTCCAGTGCAACACCAGTCTCAGAGTCAGTATTTCCCTGCCCTTTTATACCCATTATTTGCTCCCATGGGTATTTACTCCTCTATAAATGTATTAATGGAGCTAATCTTAAAGCATATCCAGAGATATAACTTGAGATGGAGTTTTTTTTTTTTTTTTCCCTTTAACAAAGATGAAGCTTTTATATAGACGGGAAAAGAGAAGGGAAGTGAAATGTTCAGTGACTAATGATCCTCATCAATATTCATGAGAGTCAGTAGCATTCCGAGATTTAAAATAAAGGAAGAAAGAGAGAAAGGCATTGACTCCTTTAGAAGCTAAATGAAATATTTCAGCTGACCTGGAGATAAGTGTGCTGGGTCGTTGTTGCCATCAGCTCAGACCAGTGTTCAATCCTGGAGCTTTCAAAGGGGGAGCCGAGCTGCCCGTGGATTTTTGTGGAGACAGGAAAGGACTGGGTGGGCTCACCTTCAGCTGAGGGTCAAGTCCCTGCTGGGCCAGGTGCTGTGGCACCTCCCAAACATGAGAGAACAATCCCTGCCCCAGGAGCCTGCTCCCAGCCAGCCAGAGCCGGGTATGGAATTGCATCCAGGGGTTTGTCCAAGCCAGGCTGGGATCAGGGGTGGCCTGTCCCAGGTGAGCCCCAGCTCCCACCATCCACCAAAGGGCTCCTGTTCTGTCCCAGGTGAGTCCCAGCTGCCACCATCCACCAAAGGGCTCCTGTCCTGTCCCAGGTGAGTCCAGCTCCCACCATCCACCAAAGGGCTCCTGTCCTGTCCCAGGTGAGCCCCAGCTGCCACCATCCACCAAAGGGCTCCTGTCCCAGCCACTCCCTGTAGTGAGGCTGCTCTGTGGGACAGGGGACAGCCTGAAGTGCTGGCTTGGAGGGTGCAGTGAATATTGCTGGATCTAAAGCTCATTCTCTCCCTGGTGAGAATATCCTTCTTCCAAGCTGCAAACAGCTGTAGATTTTGGGGAGCTGATTTGCTGTTGTGGGAGGGTCTCCTTATCTCTTGTGCTGTTTTCCTTCCTTCTTGCCCATCCCTGCCCCCAGAAAATCAACCCAAGTGTACCTAACTTGGAGGTGAAGTTTTAAACCCCTCGAGATACTTGTAAATAGATGGGGGAACCTTAATCCTTCTCTATCTCATCTTTTGTCAGCTGGGTGGGAGGAAAAGGAAAACTTCTGCAGAGAAATAGCTGAAATACAGGTTTGTGAGGATGTAGCTCTGGATGTGCGGCAGTGATGGTGGAGACAGAGAGAATACCAGGATTTAACTGCAGACAGGGCACTCCAGGCCTGGAAGAAAAGCTTCCCTCACCTTCTGTATGTCTCCTATTCTAAATCCTTTTCCTTTCTGCTCCTGCAAGTTGCCCTTGTCTCCCTCTGCTTCTGAGGCTGCTCCTTTTCATTTGGAGCCATCCCTCCCTCCTGAGAGTGACAGCTGTCCCGCCCCTGCCAGGTCGGTTGCCCTTGAGACCATCTTTGATCTGTGCCCTGATAGAAGGGCCGAGTATTGACTTTGGCTGCAGCTTCATTAAGAGGCAGCCTCATTTGTCAACTTGTTTGTTCCCAGAGCTGCTTGGGAGGTGGCAGAGCTTGCATCCCCTCCGAGCTGAGCGCGGCCAGAGTCCAGAATTAACTCCCTTTTCAAGGGTTTCCATCAAGGGCATTGCAGGTGGCCCTGCACAGGTCTCTCCTCCTCATTAATCGATGTCACCGAGGTTTTAAGCAATGTTAGATCCAGTGGGAGTGTGGATGGGAGACCTGCCCAGGCTCTGGGGGCTGCAAGGACCCAGGGACAGCTGTGTCAGTTAATCCAAGGTGCTCCCAGCTGGAAAAGAGGTCTGCTCATAGGGAAATCAGAGCTGGGGGCTGGGATGAGCTCTCAGTGGTGGGAGCCTTGCAGGGGGTTCTCTAGCTCTGGCTGTGTAAGGATTGTGAGTAATGAAGATGAATTTCTCCTGTCAGTTGTCATCAGGTAGCCTGTCTGCCAGTAAAGGTCTCTGGTTGCCATCCAGGTGCTCAGGGGGGTGAAGTGAGTGAGCTGCCCAGGCTTCCCTGCACTCCTGGTGCTCACTGAATAAAGCACTGACCAGGGCTTGCTTGTAGGGTTTGCCCTGGGCAGGGGTCACCTCCCTGCCCCACAGGTGCCCAGGGCAGGGACCCCAGAGATGCCAGTGATGGATGTGCCCCATGGGCTGGTCCTTGGAGGGTCTGGGGGGAAACCATCTTGCCCTGCAATCACACGAGATGAAGCTCTAACATTGGCACTCTCAGGGTAGTTCAGGGATGTGGAATGGCTTCACACAACAGCCCTGGGAAAGAAAAGAGACTCATGGGTATCACAGAATCAAAGAATTATGGAATGGTTTGGTTTGGAAGGGGCCTTAAAGACCATCTTGTTCCAATCCCCTGCCATGGCAGGGACACCTTCCCCTGTCCCAGGCTGCTCCCAGCCCTGCCCAGCCTGGCCTTGGGCACTGCCAGGGATCCAGGGGCAGCCCCAGCTGCTCTGGGCACCCTGTGCCAGGGCCTGCCCACCCTCCCAGGGAACAATTCCCAATTCCCAATATCCCATCCATCCCTGCCCTCTGGCAGTGGGAGCCATTCCCTGGGTCCTGTCCCTCCATGCCTTGTCCCCAGTCCCTCTCCAGCTCTCCTGGAGCCCCTTCAGGCCCTGGCAGGGGCTCTGAGCTCTCCCTGGAGCCTTCTCCTCTCCAGGTGAGCACCCCCAGCTCTCCCAGCCTGGCTCCAGAGCAGAGGGGCTCCAGCCCTGGAGCATCTCCATGGCCTCTCTGGCCTCACTCCAGTTGGTTCATGTCCTTCTAATGATGACAGCCCCCCAGCTGGAGGCAGCTCTGCAGGTGGGGTCTCATCTGAGCAGGGCAGAGCCCCTTCCCTCCCCCTCTGGCCATGCTGTCCCATTGCTCAGGGCCAGAGCAGAGGATGGAACTTTGCTGCTGGGGGCAGCTGCTGCAGCACAGGGCGTTTGCAGACCTGTCTGACCCTGTGCAGGAGAAGCAGGTGAAGACAAAAAGCCAAACTTCACCAGGGTCCACTTTCCTGCAGACCCTAAAGTTTCACTACCCTTGTGAGGAGGGCTCTAGTGAGGTTGTTTCCATATTCCTGGGGGATGCAGCAGCCTGAGCAGGAGGTGTGGGAGCACCAGCCCAGCTCATGTGAAGGAAAGCAGCTGAAAACCAGAAGTTGCACAGCTCAGCTGTGCTGCAGGGGTTAAAGCTCTTTGTGTGCTGGGTACTTCCACACTCCTGACAGCACGGAGGGAGCTGAGGGAAAAGATGTTCCTGGCTGTTGCCACGGGCATTTTGCTTCAGCAGGTCCCGAGGTGCTCAGCAGCAGTAATTGTGCAGCTCCACGTGGGCTGCGGTGGGACGGGACCTGCAGGGGGGAGCACGGAGCAAAGCCAGGGAGAATTCTGACTGCAGTGCCAGGAATGGCCCAGGGATTCGACAGCAGGTTGTAAGAGGAGAGACTGGAGGAGGTAAATTTATATAGTCTGGAGGAGGCTCAAGGGGAGACACGACCAGAGTCTATAAATACACACAGAAATAGAAACCAAGGGAGGAAATTATTCAGAAGGAGGGAGGACAAGGAGCTGTGCCTGAAGCAAAGCAAGAAAAGTTTATTCTGGGTCTTGCATGGAGGGAGAACAGCCAGCAGCACCAGCAGCTGGCTGGGGTGGGGTCCCAGCACTGCCAAGCTCCTGCTCTGCTCCCCAGCTCTCAGGGGTCTCTGTGGTCCTGGCTGACCCCAATGGGTGTCAGAGTCTCTTTTCCCAGCCCAGAACCGAAGAAGGAGTCAGGATTCTTCTGTTCTGGTTTTCAAGGTTGTTTATTTTTCTGTTATCTATAGCATTCTTTCCCTGGCCTGCTGAGGTCTGTTCAGCAGGTCAGTCCGTGGCACACTGCTCACCCTCAGGGTGGTGTTGTCTTTTTATACTGAAAACTACATGGACCTTGTTTACAATTATTTTCCAATACCTATCACCTATGTTAGACAGTGTGTTCCTACCTTAAACCAATCCAAAAGTGGCACCATCACCCAGAAGATGGAGGCTAGGAAGAAGGAGAAAGAAGGACAAGGCGCACCCAAATTCCTCCATCTTGGGATCCCAAGCCCCCATTCTAAAAACCCCAAAATTCTACTTTTCACTCTGTGACAAACTAACTATCATTCTACTTAAACTTTCGTGGCTTGCAGATCCTCATATAAGCTTGGTAATTTTTTCCATGGTTCAAAATCAAAGGCACAGGTGTCTTGGGCTCTGTGCCAAGGTCTCTGAGCCCCCCGGGCTGGGGCTGGAGCAATCCAGGGCAGCCAGAGGGACGTCCTGGCTTCCAACACCCACCCCTCTGATGCCTCCCCAAGCTGGATGCTCCCCCTCCTGACACAGCTCTGCTGTTTTACAGTAGCCCCACCTCATTTCTTCCCTGCCAGCCATCTCACACGGGCGTCTGGCACCCAGCATGCCTTCGAAGGTTTAATAAAACAGATTGAGATGCACTTGGGCTCGTGGCTTGACAACTGGCTCCCCTTGGACAGGAACATTTGCCTTGCTGGGTGACAATGCTTTGAGTCCGTCGCCTTAGGCACTGTGGCTCATTGCTAGTCATCTCTCCAATGAATAATACACAGGCCTGAATATCTGTCTGCATACATCTTCCTTTTCTGTAGGATAATTTAATGTTATCATTGGGCCTCCTGCTTCAAAGATGAAGAGATTACTTCGAACCTGCAGCCTGCAACCACAGCTATTGGTTTCAAACGTCATTAAGTTTCATTATAACAAATAAACACTGCAATGACATTTATAAGTTACCAGAGAGCACAGAAACACAAATATGAAGCAGATAAACTGCATTTGATCCAAATAATTACTGCAGGCAATATCGAGCTTAGGCTGAGCTGGCAGGCGGGTGCTGGGTAATTTATAGGTGTCCGTAAGGCACCGTGGTGCACATTGCTCCTTAAAAATGATGATGATGATGGTTATGTGTCTCTCTCAGAGGCCTCAAACAGGTTATGTTCCTGCCACCTTGAAGGCAGGGAGCTTTTCCTCAAGTCAGAGATGGACGTGGCACAGGCAACTGTTACTGTTTGGGGACTTTCCTCTCACCATTCCTCAGGATTTCAGCCTGAGAAGGGACCTGCATTTGAAATTTGTTCTGATTTAAGCTGCAAAAGAGCCTTATTTCTTTATTTATGTAGTTTTTTGTTTATTTTTCCTTGGGGGTATTTATCCCCACTGCAGATAAGTTCTCAAGAGTGGGGAATCCTTAGGGAGAGATCCACTGATTTACTCCAGGGGAGTATAATTCTATACTTAGAGAATAATGCAATACTAGAATACACTGACTTGGAAGGGATCTACAAGGATCACAGAGTCCAACTCCTGATTAACGATAATGAAGTTCCTTTCATTTTGACTCCTGGCTTCACACTACCAGCTCTGAACCCTGAGCAAGGGCTCCTCTACCAGCAAACCAGGTGAAAAGCATTTCCCCCCCTGTCCCCAAGAACCTGACTGAAAGGCATTTGTTGCTGTGCTGCTCGTGTGAGCTCTCCCAAAGCTGTGCCTCTGCTCTGGGCTGAGAGCACATCATCTCCTAAGTGACCCCAGCAGGGCTCCTCATTCTGAGTCCTGCAGGCAGAGCCCAGGAGGGGGGTCAGACACAGCTGAGTTTATTGACAGCATCTCTCATTACCTGCTAATTAACACAGCAGGCTGCAATGTGCTAATCTGCTCTTGGACCGGGCTTTTGCACCAGGCAGCCATTGACTCTGCAGTGGGGAACATTGAGAAGGAGTTGGTGACAAAACAAAAAGCAAAATCCGCGTTCAATAATCCGAGTCCCCCCCGAGCCTCCTTCTCCAGCAGGGAAGGGGAGAAGCCCCGGGCTCTGTCTGACAGGGCACAGCCCCTTCCCTGGGCCTTCTCCCAGGCCTGCACGTGGGCTGACAAAGCACTTGCAGGGCTGTAAATATTGACTGGATTCACGTTGCCTCTCATTTTTCATGGTTCTTTGCTTTACTGGGTAAAACCCAGGTAAAAAGCACCAGCTGGTTGTTGTCAGCAGTGGTACAGGTCACTGGCCTCTTCTGTGATGGATAAATGAACTTTCTAGGCATTTCCTTGGCTCTGGGGATAGTGTAGCCAAGATTTTCGTGGAGGGGAGCTTTTATTACACTCCCACATATAGACAGAGAAGTAAGTGAATTTTTAAGCACTTTCCTGAGATAACAAGATGGGCACATGTGTGAAATATTTCCTTCTCAGAGATGATCTGCTCCCTGTCTATTCATCTCAGCATCTCCAACCCCTCCTGCCTCCCCCCTGCCACTTTTTTTTTTGTGTTTGTATTGCATATACTTCACTTTAGGCTGTTTTTCAGAATAATTTGTTTTTATTTTAAATATGAATCTTACATGTGTAAAAAAAATGCACATATTTACAATCACTTCCACTTGTAAAAATCCAAGCAAACAATAATTATAGCAGAAACCTGCTAATTCTCACTCCACTTCATCTTCAGAGCTGATAATTCACACAGCACAACCCCGAGCAATCCCGCCCTGCTCTGGTAAACAGCAGGAGCTGGAGTGAGTCCACAGCCTGCTCTGCAATATCCCAGAGCTCATCTGGCCAGGAGCTCCCCCAAAAGCCACCCAGGTGATGTTTCATGCAGACAGCAGCTTCCCAGCCTTGCAGGGCAATAATAAGATTTATTCCTGCCTTCTCTTCCCTCCATCCGTGAGCTTTGGTGCCCCCAAGGAATTTCTTGTTCAGGAAAGTATCGACGGGAAATCTTTGATGGTGGAACTTTCAACACCTGCAGAGATGGAAACACCCTGTAGAGAGACTCATTTAACCCCTCCTTGGATGGATTCTCCAATCTATACAGTCTCACCAATCACAGCAAGACTAGTTAAAATTATTGTGAGAAGGAGCAGAATTTTCCACTCATTTTAATATTATAGAATCCCAGAGCAGTTTGGATTGGAGGGGACCTTAAAGATCATCCAACCCCACTTCCATATGAGGAGAATGTAGCATTCAATATCTGCATTTTCTGTTCTGAGCTGCATCTTCATTCTGATTTCTCTCCATGCCTCATAGCTTGTGATAACAGATTTTGAAAAACGAGGATGGAAGTGAAACATGGTGCGACCCAAGGCAAGCTCTTTGCTCTAATTTTCCACCCCGTGAACTGCACAACTTCCAGTTGCAGCTCTTCCTGGGAGCAGAGCCAGACTTTGAAATCTCCAAATCGTTTGTGAAATGGATTATTCATCCTTCTCGTTTTCCTACAGACGAGTGTCCTCTGTGCCCTCTAACTCAAAGATGAGCTGAGATTTAAAGGACTCTATTTCAAAAGAGCAGCCCTGATCTGGGAACAAAGGGTGGGCAAAGGGGAGGCACTTGGATTTACTGTAATCCAGGAAAGGGGGGATCACCTGAGAGATTTCAGAAGGTCACAAGGGATAAAGTCTTTAAGGATTTTATCTGGAAGACCTGGTGCAGGCAGGCTGCTGCCCACTGCTTTGCACATCTGCTGTTATTTTTAGAAGGAAAAGTTCTGTGGATTCAGGTGGGAGGTTTTAGGTCCCAGGAGTGTCTGTGCAAGACTCCTGCAGCTGGGGACCTGCCACCTCCTTTCTGAGCTACAAATAGTTATCATCCAAAAAGCAGCTGGAGTTGCCACAGAGAGAGCTGCTTGCCTTGGCTGGAATTACCAGAGCAGGAGCATCCCCTGCTCTGTTCTCCCCCCTGAGCCCATCAGCCTGGCCTGGGGAGCTGTGCCAGGACACTGCAGCTTGACAGGAGAACAAATGGTGATTTCTTACTGTGCCACTGGTAACAAAATATTTCTTGGAGTCATTGGTAGTGCTCAGTGGAGCCAGGCCTGCAGGTGGATCAATGGGAGGAAATCTATTCCCCTCTGCTCCTGTCTCCATGAGGGATTGGTGCTCAGGGCCTGCCCAGGGTTTCCAGTGCCTCTGGAACAGCTGCTGGTGCCACTGTCCCTGTTCCCAGCAAGGACAGGCATCACCTGTGCCTGAGCAGCCTTGGCTGCTTGGTGTATCTGGGCAGCAGGAGAGGCTGGGAGAGCGGAGCAGCCTGGAGCCATCATGGGAGCTTGGAGTCATCCATGGAGCCAGGAGCCATCCACAGAGCCTGGAGCCATCCAGAGAGCCTGGAGCCATTCACAGGAGCCTTCCATGGAGCCTGGAACCATCCATCCACAGAGCCTGGAGCCATCTATAGAGCCTGGAGCCATTCACAGAACCTGGAACCAGCCTGGAGCCATCTGTGGAGCCTGGAGCCATCCATGAAGCCTGGAACCATCCACAGAGCCTGGAGCCATCCACGAAGCCTGGAACCATCCAGAGAGCCCGGAGCCATCCACTGAGCCTAGAGCCATTCACAGAGTCTGGAGCCATCTATAGAGCCTGGAGCATCCACTGAGCCTTGAGCCATCCACAGACTAGGAACCATCCGTGGAGTCTGGAACCACCCATAGAGCTTGGAGCCATCCACGGAGCCTGGAGCCATCCATCCATGGAGCCTGGAGCCATCCCCAGAACCAGGAACCATCCATGGAGCCTGGAGCCATCCCCGGAACCAGGAACCATCCATGGAGTCAGGAGCCATCTGTGGAGCCTGGAACCATCCATGGAGCCTGGATCCATGCATGCAGCTGGAATATTCAGTGTGATCCAGTCTGTAAGGTCACTTGAATGCTGCTCTTTGGCACCTCGATGCAGTACATTAGTTTGTTTCCTATCAGTGCAGCTCCCAGGAGCAGGCCTTTAATCTCACAAGAGGTAATTCTCCAGGCTGCTGCTGGGAAGAGTTTGCTAATAAATATCCCACGGTAAGGATACTCTTACACCTTTCCCAATCGGCAGCTAATAGCAGAGCAGCGATGACATTTCAGCCCTTTCTGCATGGCTGATCAAACTCCTTACAGTGACTTTGAAAGCAGTGCTGGGATTTCATGTGGGTATCAAAGCCAGCAGAACACTCGATAGTTCAGATCTCTTGCCTCTGTGACTAATAGACAAAAAGAACTCTGAAAGGTTTAATATCTTACTCAAAATTTCCCTGTTTCCTGTTTGAAGCTACTTAGTGGACACAGTGGGATGTTGATGGTTCCTCTCAAAGCAGTGCTAGGAAAATATCTGGCATCACTGTGGGATGAGCTCAGCTCAGCGCGTGGGCTTGCTGAGAGCTGGTCACGGCCAGGAGACCACGCGTTCCCAGAGGCCAGGCAGGAGAGCAGAGCACTGGCTTTGCACCTTAAACTCTGCTCTGGCAGCTGGCATTAGGACCACAGGGCCATTTATTTGAAAACGACTTAAGATCATCAAGTCCAACCCTCAACCCAGCACCTCCAACATATTCATCACTAAGCCATGTCCCCAAGTGCCACATCACATCTCTTGTGAACACCCCAGCGACAGGGACCCCACCACTGCCCTGGACAGCCCCTTCCTGTAGCCATGATATTTTCTGAAAAATCCCTTTGCCAGGATTTTTCTCCTGAGAAGCCTCAAAGGAAAAGAAAAATGATAATTATCTGCTGCTGTGGAATGCAACAGGTGCATCTTTGATTGGTCCATATTGGTTGTTTCTAATTAATGGCCAATCACAGTCAGCTGGCTCGGACTCTCTGAGATTCATGAGCTTTTGTTATCATTCCACTTCCTTTCTTTGCTAGCCTTCTGATGAAATCCTTTCTTCTATTCTTTTAGTATAGTTTTAATACAATATATACCATAAAATAATAAATCAGCCTTCTGAAACATGGAGTCAAGATTCTCATCTCTTCCCTCATCCTGGGGCCCCTGTGAACACCACCACACCTTCCAATGCTTTGCAACCCTTTCTGTGAAGAGCACTTGCCTTAATATCCAACCTGAACCTCCCCTGCTGTCACTTGAGGCCATTTCCTTGTCCTGTCCCTTGTTCCCTGGGAGCAGAGTCTGCCCCACACCTGGCTGCCCCCTGCAGCCAGGGAGTTGTGGAGAGGGAGAAGGTCCCCCTGAGCCTCCTTTCCTCCAGCCTCCCTCAGCCTGTCCTGGTGCTCCAGCCCCTTCCCCACATTCATTGCCCTACTTTTCATTGCTTTTTCCTGGGCATCCCTTTGGCTTTGGTTTCACCTCAGTGCATCCCACACCTTCCCCTGGGAGCTGCAGAGGTGGAACCAATGGGGACCCCCAGGCTGTGCTTCCAGGGAAAGCCTCATCTCCCTGTGTGCTTGTGGGTGAGCAAGGCACGAGCTCAGCTCCTGCTTCCCTCCTCTGCCAGGTCACACAGCTGGTCAGTGACCAGCGCCATGCATACACCTGAGTCATCCCTTGACTCTGTGCTGTGCTTTGGTTTCTTTCAAGTTGAATAATTCAGCACTGAGGCCATGTGAGCTGGACTTATGCAGTCTCTTCAAAAAAGGCCAAACTGACATTTTTGTTCAAACAGATTTGATTTTATTTTCTCCCCAAGGAAGCCAAATTTTAAAAAACAGAAATCTTATGCAAGGGCTGAACTCAAGCTACCTCTCTTATTTGTGCAGTGAAGCCCAAGGCAGTGTCTGACATGGCTGTGGCCATCACCAGCAAGGGGCTGTCCTGTGGGGAGGCTGATCCACATCCCCTCACTGAGGACAGCATCACTGTGCCAAACCTCTGCTCCTGTCTGGGCAGCCACAGCTCTTTGCTTCCCTGATGCTGTAGGAAAAGCTCATCTCTGTCCTTGTCTGGAGAAATCCTTGCCCCTGGGAACTCGTGGCTCCTTCTTCCCTGTGCTCTGTACCCGGCCAGGCCTTGGGCTCCATCTCAGTGCAGGTCTGGGTGTTGTGTCCCACCAGGGAGGGAACTGGACTGCAGGCAGGTCATGAGCAGCTCTGCTGCCTGCACAGCTCCTCCCTGTGCTTCCCCATGACTGACAATTCCAGAGAGCTTTGTAAATAATGTAAAGCTTTTGTCTGCTTGCTCTTCCTCCTCATCTGAAAATCAATGTGGGCGCGTGTTCTGGAGCACGATGGGCCCTGTGCAGGGGCTCGGTGTCCTTGGCTCCAGGGAGGGGACCCAAAGGAGCGCTGGGAACCAGCCTGTTTGTCACAGAGCCACAGCAGGAGCTGTGTGGGGTGGTGCAGAGCCAGGCCCGGCTCTGCTGGGGATTGTGGGCACGGGGCCATCTCTTCCCAACCCTCTCCATGACCAAGAGACAGCTCCATCTCCAGGTGTCGTGCCACAAGAAACCAGCCCCAAGCTGGGCTGATTTTCCTGAAATCAGCTGTAATTTCAGCCCCTGGGCCAAAATGCCCTGATTTCCATCAGGTGGGATCTGCTTGGTCTGAAGCAAGCCCCTCCTGGGATGTTGTGTAGGATTAGGATGTCTCACAGCAGCCCTTGATCATCCTCCCACCACGCTTCGTGACGGCTCCAAGCTGAGGGAGGGATCAGCTCTTCCCACTGAGGGACAAGGAGAATGTCCCACCACTCCTAATCACCAGGCCTTTCATTTCAGAACAGTAATATTTTGACAAGGAGCTCATAGTCCTCCTTCTCCACTTCTATGCTCTCCTCAACAAAAAGGACTAATTCTTTTCAGAGCACAATGGACATTCAAAGCTTCACTTACATAAAAGCAGCCACAATGTCTCCATTTCTAATGAGTCATTGTTCCCTCGGTGAGTCCCTCGCTTCCTACTACAATACTCACTCCTCTTGGGTAATGAAAATTTAACTTTCTGCTGCTCCCGGTTGCTGGTTTGGGCACAGGAGGCTGCAAGCTGAAATAATTCAGCCAGGAACTCATGCAAACAGATTTCAGTCTTCAGAGAGCTTTAAAAGCCTGTCACAGACTCTGGCTTTAGAGATGGAAAGGGCTTCAAGGTCCTGCTGCAGCACAGACCGTGGCAATGTCATTGTGTAGGTGCCTTCCTCTGTTTTCTGGGTTGTTAAACAGGATTTTCGGTCCTTCTCGCCATCCGTGGGCGTTGAGACATCTGAAAAGCAATGCCCTGGCACTGGCAGTGTTATTTCCCTTGGAAGTCACAAACAGAGAAGAGTCTCAGCCTTTGTTTGAAAGAACAAGGCAACATTACAGAGAAACACTGAGAAACAGGAGCCACACGTACAAAATCCATTAAGGAAATAGAAAGAGTTCTAAAGTGGTTCTCTCTTCTTTCCTCCTTTTTTCTTCCTTAAGCTTTTATGACACACTTGTGACTTCACAAGGATCCAGCCTGGGGTTTTTGAAAGCAGGGTTAGTGTTCTTGCCTTCTTGCTCTTCACCGTGGTGCCTTTATTGTCCCCTTTTGTTTCTGCCCTTGGGGGTTTCAGTGGCTGCAGAAGTGCCCCCCATGAGAGAGGCTCCTTGAGGAGCTCAGGGCCAGCAAGGGGGTCCTGCTGGTGCCTGGCAGTGTGGCCATGTTCACAGGGGTCTGAGGATGAGGGAAGAGACGAGGATCTGACTCCATGTTTCAGAAGTCTTGATTTATTTTTTTATGATATATATTACATTAAAACTATACTAAAAGAATAGAAGAAAGGATTTCATCAGAAGGCTGGCTAAGAATAGAAAAAGAAAGAATGATAACAAAGGCTTGTGTCTTGGACAGAGAGTCCCAGCCAGCTGGGCTGTGATTGGCCATTAATTAGAAACAACCACATGAGCCCAATCCCAGGTGCACCTGTTGCATTCCACAGCAGCAGATAACCATTGTTTGCATTTTGTTCCTGAGGCCTCTCAGCTTCTCAGGAGGAAAAATCCTAAGGAAAGGATTTTTCATAAAAGATGTCTGCAGCACTGGCAGCTCCTCAGGGAGAGGGGCAAAGCAGCAAGCAGGAGGAGATGGGAAGGCTCTGGGACCAAGAGCTCCTGTGGTGACAGCAGGTGACCTGTGGTCACAGTGCACATCCAGCTGCAGGGCAGCTCCAGAGTGCAGTGGGACACTGGGCTGGTGCTGGACCCTGGCCAAGTGGCATCATTAGCATCTCATTTCCATAGCTGTTTGCTTTTAAAACAAAACAAAAAAATTCAACAACGAATTCAGAGCCCTGAGCTTTGCTTCTGCTCAGAGCATGTCTGTGCTGGATGGGCAGATCCTCAATGGACACTCTCAGGGGCAGAGTCAGTGCCCAGTGACTCCCAGTGAAGTTCCCAGGAAGCCAGGCATCAACTCAGTCATTTCTTTGAAAATATTCCAAGTCTTCACACTTAAGGAAAGATGAGAAGTGGAAGTAAAACAGGGCTACACTTGGGTTGGGGGCACGTGGACGTGTTGTTGCATCTCCCTGCTTTGTTATGCAGCACTTCCCAAATCCAGATTTGGGGATGCTTTGTGCAGCAGGAGGTGACAGGGAGAGGGGTGATGAGGGTGCCATGCCTGGACTCTTGTTGGGCTCATGTGGTGAGCTGTATCTGCCTCTGGGGTCCAGCACAGGGAGGAGCTGGAGCTGCTGGAGCCAGTCCAGAGAGGCCATGGAGATGCTCCAGGGCTGGAGCCAGGCTGGCAGAGCTGGGGGTGCTCACCTGGAGAGGAGAAGGCTCCAGAGAGAGCTCAGAGCCCCTGCCAGGGCCTGAAGGGGCTCCAGGAGAGCTGAGAGGGACTGGGGACAAGGGATGGAGGGACAGGACCCAGGGAATGGCTCCCACTGCCAGAGGGCAGGGCTGGATGGGATATTGGGAATTGGGAATTGTTCCCTGTGAGGGTGGGCAGGGCCCTGGCACAGGGTGCCCAGAGCAGCTGGGGCTGCCCCTGGATCCCTGGCAGTGCCCAAGGCCAGGCTGGGCAGGGCTGGGAGCAGCCTGGGACAGGGGAAGGTGTCCCTGCCATGGCAGGGGTGGCACTGGATGGGCTTTTAAATTCCCTTCCAACCCAAACAATTCCATGATTCTCAGATGAGCTCCTATTCTGCAGAGATTTGGATTAACCAGGTATTTATGGCTGAAACTCTGTATAGTGGAAGGGGAGAAGCTGGGAAGCTCCTGCTTCCCAACAGGTTGGAGTCAAACCTCCTGCTTTGAAACCAAAGCATCATTTTGTAATTCCATTTTAAACATTCCTAGAAAAATACCCAACTGACATCTCTCAGCCCATTTTCTTGTAGCTGAAAACGCTCAGCCTGCATTTGTAAATCACCCTTTCCCAATCTTTCCTCATTTTCAGTTATTTTCTGTCAAGTATCTTATCTCCCTTAAAACTTTTCTGCAAATTACTTGTTCCTTTGACATTAAGACATAAGCTGCAACGTGGACAGGCCTCTGATCTTCCAAACCCAGTTAAACCCAGTAATCAGACTTTAAGCTGATTTGAAAGTGAGTTGAGCTCTGTCTTCAGTACTTTTTTCTTTTTATTTTATCTGAGATTTAGGGAGAGATGATCCTGCTGTGGAGCAGGGACTGGGCCAGGTAATGCTCTTAAGGTCCTTACACCCATCTTTCCTCTCCTGTGACTGGATCTGAGCTGTTTGTAGCTGAAATGGAGCCTTGGATGAATAAAAATGGGTTTAAGTGACAATTCTTCACACTGAACAAACACAGGGAAGGAAAATACAGGAGACATATGCCATGTTTCTGCTCTGATTTTCCATGGCCATCAGCTCGTCTTTAAAACAAATCAAGAAATAGGAGAAAAAGGAAAACTAAAACATAAAAAGAGCTTCATTTCCAGCAGCAATTATCAAATGAAGCCTGTGCTTAATGGGCATTTGCAGAGGGCACAGACACCACTTTGTGCCTCTGCGTTCTCATTAGAGCTCGTGCAGCTCCCAGCTGACAACCTGATAATTCTCACTGATAAAACAAATCTTTTTGGGTTATTGCTGCATTCCTGCACTGTCCCTGCTCGCCCAGCTCTGCCTTGAGAATTGTCAGGATTACAGAGTGAGCTGTGAAAACCCAGTTAGTGGGTGGAAAGTATATATTAAAATAAAACAACAAAACAACAAAGCAAAACACCCACTTTTTCTGCTTTCTCAGTTTTCTCTCTCATCCCATTTTTCCCTGCTGTCCTAGGAGTGTTTGTCCTTTATGAATCCAAAAAAAAAAAAAAATTACAGAGCTACAGAGCTGACTCATATTCCCTTTGAAATCAAATATTCAAATGTCAGCACAAAGGTTTGTGTCAGAGGCCACCATGACTTCCAGCGAGTGCCTCCCAGCAGGAAAAACTGGAATCTCCTCTGGAATTAACCTGCCCTGTTGTGCAGGGAGCACCATGCCAAGAGCCACCACTGTGGTCTTTTGGAGTATCCGGGGTGAAAATCAGAGTTCCTTGGAGATATGTGGGTGCTGGAGACCTGGGATCTCCAAAATACCCACAAACAAGGTGCCCAAGGTGCTCCTGGAGATCTGCAAAAATTCCAGCTGGGCCTTTTACCTTCCTGTAATCTAACACATCTGGAATTTCAAAAGGACAGCGCTGCTTTTCCCTGTGCTCCTTTAGGTGGCTAAGAGTGAGCTGAAGCTATAATAAATTAAATTGAAATATAAGCACTCATGTGGGGGCGCACGTTGGTTCAACAGCATGAGCTGAAAAGTGATGGAGCTTTGGAGCCCTGCCCTGTAGGAAAGGCCCTGCAGCTCGTCTGGAAACAAGTTCAGATGCAAGAACTTGTGTCACACTTAACCTTGGTTCTGGTTTAATCATCAGGCAATGATTAAATGTAGTCAGTGTAAATTAGGATTGAATTGATTTGGGGTGGATCACATGGAGACTGTCCCGCTTTGACAAATTGGTTTTCAAGAGGAATTTTTCCTCCAGCCCAGTTCCCTTCCATGGACGGAACAGACACTCAGTGGAGGGCACAGACTCTGAATTCCTGCCTGATGCAGGGCCATAATTCCTACCCAGAGAGGCTCCCGGTCCTACAAACCCCACAGGTAACTCACTGAGGGGCAATTCAGTGGTTCTGCCTTCCCCCCAACACCTTTTTCCCAGATCATCTCCTGAATCCAGAATCAGAGCAACAATAAGTGAGGGCAGAGCAATTGGGATGCTCTACAACCAACTCACACAAAAAACTGTGCCCACAGCAGCCCAGATATCAGCAGATTTGAAATGGCCCCACATTTAGGATCTTCCAGCTTCAGACTGTGGCTTTGCAGGGGGATTTTGGGGTTGTCCCATGCTCTCATTATGGAAAGAAAAAGAAATAGCAGGATTTAACACTTTGAATCCCTGGAACACTTTCAATCCCTGGAACATCCAAGGTTGGATGTGGCTTGGAGCAGCCTGGGATAGTGGAAGGTGTCCCTCCCCATGGCAGGGGGTGGAATGAGATGAGCTTTAAGATCACTCCCAACCCAAACCATTCTGGGATTCTCTGATTCTCTGAATAATTTTCAATCATGGCAAAGCCAAGGGAGAGTGAAAATAAAACTGAGTAAACTCTGCTGTGGAAGAAGTTAGAGTGACTGGAGTGCTTCCCATGGAAAATGAGAAGTGCCATGTCACACCTGAGGTGTGAGACATCCCACCATGGCAGGAGATGACCCGGGGCTGGGATTTGTTATTGCAGCATTGCAGGTAGGGAAGGGTGAGGAGAGATTTGTGAGTTTGACAATGCAGCTTCGAGAAAGGCAGTGCTGAGGCAGAGCTGGGCCTTCCCTTCCCCTCCAGATGTGTGGGAAGTTCCCAGCAAATGCCAGGAGGTGACACCTGGGGAGGGAGCAGAACAGCAGCAGTTGGTTGTTTCCCAGTGTGTTTTATAGCAGGTTGTTTCCTTGCACATCCTGATTTCAGAGAGCACACGAGGTGGGAGCAAGGCTCAGAAGCAGAGGATCAACATCCTCTTTTATTATGTGTAATATAAAGTATTGCTGCTGCTGAACATCCTGCTGCTTCTCTGTCTGTGATCATTGTGGCTGAAACACTACCACCACAATTTGGAATAAAACAGTTACAAGAAATGCTGGTGCCTCTTGGTTGGAGCTTTTTTTCCCCCCCAGGGAGCAAAAATATTGCAAATATTTGTCTGTCACAAAGTGCTGTGTCCACCTCTGGGTCCTCAGCACAGGAAATATGTGGAGCTTCTGGAGTGAGTCCAGAGGAGGCTGCAGAGATGCTCCAGGGCTGCTCTGGAGCCAGGCTGAGAGAGCTGGGGGTGCTCACCTGGAGAGGAGAAGGCTCCAGGGAGAGCTCAGAGCCCCTGCCAGGGCCTGAAGGGGCTCCAGGAGAGCTGCAGAGGGACTGGGGACAAGGCCTGGAGGGACAGGACACAGGGAATGGCTCCCACTGCCAGAGGGCAGGGATGGATGGGATATTGGGAAGGAATTCCTCTCTGTGAACAGGATAAGCTTTAAGGTCCCTTCCCACCCATTCTATCATTCTATGGGTCAATCACGTAATTAAGCAAACACATAATTAAGAGCTGCTGAGCTCAGTCTCCCATTTGTGCTGTGCCAGGAGCATCCTGGCCTGCTGCATCCCAAGGAAGTGCGTGGTGTGGGAAGGCACTGCAGAGCTGACAGTGTCCTGTTCCTCTCTGTTCCTGTGCAGGCCAGGCGTCCTCGTTCACGCAGCAGCCGCAGGACCAGGTGGTGATCGCGGGGCAGCCGGTGACGCTGCTCTGCGCCATCCCCGAGTACAATGGCATCGTGCTCTGGATCAAGGACGGGCTGGCCCTCGGCGTCGGACGGGACCTCTCAAGTAAGTGGGGACACCCTGTTAGAACCCTGGGGACTGAGGATTGTAAACTTTCTGTACTGGCAAACACTGACCCTCAAGAAAACACTGCATTTGACCATTGTTGAGAAGGGTGAAAGTTTGACAAGAAAGTCTCACAGATTTGTGTGCTTGGCAGAAAGATTTTTAAATGTAGAGTTTGATGAAGGAATAGAGATGGAAGCAAGTTTTGATATAGAAGAAAAGAATTGCTGAGCCAGTCTCACTGGCTAACCAAGGAGGCAAAGGGTGTGTGAGTTAGAAGGGGTTTGTATGGCTTAGAGCAAAGGATAAACCCACCCCAAACAAGAAGATGTTTTTACCAAGCAGAAAGAGAGCACAGGCAAACAAGGCAGCAAATGTGGCAAGCAGAAAAAAGGTCTCAGAATTTTCCACTGCAAGAAAACTGAAAAAACAACTTCTAGCTTAAACTGTAATGTACTGACTTTGAGTGATTGGAGAACAGTAACATGAATATGGTAATTACAGTAGTTATGATAGGCTGTAGATAATAGTTAAGGTATAGATTGGTTCTACTGTATTAAGATGCTCAGCAAGAAAGTATAGAAGGCATTGTAACCAAAAGAAAAGTCTATAATGCATTGGAACCAAAGCCAAGAGGCTCCAGGCCTGCCTGCAGCTCACAGCTGTAGGCACAGCTCTGTCACCCACAACCCCGGACTGCTGTAACAGGCTTGGATACAATAAACTGCATTTGTATACAATAAACTGCATTTTGTATACATTAAACTGCATTTTGGATACATTAAACTGCATTTTGAAGAGCCCCTGGAGTCCCACATCCCTCAATCAGGCTCTTACTAATCATAAAACTGTAAAAAACCTTCTAAAAAATAAGTCAGGACCCACCTGTTAGAACTCTAGTTACTAAGAATTTTAAACTTTCTGTACTGACAAACACCCCAAAGAAAACACTACATTTAACCTAAAACCATAAAAAAACCTTACAAAATGAAATAATAAAATGAAAATTATGTACGTACACTTTAAACAAAAGTGTATAATATGTAATAAAAAGCTTAAAATTTAAAAATTTAAATTATTAATATATTTCATATATAATATAAAATAAAATAATATAATATAATTTTTAATATATATAACAAAATAAAAGTTTTTAAACAAAAAACAATCCTTCTTCATAAGTTTAAATAAGATTATATCATTAAATAAAAAATATATAAAATTAAAATAAATTATTAAAGTTAATTAATAATAAAAATAAATATAAATAAAATCATAATAAAAATAAATAAGAATAGCAATAATAGATCTAAATAAAATAAATAAAAATTAAATAAATTATTAATTTATAATTTTAAATTATTAATTTATAGAAAAATAAAATAAAACAAGTCACAAATAATTAGTTATTAAGGTAAAAATAAAAATAATTTCAGTGTCATTTCTTAATTAAACAATTTATCCATAAAAAAACTTATAAATAAAATACAACTCCCTTTTTAACACATTAAAATAAGATACTATAAAACTCATAATTTATAAAACTGTAATATAAATAAAAATGAATAAACATCTAAATCCAAATGAAAAATACCATCTCACACATTTAATCCCAACTTTAACCAAAAAAAAAAAAAAATCCCTCCCACCCTCCATAAACAAGGAAAGCAGGAGCTCTCCTTGTCTGACATTTATTTGGGGAATAATGTTTTCATTTCAACTCCAACACCTTCCAGTCCACCCAAAGATTGGCACTGATGCCTGGAATAAATCAAAATCTGTTTTGCTCTTACCTGAAACAAATCTGTTGGCTCCCACAGATGTCTCCTGACCCTTTGTAAAGGCCTGGCTTGATTTCCTTGGAAATTAACGTCACCTTTCCAAAATGTGGGATGAAATGTTTTATAAATGTTGCAAGTGCCTGTTTTGATATTCTCAAAAACAAAAAGAACCATAGAATATCCTGATTTTGAAGGGACCCACAAGCCTCTGTTTGCTTTGGACAAGTGTTTGTGGCTTCCTCAAGCTTTCGTTTTGACAAATTATAGTTTGGTGACCAAATTGCTCAGAAGTCACATTCCTTAGTCCCACAACCTCACTGGGATTGAGGGTTAATTGCAGCTGGTGAAGACTGGTGCAATACTGGGGAAGTTTCGAGCTTATTCTGTACATTTTGCTGGAAAACACTAATTTGGAACTGAAATATTTCACATGAATAGGAAGAGTGTTTGCTGGAAACAGCCTGGGAGGACATGGAGCCCTTCAGGAGCTGCAGTGTCCCCCAGGCTCTGCAGAGTTTGTGCACGTGTGACACTGCTCAGCTCCCAGTGACCCCAAGGCAAGAAGCAGCATTGAGAAACCAGGGGAGGCTCCATGCTTTTTGGTCTTCAGGGACCCTGCTCTTCCCTAGAGTGCAGTGCCTGCTCCTTCTTTCCCTCAGTTTTTTATTAATACATATAATTGCTCATTTAGAGCCGTGCCTGAGTGAGCAGCCCCATCTTCGCCTGTTTTTCAGAGCTCTGAGCCACAATTTTTGCATCTATTAGAGAGATGAGCTTCCCATGCAAGACCTTGCAACACGACTGAGTAACAAGAGCTCCAGTGAAGTAGGGAGCTGATGTGAATGACTTCCACAATTAACAGAGCCAGGGCTGCTGGAAGCCACAGGAGCTGCCAGCTCGCGTGATACCAGCTCAGCCAGTGTCTAATTAGCACAATACAAACAAACCCATCATTTGTACTCCTCGCGGTTCAGGAGAGCAAATCCTGCTGTTGATAACTCGAGAAACAACAGAAGCACAAGTGTGCCAGTGCTGTGTTACACAGGGCATTGGGCACAGGAGGACCCAGGGGTGGCACCTTTCCTCCTGTGTGTCCATCCTGTGTGTCCAGCCAGGCTGACCAGGGCTGCAGGTGCCCCCATGTTGTTTTGCACTAAATTGTTATTTAGTTGTTTGCACTGAGTGTTTGGTAATTTGCACTGTTCACATGATTTGTATCCTATGACCTGAACAGCCCACCCAGACACGGATTCTTACACCCCCAGACCCCTGTCCAAGCTTTACACAGAGCTAATCTTGGTTGTATTCCAGGGTGTCACCTCAGCTGACTCCAGGAGCTGAGGCTATTCCATGGTGGGTTGCAGAGGAGCAGGAGGTGGTGGGTTTCCTGGTGGAAGGGCTCACCCCTTTTTCTTGCTCAGGGAGGTTGTGAATGCTCCAGCCCTGGAAGGGTTCAAAGCCAGACTGGAGAAGGCTTTGAACAACCTGATCTAGCAGGGGGTGTCCCTGCCCATGGCAGGGGGACTTGGATCCCAATGACCTTTAAGGTCAAAACCAAACCTTCCAACACTTAACATTCTATGATCCCATGATTCCTTGGGATTTCAGTTAATGCTCCTTCATCAGCAGTTTTTTGAACCTGTAGAGCAAAACATGCAGTCTCTTTCCTGGATTTGACAGGTTCTTTCTCTCTCTCTCTTTGGGCTGGGTGCCCAGGAGAGGAGGAAGCTGCCTGGATCCTGGGAATTGCTGTGGGATGCTGGGGCTCTGGATCCATGCTCTGCTCTCCTCATCCCCGAGCTCATGGCTCCAGCTTGTTGCAGCATATATTGCAGTTAAGACAGCCACGATACACAGAGTATCATTATACAATTTCAGAAAGCTTCAACCCATACACAGAAACACCACACCACTTCAGAAGGCTTCAAGCATCAGCACTTCTTGTTCTTTAGTCCTCATGGTTCATGCCTTACACCTGTATTCCCTGGGTGATTGGTCAGCACACCTGGGCACTCCATGGCTCATTGCTGTCAGTGCTGCTCACAGCTGTACCCATGGGGGATGAGGCTCAGCCCCATCCCAGTCACCACAAACTGTGTGCCTACCCCAGCTGCCTCCTGACCCGTGCTTTGCCTTGGGCAGGTTACCCACGCTATCTGGTCGTAGGAGACCATCTGTCAGGTCAGCACCACCTGAAGATCCTGCGAGCTGACCTCCAGGATGACGCCGTGTACGAGTGCCAGGCCATCCAAGCCGCCATCCGATCCAGACCTGCCCGGCTGACCGTCCTCGGTGAGTCCTGGCTCCTCACACCCTCGGGGTTTCTTGGGGTTTCACTGCCTTCATGCTCACACTGAGTAGCTTTTGACAAAATGTTTTGCTGCTGGATCAAGAGGGCTGGGAATGAATCCGTGGTGAGAGCAGTGGGGGAGCAGCTCACTCCTGAGAACAGGATCAAAGGAAGCTGCTTGGGGAGTGAAGCAGCTCTGGGGTGGAGTATGACAGTTCTAGGAGTAACACAGCCACCAAGTGTTTGGCACTTCAGCTTTGCAGATTGATGCCCCAATTCAAGAGAGTCTGTCCATAAATTTAAGCATATGAAGAGTGTCAGTGCCATCACTTATGCATTACCCTGCCTACAGGACCAGGACAACTCCACCCTCTGAGGAAATACTGGCTTCATACTATGCAGTATTTTTAAACTATCTACATACTAATATTTTATCACCCTGTGTTTCTCAGCAATTCATCTTTCCCATGAGCAGCACAGGAGGATATTACCTGGAATCCCAAAATCATGCTGAGGGCTTTTTTTTGTGGGAGGTGGGTGGGGAGCACTGGCAGAGCTGGAGGGCTTTGTTGGCCATCTGGCAGAGCAGGAGGGAGGCTCTCCCCACAGGAGTGCTGGGAAAAGGCAGGCACGTCAGTGAGGCTTCCCAGCATGGACGTGGCTTCAGAGAGCTCAATGAAAATGGTATTTTTCTTAAGCAGCTTGGACAAAACCCAGTCTGCATTGCTGCTCCCAGATTCATCCTGATTATTCAACCCTCAAAGTGAAACCATTTGCATATTTAAGTTTGTTTAAATTGAAGATTGGATTTCTTTTTTCCTTGTTGTTTTTATTCCTGGTTAGTTTCTAGGGAGAAAAAAACCCCACATTTTAAAAAGATCCAAATCAAGAATTTCTGTGCTTTTAGTCAGATTAACACTGATTAGTTCTAAGCACCCAAAAGAAGTGAATTAAGGTACCAGCTGTGGTTGAAGGTGCACTTCTCTGGAGTCTGCACTATGAAAATGAGTTCCAATTCCTGGTTTGCAATCTCCCCTGCATTTGTTTTCCTCCCTCCACAACCCTACAACATTCCCTACTCCCAAACTTTCACAGCTGCCATCCCTTCCTTCCCTGACCCTGATGATAATGATGATTTTCCTTTGATTCCTCCTTCTTCTCAATCAACCCTTGGCAGCAGCTCAGAGCTCTGACATGTTCCATATATGAAATAATCCTAGAAATGAATAGGAAAGGGGAACATTGTCTTGCTCACCGACAACCCCTCCTTCTCCTGGGCTCCCTCCTTCTGTTGTGAAAGCAGAATACATTGTGGGAGCCAGACAAAAGAAATAATGTTATTTAATTAGAGCTAAAGATTTCAAAACTAATTTAGTCCCAGGGCGTACGTCAGAGATGCTGCGAAGCGTTGATTGAGCAGAGAGATGTTTTTGTGGATCAAAAGGAAATCGTTATTATCTTTGGGGTTATGGAATGTGTTGAATAGATGGTAGTTAATGTTTATGTGGATATACATAGTAGTTGCTAATTGGTACATTTACCTAAGATGTTCAGCAGCTTATATTTGCAGAGTGTTTTCCTTTTAAGAAAATTAAAGTTACAGCGTGTTCAATTTAGGCCAAATCGATGAGCCAGTGTGGGTTTGGAACTGACTGGTAGCTCATCTTTAACTTTAGGGGTGTTTATGCAGATGTTCTGAGGGGGGGAAAGTGATCACAACCCCAGGGCTGCCAGAGCTCCAGGAGCATTTGCACAATGCTCTAAGGGATGGACAGGGTGGGACTGTTGGGGTGTCTGTGCAGAGCCTGGGGCTGGACTCAATGATCCTGTGGGTCCCTTCCAGCTCAGGAAATTGTGTGATTCTATGACATTTCAGGCAGATTGGGGAGGTAGGAGTGATGATCTCACCTTTTCAGGGGGTTGGTGATCAGCAGTTCACACTGCTCCTTTGGGATGGGGTGTCCTGTGCTGGCAGCGAGGGCAGGGGCTGCTGTGGGACCTGTGCTCTGTGTTTTAGCCACCCCAGTGGAGGGGACAGATGTGGCACATGAAGAGTAGAAGCCTTAAGCCCTGTGTTTCTGACAGCTGGGAACAATGTGCAGCCGGTCAGGCTAAACTCACTGCATGACAGGGGGGTAACACGTGTCTGTGAAGGGGGAGAGACATTTCTGGTGCTTCCAGATGTGCAGCACCACCAGCTGTGCAGGCATGTCTGCTCTTAGCATGCAGTGTGTGAGCCTGCTGTAGTTGTGAGCTAAGCAGCTGTGTCTGGAGGAAGCTGGATCTCCCAGATTTCATCTCCCTGGGTTGGGAAGGGATGTGCCAGGCTGCCTGAGCTGCTCACAGAAGATGCCTGGGGGACGTTCCTTCATCCCAGTCTGCCCAGCTTCACTGAGGCTGCAAACTTCCCCTGGGCAGGAGAGAATCCCTGAGGCATCCCTGGAGCTGGGTGCAAACCATGCAGCTCTCTAGGAAGTGATCAGTCACAGCTGAGGCAGAGCTGAGAGGCTCTGGTGGCTGTGGGGGGCTCTGGTGGCTGTGGGGGCCTCTGGTGGCTGGGGGGCTCTGGTGGCTGGGAGCCCAATATCTGCTGCTAGTTTCTCAAGGACTCACTTGGTTTCTCAGTGACTCGAAGCTCTTCAGCCAGCTGGGTGTTAGAGGCAGTTCTGGGGAACTCTATCCTGCTCTATCACCCCCAGCCTTGTCTCTGGAAAAATCACCCTGCCTGGTTTTTTTGTATGTGTTGGTGCTGCCTTGTCTGTCCTTGCCAGATTTTCCACTTCCTTGGTATCAAGAAATCCCCTAATGCCTCCAGATTCAGGCTCCAGCTGCTGTCATTCATGTCTGACAACAGCTTTATGGGGCTGATGCCTCCTACCTCCCTGCTCAGATGCAGAGCTACACCATATTTTAATTAAATATTTAAGGTTTTGTCACATTGTTTTCAAATCTACATGGTTAAATGTAGTGGAACAGATCATTCCATAGCCTTGGAAGTCCAAACACTCAAACAGACGAGCCTATTACTGTCATCAGCATCAGGGAAAGTCTTTTCTTTGTGGAGTTCCAGGGACAAATATTGCTGGGAAATGTTGTTAATGCATCCCAAAGCTGGAGGGTTCCCTTTCTCCAGGTCTCCCTCACCTTCCCTCCAACCATTGCCCAAGCTCTCTGGGGAAGGAGTCCCTGCCCAATCTCCTCAGGATATCTGCCCCAAGCAGGGAAGGTTCATAAATCTGATGGGATGGGATTTGGGACATATGGAGGCATTCAGATTTTTTGCAAGCAAAGGATGTCAAGGCAGTTTAGCAGGGGAGGCAAAGCCAGGCAGGCTCTGGGAAGCCACTGGAGGGCTATTTGCTACCTGGTACATCTCTAATGGCAGGCTGCTTAATTTATGATCTATTTAACTAAGCCAGGGTATTAATTAAATAAAGTAAGAGCCTGATTAGGACTTGGAGAAATTTAAAAATAAAATCAGGCAGCAATCGAGCGAAATTGCAAAGCAAACACTTTGGCTGTAACCACTGGAGAGTTCCCTCCAGTCTTCCATCAAAGCTCAGAGCAGGGAGGGCAAATACAAGAGATTATATTGCCAACAGATGTGTGTTGTTAAAATATGCATCTGCCAGCCGTGTAGCTTCAGGAGCCAGAGGGCTCGCTCGTGGATCCTTCTGCACTCGCAGGACCGTGAAGGAATTTGAGGCCCCGGCAGCCGAGCTGGGATTTGCAGACACGTTAATTAGCATTGAGTTCCCAGATCTCAGAGGCAGCCAAGCGAGGAGAAACTTTGAAGAGAGCTTTGGCTTCCCTGGGAGGGAGTGGGGAGGGAGAGGGGAGCCCTGGCTCACCGGGCCAATGTGGCCACAGCGTGGTGACACCTGGGCCTGTCATGACACCTGGGCCTGCGGTGACACCTGGGCCTGCGGTGACACCTTGGCCTGCAGTGACACCTGGGCCTGCGGTGACACCTTGGCCTGCCATGACACCTCGGCCTATGATGACTCCTTGGCCTGCCATGACACCTCAGCCTGTGGTGACATCTCAGCATAAGGCGACACCTCAGCCTGCAGTGACACCTCAGCCTGCAGTGACACCTTGGCCTGCAGTGACACCTGGGCCTGTGGTGTCACCGTAGCCTGCAGCGACATGTCAATCGGCAGTGACATCTCGGCCTGCGGTGATGCCTGGGCCTGTGGTTGTAGCAATGTATCTGAACAACTGAAGCCACATCGTGCACCAGCCATGCTGCTTGTAGTTATTCATATCAGAGTCCTCTGGAATTCATCAAGGTTACTAAGATATAAATTGTGCTACATTAAGAAAGAAGAAGCTGAGAAACAGAATTCCAAGACCACAAGAAGTAGATAAAGGAGGGTGGTGAACCACCTGGACTGTAACCAGTGACATATTCTGAGAAGTGCGTGCAGAACATGTGGACAAGCCAGAGGCACCAATCAAGAAATGTGTGATCAGCGTGTGCAGGAGGCTTAGAATATGTAAATAAGTGCATAATGTAAACAATAAAGGGCTTCTCCTTAATCATATTGGTTAGTTGTCCAGGAGTCCTGATTCTCCAGCCTGGCCTACAGTGACACCTCGGCAGGTGGTGACCAGGGCTAGCAGGACCCACCATGCCCAGAGGATGGAGAAACAAGGACAATGAAGCAGATGGATGACGAGGTGTTGGGAAACTGAATGGCTCTTCTCCTTCATGGCACCTTGGCAGAAGCATCCCAAGGCTGTCCTGGTCTGTCCTCCTCATCAGGAGATGCAGCACCTCCAACCCAGTGATGCCTTGTGAAGGCTGACCTAGAACAGAGACTGGACAGAGCTAAAGAATAAAGTAGGGATTTATTAAAAGGCCTCAATGGATGCACCTTGGGCAGCACAAGAGCCCAGCCAGGGCTACATCCAAGATGAACCAAAATGGTCACAAAAATGGACAACCGGTCATGAGGTCTCACACTTTTATCAGTTCTGCTCCATTGCATCTTGCAGTTCATTGTCCAATTCCAGCTTTAGGTCATGAAGTCCCATCCTTCTTGTTTTTCTCTCTCCAGCCCACGTTGTTTGTGCTCTTGGGCCTGAGATTTGGATCATTTGTCCTTGGTCCCCAGCAGAGAAGGAATTGTTTTGTCTCCCTGCTCTGTGCACAGAGCTCACCATCCCATAATGTGAAGCCTAGACCCACACACTAAAGCAGCACAGAATCTGAAAAATATAAAAGCTAAACTCTGAGGCATCACCAGCCACATACCTCGGGCTGTCCCAGGAAGCTCCCAGGCAGCACTTGCTTGGCGCAGGGGAAAGGTTGGTCCCAGAGGTGCCAGTGGGAAATTGGCCACAAGCAGGAAAAGGCAATATGAGGGTGTGAGGAGGGAGGCAGGGGAGCTACTTCCAGAGACTTAAGGTGAATAATTGATAAGCAATTAACTTGTACCTTCACCTTTTATAGTCTAATTCCCTCTCTCCTCCCCTCCACGGCCTCTTCTAATATTAACTCTGTCTTCACGTGTGTCCCATTAGGAATAAAGCTTTCTTAAATCAACATGAATTATTTAACTCTACAGATTAAGTTAATTTGAAGCGAGAGCTCCTGTCTCTTTACAATGGCACAAGGCAGGGACAGGAGGAGGGTCATTGGGGTATCAAGTGCATCCACATTCAATCACTGCCATTTTCCTCTTTTTATTTTATTTTTTTTATTTTATTCCAATCCTCTTTCTTGCCAAGGTTTTTCAGTCCTCCCCTGCAGAGCAGAGTAAGCATTTCCATTACCAAAACGATGGTTGGCAGCTTGAGACATCTGCATTTCCCAGCTTTCAAGCTCTTTAGTGGAGTTTGATCAGGAAATAAAGAGGTTATGTCCTGAGTAAATGCCCTTTCTCAACATTTGTTTGTAATGCTGAGCTGCAAGAAAAAAAGTGAGGAGGTGATGTTTCAAATCTAGAAACAGTTCAGCTTGGAACCCTTTTTCCACTCTTTTTAATAGAATTCAGTTATCTGAATGTAAAATTCAGAGCATGTAGAGCTGGGATGTCAATTCAGAACAAAAAAAAAAAAAAAAGTGGTGAAAATGTGATCATTTTCTTCCAGACAGTCTCTTCTCCTTGAACAACTTTAGGTCTTCACAAAGCTGCATTTTCTGCTGGGAATATTTTCAGTGGGAAAACAGCAAGTGGCTCTACTGGGAACGAAACAGAAACATCAAACAATTGAGCGCAAATCCCAAATAACCTAAATATTTGATGTCGTGTCTGAGCAGCTTAAGTTTACAGCTCTCTGAGCCAGCTCCTTCTGATAGCAGGGTGGCCAGGTTTCCTTGCTCTCATCCCTGTGTGGCTCTGGGGTGGGAAGGCATCTCCATGGGATTGACCATTCCAGAAAAAACCAGGGGCTTAGAGGTGAAAGGCAGCTACTGCCTGGAGCAGTCTAGAGCTGGAAAACAGACCACAGACAGGGCTAAAAAACTGGGTCTTGAGATCTCCCTAGGTGGGTTTCACTATTGGAATAAATCACACAAAACTCCATTTTCTTCATGGTGGAAAAAGCCCCTACTTTATCCATGTAACTCATTTTTATGTAGTTTACAGACCTTGTGTGTGACTCCAATGGGTTAGCAGCCTTCTTGCCAATTATTGGTTAGTAAAAGGTATTTTACTTGTCCATCAAATCTCTCTACTCTTCAATTGTTTACCTATTTTCTTCACTGGTTTTCATGGGATAGGCTTAAAGCTTATGCAGGTGTTAGTGGTTTTTCACCCAGGAATAGATTGTTATGTTAATGAACTGCTCACAACAGGATTGATTTCACATGGGAACTTGCAAAGTGCTAGCTTGACAAGGCCAGCCATCCACTTAACAGAGCAGGCCTGCTTTTATGAGGATTTTCTTTTATAATTTTTCTACTTTACTGCAACATTTCACCTGGGTGTTGGGAAGTGCTGCTTCCCCCTTCTGAAGGGGTTTGCACCTTGTCTGTGAGGAGAAGGAGGAGGAGAAGGGAAGGCAGCAGCATTTGCATGAGCTCTGTTCTCCTTACTTTGAAGGAGACAAGCAAAATTATATCTTTACATCCACAATAAGTACATTTGGGCTAGTGGTGGGTGCCAGGATGAAACTCTCAGTGGGACAGAGCCATCCATTTCAGGCTCTGCCAGGGCCACAGCAGTGGAGTAACAACTTTGCAGTCATACAAACATGGGGAGAAGAAAGCTAAGGAAAGGGTTTGTTTCACCTTACAGACATTAAAAATGGCAAATATAATAGAACCATGGAATGCTTTGGATTGGAAGGAATATTAAAGGTCCTTTAGCTCTGCTTCCTTGCTCTTCCACTATCCCAGGCTGCTCCAAGCCCCCTCTAACCTTGCCTTGGGCACTGCCAGGGATCCAGGGGCAGCCACAGCTGCTCTGGGCACCCTGTGCCAGGGCCTGCCCACCCTCACAGGGAACAATTCCTTCTCCAGCTCTCCTGGAGCCCCTTAAGGCACCGGCAGAGGCTCTGTGCTCTCCCTGCAGCCTTCTCCTCTCCAGCTGAGCATCTCCCAGCCTGGCTCCAGAGCAGAGGGGCTCCAGCCCTTGAAGCATCTCTGTGGCCTCCTCTGGGCCCCTCTGCCAGGACAGGGCTGGGTGTGAGCAGGGGCTGGTGTTCAGTCACATCAGGGAAGTTCAGCAGGGCCAGGTCAGCATTAAGCAGATGCTGCCTCTGGTCCCTCAAACCCTGCTCCAGATGGGCTCACACAGTTCTTACAAACTTTGTATTTCCTAAATGCCCTGGGGTTGACTGATGCCTCCTCTCCCATCAAAGCTTCCCTTCCCTAAGCCCTCAGAGCCACACCAGCATTCCTACCTGCACACTGAAGTACCACAGAGTAAATAGGAAGAGACCCAGATAGAAATGATTAATGTTCGTGTTCCTGCACCAATCTGTGATTCCTTGTCTTGATGCAGGGAGGGCATCTTGGTTCTGACCCCTTGTTTTATTGAACACCAAGCATTTGGCTTTTCCCTGCAGTCTGCTGGGCTGGGCTGACCTGATGGATGCAAAGCACAGAGGGCTGATAAAAAAACCCTCCTGATCTTTAGTCGTGCCTTTGTCTCTTCCCAGCCTCTTCTGCTGGCTCTGCCACTGCCCTGGCTCCGTTACTCTGGCTGGGGTGGCCATGAGGGTGCTGTGAAGTGAGGTGGGGGTGCTGGTGTCAGGACCCCTCTGTGCTGCCGTGCTCACCACTCATTCCTGTGCCTGCAGCCCCTCCTGCTCTGGGCACGGCCCCTCTGCACCTCACTGCACAAGCCAGCTGGGGCCAGCAGCTCCCTGCACACCCCACCAGCCTTTCCCTTTCCCCACCCAGCATCTCCAGCTGCCTGGGCTGCCCGTGGACAGCGGGCATTATTTGCTTCATGCGCTGCTGAACCGCTGACACCTCACATTCTGCACGAGCAAACCTCGCTTTGCTTTCACTCCTACGCACGATTCTCCCTCTTGCCAATCAAGACCCAGCTCCCCCATCTGCATCCTGCCCGTGCTCCTCTGCATCTGCATCTGTGCTCGCAGCAGCCCTTTGTGCCTCTCCCAGCTGCGCACGGAGGCGATGCCGGGAGCCCGGTGGGTTGTTGGTGACCTGACACAGGTATTGACTGTCTCTCCCTTGTCAGCTGGCAAAGAACGAGGCTCTCGGAGCGTGACATCACCTGAGCGACAGCCCCCGCTCGGCCATCGATCGCCCGGGTGACAAATGAAGCGGCGACTCGGCAGGGCAGGGCCGGAGCCGCTCTGGGAGAGGCTGCCTGAAGGGATGCCAGCCCCCTGCCCGTGCCCAGCCTGCAGGAATGTTGTTTCCTGGTTCCAAGAGCTTGGCCAGCCCTTTTTGCTTGTCTTGCCTTTCCCTGCTCCGTGAAGCGTTGCCCAGCCTTGCCCCACTGTGCCTGAGCTACTCTGTCATCACTGGATGGTTCAGGCTTCCCAGCTCAGCTCCCAGCTCAGCTCCCAGCTCAGCCAGCATCTCCCAGCCCGTGGTGAAGGAATGAATCTCTCAGTTACACATCCATACAGAGCATTCCCAGGGCCCTGTCAGTGTGATGGATTCCAGCCTCCCATCCTGCAGGAGCACTGGGATGGGTTGGGAGCTGTGCCATTCCTGCTGGCTTCAGCTGGGCTGTAAAACTGGATGGTCATGTCTTACTGACTGACCTGTGGGTGCCCTTGGTAATTAACAGGAGAATAACCTCTCCTGCTTCAGGATATTTCTCACTTGCCAAGATGGACAAACGGCCCTCTGGAAGGAGCTATTACTCTTTTTTTGACATTAAAGGTCCCTGATGTGCTCAAATTTGCCCCCCTCAGTGGCAAAGAGTGGTGGAAAGCATGGACATGGCATTGGGTGACCCACCCAGGACTCTCCAGCCTCCTGCTCCAGGGAATTGGGCCAGTGCTCTCCCACAGGGACAGCCACAAAGCCACAATATCGGGTTCCTTTAAACTCAACTCTGACCTCCACAGAGAGAGACAAGGGATTCATGGCAAATTATGGATTTAACACCTATGATGAATCCCCATTACAGCATGAAATGAGAAAGGAAAATGTAGCTAAATGGAAGATTTCCCCTGGGCAGCAGGAGGCTGCAGTTCCTGAGAGGCTGGGGAAAATAGAATGAAAAAAATGGGGAAAAAATAGAGAACTAGGAAAAACCTTGTTCCATTAACTAAATATTGCAAAACCTTTGCAAGCCACTGCATGCAGGTTAGTGGGGTTTAAAGGCCAGGGCTTACACTCTTGACACATCCAAGATTTTTAAATCCATCCCCTTAGTTGTCATGACAAGGGGAAATGAAATACTGTTGACGATGGTCTCTTGGGGGCTCAGAACAACTGATCCCCTGTCTCTGGGGCCAGGACCTGCCCTTCACTACATTCTGAGTGTAGCCTGACCCTGCATCTTGTCATTTCCCTTTGGGAAATACCAATGGAGCATCCGAAGGATAAAAAAATGCACTGAAAAATTCATTTTTATCTTAGAGCAGGCTCCTGCTCCTAAATGTGAAGTTTAAGGCCAGGTTGGACAGGACTTGAAGCAACCTGGTCTGGTGGAATGTGTCCCTTCCCATGGCAGGGGTGTGGAATGTGATGATCTCTAAGGTCCCTTCCAACTCAAACCATTCCAGGATTTGGGATAATGCATCTGGAGATGAATTCCCACAGGGAGAAGCTGTCAGTAGCTGTCACTGGGTGGCTTTGCTGGAAGTGCAGGAAGGAAGACAGGTTTTAGGCTTCAGCAACCAAATAGGGGAGGAAAATCGGGGAAGGGGCTCCCAGAGTGCTGCCGGCTTGGCTTGTCCTGTGGGCAGAAAGGGAATTGGGTCATTTATGGCCTCAATGGAAACACACACAGCCTGGGGTCATTTCTGTGGTGCCAAAGCCTCCATGTGCAATCCTTCAGATCCCTCAGGCTCAAATCCCTCCCTTAAAGGGCAGGAAAACGGAGCAGGGTGAGGCAGGAACAGCTGCCCTTGGGTCATGGGCATGGTCCCTGTGCTCACTGCAGCTCCCGCTGCACCAGGAGCACATCCAGGAGCTCAGTGCAGTCACTCACTCCCAGGGTTGGGCAGCGGCCAAGCAGAAACACTGCAGATTTGTGGAGACAAGTGTCTATAATCTCCACTGAGTCATAAATCATGGAGGAGCTGAACTCTCCTCCCCATGACCCCGTGGATCCTCTCCCCATCCTCATGAGCGCTGGACAGCCTGCGGTGGGTTCGGATAATCCCAGGAACATCCTCATACCTGAGGTGGCTGTTTCTTATTCACGTTGTTGCTAGGGAGTTCTGCAGAGATTTCTCCTAGTGGGTGAGAAGAGACTTTCAAATCAGTAGCAGCATGAAAAAATTGCAATGGAAAAATAAGAGTCTTTCATGAGATCCCATTTAATTGCTAACGAAGACAAAAATCACAGCTCTCACATTTGGTTCCCCAACAAAACCCAGATAGCAGCTGCCCTGTACGTATCTGATTCCAACTGGTAGGTTTAAAAGATACAGAAGGTATTTAATGATAATGATAATGATTTACATTTATATAGTGCCTTGTATCCGCTGGGATCACAAAGTGCTTTATATATGTATGGATAAAAATATACTGGATAACAAGCACTCCATCCATCACCAAATCACAGCCCCTTCCCTGGCGAGCCTGCAAGCTGTTCAGGAAAGAGTTGCTGCATTTCCAGAGCCGCTATCCCTCCTCACTCCTACAGCACTTGGGGTGCTCTACAGTAATTTTATAATAAAACCAGGTGATAAAAACACTTTAAAAACAATGTCATAAAAAAGGAGAACCCTCAGTGTCATAAAACGACACACAGAGGAACAGGAGGGGAAACTTGAGAGGGAGAAGGTTATAACAGTTTTAAAATAAAACAGAGTAGGTTTGGGTTGGATATTGGGAAGAAATTCTTCCCTGTGAAGGTGGGGAGGCCTTGGGACAGGTTGCTCAGAGAAGCTGCCCAGCCCCTGGAAGTGTCCAAAGCCAGGTTGGACGGGGCTTGGAGCAGCCTGGGACAATGGAAGGTGTCCCTGCCCATGGCAGGGGAGTGGAATGAGATGAGCCTTAAGGCCCCTTCCAACCCAAACCATTCCATTATTCCACAATAAATAGGGACAGTTGCCATCAGGAAGATCAGCTCTGGAGAAGAAATGTCCTCCAGCTGCTCTGAGTTAGAAGGTGGAGAGCTTGGCCAGCAGGAGCAGCCCCAAAGCATGGGTACCATCAGAGCTGGGTAGTCAGGGACCTCCCAAAATTACTTTGGAGGTAGCAACACAAAGAAAAATCCTGACACCTGATGCTCAAATGATGCTTCTTCTTCCATGCTTTGCTTTGTCCTGCTGTGGAGCAAATGTGTTGGGTGCAACTCAGCCTTCCCCCAGCAAGCTCTGCCCACGTCACCGTGTTTTGCTGCCTGTCCTGGGAGGGATGAAGCCTTCCCAGCCCAAAGTCCTCCTGAATCTGAAAGGAGCCTCTCAGTTATGCCCCTTTGGTGGCAGCCTCTGGCTCAGCTGGGCCTGGGAGGCAGGCGAGGGGAGGGGAGGAAGGAAGGCAGAGAGAAATCAAGGCTCTCAGAGACATTCATTCAAAATTCATAGGCGCAAAATTGCAGTCTGCATGGATTTGTTTCCTTTGGAAAATTACAGGAAGCTACAGGCACCAACAACTGTTATTCAAATAGCCACTTTGGATGATTAGGATGGCAAGAGGCTGTACTTACACATGCAGACCCAATATAATCAGGCATGAGGCAGGGTGGGAAGGCAAGGCCGGGGAAGGGAAGCTGGAGGAGCTCAGAAGCAAAAACAGCAGCAGGGTGGCTCTGTGGGAAGAGCCCAAATCCAGCCCCACTGCTGGATGGAGCAGGAGCAGCCAATTAGCTTCCAGGTTTGGGTGATATGATAAGGAGAACACAGAGCTGGGAGGTGATTCCTGGGGGAAGTTTCTCATGGGTCAGCAGCTGAGAACAGGCAGTGCACAGGGACAAGCACCCTTCCTGCAACGAGGGCTTTGCTCCACCCTGCACATGCATCACAGCCCAGAAAGCACCACAGAGTCACAGAATCCCACAATGGTTTGGGTTGGAAGGCACCTTAAAGGCCACCTCATTCCAACCTTCTGCCAGGGCAGGGACACCTTCCACTACCCCAGCTTGCTCAGGTTCACCCTCCTCATCTCCTGCTCTCCTGCCTTCCAGCAGAAAAACCCATCATCACTCCCCTGCCTGTCATAAATCAAGAAAAAAATGTTGCCCACACTGAAATTATTTTTAAAAAAAAGAACTTTAAAGCCACACACACACAAAACCCTGAGCAAATACTGCTTTGAGGATTGGCCTGTGGGTCAGCAATGAAACGCAAGCAAAACATCTGAGCCATGAAGGGTGAAAATTGTATAATAAAAGTAAACTCTGCAGTACAAGCAGAGGAAAAACTCCTGTCTTTGTACTGGGGAGCTGCTTCTCTCCCTTTTAAAATGCTTCTCTGCAGTACCAGAGGTGTCATGCAGTGCAGAGCAGCCAAGAGCATCTCATCCTCCGCCAGCAGCAGCTCCAGCACGGGCCAGCCCTCCCCACGGCTGCGCCTCTCCCGCGGATGGCCGGGTTCCAGCCGCCTGCCGCGGCTTCACGGGCGCCTTGAGGTGTGGGGGAATGTTTGCACACAGGCCCTCGAGGCCCATCTGTGCCTCGGCAGCAGAGGAACACGTGGCTTGGCAGGGTTTGGCTGGAAAGGCTGCAGGAGCAGCGGGCACAGGAACCCAGAGCTGTGAGTCCCAACCCACAGGGCCTCAGCCTGCCGGACCCACAGCCCTGCAGTGTGGGATTCACATCCTCTGAACCTGAGAGAAGCAGTGAGAGAAGCAGAGAAAAGAATGATCCAAACAATTCTTATCTCATTTGCTCTCCTGTGTTGTGCCAAAGTAGAATGCAATAGGGAGATTGTTTACCCAGAGTGATGGGGTTTTGTTTCCTTGGCCCATCAGGGCCAAGCACGTGTCCAGACTGTGGGTCAGCAGACAGTCACAAGATTTTGTTCAGTTGAGTGCTTGTGCAATTTCAGTTTAGATGTAGTGTAATATACTATAGAATAATATAGTATAATAAAATAATTAATTAGCTGTTACTATAGGACGCGAAACAACATGATGCAGATTTGCTGCTCTTTTTAAGGTAAAAAAGGAACTTTTATTTTTCTGATTCTAGCATTTTTAGATTTCCAAAAGTGACAGTGGATTGGAGGGTGAAAGTGCCACCTCTCCAATGACACTGGACAAACCAACAGTTTATTAAATTTCACCTCTTCCATAAAAGAATGTAAAACAATGAGTTATTTACATAGAGTGTGTAAGAAAGTTCATTACAAGAATGTAAACATCAGAAAGCTTAGAAAATCTTAAAAAATCAGGGCAACAATTAGCCTTCTGATATCATGGAGTCCTGCTCATCATTCCTCCCACCAATCAGGCAAAATATCACCAATCCTGCAGCAGGAGGGTCCGAGCTCCTCTCCCTGGCTGCAAGGCCATGCAGGGCTCCACAGGGGAAGGGCTTTAAACTGAGAGAGATTTGAGTTGGATATTGGGAAGAAATTCTTCCTTGTGAGAATTGCCCAGAGCAGCTGTGGCTGCCCCCATCCCTGGAAGTGCTCAAGGCTTGGCTGGATGGGGCTTGGAGAAGCTTGGTCTGGTGGAAGGCGTCCCTGCCCATGGCAGGGGGTGGATTTTAAGGTTCTTCCCAACCCAAACCAGTCTGGGATTCTGAAGATTCTGTGATGTCAGTCTCTGTCTATGTCACAGAGAGAGAACCAGATGGAAGATCGAAGCTGTATTTATGGTGAAGGTGGATGGGAGGGATGGTGGCAATGGGATTTTCTGGAGCTTGAGGCTTGGAGCAACCTGGTCAGGTAGAAGGTGTCCCTGCCCATGGCAGGGGGTTGGAACAAGGTGATCTTTAAGGTCCCTTCCAACCCAAACCATTCTGGGATTCCATGATTCTATGGGTTTATGTTCCATCAAGCTCTTTTCCTGGCAAGTTGGCACTGTTCTAAAGCCCCTTGCTGATGGACAAAGGTGGATGTGGATGTCTTGGAAAGGAGAGAGACCTAAAACAGCAGAGCAGGAGGTCTAGAAGGAGTTGACTTTCAAGCACAACTCAGAAGGCAGCTTGGACTCCTACATGTGCAAGGAGACCTTCACAGAGCCTGTGGACTCTTCTTAAACACAGGTTCCCCCTCCCTGGGGCTTTCTGGAGTGACCTTGAAGGTGGGTTGGCGGACATGGAGAGCTACTTTGCACATCCAGCCTCTTTCTTGTCTTTACAAGTGCTTCTCTCTTATCTAGTAGTATTTTACAAAACTTCACAAGCTTTTAGTGGCAAGACTTTTGCTAAGAGGCTGTTGATAAATCTGGAGTAGGCAGCAGGAAAGCTTTAGTGATGTATTCTCTTCCTTTTGACTGGAAAAAGCAGCTTATCTGCTGTGGAGAATACAGGTTCTTCCTCTTTATCCACATTGAAATCTTATCTAAACTGGTTCAGGTGGCAGAGCTGAGAGAAGGAAATAATTAAGCAAGACAGGTGAAATGCTGGCATTATTATTACTTAAATGGCCCAAACCTTTTACCTCATGTATTTTTTATTATTATTTTACCTTTTTTTTTTTTTTGCTGGTGACACATAACAAGGGAGAAATTGTTTTTTCCAGGTTATCTTACCCATCCACACACTTGCCACTTCACCCCCCTCCTCCCCACCCCAATATAAATCTTGTTTAACTGGTTCTGTTGGCAAGACAGAGAAATAATTAAGGCGAAGGTGGCTGCAGTGTTGATGTTATTACTGTAATGCAGCAGCCTGTTTAGTTTCTTTGCCAATGAAATGCAACCAGGGGAAAATCAGTTTTAAAGATTACCTCCCAGAGATGCAAATAAAGGAGCGGAAACCATGTAGTCAGGAAGAAATGGTCTCAAACTAGGAAACATTTCAAAGTCGGTGACAGTCTCTTAGGGGCTTTTAAGACCACAATTTACCTTTTGACTGCATTCTATTTTCTCTGAAATCCTTTATTTCCCTCTTATTTATTGACTGGAGAGACAGCACAGAAACGAGAAAGCGATTCTCCAGCCGCTGGTCTTAAAAATCCATAGAAGGAAATTGTTCTCAGGAGTGCGGATTTTTGTTGTTGTTGGGCACTTCTTTTTTCCTCCCTCCTTGTTTTTAGCCCTCTCTGTGAACCAGAGCTTAATTGAATCACTTTGCCATGGAGGGGCCTCGAACTGGAAGGGATCAAGGTCAGCAGCTCTGTCTGGGAGCGAGAAGCCCTGATTAGAGGTGGAGCCCTGGTGATAACACAGCGAGATAAGGCACATCCTGTGCCAGGCCAGCTCAGGGTGGAGGTGGAGGTGGTGATCTGTCCCTCCACACACAGCAACAGCAGCTGAACCACGGTCAGGTGCTTCAGGGGGATCTCCTTTGTTTCAGGGGTGTTTCAGGTTGGGAAATGGGCATCTCTGTGCTTGGATTAGCATCCCAGCCTTGGATTAACATCCTGCTCTTGGGACTGGCATCCTGCTCTCCATGGAACATCCTACTCTCAGATTGGTTTCCTGCTCTAAGTTTAACATCCTGATCTCAGATTGGTATCCCTCTCTAAAATTAACATCCTGCTCTCAGATTAGCATCCTGCTCTTGGTTTAGCATCCCAGATTTAGATTAGCATGCGACTCTCAGATTAGCTTTCCACTCCCAGATTAGCATCATGCTCTCAAATTAATGTCCTGCTCCTGGTTTAGCATGCCAGACTTAGGCATGTGACTCTCAGATTAGCTTCCCACTCTCAGACTAGCATTGTGCTCTCAAATTAACGTCCTGCTCCAGGTTTAGCATCCAGGTTTAGCATCCCACAGTCACAGCAGCATCCCTGTGGACACAGTGGCACCGTGAGCCATCCCACAGTCACAGCAGCATCCCTGTGGACACAGTGGCACCGTGAGCCATCCCACAGTCACAGCAGCATCCCTGTGGACACAGTGGCACCGTGAGCCCCATGCCTCACCTGCTGCCTCCCGCTCCTCTCACGGTGGTTCCCTCCACCCCACACACATGTGCTACCCACAGGCTCCTGTTTGTGGGTGTTCCCTGCTGGAATGATACTGAGACATGCAGAAAAAACCAATCCCAGGGAATTCCTGCAGTGCTGGCCTAGTTAGCCCGTTCCCAGCTGTGAGCTAATGCTGCTGCCCAGGCGAGCCCCTGGAGACAGCTCTGCTTGGAAGAAATAACTCAAAAAATAGCACATCAGTTCAGGGTTAAAATTGGTGCAGCCCTGTAATTAGAGCCTGGATTTCAGAGATTAAATCCTTTAAGGCCAGCTTTCAGTAGCTGTGTTTAATTACTCCTCGCATCTCCCAGCCCTGTCTTCACAGAAAGGACCATGTCAGGACAGCTCCTGCTCCATCCCTGAGGTTTCCTGCTTGTTGATACTTTTCTGCCTAATTCCTGAGGCTGCACCATTCCTTGGCAATGCAGGCAGGTTGGCAGCAAAGTCCTGCCTGTCCGTGCTGCAGAGGCCAAGCTGTGCAACTCCTCCAAAGCACGTTGGGTGGTCCCAGGGCATCACAAGGATTCACAGTAGGATGGCATTGGGGTGGGGAGGAAAGGGAGAACCCAGTCTTGGCGGTGCCTCTGGAAGAGCTGAAAAGGGGGCTACAGGTTCAGGAAACATTCTGTAGCAGGGATTTCTATGCAGAGGCTCCTTAGGTCGGGCTGCTCCCTTTCCTGGCACTGTTGGTTCTGTCTCAGCTCTCCAGACAGCACTTGGAGGTATTTGGCTGGTGCAGAGGCAGCAAGAATAGTGGGAGAGGAAAATTGCAGAGATTTGAAAAAATTCCCTTTTGGAATGAAGGATTCTGCTACAACTGAACTGAACTGAAAAACAATTGATTTGGGCAGACCTCCCCAGGGACAAAACCAGTTCATCCAATCCCACCCCCAGGAAAGCTGCCACACCCTGGGTGTGCCTGGGCCCTTGGATTCCCTGGACCTGTGTGCCTCCCGTGATGTGCTGTGAAATGTCTTGGTGGCCGAGAGCCCCGGGCTCTGTCCTGGAGTTGGAGCTGTGTCACAGGAAGATTTGGGGGGATTGTATCCATTAACACAACTGAAAAAATGAAACAGGAGCCATTCCCAGCCAGCTCCCAGTTTTCTTTGCAGCCTCTCCCGTTTTCCCATCTCCCCTGACCCCTTTCTGATTTCTGCTGCTGTTGCAGGCTCCGGGAGGAGCAGCATTCCTGGGTTGGCAGCAGGACCCCTCACCCTGCGAGCCCCGGGCAGCACACACCCATGTCCCTCCTCGAACCCATTGCTGCAGCGAGAGCACCCTCTCCTGTCTCAGCTCTGCCTGCCTGTCTCCCTGCTCCTCCCCTGGCAGATACCAGGGCCGAGGCTCCATCACATCCTGGGCTGAGGCCATGGGGACAGGGACACAGCAGCCCAGTGCCCACACCCTGTCCTGGCCCCAGTGTCACCCAGGGACCTCCTGACAGCAGCACCGACAGCTGTTTAGGAGGACCAGGGGAATATTTAAGTAAAAAACAATTTCTAGGAGAGGTCTGTTATAATTACTAATTAGATCGGGTTATAATCATCTCTCTTTGAAATCCCATGCCTGCCTCAGAATAGCTCCAGTTCCTCTTAACAATTAACAGAGAAAGTCTTTTACGACACACCAGGTGATTACATCGCAGTCACAGCCTCTGTGGCCAACCCTGCCTTATTAAAGAAGGGCTGATATTTACAGAAGAACATTGTGATCAAATTAGACTAAAATTAACTGGAGTAAATTAAGAATAAGAGGGTTTCTTTCATCTGCTTCCCTTTATTTTCTGCCACAGAATTGCCTCTGGGTTGGTTATAATGCTCTGTGTGTTGATTGTGGTATTTGACTGGGCAAAAAAACCACTGAAAGTGGCAGCAACTCATTTCTCTGGTGTGCCTCAGAGTAAAATCTGCATTCACATCTCCTCACTCATCCACCTCCTCCTGCTCCACAAAAGCTCAGGCTTGAAGCCTGCCACAGCTCAAGGAGCTCCCAAGCACAGGGTGGGGCTGTTGGGTGTCTGTGCAGGGCCAGGATCTGGACTCCATGATCCTTGTGGATCCCTTCTGACTCAGAATATTCTGTGAAAATACAGGGCCAGAACCAAACCTCTGGTGTTTCAGCTCTCCCATCTTCACTGAGCTGGGCTTGTCTAGCCTGGAGAAAAGGAGACTCAGGCATGACCTTATCACTCTCTACAACTCCTGAAAGGAGGTTGTGGTCACTTGGGGCTGGGCTCTTTCTCCAGGCAGCACTGACACAACCAGAGCACACAGCCTCAAGCTGCACCAAGGGAAATACAGGTTGGATAGCACGAAAAAGTTTTTTACAGAAAGAGTTATAAAGTTCAGGAATGTTCTGCCCAGGGAGGTGGTGGAGTCCCCATCCCTGGGTGTGTTTAACAAAGCCTGGATGTGGCACTGGGTGCCAGGGTTCAGTTGAGGTGTTGGGGCTGGGTTGGACTCGATGAGCTTGAAGGTCTCTTCCAACCTGGTCATTCTGTGACTCTGTGAATTCTGTGAATGAGCTCTGCCTGTGAGTCTCTGCCATGCCTAGAGCATCCCAAAGTGCTCATCCCACACTTCCTGCTCAGGGCACGGCTTTGCTCAGAGCAATAGCAGAAATGGGGTGGATTTCCCCCAGCGATCCTAAACCCAACACTTGCTCACATTTCACACACAGCTTAATAGCTCCAGAACCAAGGCTGGTGCTCAGCATTACCAACAATCATCCAACGAGGAATTGGGAGATTTTTTTTAGTAGCAATGGGCCAAGCAAAACAATCATCAGGTGGTTTGAGGGTTTTTCATTTATTCTTCAGCATGAAGGGAATTACTGGTGAGCAGAGTGTGGTTTCTGGGAGGGCCAGCTCTCTCTGTAGGGCTCCAGAAAATGGATGATCAGACTTTTGGCAGTGGCAGTGTGGGGTGGGTACATGGGCTGTTGCTTTGCTTCTCCTGAGTAGGAGGCTGAATCATCCTGAAGAATAGTATAGCAGAGGCTGCTGGAGGGAATGAATAGCAGAGTCTCTGACCCAAGCCTTTGGATAAATCATCCTGCCAGTTCAAACCCATGAAGTGCCACAAGCATGGAGTGGTGGCACTTCTGCAGTGCCAAGGATGCTGTTAATGCAGACAGTGCCATCGGTGTGGGAGGGAGATGGACACAGGGCATGATTCCCATGGGCTTTGGGAGACACTTTGGGAAGATGCAGCAGCTGGGATGAAAGAAAGATGCAGCAGTTGGGATGAAAAGTTTATCAGTGAACAGGCCAAGATGTTCTTTTTCCTCCTTGGTTTCAGTGGAAGACACTCACATGAAGTTGTTGATAAGATTTTAAGCTTTGTTCTCCTCTTTCCTCCATTTCTTTTCTCCAGAGAGGAAGAAATAAAATAAATGACTGAGCTAAATTAGGTGAATAACCTTCATTTTCAGGTTTTTTGTCACTGAACAACTGAAAAAATTCCATCTTGTCTGTCCAGAATGAAATGCTGGAGTTTATTGTTCATTCTATGCAGGCATGATGAGTTCTGTTGGGGTTTTGCTTGCTCCTCTCAGTGCCTGCAGAGCTGGCAATCAGCAGGGACCCCTGCCCTGCTCATGGGGTGACAGGACTGGAGGAGCTGGTGCTGGCAGTGTCCATTGGGAGTACATGTGTGTCTTGGTTTGGAAAGACAGGTGCCTGCTAAGGAAGGCAGGAGCCTCCCCTGAAATGGAGAATGTGAACCCTCCCCACCCCTCTGAATTGCTATAAAATTTAAATTAAGGGCTCTCAGGCAAAAATGTGGGAGCAGGAAATAGCAGTTCTTTAATAGGGAAGAAAATAAAAGGATAAAATAAACAATGCAGTGAACTAAACCAACACTGCCAGAGTCAGAACCCAGACTGACACCCTGTGGGTCAGGGCAGTGGCAGCAGAACCATTGGAATTGTGGCTCAGCCCTCCTGCAGTGTCAGGGCTGGTTCTGCTGGAGCAGGGATCCTGGAGAAAGGTGCAGTCTCTTCCTCTGAAGATCCAGGGCAAGAGGCAGCTGTTGTTCCTCTGGGAAATCCAGTGCAGAAGCTGTGCTGGTGTTCCAGAATCTCCAGATTATATCCGGGTAGGAATGCTTGGCTGGTGTTCCAGAATCTCAGATTATATCCAGCTAGGAATGCTTGGCTGGTGTTCCAGAATCTCAGATCATATCCAGGTAGGAATGCTTGGCTCCTCCCTCTGGGCTCACATCTCCCAATGGGATGCTGTAGTTCTTATCAGCCATGCAGGGACATTCAATAGCTGTTATCAGCAGGTGTCCCCTCCCAAGGGAGGAGTGATTGTGGTCACTCAAAGAGAGAGATAAGGCAAACTGCCCACTTGACAAAAGATAACCTGCCCTACAGATGGTAATAGAAAACATCTTGCCTTGCAATCTGGAACAATGTGATACCTCAGTGGGTGCCAGGGCAGAGGGACAGGTACCAAGAGGGAGGTGGGAAGGGCAGAATCCTCCAAGGGTGTTGGTGCTGTTCTCATTCCTGCACCACACTCATTTCCCCCTAATTCAGCAATGGCTGAATTAGAGGATTTTCCCCCTGCAGGTCCTGCCCTGGGGAATCAGAGGAGGAAAGTGGATGTTCTTTATTCACATCACACCTGAATATTCACGAGAGCTGTGAATTATCCAGCTGTGCCACCTGGGCAGGGCTGGGATGTCTGCCTGGAGCCCCACCCCATTCCTCCAGCAGCCTTGCTGCAGTGAAGGAGAAAATTAACAGCACTTCTTTTGGGGACACTTCCTTCATCCAAATCACTTTTGAAATCTGGCGTGTGTTGGGTGTTTTATTTGCCGGCAGCACTCAGGGTTTGTTGGGAACAGGCAGCCACCTCAAGCCAGGTTTCTAAATCTATTCGACCCATTCGAGGATCCAACAAAGGAGAAACCAACCCTGCTCCAGGCAGGCAGAGCTGAACCCCCATGTGAGGTGTTCTCCCTGCCCTGCTCCTCATGCTGCCTTTGCATTAGTGCAGCACAGCAAACGGTGAATTGAATTGGTACAAAATGAGCCCAGGGCAGGAGCAGCAGCATCGTTTTCTCAACTGGAATGAGTCATTTTTTCTGAAGTATTCCTGCTCTCCTGACCTCACAGTGTTGCTCATCCTGGTCAGGATCTCCAGATGATCTTTGCAGCTCATTGTCAGCCCTAATTGCTCTCTGCTTGGGCCCCAAACATGGACAAGAGCAGAGCAAGGACAGAGGAATTGCTGTGTTCATCCCTGGCTTTGCTAGGCCACCTGACGGCCACTTGGACACTCCTCTTGGACAAATGGGAACAGTCATCCCTTTCTCTTTAGGGATGCTGGAGAACAAAATCACCACAGAAATAACAAACCAACAATTGCCTCACATGGCAAATCCCAGTGTCAACCACAGTCCTAATGAGCTCCTGTGAGCCCCCAACAGGAGCTGGCAGGACTTGGTATGGCCAGGATGAGCCACAGGCTGGGAAATCATGGAATGATGCTGGTGGGTGGCACATGTGAGGGAGGGACTTGCAGGGACAGCTCTGTGTGTGCAGCAAAGCCACAGGCTCTGAGGATGCTGCTGGTTTTGCACTGTGAGCTGGCATGGTGCTGGTTCCAGCCCTGGAGTGCAGTGACCAGGGCTGGTGTGGCCACTGGCACTTGCTGGTGTCTCTCCAGCAGGTAGAAGTGGCACCTGTGTCCTCAGCACAGTCCCAGTACGTTGGTACTTGGACTGGGACTGTGAGTCCCTCACATCTGTGCTCCCAGGGGACCCATCCGAACCCACAGCATATCCCTGCCCATGAATACTGCAGAGCTCCCCAAAAACCAGTGCCAGTCCATCATTTCCCACACAGATAAGGCTTTCCCTCCCTTCCATGGCTGCAGATGGTGTGAATGTGCTGGCAGTGCCACAGCCAGGACCCCAGCATGTGCCGTGGGTGCTCTCCCAGCATGGAATGCAGTGGGAACAGCCCCATGTCGGTGGTTACAGTGACTGGAGCTGGACAGCCCAACAAAAGCTCCTCAGTGTGTTTTTTTCTCCTCAAACAATCCTCTAAACAAGCTCTGGCACAAGGGTGGCTGTTTGCAGACATGTACAACCCTTTTTATCTCAGCTGGTTCTTTTGGGAAGCGGCTGCTGTGAGGCCCTGGGATGAGGCTCAGAAACAGCTGCGTTGCACAAGTGGCACTCCAGAATCAGATGTCAGCTCCCCAAAGCCTTGAGACTGCATGAAGGAGTGTGGGAATTTCTAGTGAAAATAAAACTGCTTTGCCTCTCTTATTGGTGGAGCATGCCAGGGTCATGTTCTGAAGCTCTGCAGTGCTAAGGACGAGCAATGTGTTGGTTTTCTTGTGATAAAAAGCTCAGCTCCTCCTCGCTTCCGATGGCTTTGGAAGCTGGGCTGGAAGAAGAGTGAGAGATGATGTGACAAGCAGGGTACAGCTCTGTGGATTTGGTGACGCTCAGTTTGCTGGCAGATGTTCATCCCCATCCCTTCTGCTCTGCAGAAGCCGAGCAAGGCTCTCTCTAAACCAGTCCAACACCCCTGGGAGCTCTCCTGGCAGTGCCATCGGCCCCATTTCGGGCAAGGGGGTGACTCCTAGGGTGGACAGCTGTGCCCTGCATTCCCTGACCCCTCTCTGGGGTGGGAAGCAAAGCTCAAGGTGGAGGGACCTTCTTGTATGAGGTCACTTTGCCCAGCCTGGGACCAGCCCAGGACTCCTGCCAGAGGCAATTCAAGAGCTGTGCTGAGTCAATCCACCTTTCCCCCTCCTTTCCATCTGTCTTTCCAAGGTCCCCCTCCCCCGGTGTCAACACAAGCTTAATAAAAATGCAGCAGATGTTGCTGTGATTTCAATTTACTCAAGATTTTAACCTAATGCAAATAGTAGTTTGCATCCAGCTGTGACAAGGCAACCTGTGCTGAGGCCCAACATCCCTGCCTGCAGATCTCCTACCTGTCCCATGGCTGGCATGGCAGTGACTGACTTCCAAAAATCTTCTCCAGGAGGTTGTCTTGGGACCTGCCCTGACCCAGAATGTGCAACAGGACTTGCAGCACCTCCTGGTGAGGGAGAGTGGGATCTCTGGGAGAGCATCGAGCATCGCTGTGGCGTGGGTGGAAATATTTGTGTGTGTTTTGGAGGTTTCTCATGAAATGGAGGAATAATTGAGAAGAAGAGCAGTCAATAGCAAGTGATTCATCTGCCAGATTGAGCTTTGCTCTCCCCCTTAGGATTGCAGAAGCCAACTATGATTTCCTGACCTTATCTCCTCTCCGAGTGGGTAAACAACAAACCAACTCCTCTGTCGCTGCCTGGAGCAGCTGGAACATAGTCACAAGCAGATCTGCTTGGTTTGTTTGTTTGTTTGATGGAAAACAAACACCTTCTCCTCTGCCTTGTATTTTCACCACCTGAATTCCTGTGTGTGGGCAGAGCTCCCTGGTCACTGTGGTACCGCCAGGTTTGTGACCACCATCCTCCCCCAGCACATGCAATGCCGTGGTCACAACACGCCTGGGAGGCTCTCTGTGTATGGAGAGCACCCACAGCTCACCCCCACCACTGCCCCTCATCCCTGAAAAACCCTGCACCATTCACAGCCCTCAGGGCCAAAGCTCTTCAGCACAGGAGGAACGGACCCAGGGAAAGCACAAATTCACATTCCGGTCTTCACCACCTTCCACTTCTCAAAAACAGATGGGAACAGGACACAACCATGTGCTTGCAGAGCCAAAGCAGTGGTTTGCCTCCTTGTGAGACACTTTTCAGATGGTTTTGGTGGTCTGCAGGCCAAAAAAGGAATGACATCCCAGTCCATACATCCCTTCCCAGGACTCCTGCCAGAGTCCTGCAAGCCCATAAGGGACTGAGATGGGCACAAAGGGAAGGAAAATCTTCTGTCACTGGAAAAACATCCTGCATTTCCTCCTGGAGCAAAGCAGGGGACCCCATCAGAAATCTCAGTCTGATTAGGAACAGTGATCCCCTGACACAGAGCAGCAATTTACAGGCACCATTAGCCCACGCCAGAGAGACAGAGATGCTGAGAATGGCCTATTTTCTGCACCTCCGGAATGCCACACGACTTGTGAAGGATAAAAATAATTAGCTGGAGCATCTCAGGGATAACTGACAAGTACCCAGGGGTTGGGAGCTCCCCCAATGTGCACTTTGAGAGGGAAGGAGAGAACTTTGCTGAGAGCCGGCTCAGGGCCGCAGATGCTGCCGGATCCGTGGGAGTGGGATGGGCTGAGGGGAGCTCAGAGTCACTCCAGCCCTCACACAGGGCCCTGCTGCATCCTGTGCTGAGCCCCTAAATCTGCTGCTGCCAGAGGAGGTTGGTGACACAGGGACAAGCCAGGCTCTGACTGTCCCCTACTGCTGCAGAAGGACTTGGATGCTGCTGTCCCTTCCCTCCTTCATCAACCTCTGAGCTGCCTCTCTGCTTTTGAACCTCGTGGTATTTTCTAATTATTGGCCTTGTTAAATGGCACTATCAGGCTGTCATGAATAATGGGGAGGGTTCAGAGGCAGAGCTGGGAACTGGCTCCATGGGCTACAGGGGTGAGTGGGGAGCTCAGGAAGGACCTTTGCATCACTCCCCTGCCTTCCAAGCCCACATGTCCAGACAGGACCTCATCCTTTCCAGCCAATTTCCCACCAACCACTACTTGGATCCCCCTTCTCACAGCTTTTTGCCTCTTCTTGCTCAGTCTATTCTATTTAACCCATCACCTCCAGGCCTGCATGCCCTGTCTCTCTGCTCAGGCACATCTTGTCCCAAAATGAGAGCTCACAAAGTGATGGAGCCAGTGGTCCAGAGCTGAGTGACTGCTTTTCCATTGCTGATAAACTCACTGGGAGCTGTTTGTTGTGTGAGTCAAATCTGGGAAAGCATTCCAGCTGGGACAGGGCAGCAGAGGGCTTTATGTTCCTGAAAAAGGCCAAAAATTTCACACGAGCCTTTCTGAAATGAAAGGCTAGGCAGGGAAAAACCCAAATCCAGTGTTTTGACATCTTCCAAACCTCTCCTTTTGTGCTAACTCAGCACTTCTTGTTAAAAAAAAAAACAGCCTAAATTCCTGAGTAGGATTTTCTTTCCATTCCCTTCCCATCCAGCACAGTTTCTGTCCTGCCTTCCCCCTTCAGCTGTGACAGAGCTGGGCTCTGTCCTGCGCCTTGGGCCAGCCAGCTTTGGGCTTTCTCATCTCTCTTCCCTTTATCTTCCTTTTGGCGGGAGGACATGACTGATGAGACCCTCAGGAGGCAGGAGGGGGATGCTGATGGATGCTTTGGGTAGTGCCAGTGGCACCTCTCTCTGTGCTCCCCACCAGGGAAATCCATCTCCCAGTATGGGAGCACCTTGTGGCTCCAGACCAGGGGTACAATGACGGTGTTTCTTTATCATTTATGGGTTTATGATACACAAACTTTGGGATCAATTTGTGAGTCAAACTGAGAAAGAGCTCCTCATGCACTTGGATAGTGGGAATAATGGGAAAAGGTCTGGTAGAACCCCTCACAGTGGGATTTCCCATGGAATAAAAAGCTGATACTCCATTACCAACAGCAGCATCACCTCCCAGCTTGTTCTGTGTCCTTGGAGGCTCCTTTGCTGTGACTGAGCAAGGTCATTTCTGTTCCAGCCTGGTAGAGCCAAACACCTGGTGAGCAGAACTGGGTGTGGTGGGATTGGTGAGCAGGATCCTGGTACAGTGGGAGCAGGAACAGGTGAGCAGGAACCAGAGCTGGGATGTCATTAGTGCTGTCCTAATTGCTTTGTGCATGTCTCAGTCTAAGGAGGGGAACAACCCCAGGGGAGCTGCTGCTTCTCAGCCCATAACATTTCAGAGGTGTTGGATAGAAAACCATAATGAGAACTGCCAGAAAAGATAAAACAACAAAAAAAATCAAGCAAAAAAGTCAGAAGGAAACACAACTATTTCTGCTGCAGAAGCTCCTGGGAGCCATCACTCAGACACCTGATGCTCCCTCCCTTGCTCTTTCCTCGCCTCATTTCCCAGGTCAGGCCAAACCTGCTCAGATTCACCATCACCTTTCAAGAGGAACGAGACCAAAACATTTCCCCTATTGACATGTTGCTGCCTCTTTTTGCTATTGATTCCTTAATTAAAAAAGAATAAAATTCCACCAAAGCAGACATTTTTCTGAAACATTCCATCCGTCAAAATAAAAAAAAAAAAAAAAGAAGAAACAAAATCAATATCCTATTAAAAAATAAAAATAAAAAAAATAAAAAAACACATTTGGGAGCAGATTTTGGAGCAGCCCCAGGTAGTACATCTACTCCCTTTTCTAACAAGTTCTGTTAGTTCTGCCTTCCCATGCTCTCCAGTCCCACTTCTCTTCATTTGCATCCTCTCCTCTGGACTTTTCCCACAAATCCCACCATTTCTGGCAGGGCTGTCACTATTTCTAGAGGGTGAGGCCCAGGGAACCTGCCTGTTTCCCTGCAGGATCCTGTGCACAGGCACCATGTCCCTAAGGATGGGTGACACCTCTATCTTTGTGCTCTCTCAAAGAAAACCTTTGGTAAATCATGGAGGCAGAGCAAACCCCAAGCCAGTACTCCCAGGATCCTTGGGTCAGGATTCCTGCTTTTCCAGCCCCATTTTCCTGCTACTATGCAATTTGCAGGCTCTATGGGAATGCTGTATTAATGGCTCTGGCTCCATGGGGATGCCTTCACAGAGGGACTTGACAGTGAACAGCCACCCCAGGGGATTCCCTCTGAGCAGAGGTTTAAAGATTTGGGTAATTTATCTTAAAATGGGGCTATGCTAATGGTCTATGCAGGATGAATTATCCTGGGAAAGGCTGTGAGACTGGAGGGCAGACAAGGGCACTAAAGTGTCTGTGAGACTGAACCTTTTCCCTGTGGAGCTGTATTGCAGCCTGATAAGGGATTCAGACCAAACCCAGACATGTGTCAATGCAGGGACATTGGGATTGATCGTGCTCCATCCTGGGCAGGCTGGGCTTGGTTTGCTCTGAATGTGTGGCCCAGCCACGCTGGAGATAAGGAATTGCACTGCATTGATCAAAGTCAGCTGATGGATGCTGGATTCATCCCTGGGGGTTTGCTCGGCCCTCACTGCAGAGCAGCTGAAGGTCTACAGAGCCTGTGACCTCTGCAGCTCAGGGACACCTCCCTGGTGCCAACAAGGGATCTGCCACAGCACCATCAGTGTCGGGCTGTTTGATCTTTAAATGCTCTGCACAGTGCTTAAAACAGAGCTGGGGATGTTCCTTGTTTGCCAGAGCTGGATGCCCAGTTCCAGCCACCCTTTTCCCTGAGGAGATGGTCAGCATGGCCTCCCTGGGATTCCTGTGTTGTAGGAATGACGGGGGTAGGATGGGACGGACGGACGGACACGGGAGATCTCTGAAGCCGGGGCTTGGAACTTGTGGTTTATTGCAAAGGGCCTGGGTGCAGGGCCCTGCTGGGAGCTGCCAGCCACAGCTCAGAGCAGGACTGAGAGAGGGAGAGAGAGGGAAAGAGAGAGAAGGCGAGAGTGTGGTAAAGAGGATGAGAGAGCGAGGTTCCCGTCACAATACCATAAATCTTCTTCTGTGCTGAATATTCTAATTCTCACTAACCAATCTAATACAAGATACAAATCCTATGGCATTTACATACAGCCTATAAGAATCATTACATTACCATCCTGTGTTACATTTTAAACCCTAAAAACTCCTCTTTGGGCCCCTTCTGCCAAGCTGTAGGGTCTGCTCTGACCCTTGGGCCTGTCTGCAAGCAGAGGGTGTTGTTCCATCAAAAGGGGATCACCTTCAGCCAGCCACACCATTGTTTTCCAGTTGTTCAGTAACTGAGGTATCTCAAAGCTTGCTTTCATTTCAATCTTGTTTATAGTTTCTATATTCTCAAATCTTTTGCCAGGCAATAATATTTATAAGGCTTTCCTGCTTCATCTTCCCCAACACCATGTCCTGAAAGAGGGAGAGGGTTTAGGATCCTGTCCAGCAGAGCAGTGGGAGGATGTGGGGTGTGAGGCCTGAGGTGGCTCGGGCCAGGTGTGTGATCTGCTCCCAGGTGTGTTGAACAGGGAGTGTTTTAATCTGGCTGGAGCTGCCACAGGGGGGTTGAGTCCAGCTGTTTGCAGGCCCATGGTGCTGGGGAAGGGGAGGGAAGCAAGCCACTGACAGATCTGGGACATGGGATTAGTCTTTTTCTAATTTATTTATTTCATGTATTATTCTGGTGGTGTCTTACACCTGGGAGGGTTTGGCTGGTACCCAGATCAAAGCTCCCAGCTCCCAGCCCAGCCCTTCCTGCCTCGTCCATCTCAGTGTGACCACAAGGCAGGAGCAAAGCACTGAATTTCAGTGTCCCTGTGGGGCTCCCTGGTGTGAGCTGCCCTCGATTCCTCTGCAGCAGCACAGCCAGGGATCTGAGTGGGATTGTCTGAGTGGGATTGTCTGAGTGGGATTGTCTGAGTGGGATTGTCTCCTGGTGGAGGCTGGAAAGAGCATCACTCAACACAGGGCACAGCCTGTTCCTGCCAGGGAAGGAGGGATGCACGAATTTCCAGTTGGTGACCTGCAAATGAGAGTATTCACAGAATCCAACAATGGAAGGAGTTGGAAGGAACCATAAAGTTGATTTTATTCCATCCCCTTCTGCCACAAGCAGGGACCCCTTCCACTACCCCATGTTGCTGCAAGCCCCATCCAACCCAGCCTTGGACACTCACAGGGATCCAGGAGCAGCCACAGCTGCTCTGGGCACCCTGTGCCAAGGCTTCACCACCATGGCCTGGAAAGGGCACTGGAATCTCAGACTCTCTGCTTGTCAGAGTGACCCTGACATACGTTAGAAAGTCTCTTTTTCCCAGCCCGACAGTCGAAGAAGGAGTCAGGATTCTTTTGTTCTCGGTCTCAAGGTTGTTTATTGTTTCTTATCTATAAAATTCTTTCTCTGACCCACTGCAGGTCTGTCTGGCTGGTTGGGTTGAGGCACAGTGGCCGCCCTCAGGGCAGTGTTATCTTTTTATACTAAAAATTACGTGTACATTATTTACCATAACTTCCCAATACCTATCACCTATGTTAGACAGTGAGCTTTACTCTCAACCAATCCAGAAGTGCAGCCATCACAGCAGAAGATGGAGGTTAAAAAGAAGAAGGAGAAAGACAGAACATGCCCAGATTCCTCCATCTTGCCTCCTGAACCCCCATTCTACATTTTCACCCTGTGATAAATTCACTACCATTCTATTCAAACTTTCTTGACTTGTAATTCTTCATATAAGGTTGGTAATAATTTTTTCCACGGGCTAAATCCAAGGCACAGGGGTCTTGGGCTCTGTGCAAAGGCCTCTGAGCCCCCATCAGGGTCTCGAGTCCTCCAGGGCAATCAGAGGAATTTCCTGAGTTCCAACACTGGAAAGGGACAGATCTGTCATGGTTGTCCTTTGTTTCCAACAGACACAGCATAGACATGAGCTGTAGGCAACACCCCCCATCCTCCTCTGGTCCCACGTTAGCCCATCTCCATCACAGTCACCATGCTCTGAGGTCTTGGGAACATCTCCATCCCTCCAAACTCAGTCTGTGCTGATGTCAGCACTTGGAAACAAGGATCCATGTCCAAGGAAGGGTGGTTGGGTCAAGAAATTGTCTCATCATTCCTGCAGAGTGAGGTAGGAGCTTTCCAGCCCTGGTGGGTCCATCCCAGCGTGTCCATGGAGAGCAGCACAAGGCAACAGCTCCTGGGGAACCTCCACCCTTCCCCAGCTGATAGTGACCCAGATTGAACAGGTGTGAAAAACCTCCATCCTTTCCCTCAGTTTGACCCTCCTGCTGTGCAAACAGCCAGGGACAGAGAAACCACAGGGATAAATCCTTCCCTAGGAGGGTGGGCAGGCCCTGGCACAGGGTGCCCAGAGCAGCTGGGGCTGCCCCTGGATCCCTGGCAGTGTCCAAGGCCAGGCTGGGCAGGGCTTGGAGCAGCCTGGGACAGTGGGAGGTATCTCTGCCCATGGCAGGGGGTGGAATGAGATCCCTTTAAGGTCCCTTCCAACCCAAACCAATTCTGAGATTGTACAAATGAAAAGGCTGAATCCTTCTCCCTTGAAATGGCAGTCATACTTCAAATCCTAGGCACAGGAAGTGCCAGGGAGATTTTTCCCAGCCTGGCCCTAAAGTCTTGTCTCTTCTCACCCTTTCCTGTTCCCAGGTTCCTCAGTGACACATCCCAGCAGCTGGATCTGGGTTTTCTCCAGCCCTAGGCTGCAGCTGGGAAAAGCAGCAATAGCCATGGCTTGGGGCAGGGAGTGGTTTAAGGGGCAGCACATGACAAAGCTGTGGCCTTCAAGGGAAAGAGGAGAAAAAAGCAAAAATCAGCCTTTCACCTTAAAAACAAATAAATAAAATCAGTCCTTCCAGACCCTAAGGTAGAATCCCTCCACTCTTCAAAGTGCACTCTAGGAATGACAAAGTGCCCCTGGGATGTCTCCATCCCATGCTGGAGTGCCTGGCATTGGTGACAGCAGCCACTTCTCTGCCATCTGAGACTGGAACAGCTGGATCAGACCAGGAACCTGCCCATCCCAGCCAGGCAGGGAAATGCCACGGGAGAGGGGAGGGCAAAGCCTCTGCACTGAGCAAGTGAATCAGCACAGGGACCACAAGGGTGAAAATGAGCTCCTGAGCTGGAAACCCACATTTAATTCTGTCTCCTTGGCCCTGAGCACCAGACAGGAGCCTGGGGCTGAGGCTAGATAAGCAGCAAGGCTCAAAATACAAACTTCCCCTCGCTCTCCTCAGCCTGCAGGGCCTTGGGAGGGGCTCTGCCCATGCCTGGGATCACCCACCCACGCTGCCCTGGATGTAGGCTGAGACAGGGAGATGTCCTGGTGCTGCACAGGGAGGTGGTGCCTGCCCTGCTCTCAGACCCTTCAGCTCCCTGCCAGGCCCATCCCAAGGGAAATGCAGGATTCTGCTGTGCTCAGGCTCCCAGGCCTGTAAGGTGCTGTTAGGATAGCAAATACCACAGCTAATTAACAGAAGAGCTGTTGGCTAACGAGCTCAAGGCACGTGCAGCCTCAAAACAGATCCACATAATCAAGCCCCAAACCTTAACGAGCAGGTCCCAGTCTCCCATGTCACCCCACTGTGCATCACTGAATTTCCCTGGCACCTCCTGGGAGGAGACAGGCAGGAGTTCTCCCCCCCCATCCTGCAAGAGAGGGCATCTAAGAGCAGCTCTCACTAGAAGGAGGGGACCAGCTCAAGCTTTTGCTCCTGCTTTCCTTTCTTTCCTATTTTTTTATGAACAGTAATAATCCCCCTCTTTTTTTTTCTTTTTTTTTTTTGGTCTCTCTTTTTTTTTTTAACAATTTGAAACTATCTGACATATGGGAAAAATAATGAATTCAGTTTTTCGCCTGCGTTCTCTGATCTGTCAGTCTGCACCCGGGAGCTGCGTGCAGGGGGAGGAGGAGGCAGGGGTGCTGGCCTACATTGGGGAGATAATGATGTTCCTGCTGATCCCCCTCCCAGGAGAAGGCTCAGCCATGTCCTGCAGCTGAGGAGAGCCAGGGAATGGCTCAGCCTTTTCCTTCAGCTTTGTATTTCTCTTTGTGGGAGGCTGTTTTTAGCTGCAGCAAAGTGAGATGTGCTTGGAGCATCTCTGCAATCTCCTGATTCCCAGGGGCTCCTGGATCCACCAGGGCCCTGCTGCCTCCAAAGACTGACCCAGGGCTGTGCTCTTTAGTTTCAGCATCTCTACCCATCACTGTAGGATCAGTGAGGATGCTGCAGCTTCTGTACAGTCCCAGATTCATTTGGAGAGTTCCAGAACCATTTTGGCTGGGAAACACCTCCCAGACCGTCCAGTCCAACCTGTGACGAATCCAAGAGCACTGAGGGCCACATCCAGCTGTTCCTTGAACACTTCCAAGGTGGGGACCCCAACACCACCCTGGGCAGCCCCTGCCAAGGCCTGAGCTCCCTTTCCATGGAGAAATTCCTCCTGATGCCCAGCCTGACCCTGCCCTCATGCAGTCTGGGCCTGATTCCTCTTGTCCTGTCTGTTGTTCCCTGGGAGCAGTGCCAGACCTTCCCCTGGTTCCCCTCTCCTGTCAGGGAGTTGTTCCCCCTGAGCCTCCTTTTCTCACAGAAGATCCCAAAAATCTGGGACACCCAAAGCACAGCCCCCTGCCATCCCTCCAGTGCAGGGGGGGTTTTGCACAGGACAGGCACAGGCCTTAGGTGCAGGGCAGCTGGGCAGAGCAAGAGGCCTGCACAAGAGCAGGGATGAGGGGATATTCCAGCTGCGAAACTTCTGGGATTCAGAACACCTGGTCTATCTGTGCCTCAGTTTCCCCCGTGCCCAGAGAAGCTGTGGCTGCCCCTGGATCCCTGAAAGTGTCCAAGGCCAGGTCGGACAGGGCTTGGAGCACTCTGGGATAGGGGAAGATGTCCCTGCCCATGGCAGGAGGTGGAACAAGATGAGCTTTAAGGTCCTTTCCAGCTCCAACTGTTCCAGTATTCCATGATTTTATACTGGAGGGGCATCCCCAGCACAGGGATCCTGTGTGTGATAGGAGCTCTTATCAGTAAATTTGATTACATCAGTGGTAACAAGGCCAGGTGGGCAGGTAATTTTTCCTCCACTCCTCTCCCATCCCTGCTGACACGTCTGGAAAGCTTTACCCTGACTTTCCACCATCCTGACAGGCAGAATTGGAACCATTAATCATGGCTGTCCTGGAGCACGGGCCCACCTCTCTCTTTGTGGGCAGCAATCTTCAGTTTCCAGGCAGGCAGGGCAGACCCAGCAAAGCAAAACAGCTCCCTCCAAATCTGCCCTGAGTTAGGGCTTGGCAGTGGCTGTTCCATCTGACATGATCCATCCAAAACCACTGCCTTGGTGGGGAGAATCTAACAAGACCTGGCAAATGCAATCTATTCTTTGGCATTGTGCTGCCCTTTCAACTGGAAGAGGAAAATTTTAAGTTTTTTACTCTTTGCAGTGTGAGCATTCCACATAAACAATCTGTGAAAAACGCCAATCACTTGTTTTTAAAATTTTAAAAGTTTAATAGTAATAAAATGGTTATAAAAAATAGTAATATAATTAGAGTCATAACAATTTGGACAAATTGAATTAGGACAATATGAGACAACAAAAACAAAGAGTTATGGATGTCAGGGTACCTTTTCTGGGCAGCACAAGCCTGAAGAAGGGCCCAGGTTAACAAAGGATTAACCCTTAAAAGCAACAGCCTGTTGCATATTCATACATCTCACACATGATGCATAAATTCCATTCAAACACAGGATTCTGTCTGGTCATCATCAACTTCTTCCTCTGAATCCTGACAGCGCCTTCGAGGCGGGAAGAAGTTCGTTTCTTCTGATAATGGGGCAATAAATTCTCTTTCCTCTGAAAGATTCGGGTGTCCTGTGGCTGCTATCTCACTGCAAGTCTTTTCTTTAAAAAAAGTATCCTACATAACATCGTTTCTATTTTAACATTTTTTATAACCTAAAACTATATTGAACACACTACTTAAGAGAATTAATACAGCATTACTTTCTAACACAACACATATAATATTCATTTTAATATTTGCGAAAAGCCAATCATAAAATACATTTATTTTTCACACAATCCATACCTGGCCAGCTACCTGACTGCACAGCATCTGGATCTTTGTTAAAGTGTGGAAGAGGGCTGCCAAAACTTCTTTCTCCTTGCATAGAAGGCTTTTCAGTGGAATACAAATTAATGCTCACTTATCCCATGTCAGATCTGTTTGTGTGCTCTCCAAAATGGATCCTGCCCAGAGCCAGCTCTCACAAAGGATTTCAGAACTTTGACATCTGATTTAATTCCAATCCATTGTGAAAACTGAATATTTAAAACATTCTCCAGCCAAGAATCCGGGAGCAAACCTCAGCATGAAAAAGCAAAGAGTATTCCAGTGATATTCCTCAAAATGACCTGGAGAGGGCTTAGATGGAGGAAAATCATCCCCTCCAGGGCAGTGAGTGGGAAAGCTGAGCTGTGCTTTGCTGCAGTGAGATGAAACCATCTCTAGGAATCATTTCTGAATTTTAGGGATCTTCATTCTCCAGCAAGACACTGTTCCACTGGAGAAATCCATCCTGCTGACCCTAGAAATGTGGAACATGTGAGACTGGATGAAAATAGACAAATCATTAGGAGAAAATAGCAAAAAAAAAGGAGGGGGATTTTTAGGAAATATTAGTGGCTTGTTTCTCATGAGCTCCTTAATGTGAGGAGGGTCCATGAATGAGGCTCAGCTGCAGAGACAGGAGGCGAAACAGGGACACAGGTGCTTGGGGTGGAGAGGAGGCAGCAGTCCTGGCAGCCCCCCCAGCCCCTCCTGCTCACACACACACCCTGAAGTGCCACAAGACAAATAGGACCGAGAGAGAGATGCACTATTTAAACTTTCATCACTATTTTTCTCCCTGGCTCCCCTTGTTTCTTTTGATTTATTTTTTAGTGTGTTTTCCCCAGGCTGTGCTGTTTGCCTGCATCTTTCCTCTCCCTCTCCTGGCAGCAGTTCTGGAGCACCAGGAGCTGCCCAGCATTTTTCAGGCTCTCCAGGCTCAGCTCCTATGGGCAGGGGGGAGGAATGAGGTAGCAGAGCCTGGGAAAGATGTGGCCAGGACACAGCAGGGACAACAGGAACCTATAGACACAAAATCCTCCTTTTCCCATCCATGCCTGACCCAGCAAGGACTGGGGGACAGCTCTGTATTGCACAGAGCAAGAATCCCAGCCCAGGGTAGGCAACCCTGCCAGGGCCTGGCATGGGATGGGTGCAGGAAGGCAAAGCACCAGCCTTCCATGCCATGGCAATCTCAGGCTGGCAGCACACAGGGGGGGCTGGATGCTTGCAAGCAATGCCAGAGCTCATCCCAGAGCCGGTGTGGCCTCTGTAAATTGACTGTGGACAGCACAGGCTGGGCAGTTTTCAGCCTGTCTTACATAGGGAAGGTGCAGACAGCTCCAGGGATTGTTTTGTAGAATCACAGAGGCATGGAATGGTTTAGCTTAGAAGGGACCTTAAAGCTCATCCAGTGCCACCCCTGTCATGGCAGGGACACCTTCCCCTGTCCCAGGCTGCTCCCAGCCCCTGCCCAGCCTGGCCTTGGGCACTGCCAGGGATCCAGGGGCAGCCCCAGCTGCTCTGGGCACCTGTGCCAGGGCCTGCCCACCCTGCCAGGGAACAATTCCCAATATCCCATCCATCCCTGCCCTCTGGCACTGGGAGCCATTCCCTGTGTCCTGTCCCTCCATCCCTTGTCCCCAGTCCCTCTCCAGCTCTCCTGGAGCCCCTTCAGGCCCTGGCAGGGGCTCTGAGCTCTCCCTGGAGCCTTCTCCTCTCCAGGTGAGCACCCTCAGCTCTCCCAGCCTGGCTCCAGAGCAGAGGGGCTCCAGCCCTGGAGCATCTCCAAGGTCTCATTCCAGCAGCTCCAGCTCCTTCCTGTGCTGAGGACTCCAGAGCTGGATTCAGGTTCAGCTCTGTGGATGGGGGCTCACAAGGGCAGAGCAGAAGGGCAGAATCCCCTCACCCACCCTGCTGCCCACACTGCTGGGGATGAGCCCAGCACGGGAAGATGAGGATGAGAAGATGAGGATGAGAAGAGTGGAGCCTCCAGCTGCAGACAGGATTGGTCTCCAGCTTTCAGATGTAGGATGCCAAGGAAGATCTGCTCAGTCATACTTGAAGGGGGAATATTCCACTCTGGAGTCAGGAAGGACTTTGAGCCCTGTGCTCACCCCATTTAAACTCTGACCACTCACTCTGTGTTGTTTGTTTTTCCTTACCTGCCAAAGCAAAAGGATTGAAATCCTAATTGCATCAGGAAGGGGAGAGGTAGAACAGATGTTCAAGATAGTGGAGGGGAGGATGCAGTTGGCATCCAGGGCTAGGTTTCCTCCAGATCTTAGGTCACTGAGCCCCACAGTCCTGCCCCAAGTCCCCGTTTTGTGCTGCCCTGAGAAGCCCAGCCCATGACAATGCTCAGACAGCAAAATCCCTGCCTTTCAAGTGTTGGACAAAACCTAAGAGTCTGTTTATATCCTTCCTAGCTCTGAAGAACTGCTGGAAATCTGAATCCTAAATGTGTAAAGGCCTGATAAATGGAAAGCTGAACACTCCTGGAGCTGTAAGCTGCTCTGCAGTGGTTTAGGCCCTCACAATTTGCAGCCTTCAGGGTTGATAATACAGCAAGACCCTGAGCAGTCTGCTGGAAAACTCTGCCAGAAACACAATCCCTGTAAGGGGATTCTCTTATCCCATGTAGCAAGCTTCATCCTAAAAGCAGTTTTGTGTTCTAGCCCCTTTTCCTCCCGTGGAAAGCTTTCCTAGACACTTGATGAAACAGAGAACCTTCTTTCTCCCCCAGCATCCAAATTTTCCTGCTTTTTCCTTTGTTTTCTCCCAACCTACTCCTGGTTCTTTCACTGTAACTCATGCCAGTGAAGCCTCCCAGCCTTCATTTTGCCAATTAAACAACCCAACCTCTGCTGATTTTGCCTGGTAGGGGAGCTGCTCTTTTCCTTTGATCAGCTCCAGGGAGTTCTGCATCCATGAGTGTGACCAAACACCCCAGAATCTCAAAAGCATCGTGTAGAGCAACACCACTAAAGCTCCAAAATGCCCCCAAGGCTGGTGGGGAAAGCAGATGCTGTCTGGGAAGAGGAGGCAGCTCCCTGCAGCTCTCAGGCAGAGAAGAGGATGCACAGAAATGATACCACAGCCAATTAACCCTTTGTGGTGGTGTTCGCAGGGGTCTTAGGATGAGGGAAGAGACGAGAATGTTGACTCCATGTTTCAGAAGGCCTGATTTATTATATATATTATATTAAAACTATACTAAAAGAATAGAAGAAAGGACTTCATCAGAAGGCTAGCTAAAAATAGAAAAAGAAAAAATGAATAACAAAGGTTTGTGACTGACAGAGACAGTCCGGACAGCTGGACTGTGATTGGCCATTAATTAGAAACAACCACATGAGCCCAATCCCAGATGCACCTGTTGCATTCCACAGCAGCAGATAACCATTGTTTGCATTTTGTTCCTGAGGCCTCTCAGCTTCTCAGGAGAAAAAATCCTAAGGAAAGGATTTTTCAGAAAAGATTCCTGTGACAGCCTTATCCAAGGGATCTGGTTCCACAGGGGACTCTTGTGCTGAGTCCACACCAGCTGAACACTCCTTGCAGATATTTGGCTCAGGGCAGCCCTCAGGGGCTGCTGTGTCTGCCTCTCCAGCCCAGCAGCTGGGTGGCCCTTGCCCACCAGCAGGTGTTGGGGTTGAATCACTTAACACTGAAGAAGAGGCTGGCCCCAAGAAGAGGAGGTGGTTACAGAAACCCAGCAGCAGTAAGGTACCAGGCACAACCCAGGAAAACAGCCTTAATTAGGGAAAATATGCTGCTGGCTGCAGGGCTGTTTGCTTCCTGCACTTCCAGGACCTGGCTGCTGCAGGATCCTGTTATCTCAGCAACTATTGCTAATGACTGAGGCTCTGTTTGCTCGCCACATCCTTGTCCAGCTGCTGGGAGCATTTAAGACATCCAGGTCATTCCTAAAGGCAGCCTTAGCCTGGGGTCTCAGCCCAGCAGAAGAATTCTGTGGGGGTCACTAATTAACCAAGTTGTGCAGGGTGGGACAGTGTGCAGGAAAGCCTCTAACAAGTAATTTAAAAAGCTGATGAATGCACCAAGAGCACCATCATTTAATTGTGTTTCTTTATGATGATGTGCTGTAAGTGCACTTTTCCAAAGGGCAGGGACCCCAGGCTGTCCCCTCTAATCCAGGCAGCCCAGAGGTATAGAGAATAGATTGAAGCCTGTCCAAGACTGGTTTAAAAATATTCAGCAATTCCTGTATTTTGACAGAAAATGAGGGGTTTGGCAGGGAGAAGTTTGTCAGCATTTCTTTAGAAAGTTTTGTCTGCAGTGAAGAAAGGGACAAGTGTCCAGCTGAGGTCTTGAGGGCAACGTGAGGAACAGGAGACCTTCAGCTGGGGTGATTCACCTTCACATCACTCACATGTCCATTTGGGATAATTTATGGGCGCTCCCACCCCATAAAAAGCTGAATGTCACAGACTCATGGAACCATTCAGGTTGGGAAAGCCCTGTAAAGCCCATGGAGTCCCATGTTCACCACTAACCACGTCCCCAAGTGCCACACCCAGGGATGGGGACTCCACACTGCCTTGGGCACCCTGTTCCCACCTGACCACCCTTTCAGCGAAGGATTTTTCCCCAGTATCCCAACTACACCTTCCTGGTGCACCTTAAGGCCCTTTCCTTCCAGCTTTCTGCTCCTGTGGGCTTGAGCTGTCTTGGATCCCTTCTCCATCATTTCAATCTTCCTGGCCATGAGTGGGTTAACTTCATTTGCTTTGCTGTCAGGAATAACCCCCCCTGCAACCCCAAACAACTCTTCCTATTTATATCCCTGGTTTAATCAGGAAGGGTAGAGCTTCCATAGCTGCGTGATTAAAAATTAGGAGACCAGATTCTGTAGTGGTGCCTCATAATAACAACCAATCCTGGGAGCACAGTGGATGAATAATGGATCATGGCTTCTTGCTTTCCCTCCTTTCTTCTTCTCCCCTTTTCATCTTTTCATTCTTCTCCTCCTCCTCCTCCTCCTCTGCCTCTTTTCCCTGGCTGGAATTGGGGTGGGGAAGAATACATCCATCCTTCATACTGCAGAAGTTAGAGAGACATCACTGATTCCTCTTCATCAAACCCTCCACCCCAAGCAAATTCCCTGTTAGGGAGCCTGGAGACATCAATAATTCACAGTTACCTGGAGGACTGGGTGATGAAAACCATTTACTTGGAAGAGATCACCAGAACCCATCCTCTCCTCATTGCCATAAGCAGCTCCTCAAGGCTGGCTGCTGATCCCATAGAGAGAAACAGGAGCAAAACTAAAAACTGAGGATTTCTGGCACAGGTCTAACAAGTGAGTCCATGTTTGTTTGCATTATGTTCTCCCCTGTCCCACAATATCCCCTGGTGGACACGCTGGATTGCTTTGCAGGGGAGATGATGCTGCAGGAATGCCAGGAAAAAAGTCAGGAATGTCGAGCATCCCCCCATAAAAGTTCCTTCATTAAATACCAAGATGGTCTTCAGAGAAAGATTTGTAGGTTGGTTTTTTCCCCACTCTAAAAGATGAATTTTCAATGTTTTTTACAAGCAGAGGTCAAATTCAATTAATGGATTCAGTGAGGGGAGAAAAAACTATTGAAAAATGCCAGATTTGGTTGTAAACAGCATAAACTCATCCAATGAAATAAAATAAGTAAGTCTTAAAAATTAAAATTCATACTTCCTTTATAGTTAAATAACATCAGAATGGAGCAGAATTGTTCCCATTTTCACATCTCAGTGACAGCCGAGCCAACTAACCCAAACCACAGATTTTCACTTTCTTGTTCCACTCTTTTAGCCTGAGGGGGAAAAAAAAAAAAAAAAAAGGAGAGAGAGAAAAAAAAAAGTACATTTTGGATCCGTGGATCCGTGTAGAAAAGCTTTTTCCCCGGTCCTTGGGTTCCACCCACTGAGCTGAAAAATCCCATTACTCCCAGTGCTTGGCAGCCGCTGTGCACAGCAGGGAGTGCCCACAGCACATCTGCAAATCCCAGCCTGGGGCACGCAGCCACCTGTGCGTTGTCAGGGGCCATAATCCCTTCCCAGCTCCCACCCCAGCCCGGTGCTGGAGATTTCAAATCCTCCTCAGCCAACCACGAGGCAGGGGCAGCTCGGCAGCAAAGCCAGGCTTGGGGATTTCTGAGGGGGCTTTTGTTCCGAGGTCTCAGAATCTCTGCTGGTCACAGTGACTCTGAGATATGTACAAGCTTCTTTTTCCCAGCCCAGCCATCGAAGAACGAGTCAGGATTCTTCTGTTCTCATTCTCAAGGTTGTTTATTGTATCTTATCTATAAAATTCTTTCTCTGACCCTCTGACAGACTGAGGTCTGTCTGGCAGGTCAGGCTGAGGCACACTGCTGTTATCTTTTTATACTAAAAACTACATGTGCATTATCTACCATAACTTTCCAATACCTATCACCTATGTTAGACAGTGAGCTTCTACCTTAAACCAATCCTAAAGTGCCAACATCACAGCAGAAGATGGAGGCTAAGAAGAAAAAGGAGAAAGACTGGACACGCCCAGATTCCTCCATCTTGCCCCCTGAATCCCCATTCTAAAAACCCCAAAAATCTATTTTTCACCCCATGAAAAACTATTCTTCTACTTAAACTCTCTTGACTTGTAATTCTTCATATAAAGGTTGTGATTTGCTCCATGGGTCAAAATCAAACTCACAGGGGTCTCGGGCTCTGTGCCAGGGTCTCTGAGCCCCCTGGCAGGGGCTGGAGCCATCCAGGACAGCCAGAGGGATGTGCTGGGTTCCAACACTGAGGGGGAGCAGCACTGGCTTGGAACAAAACCAGCTCCACTTGGGCAGAAAACCATTGGATTTCACCCAACTGCATCCCTCTGAAGGATGATGAGGGCCAGAGGGTTCTGCCACCCACTTCTGAGCAGGGTGTGAAGGAGCAATTTCCCATTTCTTGAGAATGGCTTTCATGTGTCCTTCACATTCCTGCTGGCCTCCCAGCCCCACATGGGCCCAGGACAGATGTGCCCCAACACACCTGTCTGTGGCAAGAACAGAATTTGGCTTCCAGGGGTGATGGTTGGGAAGAGCTCAGTGCCTTTGGGCAGTGCTTTGGGCTGGAAGGGCTCTCAAGGAGGGGTCTGCCAGCAGCTTTCAGCCACAAGGAGGTTCCCTGCTGTTCTCCTGGAATTCTGTGGGGCATCCATGGGATTGGGGATGCTGTTAAAGAGCCAGGGAGAGGGAGGGCTGAGCTCAGGTCTCTCAGAACAGAGATAAAAGTGCATTTGTCTTACTTAGTCAGGAACTTTTTATCTCTTGATGAAACACCCACCAATGGCCAAACTTTTCATGGTTCACCTCTGGAACAGGTTGGAGTCTTCATCCCTGGGGGGATTTAAAAGCCATGTGGATGTGGCATTTGGGGACATGGTTTGGTGGTGGGCTTGGCAGTGATGGGGTGTGGCAGCAGCTCTCTGGCCACAGAGAGCAGGCACAGACTTTCCCAGAAAAATCCTGGGGAGCTGTGTAGAAGCTGTGGGAAACTTAGAGGAAAAAAAAATAAAAAAAGTATTATCTCTTTCTGTAACCATTGTTTATAGATAGGGTTCTCTAGAGTGTGTTATTGATAGCCACCAATAGTGTGTGAGAGGTTTTCACTTTGAGACCAAGCAGGTCTTAGGTCCATCATTGTTTGTATAAGAACTGTAGATTTCTAATAATAAAGTGTCTTTCAGGCCTTCTGGATCATGGAGTCAATGCTAATTATTACCCAGCTGGGGTCCTGCTACCACAATGGGGAAATGATTGGACTTGATCTTAAAGGTCTTTTCCAACCTAGATAATGCCCTGATTCCATGAGGAGCTGCACAAAGCTCCATCCCCAGCACAGATCCCTGCAGGATTAAAAAGGAGCCCCTCTCTCCAGCTGGATTTCCCATCTCTTGGCATTCTGGGGTGCCAGGTCCAAGAGCTGGTCCCAAAAGAGAAGACCACGCTCAGGTGCTCCTCCTGTGCTTCCCTGTTTCCACCTGTCCCTGTCTCTGCCTTCATTTCCAGCAGAGATGCCCAGGGCTGTGAGATACCAGCAGAGCCTGGAGCTGCAGCCTCCCACGGGCTCTCAGGTGTCTTCAAAGGAAGGCTGAGGCCTTAAATGTGTCTGTTTCCCCCTGTCTAGATCTGCATTCCCAGAGGGAGGTGCTGAGGAGCCTCCCTGTGGCAGGAGGTCACCACAACCTGCTTGTGGGAGTGACAGGGACATCAAAGAGAGCAGGGCGTGCCCCCATTCCTCCGGGGTCCCTCTGGGACAGAGAGCTGCCACGGGAGCCTCCTCAAAGGCAGGCCTGGAGGTCACACTCCTGATGCCCAGAGGTTATTCCACCCTGAGTCCCGCAGGTCCAAATCCAACTTCCCTGCCCTTCCACCCCAAACCAGCCTCACCTCCCTCCCACTTCACAGCCAGAGCAGGAGTCACACCCAGTCCTCTCCAAGCCCTGTGTGTGTGTCCAGCAGCAGCCAGTTAGAGATCCTCACGGAGGAAAAGAGGAGCAGGCACAGGAAGCAGGGATATTTATTTCAAGCAGGGACATTGCTTTCAATACTCCCCATCTGCAGAGTTTGCAGCTCAGGGACATCCAGGGCTATCAAAACAGGATGAACCCCAATGAGGGGGAGAGAAATGATGCGTCTGACTCCATCTTATCAGAAGGCTAATTAATTACTTTATTATACTATATTATTCTATACTATATTACACTATATTACATTAATCTAAACTGAATCTGCCAAGCACTCAACAGCACAAAACTGCCCAGAATCTCATGACTGTCAGCCAACAGTGCCAACACACACACACCTGATAGGCCAAGGAAACAAAACACCATCACTTTCGGTAAGCAATCTCCATACTGCATTCTACTTTGGCACAAACACGGGCACAGCAAATTATAAGAATTGTTTTTCCTTTCTCTGAGGTTCAGAGAACGTGAAACCCAGAAATATTCTTGGGTAGAATTGTGCCTTGCTTTTCTCTGTGAAGAGAAATGTGGCAATACCCAGCATTGAGTATTTAGTAGTCCTCAGTGGATTTATCTGCCACAGCCCTGATCCCTCATATTCCTGCAAAGCTTGCAGCCACCTGGCCCAAGTTCCCTCAGAAGCTGCTGCTGCTGGAGGTCAAATCTGAGGCAGCAGAGCAGCAAAAGGCAGGTGGCTGTAACTGGGGACAGGGGTAGCACTGCCATGGCCATCCTGAACCATCTGCAGGGCCCGAGAGGCCAGCCCTGGCAGCTCAGCCCCCACAGATGACTCCAGGAAGGTGGAGTTCATGCTTCTAATGACATTGTCTCCTCTGTGCTGTTTGATTGCAGTTCCTCCAGATGACCCTGTCATTTTGGGGGGGCCCATCATCAGCCTGAGAGCAGGAGACCCCCTGAACCTGACCTGCCACGCAGACAACGCCAAGCCAGCAGCCTCCATCATCTGGATGAGGAGGGGAGAAGTCATCAATGGAGCCACCTATTCCAAGGTGAGGCAGGATGGGGCTGGGACAAGGCCTGTGCTCGTGAAAGGGGCACCAGGCCTGACACTTCACACAACCCCAAAATATTTGGGGCAGCACCCTCAGCTCTGCAAGCTCAGACTCTCACCCTGCAGCCCTTCCCACTGGGGAGCCTGGGAGGAGAACAGTCAGCAGGATGCAAGTGAGAAGTCATAAACTCTCACCAAAATGGGCTCTGCTCTGAATTTGGCTTTTTGTACCTTCTCACAGCTTGTCATCACCTGGTGTGGCCACTTCTCCCCCGTTAATCCCACCTTCAGGGTGTGGTGTTAATGCTGTGTACAGCAGCACTGACCCTGCCCTGGTTCTGGTTCTGCAGCAGAAGCTCTGGATCAAAGGGGTGGTTGCAGTGACATGTGTCCCCTCCTCCAACTGCAGTTTTCCATGAAAAATTGTCAGGGTTCTTGGCATTTTTTAATTTAGACAGAAAGTCTTTATTAGGTCATGAAGGAAATAATCAAAGAGCAATCAGCAGCACTCTGGGAATGGGACCCCAAATGTTCTCCTGTTTATGGGCTCCTGATGGCTGGTGAGTGTGAAAGATCCAGTAACACTTGACAGTTTTAATGACATTTTCTCAACAGCAAAATTCAAAACCTAAAATGGGTCAGTTTGCAGCCAAAACTTCAAAGTGGGCAGTCAGAGCTATTCCTCGAGCTCCCAAAGATCTTTAATAAACATTTCATCCTTGGCTGCCACTGTGCAGCCTCCAGCCAGCCTCATTCCAGCAATATCCTGATTTTCTGGGGAGAGCAGAGGAGGCAGAACACCCTCCCTGCCTCCTCCTCCCTCTCCTCCTCCTCCCTGCTGGAGCTGAGCTGCTTCCCTGCAGCCAGGGGTGAGCAGGGGGAACCTGCCCCAGCTCCCTGCCTGCCATGCAGAGGAGAGGCAGCACTAATTAGAGCCAGGGAGAACTGAACCCTCTCTCTCTGTGTCTCTCAAATGGAGTGGAATTAATTAAAATCCAGGCCATTGATGTACAGTTGTTCACAGCTTATCCCCCTCATCCCAGCCTTCCCTTCCAGGGCTGCCAGGCCCTGAGGAGACAAATTTTGAGCCCTCTCCCTTTCAGACCCACAAGCAGTGGGGAGCAGAGAAGAGGAAATGCCCATCTTTAAAATATTTCCAACAAAACACCCTTCCAAAGCAGAGTTTTCCAGGCTGCAGATCCATCTCCCACAGCACAGAGATATCCATGGCATTTTAAGCAGGTGGCAGGGATGGGATGGGCTGGGATGGGCTGGGAGGGGACCCCTGTTCTGCTTGAGGGGAAGCATCTTTCTCTCCTCCTGGAGTCAGGATAACCTCTGTTTCTGAGGCTGAACCTCATTTTCTTCTGACTTCCTGAAGGTTTCCATGAGGCCCTTCCACATGAAAAAAGAAAATCAGCCTTTAGAAAAACTAGCAGACAATTTTAGACATTTTTTGAGTTGGAAGTTTGGATTTTTGGGTTCTCAGAAACGTTTCCCTTTTGAAGCTCCCTTTAAAATAGTTCCTCAATTTGCCTCTTTCTTCTTTTTCAAGAGAACTGAAACTCAACCCGGCTTTCCTTTGATCCAGATATTCCAGCCAACAAAAAAAAGAAGTCCTGTTTGGGTTACTGACTGCCTGAAACCATTTCCACTGAGTGATAATTTCTTTGTTACTCTGAATTTCCAGTCCAGCAAATGATCCATATGCAACCCCCTGCAATCCCAGCCAGGCACAGAACAGCCACAGCTGACTGAAATCCCCCTGATCCCTATTGAAAGGGACAGGGAACATTACAAGATCCTGCAGGATTTGGAGGTTAACCTCAAATAGGGGAAATTCCACACAGACTTAAGGTTCACCTCAACCCTAGCACAAAATGGGGTGTTGTTCCCCAAGGGAAGAGCACACAGGATGACAATAAAGCAAGGACAGGGCAGCATCCTGCAGTTGTGTCCAGAGGTGGGAATGGAGCTGGGGATGGGGCTGGAGGACCAGGAGTGTCTGAGGGAGCTGTAGGGGTTCAGCCTGGAGAAAAAGAGGCTCAGGGGGGACCTTCTTGCTCTCCACAGCTCCATGACAGGAGGGGGATCCAGGGGAGGAGTTGGGCTCAGCTCCCAGGGAGCTGGGACAGGATGAGAGGAAATGGCCTCAAATTGTGCCAGGGGATGTTTAGATTGGATATTGAGAAATTTCTTTACTGAAAAGATATTCAGCCATTGGAACGGGCTCTCAGCCTGGTGGTGGATTCCCCATCCTTGGAAGTGTTCCAAAAACCTGTGGATGTGGTGGAGAGGGACGTGGTTTAGTGGGTCAGTGCTGTCAGTGCTGGGTAAATGGATGGACTCGATCTCAGAGGGCTTTTCCAACCCTCATGACTCTGGGATTCTGGGCTGATTGTGATAACAATTTCTCAGCATCCTTCCTTGTCTCATGTGCTTGAGAGGCACAAACCTGTGTGCATGAAGGCTGTGCCACCATGACCCAGGGAAAGCATTAGTCTTGGAATCAAAGAAGGTCAGAAGAGCCCTCCAAAATCAAGTCCAACCATTCCCCCAGCACTGCCAAGGCCACCACTAAACCATGTCCCCAAGTGCCACATGCACACAGCTTGCTGACATCTGTTTATCTCCCAGTAAAGCCCTGTCTTACACTGTGAGCAACAAACTTGAAGGATAAAGATTTAGAAGGAAAAACTGCCTGGCAGGGTCCAAAATCCACAGTGGATAAACCAGAGAGAGGTCAGAGGTTAGAGAATGATTCAAAGGCTGAAAACCACACAACATCTTGAGAGCTCTGAGGGCTCAGCTTATCAAAGGCAGGGTTACAGGGTGACGTGACCTCTTGTAAGAACATGCAGGAGGATTAGGGGGTGGTAAGGAAGCGCTCCCAGGCTCCTGTGCTCCCAAAAGAGGCACAGCAGGGCACTACAGCTGAAGTCAGATAAATCCAGGGAAGAAGCACGGTGCCAAGGATGAGCAGGCAGAGCTGGTAACCACCTGTCTTGGTTTGAACAGGCAGGTGTCTGCTAAGGAAGGGAGGAGCCTCCACTGAAATGGAAAATGTAAACCCCCTCCCCCTGAATTATTGTAATTTTGAAATTAAGGAGCTCTCAGGCAATAATATGGGAGCAGGAATAACAGTTCTTTATTAGGGAAGAAAAAAAAATTAAATAAAAATGCGGTAACACAAAACCCCACTGCCAAAGTCAGCCCATGCCCTGTCCCCCTGTGGGTCAGGGGGTGGCACAGCCCCATCCCATGGGGGCTCAGCCCTCCTGCAGTGCCAGCTGTGGCTCTGCTGGAGCAGGGATCCTGCACAAGGGGGGAGTTTTCCTCTGCAGCTCCAGGGCTGCTGGAGATGGGCCTGGGCTCCCTCTGGCAATGCAGGGCAGCAGAAGCTGCTCCTCTGGCAATGCACTGGGCAAAGGCTGCTGGGCTGTCCCAAAGCTCAGATTGGATCCAGGTAGGAATGCTTGGCTCCTCCCCTGGGCGCAGCATCTCCCCATGGGATGATGGAATTGGATCAGCCCTGCAGGGACACTCATTGGCCATGGACAGCAGAGATCTCCTGGAGGGAGGATTGACTATGGGAGAGATAAAGAAAACTGCCCAATGAAGAGCAGAGAACTGCCCCAGCTCTGACAGATGGGGATAGAACACACAGCCCATTTCCAACCTAAGACACCAGCAGGGTTTGATCTCTGGCCCCCATCAGTGAACACCTGAGAGGTGATGATTTACCGTGGGCTGGGCCAGACCACAGCACAGCAGCCAAGGATCCATGGCCAGGGTCTCTCTGTGCTGCTGGCAGCTGACATCACCTCAGTGCTGTGGGAAGTGCCCAGGCAGCTTTGTGCACTCACCTGACAGAAAATGACGGCAGGGTCACAAAGCCATTTGCCTCTGCTCCCTCTTTGCTGGCCTGGTGGGTGAGGTGTCTCACTGGAGCTTTCCTCCCTGGCCTAGGCACAGCAGAGCTGCAGGGAAGCAGATGGGAGTTAAGAGCCCAATTCCCAGGGAAGCACAGTGAAATTTGTCTTTGTTATTCCCCCTGAGGCTTTTGGCAGATTCCAGCCAGAGGAACTGTTATTGCAGGAAGCTGCTTGGCTGAGAAGCTCTTATTGAGCCTGGGGATGGGGAAAGGGCCCCTCTCCAGCAGGAAAGTCCTTTCTGTCAGATTAGGCCCTTTTCTGACCCAGAGATGGGGCAACTGAGAGGCGTTTTAAAAACTTTTTATTCCTTTTTCAATCTCATGTGAAGGGTGAAACAATACAGACGTTATAATTCACAGCATCACAATCAGAAGCCGACTATTTCCCAATTACAAAACACCATAAGCGTTTCTTAGCCTATCAGCTTTAACCACACCATGCTGTAAATGCCTTAAGGCAAATCATCTAAAATTACCCCTCGTGGGTCCTATTACAGTGCATCTTTCATGGTACTTTTCTCCAAAGTATCTAGTTTTATTTGCAAGGCCACCCTTTGAAACTTGTTTCTAGTTCCATTTCTCTCTCTAAAATATCTGTCCTAGTCCATGGCATTTCTAAGTCAACATTTTTTATCTCAAGGTTTGCATACAGATGTAAGCCCTCTGTCAGGCTTTGGGAGTTTGCAACAAATTCATTTCCAGCACTTTCCTCCTCCCTGTTTCCCCCTGGCAGACACTCCTCCGTGACGGCAAGAGGGAGAGCATCATGAGCACGCTGTTCATCGCACCGTCCGACATCGAGAACGGGGAGAGCATCGTGTGCCGAGCCACCAACAAAGCCATTCCCAGCGGGAAGGAGACTTCGGTCACCATTGACATCCAGCGTGAGTACAGCTGGCTGAGCCACCCCTGCCTGCTGGGACACCCCGGCATCTCTGCCCTCTCCAGCCAGGGCTCTGACTCCAGGCAGGAGCAGCATGCTGCAACTGGGGGTTTCTCTTTACTGGGATTCTGGATGTATCATTTGGACAGACAGGTGTCTGCTAAGGAAGGCAGGAGCCTCCCCTGAAATGGAGAGTGTAACCCTCCCCACCCCTCTGAATTGCTATAAAATTTAAATTAAGGGGTTCTCAGGCAAAAATATGGGAGCAGGAAATAACAGTTCTTTAGTAGGGAAGAAAATAAAAGGATAAAATGAACAATGCAGTGAACTAAAACCACACTGCCAGAGTCAGAACCCAGCCTGACACCCTGTGGGTCAGACTGTTGGCAGCAGAACCATTGGAATTGTGGCTCAGCCCTCCTGCAGTGTCAGGGCTGGTTCTGCTGGAGCAGGGATCCTGGAGAAAGGTGCAGTCTCTGCCTCTGAAGATCCAGGGCAAGAGGCAGCTGCTGTTCCTCTGGGGAATCCAGTGCAGAAGCTGTGCTGGTGTTCCAGAATCTCAGATTATATCCAGGTAGGAATGCTTGGCTCCTCCCTCTGGGCTCACATCTCCCAATGGGATGCTGCAGTTCTTATCAGCCATGCAGGGACATTCAATAGCTGTTATCAGCAGATGTCCCCTCCCAAGGGAGGAGTGGGTGTGGAAGAGACAAGGAAAACTGCCCACTTGACAAAAGACAACTGCCATACAGATGGTAATAGAATACACCTTGCCTTGGAATCTGGGACACCGGCGTATCACAGAGTGAAGTCACAGCCAGGAGATTTTGTGACCCCTGAGCTCCCTGAGGAGCACCCACACTACAGAGATATCCTGTTTCCAGTGTGTCCATGGATCTGAGCAAAGCAGCACCAGCTGCTGTGCTCTGCGTGTCCCCACTATGCCCTGATCCAGGCCCTTGGGGGTCTTTGGAGCAGGGATGGATCCCAAAGGGTTTTGGGTGAGCAAGCAACACCTCTGGGCATGGCAGTAGCAGAGATAAGTCCTGTTCAGGTTTCTGGTGCAGAATCCATGTTTCCAGACTTACAGGCAGTTCAGTGTGATGTTTTTTGTGAGACACCTGATGGGGACAGTGTCCCTCCTAATGACACAAAGCTAGCACCAGTCACCATCTCAGGGGACAGGGCTGTGGTCAGAGCTGTACCATTCACCCTGTGCTGTAAATCCACAGAGCAAAATCTGCCATCTTCCAAAATTCACATTTCACAGGCCTCTTCCCTCCTCCTCTGCAGCAGCCATTGCTCTTGGGCTCCTCCCAACCCCTTCCAGCCACGCTCCATTCACACACCGAGTTCCTGCAGCTGTATTTACCCACGACTTGCAAAAGCAGGATGTTCAATATTAGCATGCCAGCTGCTTTCCAGAGACCAATTAAAACTGGCAAACTCAACTGAACAAACTCAAGCACAGCAGAAAATTCACCATTTAAGACTTCCAGCTTTTGCTGCCGGAAGATTACCAGGCTCTTGGGTTGCTGCCTGCATGTCCTGACAGAACTGGGCAGATAAAATGAGATAATAGCTTGGGTTATTTCACAGCCAGCAAACAGCTACAATAGCTGGAGACACACTCACACAAACAACGTGGAGCAGAGACATCATTACACCAGGGCAGTACAGTGTGGGCTGGAGACGTGAGCTGAATCCCCGAGCCACATGGAATCTGCTTGGGAAAGAGAAAAGCCCAATAAAGAACACCAATTTCCACTCTGAGCTATTAAATTCTCCATGCTGTGAATATAATAACAGTAATATTCTACCCAGCTATTAAAAGTATGTTGTTCTTAATGGTGGCTAATGAGGATATCAATTTTCCAAAGCTGGATGGGTGATGGGAGAGAAAAATACTAAGATGGATTAACCAAGCTGAGGTGGGGTGGATTTTGACCCGGATGCAAAAGCCTGCTCTAGCTGCATCTAGTAACAGAATCATGGCATTGTTAAGATTGGGCAAGACCTCTAAGATCATCAAGTGAAGCTATTAACCCAGCTTTAGCTCATGAGGTCTCACTCCCAGCCTTGTAGACAACCAGCTGCATTCACTTTGCAAAGAGCTAAAGGTGCTTTTCTTAAGCAAAAAGTATCTGGACCGCTCATTTTCCCTAGGGAATTATTCTGGAAAGTCCTGCTCATGGGTCTTCTTCCAATATCTAGCAGAGAAGCAGCACCTCAGGGAGAGAAAGAAGTGGTTTCTGGAGGATTAAGGAAAAGCAGGCAGCTGCTGTTGGCTGGGGAGCTCTTCCCAGCCTGGCATGAGCTGCAGCATCCCCCTGGACCCTGCACTCTCTGCCTCCAGCAGTGCAGGTTGAATTCACAGCATAGCAAACATCACCCAGCTGTGTGGTTTGAGAGGTGGCCTTGCAAAAAAATCCCAGGGAACCAAAAATAATCCTTCCCAGGAAGCAGCAGCCTGGTAAATCACTCCTAGTGCTTTCTTTCATTTTCTTCTGCAACTCAAAAGAACATCAGCAATGCTCACAGGCAGCAGAGGAACACCAGGATGGAGGTTATCCCCAGGAAGGGGGTGTGTGTGGTGGGAGAGATTATCCTCTTCAGCTGATGGAAAATTGAAGTTGGGGTCCCATCAGTCTCATGCCCGACCATGATAGGAGCAATGAAAGAGCTGAGTCATAAAACCCTCCCCTCCCAAATATATAAAAAAGGGGGGTTGGCAGAAAGGGCTGGAAAAAAACCCAGTGCAGGTTCTGTAATGGAAACACTAAGCAGCTCTGGCTGGAACATCTGTTCAATGTGATTTCCGTTCCACCAGCCACATCAAAGTCAGCCTCCTGTGAGTTATGCGCCGAACATCACAAGTGGGATTAAAATCATGTTTAATAGTTTGATATGCCATAAACTATTTATACTGCAGGAGCCCAGTGGCTCCATGGAAATGCACACCCAGCGTGCTGGGATGGGAGGAGCAGGGTTATTGCTTATCCAAAGCCATTGCTCCAAGCCTCTGCACACACATGTACAGTTGCTCATTTTTACACCTTTTTTTGTCATGGCAAGAAGGGATTTGGCCGCATCTGTATGTTTTTGCAGGAGGTGGGAGGAGGAGAAGGAAAGTGGAGGGTGATGAGGGGTGACATCGCTCTGCTGGAGGGTCTCCTGCTGGGTTTATCCTTGGAGCTTTGCAGTGTTTGATTCCCTTTTGTGCTTCCCACTGGGGAGTGGAAAGCCCAGGGCTGAAGTGGCACCTCAGCCTTAGTGAAGAGGTTGGGAATGGTTTGTCCAGAGGGGAGAGGAGCACGGAGAGGGATCTGCACCTGGCAGGGCAAGTGCCAGCACAGCACCTGCAGCCCATGGAGCTCAGCCTGCAGCCATTCCTGAGATGCTGAGTGGGAACAGTGGGAGCTGTGGGGTTTGCCAAGGTGCCTCCTGGGCTGCAGGGCTGCTGAGGAGTGATGCTGGCCCCAGTACCTGTCCCGGTGCCTGTCCCCACAGCACCTGCACAAGCACTGACACCCTCTCCTCCTGCCACCTGTGGGCTGGCTCTATCTCATTCCATCATTCAAATTCATTACAAGAAGCCAGGCAGGAATTATAATTGTAACTGAGTGGAATTACATCCTGATGAGTTACAATTTGTGTCTTTTTTTCCCTTTAAAATGCCCCGAAACACAGTGGCACAGGCAGCCCACGCTATCACAGCATCCACAATACTCGAAAGCCCAATCCCATTTCTGAAAGGGGCGAGATCAAAGACTTTAATTCATTTCCTTTGCTCTTTTTTTTTTTTTTTTTTGTCTTTTTAATTTTATTTTTTTTATTATTTTGAGTGCAGGAGGGAGCCGGGCTCATTTTAATACAAAGAGGTTCCTCTCTGTAAATCGTAGGCACAGCTCCTAACCCATCAAACAATGGGGAAGCTACTAAAGAGAAGTGTGATTCATACTTAACAAAGGAAGGTGATTAGCTGTTGTTGTCTAACAATAGGGAAGTGTCAGGATGCCTGGGAATGAATTAGGAGCCCTCTATACATCTCTGGGCTGCTGTGTCAGGGAAGCTCATTTATATTCCCAACTGCGCCCATCTTTATTGTCATTTGAATTGCACATTTTAAAATGAAATTAGGGTAAATTGAAAATACCTATAATTTCCCCGTCATAATTTCCCATCAGGAAGGCAGGTGGCTTTGCTCACAACAAAGCCAGGCTCCGGCTGGGTAAATACCACGGGGCGGAGAAGAAGGAGGCTCTGGAGCGCTGCCGGGACTCCGCCTTTCCCTCTCCCCTCCCGCCCAGCCAAGGTCACTGCCGAGGCCACGTCCGACCCTCTGCTGTGTCCCCGAGCAGGGCTGGGGCTGACCTGGCACCTCGCAGGGCTGGAATAGCCCAGCCTTGCTGTGCAGGCAGTTCCCACACCGGTTTGCCCAGTTGGAGCCCACACCCTCCAGCAAAGGCACCGAGCAGGTGACTCCAGCAGGACCTGACCCGGGGGTGCTGGAGGGAGAGGCCAGCAGGGAAACCTCCATCCCTGGAAAACCAGGAGACCCCTTGGGCTTGGCTGGAGCATCCCCACAGCATCCCCACAGGAACTCGAGCCCTGGGGTGTCCAGTGCTGACCCCACAGCCAGCCCAGGGCTCTGGGATGCCCCAGCACACCCGAGGCCAAGGGAGGTTGTGACCGTGTTCACAGGGGTCCCAGGATGAGGGAAGAGATGAGAATGTTGACTCCATGTTTCAGAAGGCTGATTTATTATTTTATGATATATATTACATTAAAACTATACTAAAAGAATAGAAAAAAGGATTTCATCAGAAGGCGAGCTAAGAATAGAAAAAGAATGATAACAAAGGCTCTGTCTCGGACTCTCTGTCCGAGCCAGCTGGGCTGTGACTGGCATTAATTAGAAACATCCAGCATGGACCAATCCCAGATGCACCTGTTGCATTCCACAGCAGCAGATAACCATTGTTTGCATTTTGTTCCTGAGGCCTCTCAGCTTCTCAGGAGGAAAAAATCCTAAGGAAAGGATTTTTCATAAAAGATGTCTGCGACAGGAGGTGCCCTGGACCAGGAGGTACCACCCAGCTTCTCTGCCCCCTGCCCTGTCACCTGCAGCCTTTCCCTGTTTTCCAGCTGGGAAGGGCATTGCTGGAGCACTTGGAAGAGGAGAGAGGCAGCAGGGAAAGCTGAACATGTAACATGTCCTGTTTTTAGGATGTGTTTTTGCATGTGTGAAGCAGACTCCCACCTCAAGAGCAGGAGAGCCCCTCAGCTGGGTTGATGAGCCCCAAGTCCCTCTGCCATGGGACAGCTTGTTCCTCAGGCACCAAACCCCCCCCCCACAAAGTCATTTCTTTCTGCTTTTTGCCCTCAAATAAGGTCCCGTGCTTAAAAAGGCCTCAGTCATCACAAAAAATAAAACAACTCTGGATATTCTGCATCTGAACATTTCACCCATTTTCTGCTTGCTTTTATTGGTTCTTTCCTAATTTTATTTGTGCTAAAGCATTTAGATGCTTCTCATGTGAAAAAGAGGAGAGAAATCGAGGAGCAGCTGGAAGGCTGGAGCAGCCTGTGGCACCAGTAAGGCCTTGGCAGAGATGATTAGGCTGATGAAAGAGCAGAAATGTCACTTTAAAGTTAGAGGATAGACAAAAAATCATTGTTATACAGCAAGATATTAAACTGGAGTGTCTCAAAGCAGGCGAGTTTATGTCCTTAAATGAGAATCAGAGCCAGCAGTCACATTTTCCAAGTGAAATGTTACATCAAATGGTGTCTGTGGCTCTTCTTTCTGTCTTATTTGCTGAAGCCCTTCAAGAGAAGAGCAGCGTTTGTGGCATCAGCTTGTCTGACAAACCTTATATGGCTTTAAACTGAAAAATGGCTTCCACTGCCAGAGGACAGGGTTAGATGAGATTTTAGGAAGAAATTCTCCCCTGTGAGGGTGATGAGGCCCCGGAAAGGTTTTCCAGAGAAGCTGGAAGTGTTCAAGGCCAGGTTGGGCAGGACTTGAAGCAATTTGGTTTAGTGGAAGGTGTCCCTGCCCATGGTAGGGGACAGAACTGGGTGATCCTTAAAGTCCCTTCCAATCCAAGCCATTCTGTGATATCAGAGCTCCAAGGAGTCTCAGTGGTTTTCCAGGCTTTTTACAGCCTGAGAAGCTGGCAGGCAGCGGGCAGGGCGTGCCCCAGCTGTCCTGGGTGTCTCATGGGCTCTCTCTCTTTGCAGACCCCCCCCTGGTGAACCTGTCCGTGGAGCCGCAGCCGGTGCTGGAGGACAACACTGTGAAGTTCCACTGCTCTGCCAAGGCCAACCCTGCTGTCACCCAGTACAGGTGAGCTGGCACTCCTGGCACCCCTGGCACCTCAGTGCAGCCCTCTGCTGAGAGCATCTCACTTCCCCTCCAGGTGACCCAGAAGAGCTCAGCACCTCTGGCTGTGGTTTCTGGTGGCCCTTCCACCTCCTCCTCCTGTGTTTCTCACCTCTTGGTGCTGACAGAACTGGGCAGATTAAATGAGATAATAGCTTGGGTTATTGTGGCTCATCCCACAGCCTCTGCTGCCCCTGTAGCAATGGCTGGAGCCAGCCCCCCTCCCTGCTGTGGCAGGGTCCTTGTCCCCACTCTGGTGGCTCCCTGCTGCCACTCTGGCCTCGATGGTGCTGTTGCACATTGAGAGGCTCCTCTTCTGCCATTCACCAGTGTCTGCTGCATTCTATAGCTTCTCAGTCAGGGATTCATGGGCACCTGGAGTGGATTAAGAGGCCTGGCACTGAGCTGGCAGAGCCATCTGTTTGGGGACATCATGAGCAATGCAGGCTGAGTGAAAAGTCTATTATGGGAGAATTCCTCTCCCTTTTTTGCACACTCTTTTATGATTTGAACAGAGCAGCTCTGTCGCCATCTCCGTGTAACCCTTAAGGAACCACCATAAGCCTTTCTGTGCCCACCATGGTGGAGCTGAGCCCAGGAGGGGCCAGAGCAGAGGTGCAGGTGGCAGAGATGTGAGGGGACACAGGAGATGGGATCTCCTTGAGTGGGACATTCTCCCTGGGTGGGGGGGGTCACATCTGCAGGACACAGTCTGCAGTGCCCCTGCACTGGCCACGGTGAGCTCAGAGCAGGGCACAGATGCTTGAGGAGATTTGGAGCAGCAGGAAATGTGTCTGGTTTTGCTGAGGGAGGTCTGGGGTGCAGGCAGTGCGTGGGGTCCCTGCCAGCCCTGAGCCTCCCTGGGTCTTCTCTTCTCTCTGGTGACCACGGAAAGGATCTGAAGGAACAGCTGGAGCTGGGCTAGGGGAGGTTTTGGTTGGATTTCAGGAAAAGGTTCTGCCCCCAGAGGGTGCTGGCACTGCCCAGGCTGCCCAGGGAATGGGCACAGCCCCGAGGCTGCCAGAGCTCCAGGAGGGGTTGGGCAGCGCTGCCAGGGATGCCCAGGGTGGGGCTGTTGGGGGTCTGGGCAGGGACTGTGCTGGACTTGATGACCCTTGTGGGTGCATCCCAGCTCAGGAGATTCTGTGATTCTGTGAGTGCACACCCAGGGATTGATGGGCAGGAGAGCAGATGCTGTGCCATGGGCCCTTGGCTTTGAGTGTGTCTCAGGGCCTTTCTGGTCACTTCAACCCTGAGAAAAGTTAGAAAGTCTCTTTTCCCAGCCTGGGGCTTGAAGAAGGAGTCAGAGCTCTTCATTTCTCAGTCTCAAGGTTGTTTATTGTTCCTTATCTATAAAAAATTTTCTCCTGCCCTGCCGAGGTCCATCCAGCAGGACAGTTCCAGGCACTCTGCCTGCCCCAGGGCAGGGTTATGTCTTTATACTAAAAACTACCTGTACAATATTTACAATAACTTCCCAATACCCATCACCTGTGTTAGACAGTGAGCTTCTACTCTAAACCAATCCCAAAGTGCCACCATCACAGCAGAAGATGGAGGCCAAGAAGAAGAAGGAGAAAGGCTGGGCACACCCAGATCCCTCCATCTTGCCTCCTGAACCCCCATACCAAAAACCCTAAAATCTCCTTTTCCATCCCATGATAACTTCACTATCATTCTACCTAAACTGTTGTGGCTTGCAGATCTTCATCTAAGGTTGGTAATTTGCTCCACGGGTCATAATCAAACCCACAGGTGTTCTGGGCTCTGTGCCAGGGTCTCTGAGCCCCCTGGCAGGGGTCCTGGCCATTCTGGACAGCCAGAGGGATGTCCTGGGTTCCCACAGGTGTGAGGTCTCCTGCATTAGAAAACACCCCTCCTCCCAGTTTTTTTTGTCTAAGCAGACAAAATATGGGTCTGGGAAGCAGGGCAGGCTGTCAGCACACTTTGGGAGAAAAGAGCTTTGTATAACAGGTACAGCCCTGTCCTGCCTCATCCATCAGCCACTCACCCCTCCTGCCTGGAAGGCCTGAGCATGCACACACAGGCTCACCATCCATTCTGCCTCTGCAGAACCATCCATGGATAAAAACAGAGGAGGCACCTCCGGGGACAGGTTACCATGACCCTCCTCCTGTTAGGCTCGTGCAGCTTAATTAGTACAATCAAGTTTCTGGGTAGGAACTATCCCTTCCAGCTGGATAGCAGCACAACAAAGCAGTAATTGTGTTCCTGGTTACACAGAAGAGTTATTAATTCAAGAAGTCAATTAATGTCAAAGATACAAATAGCCCTGGTTTCATATTTACAGCTGGAAGGAAAACAAAGTGCATGGCAGCCTGGGTGAAGGACCCACGTGCTTCTTACCCCAGGACTGATTCTGGTACAAGGCAAAACAACCATCTCTGGTCAAGGAGCCAGACAGTGGCAAGATCCTGGCAAAACTTCTGCTCCATCAGCGTGATTCTCAACAAAGGAACCTTCTACGTCATCCCTGAACCCAGCTGGGCTGATCCCTTGTGCACTGGAGCAGCCTGGAAGGCTCCAGTCCAAGGTTTCCACTTCCTTGGACAGGGACTTTGGACAAGAGGAATGGCTCCCACTGCCAGAGGGCAGGGCTGGATGGGATATTGGGAATTGGGAATTCCTCCCTGGGAGGGTGGGCAGGCCCTGGCACAGGGTGCCCAGAGCAGCTGTGGCTGCCCCTGGATCCCTGGCAGTGCCCAAGGCCAGGCTGGGCAGGGCTGGGAGCAGCCTGGGACAGGGGAAGGTGTCTCTGCCATGGCACAGGGTGGAACAAGAAGAGCTTTAAAGTGCTTTCTAGCCCAAACCATTTTGGCATTCTGTGATTTCTCTTGGCCTTTTCCACCCTTGGGATCCATGCCCAAGCTGAGCTGAGTTACTTTTCTCCACCAAGCAGAGGTGGATCCAACACTCCTCTCCCATCTTTGCTGCCATCTTGGTAGAGCAGGTTTTTGCTGTCCCCTCTGGTTGCAAATGCCACCCTCTGCCCTCTTCCTCCCTTCTCACCCATCCTGAGGCCACGGGCCTTGTCACCCTTCCTGTCCCCTGAGCCTCCACGATTCTACTTTGCTTCAAATGGCTTTGGGATTCATTTCATGATGGATTTTACTCTTAAAACTAATTGCATTTTTTTCAGGCTATGCTTTCCTATAAAAAGGGTTTGGGGCAGGGAAAAAAAAAGAGGCATGACAAATTCAATCACTTTGGATTTCTCATTTCTTGAGTTCCCTTAGCATATAAACTTCACACGAGGCTTTTTCCCTACCACTGTGACAAGCAAACAGGACTCAGCAGTGCTCGCTGGGGCTTCCTTCTGCTTAAAGGCTCTGATTGATGGAGGGGGGATTTGTTTTCCTTCCATAAGATCCCAAAGCTCTTCACTATGTAAAAGAGGCAGATGTTCCAGCACTTAAGCTTGGAGCTCTCTGGAGTGGGTCATCCAAACAAGGAGCCCCCTGCACCTTGGCACTTGCCAGGATAGAAGGATGGGAACTGTAAAGCCCCAGGACTGAGACATCTGGAGGTTTGAGAAGGCAGAACACGAGCTTGGTGCCATCCCCAGGCTCACTCAGGACCCCACCACTGGTGAAAATGAGCTTAATTCTACCTTAAAAAAATAGGAAGTGTGATTATTTTTTTTTTTCGCCTTGGGCAAGGACCACTCTGATGTATCTCCTATGCTTCCCTCATGCTTGGACAGAGATCCCAGATCTTCAGACAATATTTATTTTTAACCTCCCCCCCCCCCCAAAATGTCAGTAAATAACTCTAAACACAAAGGAAGAAAGTTTAAACAACCTAAATCCCCTTTTGTGGCCATAAATCCACAGCCAGCTTTGCAGGGCCATCCCTGCCACCAAGACACCAGCAAGCTTCACCTTGCTGGAGATTTTGAGGAGCCAAAGGTTTTGCATTGGGGTTGCATCCTGGGTTTTCTTTCTGGGAAAAGCACATGAGGTCAAATATTTCACCCTTAGAAGTATCCATGAACTGGGCTCTTCGTTAGGATGAAGCCACTAAACCACCTCTGTGGTCCTGCTGACGCAAGATTTTAAGCCCAGACCTCCTATTCTCATAGTTAGGAGGGCAAGGGAAAAGAAATAAAATTCAACACAATTTCCCAAGAGATGAAAAGGCCCCTCTGCCCCTATAGAGAACATAGTTCTGATTAAATTGAGCTGCTTTTTCCTTAGGAAGTTTTCTTCATGCCTGCTTATATAATCACACACAGGTCGATTTTAATGCAAGAAAAACTTGGTTGGAAAAGAGACCTTGGAGCAATCCACTCCCAGAGCCAGAGTGGAAAGTTACAGCCTGCACCTTGTCTTCTCATCTGAAGGCAGAGGGTTAATGGCATTTTCTCAAAACTGACATATTTTCACAAAATCTTTGGCCTCAGTGGCATTTTCCAAGCAAGAATCCCTCTTCTCTAAAACCTGCTGGCATCTCATGATGTTGGGAGGCGGGCAGGGCTGGGGCAGGCTGTGCTGGGCTGGAGGCACAGCTCCTCTGCTCCTTTCCCAGCTGACGAGGCTGGAGCTGAAATGCCCGCCCTGCTCCCTTGCTGGCAGCAGTTTCCTGCTGAGCAGCAGCATTTCCCCAGGGAGGTTTGTGTGCCCACGGTGTCACTTGGGCTGTCACTCGCTTTTGGACACAGGACAGGCCAGTGTCACCAAAAGCAAGGGGAGGACAGAGGCTGGTGAGATGTCACAGTGATCCTGAGCAGGGGGTTCTGGCACAGGGTGAATTAACCCTCTGGCAGCAGGGGTTTGCTCATTTGGATGTTTTCCCTCCTTCCATATACAGCAAACTTGGCACACATACATCCTACATCTTCTGTAGGGTCTTATACCCATAAGACCCTGAGGTGGGGTAAACCCATCTGGCCTGGGTTTATCCCACCTCTGTCAGGTTCATCCCACCTCTGTCAGGTTCCCTTTGGAGCTGAAGAGCAGCTCAGTCCACCAAAAACCTCCTTGGGTGTTGCCAGTGCAGCATCCTCCACTTGGAAAAGGCTCAAGGGGACCTGGGCTCCTCGGCAGCGCTTCCATGGATGTGTCCCCATCTGCTTTAGCACCATGGACATGGGGCTGGAAGCCCAAAGAGGCTCCCTGGTGTCCCAAGGGTGGCAGGGGACCACATTAACCTTTCCTCTCCCCTCCCCTGAGCCACTACCAGCCCCTGCCAGCCCGTTTGCTGGCACAGCATCCCGGTGCCAGGCTGTGCCAGGCTGGAGCAGCAAACGGCTCCGGTGCCCATCCCACCTCAACACCCCCTCCCACGCACCTCTGCAGCTTTCTGGGCAGCTCTGGGATGGGGAGGAGGGAGTTTGGGAATTTACAGGCTTTCTTTTGCTGCAAGCAAACGGGCAGGAAGGGGAAAGGGAGAGTAATTAGCTGTCGCCGTTGTTCTGTACCTGCGATGGTGGGTGAAATTAATGGGAAGCAGCAGAAGTCAGGGCGACGTGAACCGACTCCCAACCAGGCCTCCTCTTTGCTCCCTTCAGATCTCTCTATTTGCCAATCTTCTCGTGGCTTTTGATGTCTGTTGTGTGTCTGTGGGGTGTTTTTTTGCTGTTATTATTTATCACTCGCAGTAAGAAAGAGAATCTTTAAAGTGGCAGAAGAAAATGGGAAGGTTTAAAATTGCAGGAGGCAGAGTCCCTGAGCATTTCGGGCTCCTGAGCTGATGATTATTTTTGTGGAGCGATGGGGAGCCGGTGCAGGCAGGGAGGGCAGTGATACAAATCTCAGTCTGTGCATCCACACAGAGCTCTCGCCCCCAGGGCTGGCAGAGACCTTTGCAAATAATGTTATCTTTGGAGGCAGAGGGAGACATGTGCAGCCACCCTCCAGCACCAGCTGCAGTTTGGGGACCACTGCACTTCCAAAGGAAGGTGTAGGACTGACAGACAGACACACAGACATAGCTGGGAAGAGGGAGACAGCCCTCCCAGCTGCTGCATGGTGTTGAGCACAGCAGTTGTGAGCAGCTCTTCGTAGCTGAGGGATGTTGCAGAACTCCAACAGGTGCTGCAGCAGGAGCAGAGGTCAGGAGGAGCCAGGGGACATTTATTTGCCAGCCACCCAAGGGACTGTGCTGCCCCACTTCTTCCCATCCCATAGCCAGACAGGGATCACAGCAAGTGCAGTCCAAGCAAGTTCCAGCCACCCCTGCTGGGCTGAAGCCCAGGCTGCTGCTGCCTGAATCCCAGCTCTGTGAGTGGCAGCCCCACCATCCCCCTGGTCCTGCTGAGCCAGGCTCAGAGCCATCCCACAGCCATCCCAAGCTCAGAGCCATCCCACAGCATGCCCTGTGCTCACCTCCACGTGCTTCCCCCTGAGCACTGTTTGTTTGTTGGCTCAGTAAGGCAGGAAAGCCCTTGCTCAGTAAATACTGTTTTATCTCTGAACAACAGCTCACTGTCGCTCATCAAATATTAATCCAAACTCAACTGCTTCTTAACGAGATTTTCTTTGAAGGCATTGGGGCTGGAATACACCTGGTGGGAGGCAGTCCTGGCTTCCCCCGGCTTTGCCCAGTGAAAACAAAGGGACAACAACAGGGAAAAGCTCCCTGGTCTGGTTCCTCCACCCTTTTCCATAGGATAGGCATTTCCCACCCAGCTTTAGGAAAACAAGTGGATGAAGAGCCCAAGAGCCTTTGGTGTCTCCAAGGATTGAACATGCCCAGGTACAGGTTTGGGGTGTTTTGGCTACTGGCCTTGGCAGAATTTTGTGGATTTAGATAGATACAGAAAGATTTCATCTGGTATCAAGGAGCTGTGAGAGGGAAAGAGAAAATCACAATGTGCATCATCTGTGCTTTGGCCTGCCTGCCTTACACTGTGCAGCTTGGAGGCATTCCTCCCACGGAGACACATTCCCACAGTTGGTTTGAACAAACCTGGGGAGAAATTCAAACTCCACAGAGCTTTGCTGCTCTTTACCCTTTGAGCCTTGTCTGCACCATTTGGGGACCTGCTGGCATCTCACCAGATTTATTCATGACATGCCTCAGCTCCCACGGGGGAGTCAAGTTCTGCAAGAGCACCTGCCCCATGTCCTGCTGGAAATGCCTTGGAAGTTTGCTCAGACACTTGAACCAGCTCCCTCGTGGCTCAGCATTGCTTTGGTGCCTGGCAAAGAGCAGGAAAAGCAGCAGAAATCTGGGAAAGCCTTACCAAAGGGATGAGGAATGGAGGAGGGAGTGAGCAGCTGCTGAGCCCTTGCTTGGCTTGGCAGAATCACTGCACTTTCCCTGCCCCAGTGGATGTGGCTGGATGGACCAACTCCCTGCCAGGAGCACTTCCATCATCAGTCAGTCGTGGGCTCAGCACACTGACCCAGCTGCTCCAAAACAAATCCCATGGAAAGAGCCAAGAAACATTCCCTGCCATCCCTGAGTGGCTGGTTATGGCAGAGGGGAAGCCCAGAATGAAGGTCAGCAAGTTGTGGAATCACAGAATCAATTAGATTGGGAAAACCCTCTAAAACTGAGTCCAACTTTTACCCCTGCACTTCCAAGGCCACCACTAATCCATGTCCCCAAGTGCCACATCCACACATCTTTTAAATTCTTCCAGGGATGGGAACTCCACCACTGTCCTGTTCAAATGTCTGACCCACATTTTAGCCAAGAAATGTCTCCTAATATCCAATCTAAACCTCCCTTGATGAAATTTGAGGCTGTTTCCCCTTGTCCCACATTACTGATTCACATGGAGTACCCAGGGAATCCCATCCCTAATTCCTCACACTCACTTCCCAGGGATCAGATCTGTTCCCATGCCAGAGGTCTGTCCCCAGGGAGACATCCTTAGCAGGATAAAAGGGAAGGTAAAATAAAACTGCCTCCCACATCCAGGCAGTGAGGAGAGCTGTGCTCATGAACTGGTGCACCCTGTTCCATCATGCATGAGGATCTATAATATCTATAATAGAGTCAAGGATTTCAGGTCTCAGGGAAGGAGGAGACACAGGAGTTGTTTGCTGCTTCCAGGTGGGATAAGCAGAAGGAGAAATCACCCCAGACAGTGGGAACAAGATGGCTCTGTTCCAGTTAGATCTCCATTGCTTCTCTGCTTGGTCAGTCAAGCTTCTGGATGTGCACAGATCCCTGTTCTGGGTGAAAGGCCAGGGAAAGGCATGTTTGGGGTTTAACACCCTTTCAGAGTTGTCCCTACCTCTTCCAGTCAGCTGAATATATTCACACTGTATGGAATAAATCCATAGGCTGTAAAGGCCAGAAGGGATTATTGGATCGTGGGAAGCTGATCAGAGATTCAGGGCAATGATTTCATTGGCAACTTTTGAGAGAGAAGTGGCAAATGATCCATTTAATGGGCACTGCCTCCAGCCAAGCCACAGCCAGGGTTGTTTTCCCTCTTCTGGCACTATAAAACCTGGATATATTTTAATATGCAATTCTGGTGGCTTTGAAAGGTGTCTCCTGGGAGCTGGTGTGTTTTCCTGTTCTTGCTTTCCTCTGCCTGTTCCTGGAAGGCCCAGGATAAAAGTGACCAACCCCTCGTGCCTGGCATTCCCAGAGCTTCTGATCACCAAGACCACAACCAGGGAGGAGGATCTGCCATATTAACTCCTATTAAATTACAATCATGCCTCTCTTAATATTTAAAAGTGACTGTCAAGGGTTTGAAATGCTGCAGGGCCCCGGTGGCTGCAGACAAGGTGTGAAGTCTGTGGGTGCATGGGCACTTTTCTCCATATTCATTGCACTCAGTGTCCCTCTCACAGGAAAATCACCCAGACTTCTCCTCCAGGGACTGCACAGGGACCCTTTCAAGGCTAGTTTGGATGGGCCTTGGAACATCTTGGTCTGGTGGAAGGTGTTGGAATGAGATGAGCGTTAAAGGTCCTTTCCCACCCAAACTGTTCTGGGATTCTATGGGATCATCTGTGATTCTATTCCACCCCAAATTCTGTTCTGGGGCAGCCCTATAAGAGCTTCTGCAGAGTCTCAGGGGTTCCCAGAAGGCTGCAGAGAGATGAGGAGGAGAGTGGAGAGCAGCTCAACAAATGTCTGGTCCAGACCAGATGCACTTCAGCATCTTGAAACTGAACGGTCACTTTGGTTTTGCTGCCATTTCTTGGCACACTTTGGACCTTCTCCCCCCCAGCCAGCTCCCTCCTCTAGTCCAGTCTGGGAAAGTTCTCATTTCTGCCAGTGTGCAGTTTTTGTTGCCCTGCTCCCCCTCTCCCATCTGCTGCCTCCCCTGCAGTGGCCGTGGCTGCCGTCTGTCCAGCCGCAGGACGCTGGCAGCCCATCTGCCGTCCCTGGGCAGGGCTGCCACCTCTCCTGCTGCCTCCCCAGCCAAACCTGGCAGGGGAGGGAAGAGAAGCTGGAGTGGGGAGGGGGCCCGCAGGCATTTCACAGCAGTAACAGAATAAATCTAATTTATAGACATAGCAAAATGCAGCTAAAGCAGGAGTTGAAATAAATGCAAAGCACACCGAGGTCTCAAGTTATCGGCACTGTAACATTTTTCCTGACTATCTCTGTTTTCCTGCCTGGGTTTGTCTTTGTAGCTTCCTCCCAGACAACTGGACCTTTGCTCTGAAGTGAAAATGAAAGCTGGGAAAAAAAAAAATACTAGGAAATGAATTCTTCAGATCTCCTTCGTGATGCATCAGCCCCATCTGCCAGCTCTCTGTGACAGGGAGCAGAGCGTGGCTGGGTGGCAGGTGGAGAGACAGGCTTTAGAAAAAGGAAATAAAGTAAAATAAAAGGCACAACTATCCCTGCAGCTGGGAAGTGAGACTGGGCTGCTGGGGGGGCTCTGCCAAGGCACAGAGCTCCAGGTGAGACTGGGAAGACAGGGCTGGAAGAGCCTTCACTCATGGAGGTGTGAGGACAGGGAGATTTGTCTTCCCATTCCCTGGCTTGTCAAGGTAATGGGAACAAGCGGGTGGGAGATGTTCAGAGGCAGCTTGAACTAATTAGGAGAGAGAATAGAGGGGAGAGAGTCTGATGGAGGGGGGAAAGGCGGGGGGAAGGAAAACGCTTTGTACTGGTGAGCACCATCCCTGACACAGAGATGATGAAAGGTACCAGAGCACAGTGATGGAGCTCTGCCATGGTGGGGCTGCCAGAGGGGGCTGGGGGTTCCAGGAGAGCTCACAGAAACATGGGGTGCCCCATGGTGGGTGGTGCTCATCCCCATCCCAGCCAGGACCAGCAGCATCCCAGGAGTCGGCAGCATCGGGAGTTTTCCAAACTCTGCTCCAGCCCTTTCCCAGCCTCAGAGTGAACCTGTCTCCATCTCATTTCCAGCAGACCTTGGGGCTGTGGTTGTGTGCTCCCAGCCTTAGAGTGAACCTGTCTCATCTCATTTCCAGCAGACCTTGGGGCTGTGGTTGTGTGTTCCCAGCCTTGTCAGTCACCCCTCCTTCCAGACTTGCTCCTGGAGCTGGGAATGTGATTCAGAAGGGAGCATCATTGCCTCCTCTGGCCAGATCCCCTCTCCCTTTGCAAGAAGTGGCAGCTTTTTGTGCCTAATTTAGCAGTCTTTAATCTGAGTTATTCCAAACCACACTTGCCACTTCCTTCATGCGTTCCCGCAGGATGATGGGCTGATTTCACAGAACGAAAAGCCTTAAGCAAATCTTGTCACACAAGAAAATTGATTTTTCAAAACTGACTTTTACAAGATTACTGGTGGTTTTTTTCCCCCTCATCTTTCTTCTATATCGTTCCCTTCCAGTCTCACGAGGTGGCTTCAGATCTAAGGAAATTAGAGATGCTGTGACTAAATTGAAAATGTAAAAATGGGGAGAAAGAGGGGAAAAAGACACCCAGCACCTCCTCTGCTGCTGCCTCTGAAGGCTACAGCTGCATGTGCTTGTGAAGGGGCAGAGCTGTCTCCTTGACCTCTCCCACTGCCATAACATCAATGCCACATCACAGCAGAGTCTGTCCAAGGATTGTGCCAACACCTCACAGGCAACATCCCCTGATGCCCATTCCTTGGTGATCCCAAGATAGGTCATGGGGTTTTTTCGTTCTCTCCCTCAATCTGTACATATTATTTTATCTTTTGGAATTAAAAAAAACAGTTTCCCCCTGCTGCTCAGTTCAGAGTCATCTCAATGTGTTTTGTTAAAAAAAAGAAGACAGAGGAAGAGTTGCCTTGAAGTTGTTTCAGACAGCTTAAAATATGCTAAGCTTTTGTGTTTCTGCCACATAAATAATGAATCCTCTTACAGCTTCTGAGTCAGGAAAGACGTTGATTTAAGAGGCCTTCAGCTCTGTTTGAGGCTTTTCTGCCAGAAAGGGAGGAATGTGACCAGGGACGAGCGAGGCATGAAGGATGAAGCAGAGTGTGCAAGGAGGATGTGGGATAGGGACAGAGGTGGCACCCACCACAGCCCTGCAGGAGCTGTTCTAAGGGATTTCCCTCCTTGATTCCCTCTTTGCTCCTTTATTGCAGATTGCTGGGGCTAGAGATGTGTTTAAATGGAGAACAAATCTGTGAGCATCTACTTCTGTCACTGTCTCTGCCCCAGTAAACCAGTGGGGATTTGGTGACTGCAGCAGCATGAGTTGTTGTTCATGTGACTCCTTCCCCAAGTGCCACCCTTGGAGATGTCTCTGCCAACAGAGCAGTCAGGAGAGCTGCAAAATGTGGGCCAGCAGGCATGGCAGGGGAATGGGAAACCCACTGCGTGCTGGTGTGCCACAACAAACCCAGTGGGTCCCACAACAAACCCAGTGGGTCCCACAACAAACCCAGTGGGTCCCCAACAAACCCAGTGGGTCCCCAGCAAACCCAGTGTGTCCCCAACAAACCCAGTGTGTCCCCAACAAACCCAGTGGGTCCCCAGCAAACCCAGTGTGTCCCCAACAAACCCAGTGGGTCCCCAGCAAACCCAGTGTGTCCCCAACAAACCCAGTGGGTCCCAGGTGCCCTCCAGGGCCGCGTGTCCTGTGGCCTCCCCAGTACCATGACCGGATGACCGGGCACTGGCAGAGGGCTCAGCTGCTGGAACGTGGATCCACTGCTGAGCTAGAGCTGGAGGTCAGGCTGAGTTCATCAGGAAACAGCAAAAAGAGGAGAAGCAAGGGCCAAGCTGGCCTTGAGCTGGGGCAGGGGAGCCTTTCCTCCCCAAACCTGTGTGACAGTGGTACCTGTGCCAAGGACGTGCTGTGCACCCTGAGCATCCTCTCCACCTGGCATGGAGTTATCTTGGCACAACTGTTTGGGGTACACAGCACCTACCCTTGCACACCCCATTCCAGAGAGACCCCAAAGGAGTTCTGGGATTGAGGAGTAACCCTGTTCACTTCAGGTCTCAAAAATACCCTTGGCTTTCTGTTCCGCTCCAGAAGCTGCAGGCAAATATTAAAGCAAAGAGAAAAGGCAGGGTGTTGTCTCTGGGTTAGAAAGTTGTTTGTAAAGGATCAACCAGCATTTATTGCTTAGCTCCACTTTGTTACTGCAGTGGGTAGTGAAGAACTTCATGGTTGTTACTTTTGGGGATGTCTTTTTTTCTTTTTTAATGCTGTTTCATGCTGTTCTATGGAGAAGTCGATAAATAATCACAGAGCTCTCTGGGTCAGTCTCTTGTACCAGGACAGAACCATACTGGGTTGTTTTCCCATGACATGGCTGAGAAGGGCAGAGCTGTGCCAGGGTGTCAAGGGCACTCCAGAGGTTTGTGAGAGAAGAGGGACTTGACCATAATTTTGGGGATGGATGGATGGATGGATGGATGGATGGATGGATGGATGGATGGATGGATGGATGGATGGATGGATGGCTGAGGGAGCTGGGGTTGTTTCAGCTGACAAAAAGGAGGCTCAGGAGAGACATTATTGCTCTCTACAGCTGCCTGAAAGGAGCTTGTGGTGAGGTGAGGGTTGGTTTCTTGTCTCAAGTAACGAATACTAGAATAAGAACAAACAGCCTCACGTTGCACCAGCAGAGGTTTATATTGGATGTTAGGAATAATTTCTTCCCCAAAAAGGTTGAACAGCCCTGGCACAGTCTCCCCACTCCTGGAGGGATTTAGAAGGTGTGTAGCTGTGGCACTTGGGGACAGGGGTTAGTGGTGGCCTTGGCAGTGCCAAGTTATGCCCAGACTCGATGATCTTGGAGGTCTTTTCCAAATTGAGCAATTCTGTGATTCCATGGATGAACTTCCTACTGAAAAGATGAACAGATTTTTGGTGAACTCCTAGCTTTATTCTACTCCCCTGTGAGCTGCCTGTGTGTTTGCATTAGCACAAGGGAACACTTTGGATATTTATTATTCCTCCTCATGACTTGCCAGATCTCCAAGCTGCTCACACTCCAGCCAGCAGAAATCCAAGTTCCTTACACAGAAATCCCTGCCCTTGGCATCTTCTGTGAGGAGATTCCCACAAAATGAGGGCTCAGCCCATCTCACCCAGATGACTCAGCTGCCTCTGTTGATAATCCTGACATGAACCTGATATCCTGTTGATAATGCTAATGTGAACCATCTGATCTAGACACAGTTGAGCCCTGAATAATTAACTGTCCTGGCAGGGCAGGCCAGGGAACCTGCCAGAGAAGGAGCTGACCAACCTGAGGACGTGCCAGGAGTCAGACAGAGCACAAGGGATGGGAACAGTGGCTGTCATAGGGAAGGAGAGGCTTTAGGGGCACTGCTAGGGCTGGACAGTCAGACAGCGCTGGCTCAGGCTGGTGGGCACCATTTTTGGTGGCCCAAAGCATTGCCTGGGCTGTTTCTCATGTCCAAGCTTGGCCATTATCCTTGAAGAGTCAACACAAACTTGGCCCGAGGTCTGTCTGCTCTCGCCATGCCAGAGAGAGGGCAGACCCTCTCATGCTGCAGAGATCAAACCACAGAGCCCTTGAAAACATCCCAAAGTCAGGACCAGGTCAAAGCCTCAGAGGAGCTTTAGGAGCCAGCCAAGAAAAAGAAAATCCTTGGAGAAGACCCAGACACCCAGCAACTCTCTGCTGCATGAGTTCCATGTGCAGAAAGGCACAAGCCATTCCTGCCTGCTTTGCCAGTCATTTCTGCCCTGAAATGTGTGGATTTGGCAGCTCCACTGATCTGGAACATGAGGTCCCAGCCCAGCACCACTTTCAAGATCCCCAAGAGCAGCTTTCTTATTCTGATGAAGACCTCTGAGTTTCTGTCTCCATTCACCATTGTCTTTTTCCTGCCAATCTCAAAGGAATTTCACATCGAGGTGTAAAGTTGCAAAGGCCTCAAGCACAGGTGGAAAATAAGAACTGGAATAGAGGGAAAGGCAAGTTCCAGCAGCTTTACAGCACCAGGATTCACTTTGCACTGAGCAGGAGGATAAACACAGCAGAGAATTAGCTCTTCAAGATGCCAGCATCCATAAATCTGGCTAAAGACATTCTGCTACGGGGGTGGAGTGGGGTAGGAAGACCCCAGAAAAGACTAATCCTGTTAAACGATTTGAGAAAACACAAACCACGTGATGAAATTGGATTACCCAAAATAATAGTTAAGCTATTAGTCATGTCTATTGTGTGGCTGGCTAAGTCAAGATGATGTAGGCAGGAAAAATGAAATGCAGCATCACTGCCAAAGGGGTAGAAAACTCCCCGAGGAGAGGTGACACCTCCAAGCTCATCCAGGACTGGGGGGTGACTCACAGCCCCAGTGTTTCCCCAGGATAAGCAGTTTTGGCAGCTGGCTGTCATAGTCTGAATGGTTTTAAACTTTCCCTGCATACATTAAAATGAGGAATTTAATGTTCATAATTTAACTTGGGGGGAGAAGTACAATTTTCATATGATTCCATGACTCTGGGGCCAAAGTTTCTTAAATCTTAAGTCCCCTCCTTAGAGGGAAGAGAAGTTATTGTGAAAGAGGGTGAATTTGTGAAAGGGGAGGGACAGAAAAATATCCACAGTGGCAAGAGAAGTGCCAAACAGGGATTAATGGGGACAGGTTTGGTGCCCAGCTCTGTCATGTGATGGGGTGGAGGAGGAGGGGGAATTTTAAACAGCAGGATTAAAACAGCACTTCTAAAGCATCTGTATTTTGTTTTGATCTGTCACAAAAACAGCTCGATTTGCAGAAGGAATCATCCAGTCCATGAAGTTTGATGCTTTCCCTTTGAAACAGTAACAGCTTTTCCAGCAGGGCCTCTCAGGTTTCCTTCCAGGGGAGGGATGAGGGTCCTTCCCAACCCCTGGTGCAGGGAAGGACCAGGGGGACACGGTGGGATGGGCTTTGGTGACCCCTCTGTCTTGGTTTGAAGAGCCAGGTGTCTGCTAAGGAAGGAAGGAGCCTTCCTTGAAATGGAAAATGTAAACCCCCTCCCCCTGAATTATTGTAATTTTGAAATTAAGGGGCTCTCAGGCAAAGATATGGGAGCAGGAATAACAGTTCTTCACTAGGAAAATTAAAAATGCAAATGCAATAGTACAAACGACAACAAAAAACCACAACCTGTCCCCCTGTGTGTCAGGGGGTGGCACAGCCCCATCCCATGGGGGCTCAGCCCTCCTGCAGTGCCAGCTGTGGCTCTGCTGGAGCAGGGATCCTGCACAAGGGGGGAGTTTTCCTCTGCAGCTCCAGGGCTGCTGCAGATGGGCCTGGGCTCCCTCTGGCCATGCAGGGCAGCAGAAGCTGCTCCTCTGGCAATGCACTGGGCAAAGGCTGCTGGGCTGTCCCAAAGCTCAGATTGGATCCAGGTAGGAATGCTTGGCTCCTCCCCTGGGCGCAGCATCTCCCCATGGGATGGTGGAATTGGATCAGCCATGCAGGGACACTCAGTGGCCATGGACAGAAGAGAATTAATAATTAATGGCACATGAACAGCAGAGATCTCCTGGAGGGAGGATTGGCTATGGGAGAGATGAAGAAAAACTGCCCCATGAACAGCAGAGAACTGCCCCAGCTCTGACAGATGGGGATAGAACACACAGCCCCATTTCCAACCTAAGACACCAGCAGGGTTTGATCTCTGGCCCCCATCAGTGAACACCTGAGAGGTGATGATTTACCGTGGGCTGGGCCAGACCACAGCACAGCAGCCAAGGATCCATGGCCAGGGTCTCTCTGTGCTGCTGGCAGCTGACATCACCTCAGTGCTGTGGGAAGTGCCCACACTCCCTGGCCATGAACAGCAGAGATCTCCTGCAGGGAGGGCTGGTTGTGGGAAAGATAAAATTGCCCAATGAACAGCAGAGAGCTGCCCCACCTCTAACAGATGGGAAATAGAATCCCCCAAACCATACCTTACAACCCAGGGCACCCTCCCTGCTGCTCAATCCAGCATCCCCAGTCCTCGCGGGTCTGCCCCACCCTGCCCACCCTGGGCGCACCTGCACTTTTAGGCAGGCTTACTCCCCCCGTGCCCTGGCCAAGCCCTGCCCCTGGGCTCTGGGACCCCTCGCTGTCTCTGGAGCTCTGTGCAGCCCAGCTGCAGCCCTGGCAGTGCTGGTCCATTGATTACCTGCACGGCTCATCAGCCCTCTCCAACTATTCCCCACGGTTGATCAGTCAAGTCATTGACAAGTTAACAGCTTTGTTTACTTCTCCCTCTCGCTTCTGCAGCCAATTTGTTCTGATCACTGTGCTGAGAGAAAGGCTGTTTTGATTGGTTTCTCACCCAAAATGAACCATGGTGGGTGCATGGACTGGTGGCATGGCTTTAATTGTGTCACCTGGGAGAGAGAAACCTTCTCACCCCACTTCTTTCAGGTGCCTGTGCCTTGGGCAGCACAGACCTGACCCCAGGGTGTCCCTGATAATCTCTCCTCCGGTACCCCAGCTGAACTCTCATTGAACATCTTCAGGTGTGATTTGGGCAGCTCTAAGTAGCTCCTCATGGATTTTTCCCACCCACGGGACCTGCTGATGGTGAGGAGGAGATGCAAAACCCAGGCACTGCCCTTGAAGCCTGCGGCTGATGAGCAATCAGGTTCATCCCAGCCTCCTGGCTTGGCAGGAGTGGGAGCACTGGAGCTGAGATGAGATGAAAAATCAAGCCAGAATTTTCCTCTGCAGTGAGGTGTTATTATTATCATCAAAATCCTGGAGTGTTTAAAAACAATCCAAGCCCAGTAGCAGCAACTGGTGCATCGTGGTGAGCGCAATCAGACACCAAAAATGTCCTTGTCAGGGGTAAAAGTCTGAAATTTGGGGAAAAGGTTGCAATCTTTCTCCTTGTTTATTTGATTAAAAAATTAAAAAACATATGCGGAAAAAGTAGGGAGGGGAGATGGGCAAAGCTGGCATCTCTGCATCTAAGCTGTGGCATTTCCACCATTAGAACTCAAGGTTCACTTCGTGGTGGAGCCAAGATCCCTAAATTGGGATAGAGAGGTTTGGGAAGAGGTGATCACTGCAGCAGCTGTGTGTGCATGGAGGTTTGTCAGGATGGGAGCTGAAGGCTTGGAAATATTTCCTTGAGTACAATGGATACGATACACAAGAAATACCTTTCCATGTGCTTTCTTCCCCTGTAGTCAGCACAGGTGAGGCCACATCTCAAATTCTGCGTCCAATTTTGCGCCCCTTACTACACAAAAAGACATTGAGGTGCTGGAGCATGTCCAGGGAAGGGAACAGAGCTGGGAAGGAGCTGGAGCCCCAGGAGTGGCTGAGGGAGCTGGGAAAGGGGCTCAGCCTGGAGAAAAGGAGGCTCAGGGGGGACGATGTGGCTCTGCACAGCTCCTGCCAGGAGGGCACAGCTGGGGGGGGCAGGGGAGGGGTGGCAGGGACAGGACAGGAGGAAATGGCCTCAAGGTGCCCAAGTCAGGTTTAGGTTGGATATTAGAGAAGATTTTTTTATGGAAAAGATTGTCAGGCATTGGGACGGGCTTCCCAGGGCAGTGGTGGCATCACCATCCGTGGAGGTGTTAAAGAAACCGCGTGGTTGTGCTGCTTAGGGACACCTTGGGGTCAGTGCAGCCTTGGCTCTGCTGGGTCAGCAGTTGCACTGATGACCTCAGAGCTCCTTTCCAAGCTGAACAATTCCCTGGGTCTGTGATTCCACAGCCCAGCCCTGTGCTGCAGGGCCAGCCCAGGCTCAGCCAGAATCCTCAGGGCTCTAAGCTGGATGGAGCCCAGGATGGGAGGCGCAGCCGTGTAATGCAGATGGGGAGAGGTTGCCCAGGGCTGATAAATGAACCCACACTCCGAGGGGGAGGTGGAGGAGCCACACGAGCCCCACACATCTTCATTAGGCAGGGAAAAGAGGAACAACCCCATACATCACCATTATGAAAATTTACCCGTAATAAAGAAATAATTTGTGCGATGCATCACGGCGGAGCCGCGCGGGGGGTACCGCGACACCGCTCGGGCTGGGAACCTCGCTCCATCATTTCTCACAAGGCTGGCACCAGCAGGAGCCATCCATTGTCCCTGTCCCCTTTGGACCTCCAAAGGATGCCAGAATGTCATCCTCAAAGCATCCATCCTGTGGAGGATAGCAAGGCTCTGGGGCCTGGGGGGTTTGGGGTGGTGCTCAGGGCACCCCGCTGGCGACAGCTCTCCTGTGAGGGTGAGGGGAGGGGACTGTCACATCACACCCAGGAACTGAAGGTACTGCTGGCAATAAAGCAACAAAACCCATTCTCTGAGCAATTTGTAGCAATTAATAGCCATTCCCAGGAATGAAATGTTAATTAATTCTTTCTCTGAGCCATGCATTTATTTAAGGTATTTGTGGGTGTTCTTGGTACTTTTATTAAGCAATTAAAATGCGTCCAAGAAAATATTTATCCATTTTAAGTAATTCTTAGTAAACACAATTTATATGGCAAGCAACCACTTTATTTTGCATTGTTAATTAAAACCGACGACACACTCCACTTCCCCGGGTTATTCGCCACCAGAGCAGCCAGGAGTGCTGCTTCAGAGCTGCTGGCAGCTCCAAAATCCTCCCTCAGAACCTGCAGGGTGGATTTGTGCAGTGCTTGATGGGGCATTTCAGAGCCCCAGCAGCCCCTGTTACCCCCCAGGAGTCCCTGTGCTGCTGTAAGGAGCCGTGGCCTGATGAAGACCTTTCTAAAGAAGATTTAGTTGAGTCCTACAGCTTTCCCAGGGCTGGGAAGTCGGTAGTTTGTTCCCACACACTGGGTGTTGAAGAATTACAAGCCCTTGTAGGGCAGACAGAGAGGGGTGTTTGTTCAGGTGAGCGTGGGCAGGGATGAAGTATTCATGAGCAGGGATGTTAGCAATGCTCCTCCACGGACTGACACCCTGTGGGAGTCCTGGTTTAGGGCAAATTTGGTAGAGAATTTCCAAAGGGGGGCCCCTCCAGTAAGCAAACCCACATGGCCCCTCCCCACAACTGGTCTGGGAAGGATTCCTTGGAGACAAGAGGAAAGAACCTGTTTATTTAACAGGCACAGCACCCCCCAGCACACAAAATGAACAATACCAGGTGACACCACTCTGAAAAAGATGGCAAATTCAGAAAGTCTCTCTCAGGGGTGGTCGCTCTGTTCTCAGTCCCTCCTGTGCTGGGGCAGCTGCTGCAGCCACAAGGTGCAAACTCTCAGTGTTTCCCAGGTCCCAGTCTGGAGCAGGTTCAAGTAGGTCCAAAAAAGGGAAAAGAGAAACAGTCCAGGGAAAATTTGGACTGCTTAGCTAAACTAACTAATGAGCAGAAGGAAGAGTGAGAGCAAAGTGAAAAGAAAAGCAAAAAGCAAAAGCAGCACCATGTACTGCCCTGTCTCTGTGTCCCCCAGGCTGATAAGAAAACCCAAACAAAACTTTCACTCTTCAGAGCCAGTCTTAAAAGCACAGAACATAACATCCAGCATAAACAGAACACATGAATGGGGATACAAGCATCATAACATCACCCTAGGACAGTGGGGTTTGCTGTGCTCTCACTGGGGAACTCTGTGGAGGCTTCACCAGCCTGGCAGCCCAGCCAGAAATAGAATTCATGGGAAAAAGGGATGGAACTGCTGGGCAAAACCTCCTGCAGAAGGGGACGCAGCTGAGCATCCCTCTGATGCCCGGGAAGAGGCTCAGGTGTGTCATCCCAGCTCTTGGCAGTTTTCCTTCAGAAAGCAGAGCTGAAGAAGAAAAAACACCAAGACATGAAAAACAAAACAAAGCCCCAGCATTGTTTAGGAGCTGACAAATCCCAAACTGTCCTCCCTTATTTGCTTGTGTGCACTCTTAGCTGGGAAGCAATCGATGGAGTCAGAAAAATGCTATTTCCCTGAAGAATGTCTCCTTAGAAAAGTTCCTCCCTCCCTCTTCAGTGTTAAAAGGATCCACTGCAGGTATTCTATTTTTTGTTCATTCTTTAATCACCGGTTTTCAGTGCTGACTGTAATAACCCCTTTGAAACTTGGATCAAAATATCTCTTTCCTGGTTTAAATTTGTTTTCTTCCATCACCCGAGCAAATTCAATTTTCAAAAGATACTGAATTGGGAGGCACATGCTACTCCCTCCAGAGAGGCCAGAGGAAAACAAAAGCACATTAGAAATATGAGAAAGGAAACAACAGAATGAAACCCAGCCCACAGGGGAAGAAATGCCCATCTGGGGACACAGACTGAGATGGTGCTCAGTGAAAAGAAATAAAGATGAGAAAATCTGCACATCTCTGTTCTGGAGCCAGGCTGGGAGAGCTGGGGGTGCTCACCTGGAGAGGAGAAGGCTCCAGGGAGAGCTCAGAGCCCCTGCCAGGGCCTGAAGGGGCTCCAGGAGAGCTGGGGAGGGACTGGGGACAAGGGATGGAGGGACAGGACACAGAGAATGGCTCCCAGTGCCAGAGGGCAGGGATGGATGGGATATTGGGAATTGGGAATTGTTCCCTGTGAGGGTGGGCAGGCCCTGGCACAGGGTGCCCAGAGCAGCTGGGGCTGCCCCTGGATCCCTGGCAGTGCCCAAGGCCAGGTTGGGCAGGGCTGGGAGCCACCTGGGATAGAGGAAGGTGTCCCTGCCATGGGACAAGATGAGCTTTAAGGTCCCATCCAACCCAAACCCTTCTGGGATTATGATTCTGTGATCTGCATTGGTCCCAATGGGAGCAGGGTGAATTTGGAGCTGGCTACTCCAAGGGTGCCTGTCAGTGGCAGAGGGCAGGACATGAAGACACCCCCCAGTCACCCAGTGGGGACCGCCCAAGGGGCTCAGGGGCGCTGTGAGAGGTCCCAGAGCATCCCCTCTGCCTGTGCTGCCCTTCAGCCCAAGGCAGTCACAGGAACAGGTCCTGTGGGCAGGGTCCCCCCAGACAGGGCCTCACCCCTCTCCTGGCACAGGGAGTCCCCCTGCCCAGCCCTGCCCCTGCACTGAGTCTGGCCAAGGGTGGAAATCAGCACAAGCAGTGACAGGTGAGGTAGTGGCCGAGTCATCCCAGGAGAGACTAAAGCAGGTGGATTTATAGAGTCTGGAAAAGACCCTGAGTGGCACATTTGCAATCTATAAATACCTTCAAGGGAACAACATAAATGAAAGGAGCCCCTGATCTCCAGGCAGGCAGGACCAGGAGCACTGGCTGGGAGCCAGGCTTGGTGCAGGCCACGATACAGGAGGAAGAAATCACAGAGAGCCACAGCAATGGAGGTAGTGGATGGGGCTGCAGGAGCATCCTCCCCTCTTCTCTGCCCCTTTTTATTCAGGTTCTGTTTATAAAAAACAACTGAATGGTTAATAGGTGAGCAAGGCACGTTATGGGCTCGTTAAAACCTCAGTTAAAACCCTTCTGGCTGTCCACGAGCTCATCACAGGAAGCTTTACAAGAGAGTTATCAGCTGCCATTATTAAAAACCAATTTGACATTATAAAAGATCCATACTGCTCGTTCAGCTGCATTGATTTAGCCATGTTAAGCCTTGGAAAACTGGAGCAAGAACCTTGATCTCTGCTGAAGCACAAAAAATTGGTGTTTGTGACACATCAGGAAATCCTTTTTTGCAGCAGCGATGAGTTTTGAACAAATCCATAAAGCACCATGCCACAGTTGTTGGGAGGTGTTTTCCCAAGCAGCTGCGATGTCAAACAGCTCTTGGAAACTTTGTTCTCTGTTTTGCAACATCCAGAAGGATCTCATCTGAGCTCTGCCCACCTCAAACCCACCTCCAGACACTTCTCCATCTGCTTCCAGTTCCCGGTGGTCTACAGGAACATTGGGAGGATGAACTGCAGGTGCAAGGACATGACCCCACAAGTCACTTTTATCCTCATCTTGAAGCCTCTTTCTTGTCCTTTGCACAGCAGGGAAGGTGCATTTGTGCAAAATAACTGGCACAAGAGAAGCTCTGGATTGTCCCCAGAGTTTGGTGCCGCACCCTGTCCCACTGACTGCTGAAAAAAATGATTTCATTTACCTGCTGCCTCCCTTGAGCACCTGAGGGGCAGAACAGGACCCTCCAGAGGCTGGAAAACTGCTCATGGCTGGGAATCTCTACAGGGACAAAGTGTAAAAGGAGCTTAATGGAGCAGAAATATTCCTGACAAAGAGCATGGGGCATTTCCCCATTTCCTTCCTTCCTTCCTTCCTTCCTTCCTTCCTTCCTTCCTTCCTTCCTTCCTTCCTTCCTTCCTTCCTTCCTTCCTTCCTTCCTTCCTTCCTTCCTTCCTTCCTTCCTTCCTTCCTTCCTTCCTTCCTTCCTTCCTTCCTTCCTTCCTTCCTTCCTTCCTTCCTTCCTTCCTTCCTTCCTTCCTTCCTTCCTTCCTTCCTTCCTTCCTTCCTTCCTTCCTTCCTTCCTCCCTCCTCCCTCCCTCCCTCCCTCCCTCCCTCCCTCTCCCCCTCCCTCTTCTCTTTCATTCCTCTGCAGTTCCTGAGATAGGAATTCAGGCCTTTTGGACAGCAAACCAAACAGGAGACATCAGGAATGTCTCCTGTCCATCCCCCAAGCTGTGCTAAGCTTTGGGCAGGAGATGCCAGACCTGGGGCAGATGTCCCTGTCCCTCTGCTGCCTCATTCCCAAGGAACAGCCGCTCTCACAGCACTGGCAGGTGCCTCCCACAGCCACCAGCAGTGTTCCTGTGGCAGGACAAGGCAGATCCATGGGGAGGCAGGGGAGCAGCATGCTGAGCTCAGCCTTGCAGGCTTGGCTGGGGCTGCAATTCCCTCTGGGGGGAGAAAGGCATCACCAAAGCATCACTGCCCATTCAGACCTGGGGAGCAGCACCTGGAAAGCTCTGTTTGGGCAGGTTTTTCCACACAGAACCTCCCTCATTAACACACAAATCAGCCCTAGAAATAAAACATCTCCTGATTAATTATTGGAGGGGGAGGCGAGGGAGGCAGGGGAGGGAAGCTGAAGTGGCCAGTCAGCATCTGTTAGAAGTGCAGAGATAAATGGAAGGCGAGGGCAGGTCAGTGCATACAAATCACTGCCATCCACTGGGGAACACCTCTCAGAGGCTGTGTCACCACGGGGGAGGCAGAGCAGGTCACTGGCAGGAGGCACTGAGGTTCATTCACAGTGCTCGGGGAATTGGCTCTGGCAGCACTCGGGGTGTTCTCCATTCTGCCATGCACCCGCATTCTGCTCTCTGCAGCCCCACTGAGGCACGCCAGTGCCTGTGGACCTTCAGCGGGAGCTCCCTGCAGCTCCAGTTGTCCTTGGCTGCCTTTGGGGCAGCATTGGAGCAGTGGGGAACCATGGCAGAGTGACAGGAACAAGCAGAGGGAGGCAGGAGACCGCTGGGAGGAGCAGGAGCAGATGCTGCTTGCCTTGAAGGGGACAGCTTTCCCCAAACCACGGCACCGACCCCGTGTGGGGAGCAGCCTCTGCAGCTCTTTCAGCAGCTCCTTCTCTCTCCTTCAGCCTCCTTCAGCGGCTCCTTCCTCTCTCCAGAGCCAGCTCCCAGTGCCTGCATCCTTCCCAACCCATCCAGCACAGCCAGAAGGGGCAGCCCCAAAACAACAAGGCAGAGACTCCTCAGAGAAACCCTCTTCCCTCCAATTTACCTGTCACCTGTTTGGGGAGGATTATTATATGTTTTTTCCCAGGCTTTTTTTCCCTTCCCCAAAGAGTGGCTGGAGTTTCAGACTGCCTGACAGCATCTCCCGCCTTTCCCACCCGCTCCCGAGTGGCAGGTTGCCAGATGGTGCCCCATTAGGTCACATTTGCTCATTGTTTGGCAAACAGGGCTTAATTCAAGTGCTGAGTTGACAGCTTGTTCTCCAAGACAATTTGCAAGTTGCAGTGTTGCAAATGCCAGCTTGGCTTTTCGGGAAATGTTATTTCAGCTGCCTTAAAGGGATAAAGTTCTCTTTGACTGGGGAAAGAAAAAAAAAAAAAAGAAAGAAAGAAAAGGACCAAAGCAGGGAGCAGCAGAAAATGTTTTTAGTGGTTTTGATGTGGAAGGACCAGTAGTGTTGCTGGCAAGCCTTCAGGAAGGGACTGTCATCCCCATCAAGTAGAGACCCCCATGTCCCATTCCTCCCATCACTGAGGTCCTTCACAATCCTAAAAAATGAGGTGTATTCCCAGTGAAACAGAGTAATAGAATGTTGGTTTCTTTTGGAAAGGTTTCTGTAGGGGTACATGTCTGTATCTCTGATGGCTCCTCTCCTCTCTGTGCCTGTAGTCCCTAAATCCCCAGGGAAGGGGATGATGCTGACAACAAGTTCATGTCCCTTCTGAAGTCAGGGGCACTCTGGGCGTGCTGCCCCCAGCACTGTGACAGCTACACGTGGACATGGCAAGAGATACAAAACAGCACCTCAACAATGCTCTGTTTCCTTCTACAGGTGGGCAAAGAAAGGCCAGGTTATAAAGGAAGCCTCTGGTGACTTCTACGAAACCATCGTGGACCACACGTTCTTCTTTGAGCCCGTGTCCTGCGAGGTCACCAATGCTCTGGGCAGCACAAACATCAGCAGGACTGTGGATGTCTACTGTGAGTAACCTGATGGCTTCAGCCTGGCTTCCAGGCTCAGCAGAGCTGCTGAGAATCAGCAGGAAGCAGACAGAGCTCAGTCTGACTTGCCCAGGGTGGCAGGACTTGCAGCTCTCTTTGTAAATGCTCTGGTGGGGTGGTCACTGAGGAGTTGGTCCCTCTGGAGCTGCAGCAGGCACCGTCCTGAGGCTTTTCTTTATTTGGGGCCCATCCACCCCTGCTCCCTGTGCCCTGTTTGGTTGGGGTTCCTGGCTGGCAGAGCCCGTCCCTGCAGTAACTCTGATTTCCTCTGCACAGTCGGGCCCAGGATGGCCACGGAGCCGCAGTCCCTGCTGGTGGACCTGGGCTCGGACGCGGTGTTCAACTGTGCCTGGACTGGGAACCCCTCTCTCACCATCGTCTGGATGAAGCGAGGCTCGGGCGTGGTAAGAACCTCAGGGGGCAGGGCCACGGCCAGGGCAGGGGGGCTGCACTCTCGGGGTCTCTGCTGCTCACAGTGACCCCCAGATGTGTTAGAAAGTCTCTTTTCCCAGCCCAACAGTCAAAGAAGGAGTCAGAGCTCTTCAGTTCTTGTTTGTTGTTTATTGTTTCTTATCTATAAAATTCTTTCTCCTGTCCTGCCGAGGTCTGCTCAGCAGGACAGATAGAGGCACTCTGCCTGCCCCCAGGGGGGTGTTATGTCTTTATACTAAAAACTACGTGTGCAATATTAACAATAACTTTCCAATACTGTAGCTATGATATTTTCTGAAAAATCTTTTCTTTAGGATTTTTTCTCCTGAGAAGCTGGTAGGCCTCAGGAACAAAATGTAACCAATGGTTATCTGCTGCTGTGGAATGCAACAGGTGCATCTGGGATTGGGCTCATGTGGTTGTTTCTAATTAATGGCCAATCACAGCCCAGCTGGCTCAGACTCTCTGTCAGAGCCACAAGCCTTTGTTATCATTCTTTCTTTTTTCTATTCTTAGCCAGCCTTCTGAGGAAATCCTTTCTTCTATTCTTTTACTATAGTTTTAATATAGTATATATCATAAAATAATAAATCAAGCCTTCTGAAACATGGAGTCAGATCCTCGTCTCTTCCCTCTTCCTCAGACCCCTGTGAACACCATCACACAATACCCATCACCTATGTTAGACAGTGAGCTCCTACTCTAAACCAATCTAAAAGTGCCACCATCACAGCAGAAGATGGAGGCCAAGAAGAAGAAGGAGAAAGGCTGGACATGTCCAGATCCCTCCATCTTGCCCCCTGAGCCCCCATGCTAAAAACCCCAAAAATCAATTTTTCACCCAATGACAACTAATTATTATTCTACTTATACTCTTGTGGCCTGCAGATCCTCATCTAAGGTTGGTAACTTGCTCCATGGGTCATAATCAAAACCACAGGGGCATCTTGGGCTCTGTGCCAGGGTCTCTGAGCCCCCTGGCAGGGGTCCTGGCACCCCAGGACAGCCAGAGGGATGTCCTGAGTTCCCACACTGCAGGACCCTTCCCATGGAGCAGAACCAGGTGGTCTGGCAGCTCCAGGCTGCATGAGTGCTGGCTCCTCCAAATGCAGAGCGGTCCTAAGAGTGGGGGAATTTATTTAATGATGATGGACAGAAGGGTTGAACCAGAGCATCACTGAACACCTCACTGATGGGGAGCAGTTCTGCAGTTCACCTGCAGGTGGATCCTTCTGGGATGGACCTTCCTGGCATGTTCCTTCCTGGGATAGACCTTCATGGGATGGTCCTTTCTGGAATGGTCCTTCCTGGGATGGACCTTCCTGGGATGGACCTTCCTGGGATGGTCCTTTCTGGGATGGTCTTCCAAGGGATGGTCCTTTCTGAGATGGACCTTCATGGGATGGTCTTCCAAGAGATGGTCCATTCAGGGACAGACCTTCCTGGGATGGTCCTTTCTGGAATGGTCCTTCCTGGGATGGTCCTTTCTGGAATGGTCCTTTCTGGAATGGTCCTTCCTGGGATGGTCCTTCCTGCCCACAGGCCTGGGATCTCACACCCTGCATGTTCACCCCAGCACTCCCTGCTGTCAGCTGGAGCCTGCTCCAGGGAGGAGTTTGGATCTGTCCCAGCAGACTCGTCCACGTCTCTTTTGTACTGGAAATCCTAAGGAGCTTTGCCAATCATAATCTCAGCTCAGTCAGGCCCAGGAAGCAGGAGATGCTCTGATCCCTCCTTACAGACAGGAGGGCTGAGCAAAGCCATGGGAAAAAGCTAAAGGAGGGCTGAGATGTGAAACTCATTCAGAGGCACACACAGGTGTGGGTTTGAAAAGCATCTCCCATCTCCACCTGGGCAGATCTGTGGATGGGGAATGCTCAAGGCTGTAACTGGAGAGCTGGATCCCCACAGAGGGGCTGAGTCTTGTCCTCCTCCAGGGACACTGAGGCATTAATTGCTGGGCTGCTTTTTCCAACCATAATGACCTTGGTGAAGGCCATCTCCTGGGGAGAAATTATAGACTTGGGAGAGCTGATGGCTTGAATCAGCAAAGGAGTCCCAGTGGGTCAGTAATTCCTGGGTGGTTTCTCTGGGTTATCACTGCAGGCTCTCACGCACAGATTGTTGTTCTGCTGCCTCGAGGTGGCTGCAGGAGCTGGCAGCAAGGGCTGCCTCCCCGCCCTGCTCCAGCCCAGCCTCCCACCAGGGCTGGCTTTGCTCTCCAGCAGTGCCCAGGCACAGCCCCCTTCCCCCTTTTTATCTGCCTCTCTCCAGCTGAGTTCCATCACGCTGGAACTCTCCTGGAGCAGAATGGAGATGATTCTGCCCTTCCACTGTGCCCTCATGAAACCCCCCCTGCAGTGCTGTGTCCAGCTCTGGGGCTCCCAGGCTCAACTTCAGAGGGACATGGAGCTGCTGGAGCCAGTCCTGAGGAGGCCATGGAGATGCTCCAGGGCTGGAGCCAGGCTGGGAGAGCTGAGAGTGCTCACCTGGAGAGGAGAAGGCTCTGGGAAGAGCTCAGAGCCCCTGCCAGGGCCTAAAGGGGCTCCAGGAGAGCTGGAGAGGGACTGGGGACACGGGATGGAGGGACAGGATGGGAGGAATGGCTCCCTTGGGCAGGGATGGATGGGGATATTGGGGAGAAATTCTTCTCTGTGAGGGTAGGAGGGCCCTGGCATAGGTTGCCCAGAGAAGCTGTGGCTGCCCCATCCTTGGAAGTGTCCAAGGCCAGGTTGGATGGGACTTGGAGCACCCTCGGATAGGGGGAAAGGGTCCTTGCCCATGACAGGGGATTGGAATGAGATGTGTTCGAGGTGTTCATGGTCCCTTCCAAGCGAAACAATTCCATGATTCTGTGACTCAGGACAGACCCTCCAGATGGTGCAGCCCAGCAGAGATGGTTATGGTGGTCACCAGAGCCACCTCCCCAGAGGGATCCTGGCAGAGGATGCTGCTTTGTGAAGCCATCAGCACCCAGCAATCCCAGTGGGATCTGGGATCACGCCTGCTTCTTCCCCAGCCCCTCTGTTTTCAGAACCAGGTTGAAGTCCTCAAGATTGCCTTCTTTTCTCCTTTTCTCACAACAAAGAAGCAAGTCAGAGACCAAAGAGAGGTTGAGGCCAAGTAAACACAGGTGTTTTTATGGCTAACTTGCAATCAATGCTAACACAGTGGGTTTAAAGGGATCTGATCCTCTGTGCCTCTGCCTCGTCCCAGGTTAGGGCTGAGACCCCCACCTTGCTACAGGGAGACCCAGATGCACATCCAACCACTGCATCTGCTGATTCCAGGAGCTGTGGGAGCAGAGCCTGAGGCTCACCCAGCTGAGGAGGAGGAGGAGAGATGATGGGCTGTGACCTGCAGAGCGCTGGGGGAGGAAGCCAAGGACAACTGGAGGAGTTTGCTCCAGAAACCAGTCCCTGTTTGAGATCTGCCATGATTTTTTCAAACCCAGCAGTGCCAAGATTCTGCTGACAGCCTCAGCCAGATCCCACAGCTTCTGTGCTTCTCCAGGTTTATTAAAGCACAGCCGAGCAGGGGAGCAGCAGTCAGCCCGTCCATAGCAGGGGGCTGGCCAGAGCCAGCTGAGATTTCCCTGGGTATCCAGACCCTGTTCCAAGGTGTCTGCCACCTCTGCCACCACTTCTGAGCTTAAAATCCCTGAGTTAATCCCAGCAGCCTCCCCTGTGCCTGTGAATGTGGAGGTGCAAGTGTGGAGAGTGGTTCTCTCTGAGGTTTTTCTGCCTGTGCCACTGCAACCACCAAAATTTTTCTCTTGCATCTTGAACTTCTTACAAAACTGGAGTTTGTAAAAATTCAAATGAATAGGAACAGGATTTCTAATTCTACCCCAAAACACCTGTGGTGTTTCTTTATTCTTTGGGCAACAGCAACAAGTGATATTTCCATGCGATGCCAGACTTTGGGCTCATCCACTTGGCTTTGCCAAGGATGCTCAGGAGCTGGTGACTCAGGTCATTTGTTTTGTCTGTAACTTCTCATGGCCCACCTGAAAGCCCCCTCCTCTCTTTCAGGTCCTGAGCAATGAGAACAAGCTGATCCTGAAGTCAGTGCGCCAGGAAGACGCCGGGAAATACGTGTGCAGAGCCGTGGTGCCGCGCGTGGGCGCGGGGGAGCGGGAGGTGACGCTCACCGTCAACGGTACCTCCTGCTTCCCTCTGACATTCCTTCCCTCCTGCTTCCCTCTGACATTCCTTCCCTCCTGCTCCCTTCTGACATTCATTCCTGCTCCCTTCTGACATTCCCTCTCTCCTGCTCCCATTCTGCCATTCCTTCCTGCTTCCCTTCTGCAATTTCTTCCTTCTTCCCTTCTACCATTCCTTCCCTCCTGCCATTCATTCATTCCTTCTTCCCTTCCACCATTCCTTCCCTCCTGCTTCCCTTCTGCCATTCACTCCTGCTTCCCTTCTGCCGCTCCTTCCTGCTCCTCTTTTGCCATTCATTCATTCATTCATTCATTCATTCATTCATTCATTCATTCATTCATTCATTCTTCCCTTCTGCCATTCCTTCCCTCCTGCTCCCCTTCTGCCATTCCTTCCCTCCTGCTCCCCTTCTGCCATTCCTTCCTGCTTCCCATTTGTGATTCATTCCTTCCTTCTTCCCTTCCACCATTCCTTCCTTCCTGCTCCCTTCTGACATTCCCTCCTGCTCCCCTCCTGCCGTTCCTTCCTTCCTGCTCCCCTCCTCCCATTCCTTCCCTCCTGCTCCCCTTCTGCCATTCCCTCCTGCTTCCCATTTGTGATTCATTCCCTCCTGCTTCCCTTCTGCCATTCCTTCCCTCCTGCCATTCATTCCTTCCTTCTTCCCTTCCACCATTCTCTCCTGCTTCCCTACCACCATTCATTCCCTACCCCCATTCCCTTCCTGCCTTGATCCTGTTGCTCTGACAGCTCCTGTTCCCAAATTATCCCCTCAGATACTTCCTTTTGGAGCAAATCCCACCCCCAGTTGAATCACAGATACAGGCAATTGGAGTAAAGTGGATTTTGCATTATTTTGCCTGGAAATGCACAAGTTAAATCAAAAAGAAAATCAACATTTGCTCAGCCCCACACAGTTCCCTATTATCAACAGGGATTTATTGAGTAGTTGGGAGCTGGCAGCTTTAAATCTTTAATAGATTAATCTTGCAAAACCCTCGCGAGGTCGGAGAGTGCTGTTGTCTCTATTGTACTCCTGGAGAGATGGGAATTGAGTCTGGATCCAAGACCAGCAGCCTAATCACACTCTCCATCCCACATGAGATCACCTGTGAGATTCCTGTGAGGATACTTGTGAACACTCTGCCTGCCAGGATTCCTGTCAGGATTCCTGTCAGGATATCTCCATGGCTGCTTGGGGCTCATCCAGCACCGTGTCAGGATGTGCTCTGGACTCACAGCCACATCTCTGGAGTTTAATGAGGCCCTGGCCAGGACCTCACAGCAGCTGGTAACAAATTTCAGCATAAATACAGCAGGGAAAGAGCCAGGCAGGCTGCAAATGGTGTAAGCAGAGGATGAATTTTGCATTGTCTCTCACCTGCATGACAAACTGGCAGGTTTCACTCCCCACTCACTGTTGCAAGAGGAGAGCATAAGCAGGAGGCAGCTCAGGCAAGCATTGATTTCAAACATAGATAATGCACACGGTGGATGCCCCAGTTCCCTGGAAACATTCAAGGACAGAGCTCTGAGCAACCTGATCTAGCTGAGGATGTCCCTGTCATGGCAAGGGGTTGGACTGGATGACCTTTAAAGGTCACTTCCCACCCAAACTATTCCAGGTTTCTATAATCCTAGAAAAGGAAGCTGAGGGCAATGCAGGGACTGAAAACCAGCCACTGAAAACCAGCCACTGAAAACCAGCCACTGAAAACCAACCACTGAAAACCAACCACTGAAAACCAACCACTCCCTGACTTGGACTCAGCTTCTCGCGCCTTCAGTCTCCTTCCCCAGCAGCTGCTGGGTTTTAATTACAATTAAATGAGCTCACGGAAAACAAAGCAACAAATTAGCACGAAGAGCATGCTCCTTCCCTGACACCTCCAGGGACAGGGCAGAGAGCAGAGCAGAGCAAAGCTCCCCACAGCTCGGGGCATTTGGAGCATGCAGCACTGACTGGAAAAGTTTCTCTCCAGCAATTTTTGGTTTTTTTCCCCCAGCTTATGCCTGGGGAAACTGATGGGCAGCAAATGAAATCCATGCATGGAGTTCACTGCTCAGCCTTGAGGATCTGCCAGGAACTGACTGCCTGTACACCCCATCCCATGGGAAATGCTGCCAGGTGCACCCCAAAGGTGACAAGGTTGTCACTGCAGGTGTTGGACCAAGGGAGAATCCCACACCTCCGGGTCAGGATGATCTCCTGGCCCTCCAAGTGAGGAGAACCGAGCCCCTGAGCAGCATCCCCACATCCCACATCCACCAAGAACAAGAGGCAGCCTGTCCTGCAGTGGGAGCAGCATTCCAGCTCCAGAGCACGGCACAGTGTGTTTAATCCAGCTAATGAATTCTGATGGAAGCCTGCTCTGATGTAATTCAAGGGGGAAGCTGAATGCCTTCATATTTTGAAGTGATTTTAAATCCAGAGGGTGATACAATTGTCTGTTATTACCAGATGCCTCCCTCTGTCACAGAAAAATCAGGCATTGAGAAGTTGTGTTCTGGGCTGGCTGCACTGCCCCTGGTCAGGGCACCTGGATTTTAGGGGGCTGATCCATCTCACCGAGCACAGAGATCCCAACTGAGGGATCACCCAACCCACTCTGAGCCTGTGGTCCTACCAGCCCATCCACTCCCAAAATTATCCAAAATCATGGCATGGTGATGGTGGGGTGGGAGAGCATCCTGTGCCCTTCCCACCCAGCTCCCTCAGACAGGGCTGTGGTTGCTGAGCAGCCCAACCCCATGCCAGAGCCAAGGCCACCAGCCTGCAAGGAAGCAGATAGGATTCAGAGTCTGGTGAGTGGGAAGGAGGATTATGCAAAGCAGCAGCATTTGGCAGAGCCAGAGCAGCAGAGGCTTGAGGGAAAGGAGGAACTTGGTGCCATCATAAATCAGCAGCAGCTGGATTTACAGCCAAAGCCTCTCGATGCTCTTGACTGCACCCAGCCTGGTCACAGCTCCCACCCCAGCAGAAGCACCCCAAGGTCACCTTCACAGGCAGATCAGCAGCAGTCCCATCTGTCACTGCACCATCCAGGCTTGGCAGGGGCTGCTGAGCAGGGACCACCACCCCTGCCCACCTTGTTCTGCAAGAGAAGTTTGTTGGAATGGCTGAACAGCTCCAGGTGACTAATTCAGGATATCATTTGCCTGGGATTCACCCCAACAAGGAAGTTGGGCATGTGTGAGAGCTGGGAGCAGGGCAGGGGCTGACCTGCCACCCCGCTTGGTCAGGAGCACATCGGGGTGTCAGGAAGTGCTCAAGGGCAGGTTGGAACAACCTCCTCTGGTGGGAGATGTCTCTGCCCATGGTAGGGATCAGGAATGAGATGGGTTTAAAAGTCTTTCCCAACCCAAATAATTCTGTGGTGTTCCTTTGTAACCAACACCAGGCAGAACCAGCCAGCCCAGGACTTCTGCAGGAAGCAAGGAGTTAAACAAACCTCTCCTGCCAAATCATTTTGAGTGCTTGCGAGAAAAGTTCAGATGGACTCGAGCAGACTGGAGAAGCCAAGGCCATCCTATCCTTTCATTCCTGAAGGCTTCCACCTCAGACTTCTCTTTTGTGTGAGCCGCCAGGACCGCACAAATAAATTGGCACCGAGGTGCTAAAAATAACCTCCACCAATAGCTCCATCATTTATATCCATAGCAACATTGCTTAGAGCCTTTTCCCTGCCTGTGGGCTGTCTCACACTCGGTGCTGAATGCCAAGCTGGAGATTGGCATCTTTCATAAGGAGCCAGAGCCTGGTGGAGAATCAAACACCAGCCCTGAATGCGAAGAGGCTGCAACTTCGTGCTATTATTTCTGGGCATGTTCATCTCACAAATAGTCTTTAGTCATCCACTATTATCACGATGATAAGCCTTCGACTCTGAACTCCTGAAGCAATAATAAAAGCCAAAGCCACTGGCATTTGTGCCATTTAAAATCCACTCGCCTTGGGGAAAATGATCCTTTTAATGATTATTAAGCCATTTTTCTCTAGCGTCACCCAGTCTTGGAGCACTTCCAGAATTTATAAGTAACGTACAACCATCAAAATGGAAAGGAGACAGTTCTTTTTATTACTGTTTAGGTCTGGCCTGCAGATCCCATCACTGCTCTTGCCTCTGCTGGCTTTGGAATCATCAGGTGGGCAGGAGCATCGATGGCCTCAGCAGGCTCCTCAGGCAAAGCAAGGAGTCACCTCCACTGAGACCCTTGGGAAAGCTGAGCTTTCAGCGATGGATAAACAAGAACTCACACCTTGGGATCGTGCCTAGAACAACATCTTGAGCATTTAGAGAGAAAAACACAACAAAGTGTCTTTTTTTTTTTTTTTGCCTTCTTCGATCAAAAAGGGCAGAAGCTTCCACAGCCGTACTGCTGTGTCCATTACAGCAAAACAAGTCCTGACCTTCACGCCCAGCTCCTGCTATTCCTGATGTTGATGGCGGCTCCCTTCCAGTAGTAATTTCCTGAGCTGCCAGAACCGTGGTCACTGGTCAGTGAATTGTGCTTCAATGAGCTTGTTTTCCATCCGTCTCCCCTTGGAGCAGTGGAAGGAAGCAGGGACAGGGCTGTGCCTCAGTGGGGAGTGTGTGGGGAGTGTGCAAGTTTGGTGCAGGAAGGGGTTACTGGGACAGTTCCAAAAGGCAGCTGTATGTACAAATGCCCAAGAGTGAAGGATTTAGCATTTTGGTACATTTTTGTGCATTTATGAAATTTATACATGGGTGATTTGGATGAGAATCAGGCAGGAATACCCAGGCAAATCTTTCTTTCCACTTTACTCCAAATCCCTGAGACTTTTTTTAAAAGGAGCACATCAGGTGCAGGGCAGGGAGGTGGGGAAAATGGGAAAAAATCCACAAGGCTGTATTACTGATAAACCCAGTGACATACTCCAAACCAGGCGTGGCAACCCCAAGTGAACACCCAAAGTTCCAGAGCTGGAGCAGGGGGAGTTCTGACATCCCCTGCCACCCCTCTCTCCCTTGCCCTGCAGCCCAGTTGTTGCTGTTGTCTTTTCTGCCAGCAGCAAGCCACTCATGGAAATGCAAATCTGCTTTAATTAAGGAGGTTAATAAACAGCAATTAGGATCCCAGCTCTTGTGCTGCTCCCCTGGGGCCATCAGGGTTGTTAGAAGAGTGAGGGACACACCACATGCTCTCCTCTCCCATCCCTTTTCTCCCAAGCACAGGATGCTCACCAAGGCAGGACAAGGACATTTCCCATCCCAAGCTGGTGTTTGGCTCAGGAAGAGCCTTTCCCACCCTGTCTCCTTGGCTCCTTTCATGACCCACATGGCACAGGAGAGCCCAGCTGATGGGTGTTAAAGTTTTCCAGCAGAAACTTCTCCACCACATCTTCCTTAATGCCCTGGAGGGCAATTAGTTTAATGGTTGCTAATGAATCTGGGAGGGCATAGAAGAGGAACAGCAGGTGGGATGGGATCCTGCTTTGCTCCTGCAGCAAACTGCCCTTCTCAGAGGCCAGGCTCCCCAAGGAGATGGGAGAAGGACCCTTTACACCAGGGATGGGTGTACAGAGATGGGGGTGGTGGGGGTTTTGCAAAAACCCAGCAGAGAGCAAAGGCTCCACTCAATGTTCTCCATCACAGGAGGAGATGGGGCTGTTTCTCCATCCCTGCCCTTCAGACATGGACTCCAATATCCATTTGGGGCTCCCCTAACACTCCCCATCCCCAGCAGTCCCACGGGGTGCCAGCAGCCTCTCCTGTCTCCACAGGGCCCCCCATAATCTCCAGCACGCAGACCCAGCACGCCCTGCACGGCCAGAAGGGGCAGATCAAGTGCTTCATCCGCAGCACTCCACCGCCAGACCGGATCGTGAGTATCACCCTGGGCACAGGGGGTGCCTGCAGCACCTCGGGAGCTGCCCCAGGCTCACCCCTGTCTCTCTTGGCAGGCTTGGTCCTGGAAGGAGAACGTTCTGGAATCTGGGACCTCGGGGCGCTACACGGTGGAGACGGTGAGCACAGATGAGGGGGTGATCTCCACGCTGACCATCAGCAACATCGTCCGTGCTGATTTCCAAACCATCTACAACTGCACGGCCTGGAACAGCTTTGGCTCCGACACAGAGATCATCCGGCTCAAGGAGCAAGGTGGGCACTGCTGGGGGCTGCTGGGGCTGGGGGCACTGGGAATTAGCACCTGGCTGGGCTCTGAGAGTGGGGACATGCTGTGAGGAGGTGCTCAGAGAGCTCTTGGGATGCCAGAGGAAATTAGGAAGGATGGTGACAAGGCTCCAGCTGTGCTAGCTGCAGGATTGCATCCTTAAGGCACGTGATCTTGGTAAAGGGGCAGGAGCAGGGGCAAACCCTGTAAAGTCTCTGCTTGGTAAGGTATTGCTGATTTTACCTGTCCTGCTAAAGCTGGAGGGCACGGGCTGATCCTGCACCCCTTACTCCCTGTCCCACAGTACAAGGTGATGTCACTGCCCAGGCTGGAGGATCATTTACAGCCTTGGAGAAAGAGGAGTGGCTGCTCCCAGCAGACCCCCCTGCTCCACGGTGATGGGGGTGAGCAGAGGAAGGCATTTGGACTGGTGGCAACTCTCCATCCTGGCCACCAGCCACAACGCCAGCATGTCCCACAGGGCTGGGCTCACACACCCAGCAATTCCCAGGGGATGGCCAGGGAAATTCCACAGCAGGGGCTCTCCACAGCAGGGGAGGGAGATGGCCTGTGTGAGGAATGCTTAGCTCCTGGAGGAACTCCAGTTCTCCTCTATTTTATTAAATGCCAGGGCAGGCAGGTGGATTGTTCTCATTAAGCCGTGATTTATAGGCAAGGCTGGCGTCCAGATTAAATCAGAGCTAAATGAACCCCTTAAAATTAGCCTTGGGCTTCTTCCAATGCAAACAGAGCCAGTGGTTTTTCCAGGTCGTCTGCCAGTCAGAGGCAGCGCTCGGCGGCGAGCCTGGGTCCCAGCAGAGGGGGCTGGACAGCCGAGCTCACACCCAGCGTCCCTGCAGGGCCACCAGGGGGGACAGCCCTGCCCCGGCCAGGGTGGCACAGGGGACAGCCCTGCCCAGATCAGGGTGGCACAGGGGACAGCCCTGCCTGGACAAGAGGACACCGCAGGGTGGCACAGGGGACAGCCCTGCCCGGGCCAGGGTGGCACAGGAGACACCGCAGGGTGACACAGGGGACAGCCCTGCCCCGGCCAGGGTGGCACAGGAGACACCGCAGGGTGGCACAGGGGACAGCCCTGCCCCGGCCAGGGTGGCACAGGGGACACCGCAGGGTGGCACAGGGGACAGCCCTGCCCAGATCAGGGTGGCACAGGGGACAGCGCTGCCCCGGCCAGGGGACACTGCAGGGTGGCACAGGGGACAGCCCTGCCCGAGCCAGGGTGGCACAGGGGACAGCCCTGCCCAGGCCAGGAGACACTGCAGGGTGGCACAGGGGACACTGCAGGGTCCCCTTCACAGGGCCAGCCCCCGAGCAGGCAGAGCAGAGCAGAGCAGAGGGCTGAGCGCTCAGGAAGGCTGCGGTGGGCGCGTGGGCTGTGCAAGGCTGTGGACACTTGCTTTATTTTCAAACAGGTACGGAAATGAAATCAGGAGCTGGTATTCAAGCAGGTATGGAAATCATGAGCTGACGGTGAACGTGAATTGTCCCCAGCCACCACCACACCTGAGGGCCCAGAGTCCTCCTCCTGGCCCGGCAGCTTTCCCCAGGGCAGGCAGGGCAGGCAGGGGTGCAGGGAAGCTGCAGAGCAGTGACTGGGGCAGGACTGGGGAGCTGGAGTGGTCCAGTCCCCCTGTGCCACTGACCCACTCTGGAAACCAGCACTTTCTTTGCCCCAGTTCCCCAGTCACTGGAAGGGGGATGCTGTTTCTCAGCCATGTTTAAAATGTTGCAGAAGTCCCACAGAGTGTGACTTTGGGACAAAAATGGAGGGAAAAGTACATGTTTCCAGGGTCATTTGCAGACATCAGCTTGGTTCAGCATAGTGGGAGAGTGATGGCCAGCATCCATTGGCACCAGAGCAGGTTTGGATGGATCTTGGGGCAGATCTGCAGGAGGTGCTGCCCTTGTGGTTCCTCGTCCTGTGCCCCAGAGCAGGATTCCTGGGGGAGCCAGCAGTCTGCCCCTCCCTCAGCTCACCCAGCCCTACAGGAGTTTAGCATCCCCCCCATTCTGTCACTGCCTCTTTGCAGTTTCCTTTATCCCAGCCCAGGAGAGCCCTGGAGATTTTTCCCACCCCATTCCCTGCATGGTTCTTCATCATCTTCATCCCCATCACCACCTGCTTCTCTCTGAGCTCTGCCCTGCAGATCCCATTCCCCAGAGCTTAGGGCCAGCCAGGCTCCTGCCTCTCCAGCCCATTGCTCCATATTCCCCTTGGAAGGCCAAAAAAATCCCATGAGGAGCTGCCACTGTTGGCAGGAGCACTGCCTAGCAGGTGGCCTCAGAAATTCCTGGTTTCTTTGTGCCATGGCCCAGCTGCTGGGCTGGAGGATGCTGATTTTAAGGTGAGCTTCTTGGGGCAGCTGGACCCAGCTGCAGCCCCTGTTCCCTGAGCTCCAGCAGAGGACTGAAGGGATTTTCACCAGCTGGGCACTCCCAGAGGTTTGGTGATGGATTGGTTCAGGGCCACTTGAGTCGTGTCACCAGTGGCCCAGCTTGAGTGACATGTGACACATCAAGGGACCAGCAGCCCTAGCAGGAAATCCATGAGCAAGCAACAAAGTGAGAAACATCAGTTCTGTTTTGATCAAGTGTGAGCAGAGCCTAAACTCAATCAGCACCACATGTTTATCACCTGCAGTTCCCAAATTAGGACTCAGGACCCAGGAGCTCCACAGCCATGGCTTAAGGGTACCTTGAAGTGGCTTTAGAACCCTCCTGTCCCACTTGGGATAGGGATAACAAACAAGGAAGACACCCTTTGCTGACCACACAGGGGATGCTGGTGGAATGAGAACTGCCCCCAGTCCCACCAGTAGGGGAGTGTCCCCCTTGGGAAGGATGGAAGGCACAGGTGGGATCTGTGCTCTCAGGTCCAGGATGAAATTCGTGCCCACCCCCAGCCCCACACCTGTGGGCAATGGGAAATTGTTCCTGTATCACTCGGTCAAGTGACAACCCCTGGGCTTTGCTTCTCAGCTGGGTCACCCCTGTGTCCCCAGGGTCCAGCAGCATCCGTGTCCCCATCTGCACAGACTCTGAGGAGAACCACCTCTCTGCATACATTTTTCCATAAATTCATCCCACCCATTTCCCAGGCAAGGCCTCCAAGAAGGAAACACCTTCCAAGGAGCTGTCCAGGAAAGTTGTGAGGACACACTCACCCACCTTATCTGGCCATCCCAGACAGGGTTATCCCTCTTTTGGTTCACAAGATCCTACAGAGTGTTTAGAAAGAGAGGAATGGGGACCTAGAGATACCTGCAGCTTTAGGGGAGAGGGTCTTTGGGATGCAGCTTTATCATCCTAGCCAAGGAAGGCAATTTGTGGTACCCACAGCTGTGGTGTCCTACAGTGTGAGTGCTGCCCATTGCTGCCCCTCCTTAATCCAACCCAACACTCACTGCAAAGTCAGAGCTGTGCCTGGAGGAACTGGAGAGAGAGAGCAGGGGGATAAAAAGGCTTTGGGGCTCCAAATCTGGCCCCCTCACCATAAATGTGATTTCCCATTCCACCCTCCCCACGCCTCACAAGCTGCTGTCAGGGCCTGCGTAGATAAATCAGCTTTGCTGGCTGAGCCACAGCCCAAAATCCCCACCAGGAATTTGGTGACAGAGTTCTTGTAGGCAGAAGGATGTGAGGGTGCTCTGCCTCCCCCAGACCCTGCCCACACATCCCACCCCACAGTGCTCAGCCCCAGCATGGGCCATCCCTCCTGTCCCAGTCTTTGTAGCACCCTCAGGAATTTTGGAAGGATGACAGTTGATAAGCCACAGGAGAAGGCAGGAAATCGGGATATAAAATAGGGAGGGGCTGTGAATGATGACTTGGGTTAAGTCATCCATCAGCCTGCTCAGATGTCATTTCTCTTTCTTTATAATACTAACACACAATCTTCTTTTGCACTTCATCCTTTAGAGAAGCTCATGCATTAACCTGCAGGGCATTAACAAAGCAGCTGCTAATCCGCTCCTCTGGCTCCCCCTCCTCTCCTCCCAGGGTAAACTGAGGCACAGAACGAGCAGGGTTGTACAAACTGCAGCATCCCACGGGCAGCCCGTGCCCACATCACCACGCAGGGATGGGGGAGCAGGGAAGGAGGCCCCAAAACCCTCCCTGGGCTCATCACTGAGCCTCTTACCAGTAGCCAGGGGTGGGTCCCTGGGGGAAAAGGCTCCTCTGTGACCTTCAGCCCGCTTCACGCTTGCTCTCCTTGCTCTTGCAGAGTCGGTGCCCATGGCAGTGATCATCGGGGTGGCCGTGGGGGCCGGCGTGGCGTTCCTGGTGCTGATGGCCACCATCGTCGCCTTCTGCTGCGCCCGCTCCCAGAGGAGTAAGTGTCACCTACTGGAATATCACCAATATTGTGTATGGAATGTGCCTTGGCTTGTCAGGCCCTGCTGCTGAACCAAACAGCGGCACGGTGGTGTTTCACCCCACAGACACTTTTGCCTGGCTGGGTGTGTGGTGTTTCACCCCACAGACACTTTTGGCTGCTGGGTGTGTGGTGTTTCACCCCACAGACACTTTTGCCTGCCTGGGTGTGTGGTGTTTCACCCCACAGACACTTTTGCCTGGCTGGGTGTGTGGTGTTTCACCCCACAGACACTTTTGCCTGGCTGGGTGCTGCAGCTGGGCACGTGGGGACAAGGCCAGGCCTGCAGGAGCTCTGGTGGTGCTGGGATGGAGCTTCCCCCCATAACAGGGGCTGCTCCTCAGGTTTCCCTCTGTGGAGAAGCTTTAAGGTGATGGTGAAGGAAAGGAGTCGGTTCTGATGGAGGGTTTGGATCCAGAGCTTTATTCTGGCCCTCAGGCCTCTGAATCCAGCACCAGCTCCCACAGAACTCCCTGAGCCCGTGGCTGCTGCTCCTTTAACCCCGGGGAGAGGGGCAGGGAAGGGGCAGGGAGCCACCAAGCAGGGACAGGAGGGGAGGGACAAAGGGACAAAGGACACCTGGATGGCCCAATGCCCCCAGGGACAGAGGGCATCCTTTGGATCTGCCAATCACTGATGCCCTTCTGGAATGCCAGGACTGACAGACAGTGCTGGGAGGGGTCAGGGAGGGGAAAGGAGAGGTGACTGACACACCTGGTAGGGAATCTGCAGGGGAGGGACCCTGGGGTTCTGAGGTAAACCATGAAATCACAATGGAACAGTCACCCCCAACTCGCTGCACCCCTTTGGAAGGGCTGGGGGGAGAACTCTGGGGAGAGGGTGAATTGAGTGGAGCAGGGAGAAATCAGAGCCTGAATTTACCGACACAATTTACTGAATTTACTTCTCTGCACAAGCTGCTTCTCCTGTTGGTCTACCAAGTGTTTGCTGCAAACAGCAGCCCTGTGGGAAAAGGGAAGGGTTTATGGAAGACATGCCAGGGTAGCTGCTGATCCCTGTTAGCAGCTCAGGAGGTGTGCAGGGGACCTCTTAATCTCTCCCTTGGAGGAATCCTGAGGTACAAGAAGGAGAAGCACCCTCACTGTGCCACATCAGTGCTTAAAAACCCTCCACAGTTCTGCTTCTGTTTTAATTCCAATTTTCCTGATATGAATATTCCTGGCAGGAATGACAGCCAGCAGAGGGGTTTTTCATGGGACTTGTGCATTCTGGAGTCTGGCTGCAGTGGGAATACAAGTTAAAGTGACATTAGAGAAGCAGGTACAGGAGGAGGAGAGGGAAGCAGTGCAGCATTGTCTGGCCTCATTAAAAAGACACTGGGAAATTAAAGGAGGATTGTTGGCTCCGTGAAAAGGCACCAAAGCAGGAGGGAGAAGAGTGTGATTGTCTGGAGCATTCCAAGCCTCTGGGGAGAGGAGGAGATCCTTGGCGCTGCTCCCGGCGCGCCAGACGCGTGGTGCGGATTCCGGGATGCCAAACTCCTCACGTGGGTGCCAGAAAACCCAGTTGTTGTTCTTTTATTTTTCCCCCCTTGATGGTTTACAAAGCCATCAAAGACACCAGGCTGCTCCTGGATTCAGTAAGGACACACGACCCCCCACTGCAGAAATGTGTTTAATTTTCAGTGTGATAATGATGCCTCTCCCTGTTTTATCCCATTTTTTTTTGAACTCCCACAGCCTCTATTAGCAAGAATTACTGAATTAAATAGGGGAAGCCATTTATCTTGCTTTTTGGGGAAGGATTGCTGATGGACAGCACCCAAGACCAGGCCAGTGTGATGTCATTTGGCAGCAAGAGTTAATGCAAGCACCTGAAGGAAGCAGGGCCAAGCTGTGTTCCCATGTCCATGGGCAGTTTTTTCCCCATGCCACATCCTTCAGAGAAACAGAGAGCGTGTGGTTCATTATTTCCCTCTCGTTTGATGGAACCAGATGGTGCAGGGCTCTTTACAGGACACACAATTTCACAGGAATGCCATGACAACAGATCCCAGACGTGGTGGAAACGCTAGGATTTAGACCCTCACAAGCTGGAGGCATGCAAGGATGGGCTGCTCTTCAAGGGGAAAGCCAAGAGGGGACAAGGCTATCCCAGCCAAATGCCTTGTGTTATTTATCCCATTGATAAATCAGGAAAAAGAGGAATTTTCCTCACCAGGGCTGGGAGGATAGGTTCTGGAAAGAAGGCACTGGGGACATGGTGGCAGGGTTTGAAGTCCCTTTTCTCTGCTGTGTTTCTGATGCTATCCTGTTCAGAAAAGGGTTTTGGATCTCCAATACACCACAGGCTGCTGGATCTGGGGGTGTTCCCTGCTCTGCTGCTCCCCTGGCAGTGTGATTCCCTGGGGAGAGGTCAGCAGCCTCCCCAGGCCAGGGCAGGGTCCCTGTGCTCCCTACAAGGCTTCTTTGCCACTTCACTTGGGATCAGAATAAGTAAGAGATCATGTAGCTATGATATTTTCCGAAAAATCCCTTTGCTAGGATTTTTCTCCTGAGAAGCTGAGAGGCCTCAGGAACAAAATGTAACCAATGGTTATCTGCTGCTGTGGAATGCAACAGGTGCATCTGGGATTGGTCTCATGAGGTTGTTTCTAATTAATGGCCAATCACAGTCTGGCTGTTTCAGACTGTCTTGGTCAGTCACAGGATTTTGTTATCATTCCATTCTTCTTGCTTGCTAGCCTTTTGATGAAATCCTTTCTTCTATTCTTTCACTATAGTTTTAATATAATATATATATATCATAAAATAATAAATCAAGCCTTCTGAAACATGGAGTCAAGATCCTCATCTCTTCTCTCTTCCTGGGACCCCTGTGAACACCACCACAAGATCAGCCAAGAGATCAGTGAAGATCCCTGCCCTGATCTCTCTTCCCTCCCCAAAACCTTGTGGGAAGGGGAGAACCAGACCCAGCTGGGGACAGCAGCAAATCCAGAGTGCAGGTGGGATTCCCCAGCCTGAGTTCCATGCATGGGGTGCTGGTGGCGCTGAGGCCACCCAGTTCCCCTTTACCTGGCTCCAAAAGCCACTGGAAGCTGCCAAAACAATCTCTCCTTGGGTTTGGGAGAACTGGGAGCACCAGCAGCTGCCCCAGAGCCCAGTGACACTCAAGGTGCAGAACCCTGCAGGGAAGGACTTGGATGTGCCAGGTGGATGGGCTTTCACCCCAGTTTTGAGGTGCTGATGGCAGCTGAATGCTGTGGCCACTGTCTCTGGTGGCAGGAGGGTGGGAACACCAGGCTGAAAGGTGAGGAAAGGAATTTCATCACTGTTAGTGATGTGCAATGTGCAGAGTTATTACACAGATCAGCTCAGGAATGATGGGATTGACAGAGCACTTGGACAGCAGGAGAAGGACTCATTTCCTGCCAGGATGACTGCAGATTCCTCTCCCAAGACAAATACTGGAGCATTGTGCCATCATTTATAACAACAACCCGGTGCAGGCTGCAGGCACTGTTGTGTCAGGGGGACACAGCGACCCAGAGTAACTCTGGAGAAGGAAAGGAATCTCCTGCCCCAGCCACTGACCACAACTAACAGCAATGGGGGAGGCAATTCCTGACCATGTTTTGGGAAAATGCAGAAAAAAAAAAAAAAAAGGACCAGGTGCAGACACACTGAGCCTGGAGGCTCTGGAAAAGAAAAAAAATTTACTGCGCATCTGTTGTTACTGTTGTTATATCTTCAGTGACTTAACGGCCCAGAGTTATTTGAGGGGGAACACTCCTGGGAGAGGAGCTGCAAGACACTGATTAGCATCTCCTTGTGATTAAAGACAGAGGCTCCAGCACCAGGAACGTGGTCCCAGCAGGACAACATTAAAAAAAGAAGCTGTAGTAAGTTCCCAGTGCAAGGCTTTGCCTTGTGCCCTGAGACTTGGCGAGGTGTGGAGGACAGGGGATGCTGGGAGAGATGAATTCAAGGACAGAGCTTCGAGCTGGTGTCAGTTGCATCATTCAGTTTGGTTTAGAGATAAAACTCCCGGGGAGTCCAGCCTTTTCTGGACTGATCCCCACAATCCTGGCTTGGCAGGGCGCTGCTGGATCCGTCAGCTGGAGGTAGATCTGACAAACCGGTGGTTCAAGGCAGTTTTTGGGTCTGGGAGGGCTGGCACAGCCATCCCGGGAGGTGAGAGCCAGGCCCGTGGCTGGGGGACGGCTTCAAAGCTGTCGAGGTCTCGCTGCTCAGATTTGCCTCCATCTCTGCTTCTCATCTCGGCTTTGCGCCGCCGCTCTGCTCCCGCTGCTCCGCGCTTTCCTCCTGCTGGAATGACTTGTTCAAAGCACGCCTGACACCTTCAGGGAAGGCAGGGAGTTTCTCCAGGAATGTTGCTGTCTTCTCTCATTGTCATTTCCAGGCTGCTTGGAGATGATAAAGCTGTCCCTGGCTACATCTGTGCTCATGGCTTGGCCTTTTCCATGTGTTGTCTGCACCCCGGACTGGGGGAGGCTTTTCTCAGGGGTTCCCAGAGCCTGGGCAGAGCTGGTCCATCCCTCAGGAGCAGTATTTCCTATGGATCAGCAGGCTGGACAATGACTTCACTGCCTGTGGGAGCAGTTCTGCTACAGCCCAGCCCCTGGTAACAGCACCGTGTGAAAAACGCCAATCACTTGGGTTTAAAATTTTAAAAGTTTAATAGTAATGAAATGGTTATAAAAGTAGTAATACAATTAGAGTAATAATAATTTGGACAATTTGAATTAGGACAATATGAGACAATAGAGACCAAGAGTTCCAGATGTCCGGGTACCTTTTTCTGGGCAGCACGAGCCCAAAAAAGGCCCCACGTTAACAAAGGATTAACCCTTAAAAGCAACAGCCTGTTGCATATTCATACACCTCATCCATGATGCATGAATCCCATTCAAACACAGGATTCTGTCTGGGCAGTGTCAGCTGCTTCCTCTGAATCCTGACAGCGCCTTCGAGGTGGGAAGAAGTTCGTTTCTTCTGATAATGGGGCAATAAATTCTCTTTCTCTGAAAGATTCAGGTGTCCTGTGGCTGCTATCTCAGTGTGAGTCCTTTCTTTAAAAAAGTATCCTACATAGCATCGTTTCTATTTTAACATTTTTAATAACCTAAAACTATATTGAACACACTACTTAAGAGAATTAATACAGCATTACTTTCTAACACAACACATATAATATTCATTTTAATATTTGCGAAAAGCCAATCATAAAATACATGCATTTTTCACAACCGTGAGCTCCAAAAGGAATTCCTGTAGGAATAATCTGAGCTGTCCATACCTTCTGGCAACACAAATATTGCTCCTCCAGCTCTCCAGTGGGCTCGCTGAGCCGGGTTTATTTTCTCAGGTGCTGCGGGGATTCCTCTGTGATGTCCCTGCCGAAGCTCGGACTCAGCCCCTTGTCCCTCTCCCTCTTTTGGCAGATCTCAAGGGTGTGGTGTCTGCCAAGAACGATATCCGCGTGGAGATCGTGCACAAGGAGCCGGCCTCGGGCAGGGAGGCGGAGGAGCACCCGACCATCAAGCAGCTGATGGTAAGGAATTCCTTCCCTCCCCAGGCGATTGCTCCGGGCAAGGTTTGATGGTAACAAACCCAGACACGTGTCGTTCAGCCCCCTAATAACCACTCGAGGCAAAGATGCTCTTCCAAAAATGCTGTTCTCGAGATCCACGTTCTCTTGCCATAAAAACTCCTCGAGTGAAACTTGGCTAACGAGGAGGGAGAGCTGCTAAGGGTTTATTGCCGGGCTAATTGCGAAGCAAATTTGCCACCTCGCACCTGGAAAGCTGCAGAGGGCAGGGCGAGCACGGGGTGATAACGAGCTTATCACCCAGCGGGGCAGTGCCCAGGGCGAGCACGGGGCCGGGTGTGAGGCCGGCTGCCCCTGGGTCTGTAACACCGGGGAGCTGTCACCCTCCCGAGGCCACCGCCTTCACCCGAGGGGACCGACGGACACGGGCAGGGCAAGAGGTGGATGGCTGAGAGCCGGGAAACGCAGCTTGAGCATCCTCACCACTCTGTGAGCTGTGGTCACTGTTCTCTGTGGCTCAGCCCCAGTCTGCCTTGGCTTTCACTTGCTGGTGACAAATAGAAGCTGAAAAATGGCAAAGAATCCTGAAAAAAAAAAAAAAAAAGAGATAAGAGCAGATGGGAAAGGGGGAAGGGATTGAAGAAGCCAGTGGCTGCTTTCTAGGCTGCTGGGTGGTTTTTTTCCTCCTCTAAATCTCAATTTTTGGGCAGCACTTGTATGTCCTGCCTGCAAAAGCTGTTCCATGAATGCCTGGTGGGAAGGCAAAGCTGATCATCGTAGAGTGGGTGGAATTGCTCGCTGCAATTGTCAGGATTGCCAGAGTATTTGGACAGCCAGGGAGCCTCCAAACAATGAGGCAGGAGGAGGTGGAGATCTGGCAACTTATCCAGCACCACTGGGGTTCCTGTGCACAACCCTTCGTTCCCAGCAGGGCTTTGCCCTGAGAAATCTGCAAGTCCATGGTGGGATTTGCAAGGCTAGAAGGACAGAGGAGGCTGGGGTTGGGTTTGGAACAATCTGCTGGGATGAAGGGAAATGAGAAGTTTTCTCCCCATGGGACCTGATCTGTGGGATCAGCACTTCCAAGCCCAGGTCTGGCTCCCACAGGGGCATCTGGGATCAACCCAAATCCCACTCCTGACCATAACTGGAAACACACACAAAGCCTCAGCAGAATGGAACATTTCCCACTCTGAGTGAACAAGGAAGAGGATGGTGGTGGGAGCTCAAGCACAGGATCTTGGAAGCCATCCTGGGCACTTTCTTAGGTTATTTGCAGGAGCCAGGGGGTGATTTCACATCAGCTTGGGCCTTGGTGAGGCTGGGAGCAGAGCTGTGCTGGGCATGTTGCAATGAGGATTCTGGCAGGGTGGAAATGGTGCAGAAAAAATGACAATATTTGTTTGAGAGCTGGGAAAAAATGCCTTACAGGGAGAGGTTGTGGAGCTCCTCTGGTTAATCAGCCAGGCTGGTGAGAGGTGGTTTGGTCACAGCACAGTGGAACTGTGTAAGTGCAAACAGGGTTCACACTTAAAGCTGAGCACTTTCAGATGTGACACAGCAGAGACTCCCAGTCTGGCTGGACTGGAGGAGGGCAATTCTTCCCTTTCCTGGCCAAATCCAGGCATTTTTCCTGAAAATAGAGCAGTTGGAAATGACATCATTGGATCAGTGCCGTTCAGGAGCTGGAAGAGATGGTCCATGATCTCTGACCCTGGTGCTGGCAGGGTTTGGGACAGCTGGGACATCCTACCTGCAGGGAGAATGCATCAAAGCCCCTTCCCCTGCCTGGATCAGAGCCTCCCCACCCTCATCTGCCCTCAGCAAGCACGTTCCTAGGAAATACTCCCCAATTCCTTCTCTCCACAGAGTCTGAGGAGACCCCCCTGCCTCTGTCCCTCATCCCCATCCTTGCTGTGTCCAACAGCTGGTGTGGGCATCCTCCTCCAGCCATCAGACACCCGGCCTTGGATGCCAAACAGTTCCTGATAAAATGTCCCAACTTTGTCAATGAAATGAAGGATCAAGTTAAAAACTCCTCCTTGCTGATGGGCAGCAATGAGACCTCTTTAGCAGGAGGAGGCGGGCAGTGCCCAGCACCTCCCTCCCCTCGCCCCGGGATTTTCCAGCTCTCCCCCCTCCCAGTGCCAGCATTATTCCCTCTGCTTCCCCATTTGCCTTCTGCGAGCGTCCTGTGAGATCTCCATCCCGTGGGATGATCTCGCCCTCACGGTGTCCATCGCACCCTGCAGTTCAATATCTGTGACCGTCAGTGCCGCACTCGGGCTCGGGATCATTAACGGGGATGTTAACGAGGAGCAGGCACGCTGGCAAACAGCTCCTCGCTGCTCTCCATCCCAACCCCATCCCAGCCCCTGACTCCAGCACAGCCGGAGCTGCTCCTGCTGAGTTCCAGGCTCCTCAGCGCCGTGGTTGTGCCTTTGTGCTCGGTCCCCCGTGTCCCGCTCTGCCGCAGGTGCCAGCGGGACTCTCCGTCCTCACAAACGCTGTCTTGTCATTCTCCAGCCATCTGTGACCTCGGCAGCTCACCGTGCTTTTCACGAGTAATTATTCATGCATCTATAAACTCATTAACACCTTAAGATACGCGTCACGCTGGCTGATTTGCCTATGTTCACATTGCCTCAGCGGCGTTCCACCCCCTGCTCCGAGAGCTGTTCTGCCAGGCGGTGCCTACGGGCAGGGAAAAGGCTGCCAGCTCCAGTGGCTGCAGGCAAAGGAGCCCGGTAAAGGGTTCGATCCTGGGGAAAATAAACCGCAACAGCCGCGTTCTCCCTGCTGTGGGACGCATTGCACGGGCACGGCAGCTGTGAGGAGGAAGATGATGAGTATGGTCAGCCCCGGCGTGGCACTGCCTCCCCCCTCCCTCAGCACGGCTGGGTTTATCCCTGGCTGATGGGACCCCGTGCCTCCCCACCTGTGAAATGGGGCCGATAATCCCAAAGGAGCCATCCCCACTGCCATGAGCAGAGAGAGACGATCCCAAAGTGACAGGGAGGCAAGGGAATCACAGAGATCTCCTGCCCTGGATCATTCCTCCCTTCTGGATCATTCATGCCCCACTGCGGCCAGGCAGATCCAGGCATCACCTGTGGTTCATATTTGGAGTGGGACAGTCAAAATAATCAATCCAGTGATAGGTTTGTCTTTTCCTGTCTCCTTTAACCCTCTGCTCCAAGGGCCGTTCTCAGTTCGTTCACAGCCTTCACAGGTATCAGCACCAGACACCTTTTCCAGACAGGTGGAAGAGGAAAAATCAAAGAAGCAGAATTTCCATTCTGGGTGATTTTCCTTCCTACCTGCAGCCCAGTGGACGCGGCATCCCTTTCTCTGCCCCTTCCTCTGCCCCTTTCTCTGCCCCTTTTTCTGCCCCTTCCTCTGCCCCTTTCTCTGCCTTCCCCCGTGCCCGCGGGCCGGGACGTGTTCCATGTGCCCACCCCGGGAAGCACGGGCAGCCCTGAGCTGTCAGAGCGGGTCTGAACTGGGCAGAACTGCGTCTCCACGACATCCAGCCTCGGCCGGGGGGCTCGGGGAGCATCCCTCCCTCACAGCCGGCCCCTCCAGCGGCACCAGCCCATCCCAAAGCAGGATTGTGGGGAGAGGTGGGACAAGGCGGGCAGCTTCTCCTGTGGTGGCCGCCAACATCACTGGGCGACCGACGCCAGAGCCGGTGTTTGAAGTGATAAAGCTTCATCGAGCTGGGAATTCCCAGAGGGGTTCTTTATTCATGGGTTTGTTCCCTCCCTGGGAGCAGAGGAACTCGCTGCTCGAGAATCGCCATCAACATCCCTCACCCTGGTAACGTCTGGCCCGCACAAGTGGCAGCCGGGTGGCATCCAATTACCCACCCAGCCGGAAATATTGTCATTAAACCTGGAGCGAGGCGGGGGGAGGCACTTCCAGCCCGCCGGCTCTGGAGGAACCTGAAGCAGCATTTTAAAAAACATATTGTGTCCACTAATGAAAGCCAAGAATTTAATATCCTGTCGGATTCTCCATCTCAGAGGCTTCGTTTGGTGGCGTGAAACGCGGGAGAGCTCCGCACCAGCAGAGCGGGGGTTCGGCATTGCCCGCTGCTCCCGGCGCTGGGGGAGCCTGGGGAGGCGCTTTGCTCTGCCCCGGGGCGGGGGGAGCCAGTTAAAGTTGTCTTTCACAGTCAGTGGGGACCTAAGGTCACGAAGGAACACTGCCCCTGTCACTCCCTGATTACAGGAATCCTTTGAAGGATCCAAAATCCCCAGCCATGAGCTGGAGTGGAGAGCATCTTGAATAAAAGTTAACACTGTGGGTTTTAGGAGACTTCTTGGGTCAAATGGCATGCCCATCTGAAGGTCAGGAGATCTCCTCTGAAAATTAATCCCACAGGCTGCAAACACAAAATGTTACCATTCACTGCCAGCCTGGAGCTCTCTGTTGCTGTGAGCACTGATCCAGGGAAACTGCACTCACAATTATTTCATCTGTTCATGCAAGGGCTCAGTTTTTCCCCGAGTGCAGTTATTGTCAGCTACATTTTGCCTTGCTGGGTGTGTATTTGCTAAAACATGCTACATTCTGTCAGACTGTCCTGCTCTGAGCCTCTCTTTATGCTTCCCTCCGTGAGCACTGCCAAAAGGAGATCTTCAGGCTTGAAAATTGCGGTTTGAAATCTTCCATGAATCTGTTTATCTCTGTACTTTGGGGTACAGAGGGGATGCCTCAGGACCTGGAGGGGGTCCCTGCCTTCTGCAGCGGGGGAAACTGAGGCAGTGACACTCAGGGGTGCAGTTTGTCACATCCCTGCTGACCCAGGAGCAGGGTTTGGACACGGGCAGGGCTTTGCAGTGCCCGCTGTTCTGGGCAGGGGAGAGCTGCTGGCCCCTGGCAGTGCCAGGCAGGATGAGGTCCTGGCAGGGGGAATGGTGGCACTCACAGCCGGGTGTACCCCCAGCCATCAGGCCCGGAGCATTTTGGTGCTGTCACCTGGCTGGAGAAAGGACGGCTCTGGAAAAACGTCCAGGAATGACACTGGGCTATCCCATGCAAGGGCTCTCAGACATCTCTGGTCTCTTTTTCCATCTATTTCCCTCTCCCCCTCCATAATCCACGTTAGTATTGGTGATGGAGTGAACTTGAGCATATTGGTGCTGTCACCTGGCTGGAGAAAGGATGGCACTGGAAAAAATACCAGGAATTCCGCTGGGGCATCCCATGCCAGGACTCTCAGACATCTCTTTTTCCATCTATTTTCCTCTCCCCCTTCATAATCCCATTAATATTGGTGATGGAGTGAACTTGAGTTAAGGTCGGTCCTTTCCCGGTGTTGACTCAGTGATGACAAAGAGGAAATCACACTAACGAGGATCCCACCGCCCACTAATTAACGGTGTTAATAAAGTTGACGTTAATGACCGGCTGTAATGGGGGAGTTGAAGGTTCGGTGATGTGGTGGCGCTTTGTGGACCTCACGTGGAGACTCCCTGCGGTCCCCAAATCCACGGGGTGCAGCCGAATTCAGAGAGGACAGGGGACAAGCAGGGTCCCCACGGAGCGCAGGGAGCATCCCAGTACCTGGATCATTCCCACCATCACTTCAATGGCTTAAATAAAATAAATGGCTTAAATAAAATGGCTTCAAACACCCCATCAAACGCGACATCATTAATTCCAGGGAGGTTTGGTCACAGTGGCATTGTTCCTTTGGTTCCCACCTCCCTTCTGCCCTCTCCATCTCTGGATCTGCCCTCTCCATCTCTGGCCCTGCGTCATCCACGCCAACACACACACACACACAAAAAAAAAAAACCACAAAAAACCACAAAAAACCACCAAACCAAATCCAAGAAGAAGTGGTTTTTGCTTTTCATTCCGAGCTGGGACCTGTTAAACCCTTCCGATAGGGTTAACAGCCCCAGTCTGCCTTTGCAGAGATGCTTTAGAGAATCGAGGGGGTCGCCGGGGTTGGCAGAGCAAAAAAAAAACCTCCACGTCCCATTTTAGCTGCACTCGTTTAATCCTCGGCGACACTTGTATTTATCCTGGTAAATCAATGGCTGATACAGGCTTTCTTTTCCCTAGGAAAACTCAGGTACTTTAATTTATTGCCTTTAACAGCCACATCAAAGGCTTTCGGGAGATGAACAGCAAGTGCCGCGGGGTGAATTTCCACAGCCACTTACCATCTTAAAGAGGAGAGAATTTGGGCAATAAAAGGGGATTTTGGGGCTGCTGTGGGGCTGTGATCCCAGAGAAGCCGGGCTGGAGGCGTCGGGCGAATACGGGAGAAGCTAAAAAAAGGCAACTGAGGAATTGGTTGATAATTATCCTGCTTCCTGCACAGCCCCGCGTGCTGAAGGAAGGGTAATTAAAGCTGTGGTGTAATTAATGTGCACCTTGCCCCTCCTCTCCGCCTCCCCCCGGTCACAGCCAGCCTTCAAAGGAAAACTAATAAGGCGGCCAAGTTCAGCTGAGGAGGAAAGGATGAAAAGAAGGGGAACAAAAAAAAAAAAAAAAAAAGAAAACAACAAAAACCAGGCGATTTTGGGGGTGTTGCTTGGGCAGGCGGGTGCAGCCCCAGCCCTCATCTCGGTAAATAATTAGTTTTCTGCATCAGCCTGCCTTTTTCTGTCCTAAACAGGGAAAAACAATCTGTAACCCAGGGAATTGTGTGGCTTTGGGGCATCCGCCCTCGGACACCACTGGGGCACCCCATGGCAAGTCCTTGAACCCGGCTGGTGGCAACTTCCCAGTGCCCCGGGGCTGGTGATGGATGCGGGGCTCACCCCCATGGCCTTGGGGCGATGGGGATCGGGGGTCGGGCGGTGCTGGATGCTGACCCTGCCTCCTTTCCTAGATGGACCGGGGGGAGTTCCAGCAGGACTCGGTGCTGAAGCAGCTCGAGGTGCTCAAGGAGGAGGAGAAGGAGTTTCAAAACCTGAAGGTGGGTTGGATCCTGGGGCCTGATTCTGTCCCCAGCGAGAGATGGGGTCAGAGCCCCCCGTCACTCCTGGCAGAGGGGCTGCACCCGGGGAGCTGGGGACCCTCCCCGTGCCCACCACCGGGCAGAGCCTCACCCAGCACTGCTGCTGCCAGGCTGTCTGTCCTTGGGCTGTGTCGCCGGTGGTGGCCTGTCCCAGAGGGCTGTCCCTGTGCAGGGAGAGAGGCTCTGGCATGTTTTGTGGCCCCAGCAGCTTTTAAAGCTAACACAAAGGTCTGGTGTCAGGACAGTGACATGCAAGGGGCACTTGTATCTGGAGAGGGCTGAGCAGATTGGAATTCACTGGTGGCACAAGAGGACATTGCTGCATGGTTTGGTGGCTGAGGTGTCCTCCAAAGGGGGGCTATGAAAATGGGGAAGGGTCTGGAGGGTTCATATGAGGAGTGGCTGAGGTGACTTGGCTTGCTCAGCCTAGAGGAGACCAAGGGGAGACTCATCAGAGTCTGCAGCTTCTTCCTGAGGGACAGCTCTAACCTCTGCTCTCTGTGACCAGCACCAGGACGTGAGAGACCAACTGGAGCTGTACCAGGGGAGGGTTAGGTTGGGTATCAGGTAAAGGTTCTTGCCCAGACAGTGCTGGGCACTGCCCAGGCTCCCCAGGGAATGGGCACGGCCCCGAGGCTGCCTGAACTCCAGGAGACACAGAGAGTGGGTGGGATTGTGGGGGTGTCTGTGCAGGGCCAGGAGTTGGACTGGATGGTCCTTGTGGGTCTCTTCCAGCTCAGCATATTCCATGGTTGTGATAAGTCTCGCTTGTCCCGGGTGGATGGGCAGGGTGGGCACCCCAAATGCCCAGGGAGGTACCCAGAGAGGCCACCACCAACCTGCCCCGCTTCTCCCACCCCCCAGGACCCCACCAACGGCTACTACAGCGTGAACACCTTCAAGGAGCACCACTCCACCCCCACCATCTCGCTGTCGGGCTGCCCGGCTGACCTGCGCCCGGCGGGCAAGCAGCGGGTGCCCACGGGCATGTCCTTCACCAACATCTACAGCACCCTGAGCGGGCAGAGCCGCCTCTACGACTACAGCCAGCGCTTCGTGCTGGGCATGGGCAGCAGCTCCATCGAGCTGTGCGAGCGCGAGTTCCAGCGTGGCTCCATGAGCGACAGCAGCTCCTTCCTCGACACCCAGTGCGACAGCAGCATCAGCAGCAGCGGCAAGCAGGACGGCTACGTGCAGTTCGACAAGGCCAGCAAGGCCTCCGCGTCCTCCTCCCACCACTCCCAGTCGTCTTCCCAAAACTCAGACCCCAGCCGGCCCCTGCAGAGGCGGATGCAGACGCACGTTTGAGCCCCTCGGGGACGCTCGGGACCCTCCCGTGGGCGCCGTGCTCTGCTCGGACAGCGGCACCGCCGGCAGCGGCGCTGGGAGCAGCCGGATCCAGGCCCCTGGAGCAGGGCTGGGGAAGGGGACCGGCCGAGCATCCCCCTCCCTGGCACACGCTAAGCACAACCCCGCCGAGGACGCGCTGAGCCCCGGGGAGCCGCTCCCTCGGCGGGGCTGGGGACGGCCCCGGCCCCACCGCGCCCCCACAGCCGCTCGCCTCCGCTTCCCGCTGCCCCCTGCCCCCGGCTCCTCCCTTCCCTTCGTGGTGTTCGGTGTCCATACTTATAGAGTCCGTGTCGGGGGGTCGGGGGGTCCCGCCATGGGGACGGGAGGTGGGGACGGCGGTGGGACAGGGACTCCCCGGGAAGGGCCTCTCCGCTGTATCGCGGCACCGCGGTCAATACAAGAGGTGTTTCTCGTGGCACGCCTGGGCTGATGGCCACCCCGCGGGGACATCGGCTTCCCTGGCACTCCGCCCCGGCACACACCTGGCCTGGAGCCTGGCTGTGCCATGGCCTCCTGGGGCAGGCCCCATGGGGCAGAAATGGCCGGTGGTGGAGGGAAACTGAGGCACGGGGCAGCTGGGACCCCACAAGCCCAGCGTGGGAACCAGGAGATGGGGCATCACAAACAGGTAAGGGGACACAATGACATGGGGACAGGCGACCTTCCCTGCATCTCACAGCCCCAAAACTCCCTCACACCCCCCCCCCCACCATGGCCCCAGGAGCACCCAGCCCATCCCAGCCTCACAAGGACTTTATTGGGTGCCAACATGAGCCCCAACACCCCCATCCATGGGTCCCCCCAACACCTGCAGCCCCACGGGGGCAGAGGGGACCCTACACCAGCAGGGAGAAGGCACCAGGTCAACCCCTCCATGGTGGGGGACATCCCAGATGCCCACCCCTGGAGCCAAGCACACACCAGCCCACCCAAGGCCCCTTGTCCCTGACACCAGTGGCATGCAGGCCCTGGGTGAAGGCTCCACCATAAATAAGCATTTAAATTAATAATTAATCTGCACCACCAAAGGGCTCTGGCAGATCCCGAAGCCAAGCAGCCCAGGGTGCCCCCACCCAGGGGGGCTGTGGGGACGAGTCCCTACGCCAGCGCTAAGGCACAGGACAGGGCCGCCAAGTAAAAAAGGAAATTAAAAAAAAAGGGAGGGAATTAAATATTTGGGGGGAGGTCCAGGACAGGGAGGAGGCAACATTAGCCTCCAAAGGCTCCCATTCCCTGGGCGGGGAGGGGCCAGGACCCCAAAATCAGCCCCTCAGCAGGGCCCTCGTCAGTGTATGAGGGAATTAAGGGAAAGAGAATGTCCAGGGCAAGGGCTCCTGCCCTGGCTCACCCCCTCAGGCCCGCTGGGAGGGAGGACCCCCCTACCCCAAAAACCCCCTCAAGTCCTCGGTAGCTTCAGTGCGTCAGTAGAAAAGGCGCTGGGCCACGGCCCCGCCAGGCTCCCTGCACCCCGAGAGCCGCCCCACCCTGGGCACCCGCGGTCCAGCACGGGCCCAGCCCCAGCCCTGCTCCAGGAGTCCCAGGCCGTGGTGGCAGCGGTGACAACAATGCTCTGCCCTCGGTCACTCCGGCCATGCCAGCGCAGTGTCCCCTCGCTGAAGGGGATGGTGTCCCCTCGCCCTGGGGACGCTGTCCCTGCACAGCCCCATCGCCCTCAGAAGTAGGTGAGGTTCCTGACGAGTCCCAGCTCCAGCATCCTCTTGATGGCCACGGCCTCGTGTGACACGTTGTGCTCTGACGCCTACAGGACAGGGAGCAGGGGTGACACCAGAGTCTGGGCCACACATTTTCCTTCCATTCCTCACACCCTCCACCTTGCCCATCCCACCAGCAGGGACTTCAGCCCCCCAAAAGCAGGGATGGAACCCTCCCCACCCAATCCCTCTGTCCACGAGCTCTTCTCCTCACACATAAACTGGGGATGGATCCAACTTGCCATGCCTCCAAAGACATTTGGCTACCAAGAGAAGTTGGACGATGACCATCCAAAGGTGGACTTCAACCTTCGTCATGGGAGGGGAGTGAGAGGAAGAGCCTCCCACGCCATTCAGCATCATGGCACTGCTCTCCTGGGCTGCCATCCCCCCTCCTGGGGGAAAAATGGGGGGAACAGGGACAAAACTGTGGGGCAAACACTTACGGCCATGGATTTGAGTGTGATCTGTTCGTAGTAGTGGATGGTTTGCTTCTTGTTGGCTGAATCGGGGTAGCCAAAGCCCGCGATGTGCACCAGGTCACAGAAGTGCAGTGCCAAGGTGATGGCCAGCAGCCCTGTGGTGGGCTTCTGGAGGACACAGAGCCACAGCCTTCAGGGAGCTGCACAGGGACAGGCTGACCCCCCTCAGGGTGTGCAGGGTGACTGGCCACCCCCACCCCTTACCTGTTTGACCTTCCGTGGTTGCTTCATGGGGAGGTTGAGCAGTTTAGCAGCAGTTACTTCCATGTAGTAGGGATTGAGGACGCGAACTTGCTCCGGGTTGGCGTCCCAGATCAGTGGGGGCTGTTTCCAAAACCCTTTCCGAACCTGCAAGAGCCCAGATGTCCCCAGGGGTGGGGTGGCATGACAGCTGGAGTCTGGAGCAGCCAGGGAGGGGCTGGACCCAGTTCCCCACCACACTCACCCTCTTCTTGTCGTTAAGGATGGCCTCCATCCACTGGAAGTCCATGGGCTTGAAGGGCACGAGCACCAGCAGCGTGTCGGGGTTGTTCTCGGTCCGGGGGTCGAAGTGGGCTGACTCAGGGTAGAAGAGGCGCATGGTGGTCTTGGAGCCCACGTCCTGCTCATAACCATGGACCGGGGCGTTGTTCAGCCTTTGGGACATCACAGGTGTCAGCCCCAGCTGCGGTGGCACTGGGGAGGGAGCGGGGGGCCAGGGCTGTACCTGATCACCACGTCGTAGGTGTTGATGGTGTCCCCCATGGAGCTGTTGCGGAGCCGGTGGCCGTTGCCCACCACGGCACACCTCCTGCACTTGAGGCTGCGAGAGAAAACCCTGTCTCAACCAGACCTGCTCCAAAACTGGGCTGATTTTAACCCCTGGGGGAGTTAAACCTGGTGTTGTCCAGTCTCCACACCTTCCCATGCTCCATCCACCACCTCTGGGTTGCAGAGGTTCATTTTGCCAAATCCTGGGCCCACAGCAGACAAACTGCAACCACCCCCAAGAGAGCAATGATGAAGAAAAAGAGAGAAAAGCCCCTAAACCCACCCCAGTGTTACCTCTGGATGCTCTCGGGCAGGGAGTAGTGGGTGATGGACAGCAGGCGCAGCAGGATGTCTTCTGCAAAGCAAGGGCAAGGATAGGGTGAGGAAGGTGAGGATGGTGAGGAAGGTGAGGATGGTGAGGAAGGCAGCTCCTGCCTAGCACAACACTCTGAGTGCTGCCCCATCCCTGCCAAATTTGCTCCTACTGTTAATCCCAATTTCAAGCAGATAATCTGTCGCTGGGGCTTAGTAAAACCTGGCCCACCCTAAACTCTTTTAGAGACACCATGTGTGAGGAGATACTCACTGCAGACTCTAAAAACCAAGAAAATAGCTTGGGACTAGTCTCCAGCAAAATCAACCTGCAGATGTCTTTAGAAAAAGGGAAGTTGAAACCCCAGGAGCAGCAGCAGGACAGACAGACAGACAGATCCCACAGAGCATTGTCAGGCTTACCACTTCCCTTGGTGCCGTAGGGCAGCTCATAGAGCGATGGCGTCTTCACCCAAAAATAGTCCTTCAGCTGCAAGAACAGTGGGTGGTCCCTCGTGTAGCTGCCAAGGAGCAAAGGGTCAGTGACACTGGGATCAGGGATGGCACAGGGAGGGGGGTCCTGGCTCTGCATCCCCACTCCCTGCTCCCAGCCCCAAAACTCACTTCCCGATGAGCTGCGCTGCTTTCTTTTCCACCTCCCCAAGGGGACACGTTGTCTTGTTGTTTTCTTGCACAGGGAAATAAAAGCTGTAAAGGAAGAGTTTTATTAGATCAAATGATGCCTGTTCCTCTGCAGCCCCCTCCTGGCAAAAGGGGCTCCAGCACCCCCAGGCATCCCCACTGTGGGATTCAAGCTGTGAGAGAGAGATTTCCAGTTGGATTTAAGGCCAGCACTGCCTGGGCATTTATCTGCTGGGCTTGCAGCCTTGCATCAGAAGAGGTCTCTCTTGCTCTGCTCATGAACCTCACACTCCACTTTCCCCATCTCTGTCAGCATCACTGGCACTGGGAAGAGAGCAGGGCTTTCCCATCCTCCCGGGCTCAGAAAAGCACTGGGAAAAGCAGCATTTGCAAAAAACCCCACAGAGCCCAACCACCACCACCACCCCCCAACGGGGAGCCCCGTTTGTGTCCCCCATTCTCCAGCAGCAGCCAAGGATGCTGCCACCTCCCCAATCCCCTCGGATCCAGGGAATGTGCCATGCTCTGGCATCCCTGTGAGGGATGGGCAGGAAGGAACTGCCTCCCAGGAGTGAAGGAAAGGGCAGGAGGGCCTTTAAACTTGAGTAAGGAGCACTCACAGCTGTGTGTACCTGTCTTCCCGGTAGATCGAGTACCAAACCATCACCAGAAACAGCGCCAGCACCCCGAGTATCTTCCCTCCTGCAAGCCCAGTGGGGAGGGGGAGAGATAAACCAGTGTCAGCCATGGGGTTTAGATGGCTGCTTGTGGGGTCCCACAGCACCCCTAGCTAGACCCAGGATGGCAGAACGCTCTCCTCAGGGAGCAGGTTTGGCTGGCACCACGGCCCAGAGAGGAGGGGCTCTAAGATGAGCCAGGTGGGTTTATCTCAGGTTTAAAAGCCATTGTTTGTTGACCTTTCTGTTTCCTCCTTCCTGATTTTCATCAAAGACTAGGCAAATATCCCTTTTCCTGTGTGCCTCCATCCCATTTCCATACAACATAGTCCAAGGGGTTCCAGGTGCCCAAACCCACCCTCCCCACTGCAACCTTCTCCTGTGATACCCCAACACTCCATCACTCTACTGGAACCACAGCAAAGTAGAATCCAACCCCCAGAATTCCAAATGCAAATTCCCCAGGCTCCCCATCCCTGCTTGGACAGAGGGGATCCCTGGAGGACTCACGAGACTTGTTGATCATTTTTATCAGCAGGAAAGGGATCAGGCAGGGGCCAGAGCTCTCATCGTGGCTGGTCACCTGCAGCAGGAAAACAGGGAAAACCCATCAAAGCTGACCCTAAAACCCCATCCAAGAGGCATCACCCCCTGCTTGCCCATCTGCATCTGCAGGCAAGCAGGTGTAAGGGTTCCCCAAGGATTTATTTATTTAAATTCACATTTCTTTGCTGCAAAAAGGTTGGTTTAGAGAGCTTATCAAAGCCAAGCAAGCAGCACTTCCCAAGGAGCTTCAGCCCTACAGGTTAGAGGCCAAAGGAAAAAAATAAATTAATTAGAGAGGAAAAGCAAGCCCCCAGTGGGGTTTCAACCACAAAATACCATGGGGGAGACTTAAAACCCAGCTTAAGGATCCACCTGGCACCAGCAGTTATGAAGTCCAATGTGCCACCACAAAGCCAGTCAGAAAGGACAGGAGCAGCCAAGCAGGATCAAACCAAAGAGCATCACGTACTTGGGGAACCTCCAACGCCTTGGATTTACCCATCCCTGGCCTGGGGAAAGGAGGTGCTGGAGCTTAGTGCCCACACAAACACTGCCCAGGGAAGCAGGGACACTTTGTGCTCCTCTGAAACCTCTCGCTCCTGGAATAAGGAGCAAAGAGCTGTGGTTGGAGCCATCCCAGGATGGGCTCATCCCATCCCACCAGGACACGGCAAGGGTGGAAAATGAACTTACCAGGAGGGAGAAGCTTTGGGGTACAGGGGAGGCTTTTCTCCCAGGGTGAATCCTGCTCTAAGCCAGGCTCAGAGCTGGGCTTGGCTGTGCCCCTGGTAACTGAGCTGCTCCTGCCTCTGACCAGCCATGTCTCGGTGTGCTGAATGCCAGCCAAGGGGAAAGGTGCATGTGGGGCTGAGCGATGCAGTCTCTCAGTCAGAGCCTGCCCATCAGATCCTCCAGGGATTAGTCACCTGCCAAGGGAGGGCCCCCACCTCATCCCCTCCCTACCCAGGGAAGTGCCACTAACAAACCTGACACCTGCCAAACACCCAGCAGCCAGCTAAGAACACCGGGTTTGGGGACAAAAATGTATCAAGAATGAGGAGAAATGGGATCAAGGATGGTCCCACAAGAGCCAGGCTCTTCCCCTCCCTGTCACGGGCTTCTGAAGTTAAAAGGACAGGAGAGCAATTAATTAAAAAGGGCAGAAAGGGCAATTAAAAGACAATTAAGGACAATTAAACCACACTAAAAGCAACAAGACAGGATATTAGAAAAAGAAAATTGTGTCTATTTGACAGCAGAGGGATGGGGCAGGTGAGGAGGTCCCCTAAGAAAGCACCTCCTTCTGAACCACTTCTTCACAAAACATGGATAATTGTGCCCCATCATTACGTGGGGGCTCCAGAAAGGGGAAGCAACCCCCCTATCCCAACTGGCTCTCATCCTGCATCCAAATTTCCAGCCCAACTTCCCTCCTGCTTGGGAAGATGAAACCTACAGCTGGATCTTCACAGGTGGGAGCAATACAGGAAGAAGGCACAGGGGGTCTCACCCCTTTACATATTACAATTGCTTAGAAAAAGTAAAATTAGGGGAAGGTAAAAGCAGGGGAGTTTTGTTCTTAGTAAAACCGGCCACAAAAGCTCCAAGGGGAAATCCACTGCCTCAGCTGGAGGCTGGGTTTGCTCCTGGGAGGGCTGAGTACCCCTGTTTGCCCAGGGCTGGGAAATTGCTGGGCATCAGGACCTGATTTTAGCACCACATTCACCCCCCAGCTTCATCTTCGGGTGCCAAAACACTCAACCAAGCACACTTCACCCCTTCCACCACTGAAAGCACTGGGAAATCTGCTCTGCCCGCAATGTTTGCCTTTACATACCAGCTTTTCTTAATAATATTTTTTGAAAGCTTTATGATCTTTTCCCAGGCTTGTATGCACAAGCTGGGCCTGATGCAAAATTTATCTAAGGCAAACATGGCATTTAATCCCTGAGGAGAAGGAACCTTGTTTAGTGAAGCGATCAGGGAATGCGCAGCAAAACAGAGCACACCCGGCTGCCCCCGCACCCCTGGTGCCTCTGGAATGAGCTCAAGCTCCCCACAGCCCTCCCAGACCCACAGCCCAAACCAGAGCAGCTGCTGAAAGCAGGAAGGTCTGAACACCCCGAGCCAGGTCCTGTGTCCTCCTTGTAGGGTTGCTGGAGTGAGTAATGCCAAAGGGTCCTGCTGGTCCCCAGTCTTGCAGCATCCTCAGAGCCCCCTGCAACATCCCTGTCCCATCACAGCACCCTCAGAGCCCCCTGCAACATTCCTGTCCCATCACAGCACCCTCAGAGCACCCCATGGCAACTCGGTCTCACAGCATCCTCAGAGCCCTCCCACAGCATCCCCAGTCCTGCAATATCTCTGTTCCTGCAGCATCCCTGGTCTCCCACAATGTCCTCAGAGTCCCCTCCCACTGGCATCCTCATCCCATCACAGGATCCTCAAAGCCCCCACAGCATCCTTTGAGCCTCCCTGAGAATCCCTGTCCCAATCACAGCATCCTCAAAGCCACTGCAGCATCCTCAGTGCCCCCACAGCATCCCTGTCCCATCACAGCTTCCCTCAGACCCCCCAGCACAGACCCATCACCACAACATCCTGCCTGGACCCCGCACTGCAGCATCCCTGTCGGGCAGGGGAGACTCAGCACTCACTGGGATCAACCCTGGCACCCCCAGGGTTGTTCCAGGGCATTGCCTGCCCCACTGAGCCCTGAAGCTGGGGGAAAGGCCCAGCTGGATTCAGCTCCCCACACCTGGAAGAAGTGACTGGAAAAGCCCTTCTTTGATGTTGGAGGATGCACCCCCACAGCACCGCAGGCTGCAATTATTGCTGCACAAAGGATCCAAAAGCCCCATGGCCCATTCCCCATCTCCCACTCCCTTCCCCACCCTGTGTTCTGGGAAAGCCCCATCCCAGGATGCTGCAGAGGCAGCTCATGGCCAAGCCTCATGGAGTTTCCCTGTCTGCCTCTGACCTGGAGCAGCATTTTGCCTCCCAGTTTCACCATGTCCCCTGGGAGATGCCAGCAACACCCATACAGACCGACCCTCCTGCAGGGGGAAACGCAGAGAGGTTCATCCCTGTATCTCCATCCACCCATTCCCATCTCCTCCCCATGGCCTCAATGGCTCCAGCATTTACAGATTTAAGTCATGTCAATCCACAAAGTGGAAGAAAGTACATGCCAAGCTGCTCCCAGCCAAAAAAAAAGGGGGGGGGGGGAAAGGAATTTAAAGGCACAGAACAAGCATGGAGGTGGGGAGTGGTTATAAATTCCCCCAGCATAATAGTGATCCCAGGCCATCCTGGCAAAGCATCATGGACCAGCAGGCTTGGTACTTTTATGTTCCCATGGTAACCTGTGGATTGGGAAAAGCACGACACGAGGCAAGGACACCTCTCCTGTGCTCCCACTGTCCCATCCCACATGCCCACGGGACACGGAGCCACCCACTGCCTGGTCCAGCTTCCCTGGGTGAGAAGAATGCTCACTGAAAAATAGGCATCTCCAACAGTTTATCCCAAAAAAACATGCATTTATTTTTAACTGGAGGAGAGTTGGATAGCACCCGAGGAAGGGATGCACTGGCAGTCCCTAAAGATTCACTCTCAGCAGTGGGAACCAAAGGGAGACAGACAGACAGCCAGGCCAGCCCAGACCCCCTCAGCCCAGCCACACCATCTCTCCCGAGCTCTCCAGGCACACAGAGCTTTTGGGAACCAGCAGGGCAGACCCTTGTGCTCCCTGGAGGACAGCAATGACCCCCACAGAAGCAGCTGAAGCCCCGGGATGTTCCAAGCCCCCGTCCCGCGGGTGTTCCGTGCGCGGTAGGGCCGGGATCGCCCCACGCCGCGCCCTGCCCCGGCACAGCCCGCGCCTGCCGCAGCCTGAGCGCAACCTGGGAGGCGGCCGGGGGCCATCCTGCAGGGAGAGCACCCAGGGAAAGGCACTGCCTGGGCTTGGCACAGCATCAAAGACACCCAAATCCCCAGCCTGGCATCCCAAGCCTTTCTCGCCCCGGCCGCTGTGAGCTCCCAGTGCCCGGGGAGGTTTTTTTCCAAGCCGGGGAGAAAATCCTTGTGGGATTGCAACAACCACCACTGCAAGGCCAAAAGGCAGCAGGGATCAGATCTGAGCCCCCTCCAAGAGATGGTGCATGGCAGGGAAAGAGGGATGCCAAGGGGGGACCAGGGATCCTGGGATGCCAAAAACCACAGAGCAGAGCAATGTCAAGAGCCAGAGCTGCAGTGCCACAGCTGGGGGGATGAAGAGGGTCGTGAGGGCACAGTACTGCAAAAATCAGCTCCACTGGACATTGGGCACAACCCCACAGAGGGTGTGGAGCCAGCCTGGCCTGTGCACTGATACCCACATTTATCCTATTTTAAGAGCCCTGCGAGTCACTTTAAAGGAATCTTTAAAGGAATCTTAATTGCCTCTTACTCAGAGAGGCAGCTCTGTTTCCTTTACCATGGTATCCCAGGCACACAATAACCCAGCGAAAGATTTACTATAGGGGAAACAAGCCCTCCTTGGCATGTGAGTCTTAACAAAACATTTACCCATGACCAGGCTGCAATTTTCAAGGTGGCAACAGCACATAAGCTCAGGTCCAACAAGTATTTTCACAGTGGCAGGTCCTCAGGATAAATCCAAGCTGCTTCTGCCTTCCCATGGCACTGCTGGTTTTAATGTGCTCCAGAGCGACTCAGACCAGAACTGGGTTTATCCTCTCCTCTCCCCCTATGTTTTTTTCAATCCTCACAGCAGAAAAAACAAAGGTATGGGACACAAATCCCTTCCTACAGCCCCAAACCACCAGCTATGTGGGTATACCTGTTTATCTCACTGCTCTGGGGTAACCCTGGGCCATCACAGAGCTACAGGGCTACACTTGAGCTATAATGTTAGAGATAACATATTATTATTTTTATTATATAGGTTTAATCACTCTTTTGCTATTTAAGACACTAAAATAAAGACCTTTTCTTGCTGTATGCAGCTCACTACACCCTGGAGGTTATGACCGAGCTGCTGAAGAGAGCAGAGCCACCCATGGGGTGCCAAGCCCCTGCTAAGGAGATGAGGGCAGTGATAATCCTGTGGGATTTGATCCCTGATCCCCTGACATCGATCCAGGCACACCCTTCTCCTACCTGCCCCGTCCAGCCCCCCTTCGCTGCCACGCTCACCTCGGTGCCGTGTTTACTCTCCGGTATCTCCATCCTCAGGGATCACCCAGGGATGCAGCAGCAACAGCAAAAGCGGCTTTGGCAACACAGCTTTGAGCCCATGTTCTGGGCTAAATCCCCCCAGAAAGCAGCAGAAAGAGGGAGGCAGTGAGCTGGGGGTGCAGGCAGGGTGCAGGCAGGGTGCTGGCAGCCTCTCCCTGCTCTCCTGGGAGCAGCAGGCAGAACACCCACTGGGAGCACCACTCCCTTACAGTTCTGGAAGGTAAAAACTAAACCATGGAGATGCTCCAGCCCATCCCCAACCCAAACTCAAGCAATGCCCCAGCTCTTCTGGGAAAAGGGTGGCGGGGGTGGGGGGGGAAATTAAGGGATATCAAGGTCCAGGGTCCAGGGCTGAGTTACCCTGCAGGGAGCTCCAGCTCCCAATGGCTTTTGGCTCTGGAGGTTCCCTTTTGGGGCTCAGAAGCTGCCTGACATTACCACCCCCCTTGCAAAGCTCATTTGTAACCGTGGCCCTGCGGTTTCTCCTCTGTTTCCTGTTTTGTACCAGATTCAAAGGAGCAGAGCCCCAAGAGCAACCCTGCAGCCTGATTTGGCCAGCCCTAAATCGTCTGGGTTCTTCTCTGCTCTTTTCTCTCATGCACAGAGATTCCCAGCAAGAACCCGGTCCATCACTTTGCACCCCCAGCAACACCTCAGTGCTCCGTTAACTCACGCAGGGAGGAGGATTCCCATGGCAGGGAGACCTTTTTCTGCATCCCCAGCGGCGGGAGAGGCTGAAACCAGTCCCAGCAGGGCGGGGATTAGCTGGCAGCGAGTCACGGCTACTTACGGCCCGTCCTCTTGGTCCAGGCGGAGCAGGCGGGAGCTCGGCGGGATCTACGCGGCCGTCCTCTCTTCCCCTAGGAAAGGAGAAGGGAGAGCATCCTCAGGGCTGCGGGCGCTCCGGAGGATGCACGGATCGCTGCGCATCCCCGGGCAGGGCGGCCCGGAGCGCCGGGCGGGGCCGGCCCCGGGCAGGGGAGCGGGGCCCCGGCGAGCCGGCACAGGGCGCACCGAGGTGGGAGCTCTCCGGAAAGGCTGCCACCTCCGGAAAGCCTCCCACCTGCCACCTGCCACCTCCGGAAAGCCTCCCCACCTGCCACCTCCCACCCACCTCGGCCGGCAGCGGCACCCAGGGCCGGGTCCCGCCGCTCTTTAAGCAGGAGGTGGAGCCGATGGCAGCGCAGACCTCGCCGCAGCTTTGCCCAACACCCCTTGGCCTTTCACACCGAAATCCCCTTCCGTGACTCACTCGGGCTTTTAGGAAGACCCCACGAGATGGAGCAGTGCACTTGCCCAGGGAAATGAGAATGCAGCTTTCCTGCCCTCCTGCACAGAGAATGCTCCGTACTCCTGCATCTCTTCCCCTAAAACTTTCCAAACTGCACATCCTAGCCCAGCACTGTAATATCCTTATGATTTGGGGGAGGAAAAGCCCTGCTGAGAAACCCCGCCATGCACAGAAACCCTGCTGCCATGCTGCCCCTCAGAGAAAGCCTCTCTGCTCTGCATCCCAAGGTATGGGGAAATGAGGCAGCCGGTGGAGCGAGCCCACTGCTGTCCCAGTTACCCCAGGGCAGCAGCTTTGCTCTTCTGCCTGTGCCCCTGGGATGGATGGGGTGTGGTGGGAGCCATGGCTCCCCCCAGAAAAACACACGAGAGGGAATGTCAGCTCGTTTCAGTGCAAGAAACAGTGATGCAGGGGAGGAACACAAGCTTCTCTCTGTCAGCTGCTCATTAAGCCCTGGCAGGGAAGGCGCTTCCAAGGGAAAGCTCTGAAGGGCCAGAGGTTTCCTCACCTCTCTCCATCTCCTCCAGCTAGAAAAAGCAGTGCTGAGAGAGGTGCAAGCCTTCCCCACAGCTGCCTGACATTATCATGCTCCTCTCTTAATATCCCATTAATATGACAAAGAGAGGTACATCCTTGTCCAAGGGGTGGGGATGGAAACCACCCAGGAGCCTGAGAAAGTTTCTCATGGATTCTTCTCGTCACAGATTAGGCTTTCTTCACATGCCCCAGGATGACAAGGATGGCTCCATCCCAGTGTCACCTTCCCTCTCCACCCAAAGAATCTTTTCTTCTCCTTCCATTGCTGTTTGCCTTGGGGGGCAATTAATCCTGAGGGCTCAGGGCAATGAGCAGCCAAACCAAATGCACTTGAGGCCATAAAATTCACCTTTGGCACCAGGGTCTTCCCAGAACCCCTGAATCTACCAGAGCATCCAACATTGCTGCCTCTGACACAGAACCTTTTCATTCAGAGCTGTGAATTATAGGATCCACTAACAAGGTTAAACTCTCCCTGGGGAGCTCCTGCTAAAGCACTTCATGGCACAGCATCAGCCCCTGCCATGAAAACGAGGATGAGGATGTTCAGAGCTGCAGGAGGATCCTGCAGCCCTGGGTGAGCAGCAGACTGTGATATTGTAAAGCACATCAGCCAGGCAGGATCCTGTGGATCCGAGGTCTTGCCCTATGCTGGTCTTTCCAGCTCGACTGGAGGAGCCAGGAGCTGGATTGCTGCCGCTCTTCCCAGGGTTGTTTTCCAGCCACTCGAGTGGTTTCCCTGCCATGAGCCCATGCTCATGGGTTGTTCCCAGCTCAAGGTCCAGAAAAGTCCCATCACAGGTTCCAGTGTCCAGCAGGTCAGGAGCCACAGGCAGCTCAACCCATCCGGCAGCTGATCCCAGCAGGAAATGAACATTGCAAATCCCAGACCCCTCAAGAAGTCCCAAACAAGCTGGATTTTGCTCTTTTCCTTCTCCAGCTCTGTTGCTGGCCTCAGTTTCCTCTCCTGCCTCTCAGTTTAATCATTTAAATAACAATATCCAAATTTGAGGGGGAAAAGGCACTTTCTGCCTACTCCCCAACATCTCACTCTGGGATGTTCGTGGCTTTGAGCAAAAGAAAACAAAAATCCAGTGGGCACATCCCTTCCTGTGCTAAAGACTAAAGCCAGCCAGAAGTGGCCCTTTGAGGGGCTCAGCCCAGTGCAGGAGCATCCCGGTAGGAACAGATATTACAGAGGCAGGAGGGGACACACAGGGCAGGGCTGAGCCTCCAAATTCCTCCTGTCATCATCCTCCCCATCAAAAACCAGATCTCCCCAGGGCTGTTAAAATAGGGGAGGGGGAGATGGAGAAGAGTCTCCCTCAGACCTGCAGGGAGGCAGCTGTCCGTCCGTCTGTCCCTCGGTGCTCCATCACCGGCGCCAGCCTCCCTCGGTTAAAATTACCTCCCGAGGGGGGAGAGAGCAAAAGCCAGGCTGGGAGGGGAATAAAATCCAGGTGAGCTCATCCTCCTCCAGAGAAAACTTCTCCAGCTGGCAGGAGCAAGGTGTTTCCAAGCCCGGCACATCCCTCACGTCACCACAGTCGCTGTGGCCCCGGGACCAGCAGCGTATTCATCCAGCAAGTATTTAATGGGAGATAATCCAGCTGCTTCCCAACCATCCTTTGGCCGAGCCTAAGTTGTAATTTCAGTGTGGGAATTACACTTTGGGAAGAGGTTTCACTAATGGTCATCCCAGGGGATTGCTCCCTGTCCAGGACAGCAGAAAAGGGCAACCACCAGCAGAACCCCCATACTTCAACCCTGTGTTTCTTTAATTCTATTAATAATTTATTAAATTTATTAGACCATTTTATTAAAAATAAAATAATTTAATAAACCTATTTCTATCAAATCCCTGAGAATGGGAAGAAAAGCAAAGCTGCCCAGCCAAGCCGGATTATCCAAAGCAGCGACCGACCTAAAAATAAACCACTGCTATTTAAGGATGAGCCTCCCACAATAACCACCCCCCACCCCAAAAAAAATTAAAGGAAAAAATAGACATATTCCCAAGCTGGAGTGTTGAGCATCACCCACCACACCAAAAAAAGCCTACTTTGGGTTCATTTCCTAGCACAAGTCTGCACTTCCAAGAGAACAGCATCCCCACGCTTAGTGCTGCTGATTTCCAGACACCCCATGCAAATAAATAATTAAGATTTAAAGCTGCGTTTGCATAATACAGATAATCTGTCGATTTAACTTGTAAATGCAGGGGGGATTATGCAGCAACGTTGTTAATTAGGCAGCAAAGGGGCCGGGGAAGCCCCAGCTCCAGGGCAGATGCCAATGGACCACCAGGATGCTGAAGAAGCCGAATGTGCGGGGGATGCAGGGCTTTGGCAGTGGGATCTGGTCCTGGGGCAGGTGCTGAGGTGTCAGGGCTCCAAAACCTTGTGTTTATCCATATTTTAAGAAAATCCCCCCCAGCTCCCCCAGCCCTTCATCAGGAGCTGCCCATCCCTTCCCACACTGCCTGCACCACCCAAGCCCTCGAGGGCTGCCGTCACCCCACGAGAAAAAAGGCAGTGGAAAGGAGGCCGGGGTAAGATTTCTGAGGACAAATCACATCTTTTTGTTGCATAAAGAGCCTGCTCTGAACAGCCAGGCTCTTGGCCGCCCTCGGTTCCCCCACCCCAAATACCAGACCCCGCCTGGGAGCAAAACCTGTTGAGCCCGAATATGCCCAAACAAACATTTCTTTGTGATTCTTTTTTTTTTTCCCATCTATTTTTTTGGAAGCAGCACTGGTGATCGCACAGGGATGGGTCCGAGGAATTCCCAGTCCTTGGCATTGCTCCTGATGCCTTGTTCGAAGGCAGCACCACATTTAACCCCTAAAGTCCCTCACTGCCCTTCATTTCTGACACCATCCCACTTCCCACACCCTAAGCCTGTTCAGTCCTGCATCCCCAAAGTTCACCTGCATCCCCCCCTCTGCATTTTTCTCCCTCACTTCTCACCTTCCACCTCATTTTTCCCCTCAATGCTTCAGTGCTCTCCTCTATTCCCAACACAGACAGGTCTGATCCATCCTCATGCCACAGAATCATCCACAGACCACAAGCCAGGGGGGTCAGAGGAGCCCAACAGCCACAGAGCTGCTGTGCTGGGGGTTCAATCCCCATCCAGGGGTGTTTTATGACCCAGGGTGGGAGTGCTGGGCTGGCTGGGTGCACACAGCATCAGCAAAGCCCCAGAGCAGCGTTTAAGACTCCTCAGCTCTTGCTCAGCACTCTCTTGCCTCAGTTTCCTGCCATTTTGGGGCTGCGGGAAGATCTGTCCCATTGGCAATGAGGGCAGAGGGTGCAGCAAGGGATCCCAAACCCCAAACTCCATCCCAGCTCATTTACCTCCGTTTTAAAAGAAATTTAAAAACCACTCGATGTCGCAAGCAGCTCAAACCCCGGCGGAGGATCCACCCCGGGGCTCCGGCTTGTGCAACACCGCGGGTGAGTTCCAACCTCCCGCCACTGGCACCAGGCTCTGGTTAAAAAATTAAGGCTCAGCTTACTCAGCCTGGCCGGATATGGGGATGTCAAATCCAGCCGGGAAAACTTCAGCGGGCTGGGGGAGACATTTTGCAAGGGGAAGAGCCGGAACGGGAATGGCATCTGGAAGCGATTGAAGGCAAGGAGCCTCTCCCTGGCGCAGCAGGGAATTCCAACGGCGTGAGCTCAGGTTAAAGCCTCCTTCACAGACCCAGGATTAAAGAAAAGAACCAAACTTCAGCACAGATATGTGTTTTTAAACCTACAAAGAACAGGGGAAAGGAAACCAGCTTCCTGCGTGGTCATATCCAGACATGGTTTGGTGATTTAAGGTTGTTCTGACTTGCAATAAAAAGAAACCAAAACTCCAAAACGGTGCAGAAATCCTTCCGTGGATTTGTGGATCTAACTTCTGGTGTGGTGTCAGGAGTGAAGACTGACCAATCAGCACTGCACATCCATTCCTTGGGACCAGTGCATCCCACCTCCGAGCATCCCTTGCCGGCACACGCTGCATCCCACAATGGTCCAGGAGCATCCCAGCATCCTCAGGATGGCATGGAAGAGCCGACGGAGATCACCAGCCCAGCTTGGACAGAGCAGTCCTCCACAAGGAGCTGATGCAGTGGGGAGTCCCCAGCCCCTTCCAAGGGACAGGGAGCAGCAGTTGGTCAAACCCACCTTCACTGGACATCCCAGCAGAGCAATTCACGCAGGGCAGATCCCCATGGGACGTGGGACGGGCAGATCCCTGTGGGACGGGCAGACTCCAGCCCCGCTGTGCTCTTGCCCTGTCCCGCTCCCCCGATCGCTGTTTCAGCTCCATCCCGCACCAGGAGCCCCGGGCAGAGCAGCCCTGCCCCGCTCCCCTGCACCTCCCCGCGGGGCCGTGCCCAGCCCGGGCCCTGCCGGGGCCGGGAGCAGCGGCTGCAGCCCCAGGGGGCTCGGCAGACACAGAGCACATCCTGGAGAGCAGCCGCAGCTGAGCCAGCCCGAAACCGCTGCGAGCATCCGCCAGCCCGAAGGAAAACCAGGATGGAGAGCGGCTCCTTTGCTTTTTCCGTTCCCTGACAGCCAAACGCCTTTCTCCTTCCTCCAAGGAAGCTTTCCAGCCCAACCCCAGTCAGATGCAAGGGGTCAGCAGCTGGAAAAGCAAGAGATTAGCAAGTACTGGGTTATTTTTCCTCTTCCCTCCCAAGAAGACGCAGGGTTTTCCTAGAAAAAGCTCAATAAATATGAGGATTACAGTTGGAGGACAGAGAAGTGTGAAAGCAAAGTGACAGGAACTTAAGAAACACCAAAAATAAGAGAACCAGAAGTTGCAACGAGCAGCATGAAAGCATCAAATAATTTCCTTTCCTCACTGTAAAACCAAAACCACTCATGCAAGTGTCCCTGGGGGCAGAGTATGAGGAGGTCCCAGCCTGGAATGGGTAAAGCAGGATGAGATCCCAGAGGGATCCCAGTGAATCCAGGATGCCAACCTCTGCAGGAGCAGGACCACATCCCTGCTCCATGATGTAGCCATCATGCTACATCCAGAGGAAAAAAATGTAAGGGGAAAATTAACATAAAATAAATCTTTAAAAAAAAAATTCACAATAGAGAAAGCTGTGGAGAAGCAGATTCCATGCTGCCAGCCTGCATCAGCGCTGGAATATTCGAAGCTAAAGCAATGGGACCATCCCTTCATCAAAGAGAATAAGCAACAGAATACATGGGATTTAGAGATATTGCCAAATAATTAATTAGCAGGATTCAACCTGAGGATTACTGCCAGCTGAAAACCCCTGAACACAGACATGGGGAGGGCACTGGTTTCAGCACTCCCACATCCTGCAGCCTGGCATCCACCTCTGATGCTGGTTGCAAGAATGGGGATGACACAAGCTATAAAAACACAGGCTTGTAGACATGAGTACAGCTGCTCCAGAGTTCCAAATGGATGTTTTCCCTCCAGGGTGGATCCTCCAGGAGGATGCTCCAATCCCAGATGTGGAACACACCCTACTTGCAGACCTCCATAGTGGACATCCCTTAAAACTCATGTCCACAGACAGCTCCTCCTTTTATATTACATTTGCAGAGGCATTATTTCCCAGAATTTGGTGCCTTGCTGGAGCAGCTGCTGTTAACTCCCTGCCTGAAGCTGGATGAGCAAGCAGCCCTCTAATGATGCAGACAGATAGGGACAGGGGTTAGGGAGAGTCCAGCAAAGCGCGTTGATCCCATCCTAGAGCTTATAGCGACACAAGGAGCTCATTAAACGTTGGACACATCGTTAGGAGCCAGGGTAGGAAGAGGACACCTAAACCATCAGTTCTGCCACTGATCCCAGGTTCTGGCCTGCCTGGGGGGCCTTTCCCAGGGACACCCTTGGCAAAGACAGCTGGCAAAGCCTGGGCAATCCATCACCTGCCTCCAGGAGCATCCAGAGGAAGAGCCCAGCAGAAAAGATGGGGAAATCAGCAGAACTTCCCGAAAAGTTCCACCACAAGACTTTATTCAGCTCATCTCACCAAGAGATGGAGATCAGAGTTGCCAAGCAGCCAGCATCAACCCGCCAGGCACCACCCTACTGATCCAACAGGAGAGATGGTGTCCAAGCTGAGGAACACAAAAAAACACCCAGAGGAAGAACTTTCCTTTGTTCTCCACTACCCAGAACAATAAAACACCACTGGTTCACCCTGCAAAGACCTGACATGAAAAGATCAGCGGGGAAAGGTCCAGCTGGTCCTTTTCCTGCTGGCTTGGGGGCAAGCATCCTCATCTCTGCCTGGAAGCAATCCTGTCCCGTGGGAGAAGAGGGCTCCAGGCACATGGAGTGGGATGGGACAGGACAGGGGTTTATCCTGCACAAACATGCCCAGATCCCGCTGCCAGCAGCTCTGTCCACACCAGCATGGAGTGGGGGACCAGCAGGGACCCCGTCCTACCCCTTTGGGATCACCAGGCTACTGCAGCACATCCACCCAGCAGGCAGGATGCTCAGGGATGGGGAGAAAACCCTCAGACCACTTCATAAATCCTCCTCAGCCCGTTGCTCCTCAGGGAGCGATGCCGTCCTGAGTCCTGAACCGCACACGGGGCACGTCCTCCCCTCCCAGGGCCTCCGGGAGGATTTTCCCTTCCCTAGCCCGGCTCCCGGGCATCCCGATCACGCGGAGCCACGGCAAGGAGCCCCCCGTGCTATGGGGAGATGCCAGACCCTCTCTCCCCGGGGCTCTCGGGGTGGGATCTCCTTGCCGGGAGTGGCCACGGGCAGGAGCGATGCCAAGGGCCGTCTTTTCCCGGCGAGATGAGGGGGTTTGTTTTGCCAGGAATGGGGAGACAGCAGATGGAAGGGCACTGGCAGAGCGGGGGCTTTCCTCTCGCCGCTGCCCACACTCACACTTCAGGCGCTGATTAATCGCGCTAATTAGAAAAATAATCATAATAATTATTTTTCAAAAACCCACAAAACGTAGAAATAAAGCCACTTTCTCCCTTTCCCATGTGCCGCGCTCGCCAGGACATCGATGCCAAAGGCGTGGGATGCTCGGGGGGGGTAGGGGGGGTCCGAGCTGGGGTGAACGGGGAGCCCCCCCATACCCCCAGTTTGCACCCCCATGCCAGCCCTGCCCGGGCGGGCAAAGCTCCTGCCCTGCCTTGCGCCCTCCCAGCGCGGGGCGCCCCCTCCAGCCCCCCAAAACCACCGGGGCTTTGCTTCCCACCCTCTGCTCCTGCTCAGCACCCCCCGCTCGCAGCCCCGCTCCGGACACGCGGGCCGGGGGGACCCGGGGGGGATCCCCGGTGCGGACTCACCATGGGGCGGCGCGGGGGGCCGGGGCGGCGGAGGATGCGGGGGGCGGGTGCGGGATGCGGGGCCGGCCCGCGGGGCGGGCGGGGGGCGGACACGCTTGCGCACAGCGCGGGATGGGCGGCCGAGGGAGGAGGAGGAGGAGGAGGAGGAAGGAGGGAAGAGCATCCCGGGAGCTGGAGGCGCGCGGTCCCTCGTGCCCGGCGCGGGAGAGGCTGGGGAGGGCAACAACGCTTTCCCCGTGTCCTTCGGACCCCCAGAAATCACGGGGCTGGGGGCAGGCCCTCCCAGGGCAAACCCCGAGCCAAAACCCGCCAAAACTGGCTCGCAGCAGATTTTGGGGGTGGGCAAAACTCATCCTTTTCGCTGGTCCTAGTTGCTGGCAGCTTTAGTTTTGGAGAAATCCAGCAAAGTTTGCCAATTTCACGCTTGGCACTGCCCTATCGGGCAGGGCCTGTGGCAGCAAACGGAGTCCACTTTCCGTAGGAATAAGAAGTCATTTACCACCGTCTGGGTATCAGATGAATGGTGGCCTCTGAGGCTCTGTGGCCTTGCAGGGTCCTAGTTGCTGGCAGCTTTAGTTTTGGAGAAATCCAGCAAAGTTTGCCAATTTCTAACCTGGCACCGCCCTTTCGGTCAGAGCGAGTGGCCTCAAACGGAGCCCATTTTCCATGGAAAAAGAAGTCCTTTCCCCAAGGTCTTGCTATCAGATGAATGGTGGCCTTGGGCCTCTAAGGACTTGTAGGGTCCCAGTTGCTGGCAGCTTTAGTTTTGGAGAAGTCCAGCAAAGTTTGCCCGTTTGGAGCATGGCACAGCCCTGTCGGACAGGGCGAGTGGCTGCAAACAGAGGCCATTTTCCATGGGATAAAAGGAAATTTCCCCAGAGATTGACACGGACACAGGGGGTTTGCACTGTTCCCTCATTGAACCCCCATGAGATGATGCTGGAAGCCCCGTGAGATTAAGCTCTAAACCATCGTGAGATGGCACACAAACACCCTGGGGATGGCTTTGCTTGAAATCATCAACTAATATTAAGTATTTTTCTTTTTCCTGAAAATGAATTACTCTTCACCACAGGAATGCCCCATGTCAGGCCACCTTGCTCTCCCATGGGATTCCATTTCCATCCCGCCCCACAACACACAAAATTAGCAATCAACTTTTGAAGTATTTTTAATTCCCCTCAAAACTTTATTTTTATGTCTGCAGCCTCAAACTCATCCCTCCTGCCTGGGGTGAGTTTTGCCAATCCCTGAGACAACATGTCCGGTGCCAATATAAATTGATAAAATATCTGTCAAGCTGACACATCTGATTTTGCCAAGGGAACTACATCCATATTTGAAGGGAATCTTTGCCTCATTTCTCATCCTTCTTAAGCTGGAGTTTCCTTGCTATTAACAAGTGGGGCAGTTTTACCCGTGGTGACAGGAGAACTTGCTATAATTAGGTTTTAATTGCCACAGACTTGTAGACAATCTGGGATAATTAGTGGGGCCACAGCTCGGCAGGGATTTGCTTGAAGGATATTTTGACCCTTTGGTCTCATGTGTTCCACATCTTGGTTTATTGCATCTGAAAATAATAAACAGCATTCAATGAAACTCCAGCAATAATAATGCATCCCAAATGTCTATTTTTGCTGTGCCCCCAAGACAGAAGGAATATTTAAAAAGGCTGTAAAGCTTCTCTTCCCAAGATCTTCTCAGTCCTCAGCAGCTGCATCCTGCTGGTGATGGTGGATGGGCTCGTTTTGGGGTGATGGTCTCCATCTCCAGCATCCCCCCCATGGCCCAGGGCAACATCAACAGGACTGGGAGCAGGATAAAAGCCCTTGCAGAGATGCAAATCCAGGATCAGGGATGGCCCAGACCTCTGCGCCAAGAGGTCACAGTGCTGTGGCTCAAGCACCACCAAGGTTTGGGAAGCAATGGTGATCCCATACCAAGTGTTGGACACCAGGTGTGTCCATCCCAAGGGATCTCAGGACACCAGCAGTCACAAGGTACCTGTCTTCCCTTGGGTGGACCCCAAAAACCAACCACAAGCTCTCTGTGGCCACCACAGCCTCAGCAGACAACAGGGTTCAAAGCCCACCAGAAAATGGGAATATATTTGCTGCTGTAGCAGAGTGCCAGGAGCTTTGCTGGGTTGTTAGTCACTGTGAATGACTACACCCTGCCCTAATATTTAATTTACAAAGGATAAACTGCCACTTGGATTAATTCAGCATGATGAGCGCTGAGTAACTTGGAGAAGAAAAGAGAGGGAAAAATTGCTGGCAGTTTGAGAAGTGAATTTGTAACGAGCTCTGCCATCACCCTTTGGAACTCACACCGACAGAAAGGTTTGGGGAACCAGTGCAGGACAGGACTGGTGTCCTGCCCCACCAGGGCACGGGCAGAGGCTGTGCCATCCATCACAGCACAGCCAAAACGCTCCCAAGAGGGTGATGAGGCCAAAGCAGGAGCCAGGCAAGCAGGATCTGTTCAGAAAGGAGGAAGGGAATGCCCTCAGCAGCATCTGCTCCAGAGGGACAAGAATGTGGCGATTCATGGCCAGCACAAGCCGGCTTTGTCCTGGATCACCTCAGGCTCACCCTTCCTCAAGCCACAGCCTGGGAATGCCATCTGGCTGTGCAGGCCCAGCCCCAGGACCTCAGTTAATCCTTTGAAGGCTGCAGATCCATCAGAATGCCGCCCCCTGACCCCTTCTTTTGGGACAGCATGCACTCCCTGCTCTCCAGTGCAGTCTCCCAGGAAAACGATCGATCCAGCGGGAGCCAGGCAGATGGTCTGTGGAAGATGTGCTGCTTGGTTGTCTGTCACAGCCCTCTGAGAGTCTATTTTCAAGACTGAGGGTGTTTTTTCAATACCTGAGGACCAGGGAGGCTTCCTTAGAAACAGCATGGGCCTGTGTTGTTTAACCATCTCCGTTCCTGGGCTGGAACAGAGCCATCTCTGTCTCCTGGGTGGAGACATAAAACTGGGATGTTCCCTCACCAAAAGAGACCAAGCTCCCCTTGGCAGAGAAAATGCTTTGGTATGGGGAAAAAATCATCCCTGTCCCTTAGCAATATAAAACCTAGGGAAGGGGAGAGCCATGGGACAGGCAACCCCGCTGACCATGTCCACATCCTAAAGCTCCCCAGCTCCCCAAATCAACTGGCCTGCTCTGCTCTAGAGGTGGGTAGAGCTGAAGCAAGAGGGAAAGGCTCCCACAGCAGATAACTGCAGCTTTCTTACTATAGGTTGCATTTCTAGACTCCAAGAATAATTTGGAAAATACTTCTAAGATCACCAACCCCAAGTGTTCACCCAGGAAATGGGAATTTCTGCAGAGAAATAAGAGAAGGTGGCTGCATCCAGCTGCTCTGCCTCTCCCTGCTGCTAAAAGGCATCAGGGAGCTGCCTGACCTCAATATTTATAAATGGGATGAGCTGAGCAGAGCCCCAGGGCAGCTCCAATGATGGCACTTTGCTCCAGCCAGCTCCAGGTTCTGCTCCGGCACAGCCAGCAGCCTGGAAAAAATAAATCCCATCTGGGTTTTCCACCATCAGCAAAAAAAACCCTCTTAGAGCTCAGGGTGTGGAAAGGAGCGAAGAACTGGGGTAGCAGCAAGATGATTCCTGCAATTACATCCCTGGTTACCAACCAGAAACCAGAGCCCTCCTTGACACCAAGAACTCATGAAGTTTTCAGAGGTTGGTGCTCAGTGGAGAGGCTGCCAGGGAACCAACGGCTGGGTGGCCAAGGAAGCTCCCTGCACCCAGAGAAGTTGGGTCTTTCACCACAGTGGATCATTGAATCCAGCTCCTGGCACTCTCCCATCCTGCCACCACCTCAGCAGAAGGAAGAGCACTATTATTTATTTCTGGGGGGTTTTAACCCATAATCCTTGCAAACCCTTAGCAGCCTCTGTCAGAAAGGGCTGTCCCTGCACAAGAGGCTGTTTCAGACACAGATGACTAAGGAGCAGCAGAGGGGTGATGGCTCTCAGGCTGGGGATCAGGCAGCACACAGCATTTGTCTCCACACAGCCAGACAGGAAGGGTGAGGACTCGGGTTAGTCACTGGAGTTCTTTGGAGCAAGGCACCCCTCCCTGCTCAAGGAAAGCACAATCTCACTCCCAGGGGTAAATCTGTAGAAACACACGAAGCTTTCTGAGGATAGCAGGGTTTTTTGGACCTGTCCATCTACCTATTACCCTATTTGGGCTGACATCTGGGGACTGGTGGAAAAGATGGATACACAAAGCCACTCCCACCCAAACCCCTCTGCTCACAGCATCCCACAGGCACCCAGTCTGAGGTAAAATCCAGCACACTCAAAGGGGTTTATTCAATCACTGTTTTAATGGGACTTGAACAGACAACACCGTTTCCATAGCAAAGGATCATCAGCCCCACCTTGTACAAAAACAGAGTTTAAAAACATAAAAGGAACACAACCTTAAAAAAATCCCAAAAATGGGTATTTATTTTTTAAAAAAATTATACAAAAACACCTCTGCCTCCTCACACTTTTCCTGCCTCCTGGAACTTCTTAAACAGGGGTTCATCAGCCCGCAGGGGGAAGGTCAGAGCCCGTTTCTGGTAGTACATGGAGTCCATGGCCAGGTTGTCAATGACATCAGCCAGGAGATGGGCTCTCTCCACGGAGCTGCCTGGTGCATCATAGCCCAGGGCAGTGAAATGCACGTGCAGGTGGTAGTAGGAGGGCTGGTAGTGCAGGTAGATCCGCAGCTGGGAGCCGGGCACACCAAAGCGCTTCCCTATGGCCTCCTGCAGAGGGGAAACAGAGAGCTCAGCACTGGCAAAACCTTGGAATGGATGGGGGAGAGCATCCCTGGATGGCAGGAAAGGTATAGAGAAAGGTAAAAGGGAGTTCAGCTTCCTCACAGCAAGGGAAAAGGGGAAGTTGGGAAGGACAGAACTCTTCCCCACCTTCCATTTCAGCCTCTGCAGGCACAGAGCAAGGCCTCCGGCTGCCCCACTTTTATCTCTCCATGATGGGATGTGCTATCCACCCCTATCATTTTCCCTTTCACCCTTATCACTCCAACTCATTGGAAAAGTGACAGGGATCCGTTACCAGCCAGTGTAATTAAAGCTGTGAACAGCAACAGCAAACTCCGGCACGCCGGCTCCGCTCGCTGCAATCCCCTGACTAATCTCTTAATTAATCTCCCACCTTCCCTAGTGCAATTACTTTCCAAATTCTAACACAGTGAAAGAAAGAGAAGCTACTGCACATCCATCTCCCAAACACACCCTGTGGAAAAACACATCAGCCAGTGAGAACAGGCAAGGGATTGGGATGGGGTTGTTAATATGAAGAGCTCACTGCTAACAGGAAGTATAGAGCATTCCTACAGCACCTGGATGTGGCATGATCTGGGGAAGGTGCTGATGGAGAGCAGGAGCCAGGCTGTCCAGGCAGAGAGGGCAACACAGCCCTGTTTCATGAGTCATTATCTCCTGAGGAGCAGTCCCCAGGCAGATGCTGTGCCAGAAAACCCAGGGCGTGCCTCTGCAGAGGCAGCCAAGCTCTCCCTGGCCAGGGCAGCAGCGTGGGACCAGGCTCACACTCACCTTCCCTTCCTGCAGGACGTTCCTCAGCAGCGGGAGGTGCTCGGCCGTGAGGTCCCTCAGGGATTTGATCTCCCGGCGGTGCACGAGGGCGATCAGGTACAGGTCATCCAGCTGCAGGTGGGCATGGGGGGGACACACAAACAGCACATGGAAAAAATAAATCCCATCTGACTCAGGCCCCATCTTTGGGCCTGACACACCATTCACAGCTTCCCAGGCTGTTATATAGGGATTCTGGTGCCATACGGGGACATTTGTGCTGCACAGGAATACTTGTGCCACACAGGGACATTTGTGCCATGCAGGGATATTTGTGTTACACAGAGTTATTTGTGTCATACAGGGTTATTTGCATTACACAGGGATATTTGTGCCACACAGGGATTCTTGTGTCATACACAGATATTTTGGTACACAGGGATATTTGTGTTATAAAGGGATCCTTGTGTCATACCGGGATACTGGTCTTCAACAACCACAGGGGGCTGAATGTCCCAGTATGGGATGAGCTCACCCACAATCCCACTACACCTTAAAGCATCATTTCTGGGTTTTGTCCAGAAATGACCAGAAGAGAACAGCCTCATCCCAACCCATAAACAGTGGGATCACAAGTACTTTCTCAGCATTAGAGGCAGATGGAGTGACCAGCCCTCTTGTACTGTGAGCATTGCACTCGGTGCTGCCCTTCCCACCTTCACATCTTCCTGAGCACCTCAAAAATGCTTTCTCTGTGTGACTGGAGGCTGGAGACCAGGTGCAGGAACCCACCCAGACATGTAAGGTCACTAAGCCCCTGCCAGCACCCCCATGCACAGCCCACAGCATTCTCAGTGACAGCTGAGATGAGCATTTACAGTGAACCACTGTGGAAAGCCATGAGCCTACTGGGGAGAAGACAACAGTGATGCTCTGGAGAGATGCACCTTAGGCTCCAGGCATTCCTCACACCTCAGGGTGAGCAAAGAAGCTTCCCCCATGGTGCTCTGCAGCACTATGTTAATTTGTCCCAGTTCTGTCCTCCCTGTTGGCCTTCCCTACCCCTTTTACCCTTATATGTTCATGTCCTGGTGAGTTCTCCCTTCCCCATTACCCCATTGGTTTGTGTAACCCTGTCCATATACCCTGGCATTCCCTGTGTACCACCCCTGAGCCCTCAGACCCTGAGGCTCTCCTCTGCCCCCTCTTTCCCTGGATTTATACCCTGGACCCTCCTTTGTCTTTGTCCCCTGACACCTCCAGCATGTTGGAGCTCCATGCCTGGACCCTCCCGTGCCTTCCCAGCTGTGCTGCTGTGTCTGTGTGTGAGTGTGAGTGTGTGTCTGTGCTGGTGCTCTTGTTGCTCCTGCCCATTGGTCTCAGGGAAGGTTGTGTCCACCAGCACCACCATGGACTGCAACAAACTAAAGTGGCTAAAACTTAAACTGAAACCTTTCCCAGTGATAAGTGATAAGCTCACTACTTTTCCACTGTGCAAACAGCTGGCCACTTTTGAATCACATCAGGTCTATAAATAACAGTTTTCAAGGCCTAACTGGTCACTGTGCAAACCCAGGGCAGATAAAATATGTCCCTTGAGCAGCTCTCAGACAAACCTCTGGCATCCCCTGAAGCACTCAGCACATTCTATGTTTAACACAACACAAAGTTGTGGATCATTACACTTTAAAAAACATTAAAATCCCAGTCTCCTCCAGCTCAGTTAGTGGCTTGATAATATAAACACTGGACAGTAAAGGGTTTGGATATTCAAGATCCAGCAGATCACTTCAGGGCTGTGAGAAACCCAATGCAGCTCTTTGGAAATAGATGCTGGTCTCAGAGGATGCTCTCAGAACCCTTCACAAAGCTCTTGAAGCACAGAGCTGTTCCTGCACCAGCCAGCACAGCCATGCTCAGGGTTCTATTTGATTCCCATGCACAGCTCCAGAAAAAGACAGTGTATCAGCTTGTGCTCTTTGGCTCCAGGCTGGCTGATGAGAGGAAAAGCAAACAGCTCTTCTCCTTAGAACAACATCTGCATGTTGCTGTTTGAAACAAATAAGCCTGTTGCTAAAAAGGCCTGGAATGATGTCATGCCAGGCATCGCTTCAGGCAACGCCTCAGGGCTCCTGCAGATTTGAAACCACCTCAAAAGTTGTGAAAGAAAAAAAAAAAAAAAAAAGAGAAAAAAAAAAAGGCCCAAAAAACCAGTTCAAACCATTATCAAGGTTGGGTAGCAGCACCCAGAAGGCTGAGACCAGCAGATTTCACAGTGCTAAAGGGAATTTCCCCCCCATCCAGTAGTCTGAAATAACTGCAGGTGAGTTCATAGTTCACCTGTGGGATCTGTGGGCCAGGGACTAAAGGAGTGAGGCCACACTGCTCAAAGGACTTCTGAGGGAGAGTCCTGCTGGGAGCTGCATCTCACCATCTCACCTCCCTGATTTCATTCAGCAGCCTTGCCTGTCAGGTGGGATGTGGCACAAGGAACCTGTGCTCCCTGGCAGCCCCGGGGCTGTCAGGATCAGCTCTGGCTCAGTGCCACCCACAGCCAAGAAGAAATTCCTTGGCTCAAAGGCAACCTGGATGCTGTCTGCCTGCCTGGGAAGGAGATCAGCAGTGCAAAGGGCCCAGATAGCTCCAGGGATGACTGGGGTGCAGACAGCAGCCCAGCAGTTGTGGAGAAGTCCAGAAGATCCTGTTCAGCACTCCAAGAGGCAACAGGAACATGGGAAAACCTCTCCTAAGGACAAATCCTACCACTGAGGCACTCCCTGACCACAGCAGCTGGGAGATGTGGATGCAGCAGGTCTTTAGAGAAATCCAAACACAAATTTTAGCCCATCTATGACTTAGCCCAATCGTGACATGAGTTGCAAAGCCTGGTTGCAGCACACAACGATATCCACCAAAGCTTTGCTCACAGCAAGGAAAGGGACAATAGGCTGCATGTTTTTAAATATTGCTCCACTGGGAGGGCACTGAACAGGGCACATCCTACAAGCTGGACATGCATCCCCTGTGCTGCAAAACCTCATCAGGAAGAAGGGTGTGCCTCTGGTGACCAAGTGGAAATTCGAGCTTAGCTTTCCCATCAGCTCGTGACAGGGGATTTCTGGAGTAAGTGATGTGCAAGGAATTCACAGGGAGCAGACACTGCCCTGCAGGGACTCCCCGAGACAGCTCAGCTCTGCACCACAAACAGCTGCTCCCTGCACAGACACACAGGATGGAGCTGCCCACCAGCAGCCTTCTGTTCCCATTTTCTTGAGTTTTAATTTCCATTTCTAAGTCTTAATCATTCAGCAACTCTCCCCACATGCCCCCTGCAGAAGCATATGAGGATCAGAAACATGATGGGAACTTTTTTTGATGCCACTAACTTCAAGGGAGGGGTGTGTGTATGGAGTTTCACCTCCTCAAATTTAAAGCAAAAAAGGGAGCCAGAACCCAAGAAATAATTCTCAATTTAGGATTACAGCCTGGTCTTAGAAATCACTTTCACCAAGTGGCCACTCCCACAAGGGGTAAAGCAGCTGCTCATCAGCCAAGAACCATCTGTTTAACACTGTGGAGGAGTGTTAATTGCAGCAACTAAAGGGCAACACAGCTGCCTGGTTTGCACCTCAAGTCAAGGTTTGCAAAAAAAAACCAAAAAAACAAAAAAAAAAAAAACAAAACCAAAAACCAGACAAGTTCAGCAGAAGAAATACACAGGGTTTTGGTTTGAACACATCCTGACAACATTTGGGTTGATATGGACAAGAGAAAGTAAATCTAATAAATACATCTCAGCAGGAGAGAACAGCCTGGGTCTGCAGCATTCCTAATCAGCTTGGGCTAAAAGGCCCTGGCAACGTCATCACTACCAACAGTGTGCACAGAAACCTACTCAGACTCTCTCAGGGTGCTCTTAGTAGCCTGAAAGTGGACATTTCCTCTGGATTACCTTCAGACAGGCAGCATTAGAGGAGCAAACCAACCTGGTTTTGATTCCACTTTAAATCTGGAACCAGAACAAAGCCATTGGAAGGATCTGGTTTTCATGGACGATTCGATCAGCCTCAGCTTTCTTCTCCAGGATATTATACACCCACTGAAAGAGAAATATGTGATTTAGAAGTCAGCAGAGAATTAAAAAAACAACACCTCAGGTGCATTTAGCCCTAGCACATGGATTATTGCACATTCTCTGCAACTAGAATTTATAAAAAACCTGCCAATTTTATTTTAAATGACCAAATAATTTGTAATTAATTAGCCATAAAACACTTCATCAACCAATAAACTCCAGAATATTATGAGCACTTCAGTAAAAAGCAGTGGAACCCAGCTCTTGTGGGGCTCAGCACACACCTCTTGCAGCACCATGGGGCTGTTTACATCTTTTTTACCCCCCAAGCTGCAGCAAACTCTTTACAATCAGGTCTGGGAAGGGAACTTGGCTGATTTTGTTTCCTATTCAAAGAGGAAGGAGCAGAGTTGGATGTGGCTCTGTGCTGGCAGCTCTCTGCAGGGATACCAAAGGCCTGTGTTTTTTTGGGCAATGCATGTCTCTTGGCTCACTGGCTGATTAGAAAACAGCTCACCACTCTTCTTCTTCCATACTTAAGGTTCCAGCCTCCAGCCTGCCTGTAATCCCTGCTCTGGTTATCCCCCCGTGCTCCTCCTGCAAGGCAAAGCACCATTCAGAGAAGAGTTATGGAAATGGAAGACACCAGGGATAAGTGACAGAGTAAGACCAGAGAAAAGCATCTTTGCTCTCCCTGGCTCCCAGCCTCAGCTCCAGCATCCTTCTTTACACTTCCAAAATGCATGTTATGCTCTAGCTTAAGCCTAGCTTAAGTACTGGACTGGCAAGGGAGTCCTCAGCCCGGTCCCTGGAAGGTGGTAACACAAGGCAGCAGGAAATTGCTAAAGTTTGGAAGCTGAAAATGTTGTTTGGAAACATCATTTTCCTCACCAAATATAGGTCTGAAATATTCTGGCTGCCCCAGGTGGGTAGGGAAGGTGCAGCCAGTTTCACAAGTACACCAAATGAGCTGGGCTGGATTTCCCCCCAGACACTTTGGGGGAAATCCATCAAGAGTTTCAATAATCTAATAAACATTTAGGATTGCTGTGAACTGACCTGAATACATCTGGAGGCAAAAAACTACTTCTCGTACCTTGATCTGGGATTTTTGACTTAAATTGTTATCTTTTCTCCTTAGCATCATCTTAGAGATTAGATTCTTCAAGTGATTCTCAAAATCACAGCACAAGCTCACTCTGTTCCATAACCCTGGGAGGGAAGTTCAGAGGGAAGCTCAGCAGAAAATTGACATTTGCCTTTTGTTGGGATTTTTAAGCCTGCTCTGATCACAAGTGCCAAGCTATCAGTGCCCTAAATAAGTTCACTGATCAGATGAGCTGAATTTTAAACCCAAGGCTGCCTCGTGATGGGCAGGTCCTTGGCTGACTGCTCCTGCTGCTCCCAGCACAAGCAGAACACATGTCCAGGGACTGGCACCACAATGAAACCATTATCCTGAAAGCATCCACACTTTGTCTCTTCCAGCAGGAAACACAGACGCCTCTGTAGTCCCCTGGTATTTGTCACCCCTCACATTTCCTCTTCCACTTGGCAAAGCCAGTTGGATAAAGACAAGGAACAGCATTATTAAATCCCAGAGGTCAAGGACTGACCATGATTTCTCAGCAGATGCTCCTGATGGTCACCAGGAACATGTTTCCATGTACTGAAACCAGCCACAAGCATTTGGGGCAAGAGGCAGAGTGAGAGCTCAAGTAATTCCTGAAGGCAGCTGCTACACCAGGAAACATAAGAAATTTGGGATCAAAAGCACCAAGAAAATATTCCATGAAGGCTGTGGCCTGATAGAAACACACACTTGCCTTTCTCCAGCTAATAAATGCTGCAGTTTAAGGCAGCAGGAAAGATGGGGGAAGGCAGGGGGGAGCATCCAAGGCTCCTGGTTAGTTTGGGGGAGTTATTTTTAATGGTGAGCCTCAGCAGCCCCAGGATTTGGTTTATTCCCCCTTCTGCAAAGGCTGGCATGAATTGATCCCTACAGACTTGTATTCCTTTGGTCACTAAAGGAGAAAGACAGGGAGGTGAACAGGGAGTCTAAAAGGATAAAGCCAAGGAAAAAGCTGGGGCTGCCTGGGGCAAGTAGCACACTAAAAGTAACAGTTTCACCACATGGAATATGAACTGAGGGGCTAAATGGCAGGAGGAGTGAGTTGTGATGCAGAAATCCAAGCACATTCTGTGCCTTTCCAGTTCCACAACAACCCAGAGACTCCTAGGAAGCCCAGTGAACAGCACCAATGCCCAGGAAACCAACCTTGGAATGGAGAAACAAACCTCAGTTTCTCCAGAAACCTTGGGAAAGGTAACCTGAAGTCCAGCTCTAAGGCAAATGTTTTTCTGCAAAGATGGAAAAGGATGTCCCAGCCACCCAAATAAGAGGGGACAGCACCACAGACACAGACTCCCTGTTGGTTGTGTTGGGGACACCAACACAACCAACAGGGAGATGGGGCAGAACACTCTCAGCTCTCCAGCATGGGCTTCAGAGAAACCTTCTGACAGCAGCATTTTGACAGAGGAGACCAAAGCCATCCGTGTCTGCAGGAGAGGGCGTGGTAGCCGTACCTGGATGCTGAAGCTCTGGGACTGGATGAAGGGCAGGGTTATGTTCCTGTAATCCTCCCAGGTCTCCCGGATGAGGTGCACTTCCTGACGGAGATATTTCTGGATGTGTTTCTCTGTGGCAGGGTACACCACCGTGGCTTTGATCTCTAGGAACAAACACAGTGACTGAGTTACCAACCATGCTGCTTCCTTCAGTCCCCAACAAACCTGTTTTCCCTTCCAAAAAATGCCACACTAAGACATTTTGAAGAGAGGGTGAAGGAGAATGGACATGGAAAGCAAACAAGTGCTTTAACCTCCTGCACTGCTGCTGCTTTTCTGGAGGAAGAAAAAGCCAAGGGCACAGCCAGGGCCTGTCTTTCCAGTTCAGGTGGAGGAGTTGGCTGTCTGAGTTTTTCCACACTCGCTCTTTCATGCCTATTAGCAACACTGGGGCAGAGGTGGGGCTCCCAGGGCAGTGTTTATGTGCAGTCAACAACCAGGACAGAAATACCACCCTGGGGACAGAGACACATCTTCTTCATACTTAAATTCAAAGCTCACAGGATGCACCCAGCAACTTCAGCCACAAACCCAGATGAATTCCAAGGAGTAGCTTCTTCCCAGAGCTCAGAGTGCTTGGCCTCAAGCCCCAAGTACAGGAGGCAAAGAAGTCAAGGGCACAGGGACAGATCCAGACCAAACAACGTGACCTGATAGGTCAACACAGCCCAGGATGAGCCAAAGGAAGAGGGGTGAGTGATGCTCTGCCCACAAAAATAATTTCAGTATTTACCCTGGCAAAAACAAAACATTTTCTGTTTGCCTCAGGATTGGAACTTTGCTGGGTAATTTCTGTGGCATTGAACAGGATGCAAGTGCTCACCTTGTCAACCTGGCAACTGTGATGTCAGCAGCAGCACATCCTACCCACAGGGCCAAAACACACGGAATACATCCGTCTTTGGCCAAGATTGGATGTGTGATAAGGAGCCTGCCACAGCTCCAAGGTGCTCCAAGGGCACAGGAGTGTCTCTGCCTTCCCAGTTGACAAAGCTGCTATAAACTTCAGTGCACGAAGGAGAAAAGCCCCATGAGCCTGAGCAAACCCCAGGCAGACCAGACTGAGGCACTGTGAACACTGCAGTCTGTGCCCAGGGTCTGCCCACACAGCAGGGCACCAAAGTTGTGCTTCATGCCTTAAGTACGTATACAGGCTAGCTAGACACTGAATATAAACACCTATTTGTTCCCAGAGCCAGGATTTAGGATGGTTTGAGTCTTTTTTAGTTTTCTGCTTTCTGTTTTTTTAAGGTCAGCACTGCACAATCTGAGAGACTCTGCCTTTTCATTCCATGCCAAACCCAGCTTAATGAAATCCACAGGAAAATGCTGGTAACATGAAATATGAAAATGCAAACCACAAGGGCAGTCTGGTCTGATTCCCACCATACACATGTTCAAACAAGGTTGTTTTCCAGGACTCAATTAGCACTTCTAGCAGGGTGATGTAATACCAAAGAAAAAAAGACAAGGCTGTAGCTCTCCTCACTTAAAAAGATCAGCAAAGCACTGGGGAGAAAACAAAAAAGGCAAAAGATAAAATACCACAGCCAGCCTCAGGCTGAAACTTTCACAATTTGATTTTATACCTCAAAAATAGAGCAAGAACTGCAGCAAAAGCCCCTCAGTGCTGGGTGGTGATAACCACAGTGCGTGGGGGTTCAGGAGACCCATAATGGCTTCCCTGGCACCTCCCCAACTGGGGGGTGGCTGCTCATGGTGAGGAGAGAGCTCAGGGTGCTTTAAATGAGAGATCATAGGACTCCTTAATGTGCAGCTGCAGCTGAGCAGATGTTTGGAAGAGAAGGCAGGGGAAAAGCTGTGGTTCACTTATGATTATTTCCCTTCTAAAGGTCTCATCAACCCCAAAATGCCCCAGCAATGCTAATTAGCATCAATCACTGCAGCCAGAGAGGCTGTTTGATACCTGCTCAGAGCCTGACAGTCCTTAGGAGCTGCACACAGGATGCCAAGTCACAGCTGAGCCTGGGCTCGGCTGCAGGAAACATCCACAGCGAGCCCAGGCTCGCCCCAAAACCTTTCCAGTGCTGGCACACGGCCACACTCCGGTTTCCAAGTCTGCTCCTGGCAGGCTCCATGTGCACCGGAGCAGCACGTACACCGTGGGGCACCCAAAGCCTGCCCCAGCCTGGAAATGGGGGTAGGGAACTGCTGGACACGTGATGTGGGTTCCTAAGCTGGCTGAAGCATCAGGGATTGTCTCTGCTCACATCTGACTCACATCAGCCAGCCTGTTCCTGAACACCGGCCCGGGGCCACCACAGAGCAGCTGTGGTTTATTCTGGAAGATAGGACTGACCATCAACTAACTGGAGGTTACAAAAAGCCAGGAGGTTTAATTGAAGGAACCTGGATGAGCAGGAGGCAGAGAACAACTGCCCAGGCTGGTAACTCTATGACAGGCATTTGAGGGAAATCACCACAGTGCTGGGAAACTGCCCAGGAGAGAAGGAGGCTCAGATTGACCAGGCACACACTTCTCCCCTCTCCTGCTAAAAACAAGAGAGGAAAACACAACCCAAGACAAAAGGAAAATCAGAACACCATTTGGGGAACTTAAGGGAAAAAGGGCTGGAGGCAGCTGCTGTCAGGAGGAGAGGATGAAATATGAGCAGAGAGAGCTCGTGCAGGTAGGAAAGGGCACACCAAGCTCACTAATGATGCCTCATCCCCTTCTGTGCCACACTGTCCCCAGGCCCTGCCAAAATCCCACTCCAGCTCAGCACATCAGCGAGGAGAGGCCTCACACTCTCTTCTCCCACCCCACTGCAGCATTAACACCTACTGCCAGCCTGTTTTAGACAGATGTAACCCTGCCAGGGAGCCAGGAGCAGCACACAGGGCAGGCACAACCTATTTCTCCTTTTGGGCAGGGGTGCATTTTTCTCTCCTTGCTAGCAGGAAGCAGAGCTTTCACTTATAAGCTCCCTAATCAACCTCACCATCAGATGCAGGAAGGTGCCAAGGCCAAGGAACAACAGGCAGGTCAACATTTGAGCTCTTGCAGGTTTTTTTTTCATGTTTCCTGCTGCACACAGCTCTGAGCAGTCTTCTCATCATCAGGTGAAAAGACAGCACCTTGGATGCAGACATAACTAAATATATAATGCCCTAAGTAAATATCTAACACATAACCTCCCCTTCTGCATGAACAGCCTCTGTTTGGTTTTATGGTCACAACTGCAGAGGAGTCACACAGGAACAGTGGATTCCAACCCAGCCCCAGCCAGGTGTGCCCATGGCTTTGTCCCAGACAGCTGGGGCACTCTTAAGTGAATGAATTAAAGCTGCAAAGGATAAAGCTTGCAAGAGCTCACAGTTTCCAAGGCCAGCACATGCCAGGGCAAGCCGAGCATGCTGCCAGGGACTCAGCTAAGGCTGCCTGGCCCCTGGGGCTCATGGCAGGAGGACTTGGGGTGCTCAGGGGACTTTAGCTGTAACACGCACTGCAAAGAGGAAAGTTGCAGTTTACCACCCCTGCAAAACACAGAGCAAAGCACAGTGACACCCCCCACCATCCTCCAAACCACCCCACATGCTCCCACAGCTTCAGGCTTGAGCTTTTTATTTTAAGTGCAAATGCAAGAAGTTTCCTTGGCTGGGCACACCCCAGAGGCAGCCAAAGTATGGAGACTCAGGGAGAAGAACCAGCCTTCCCACTGCAGCTCCTGCAAGTTTCTCCAGCTCTTCACTACCCGAAACCAGACTTTTTGGGATGTGGATTACTTCCTGAATGACTGAAAACTTTCCTTCCACACTCTCCCATTTTTCCCACAATTTCTCCACCCCATGTTGGAGCAATGGAGCCACAGCTTCTCCCCTTGTGCTTGTTTTAAGATGTTATTATCTTAAGATAAAAAGATAAGAAGCTTCGGCGTGCAGCCAGGGAGCAAAGACTCCTTAGAAACTGATAAGAGCCCTTGAATCACACCAGCACAGCTTTGGAAAAACACAGCCCCACAGCAGCCAGACACAAAGAGGCTGCTTTTTGCCACAAACATCAAGCTCTCCTTGGCAAATGGGTGTGAGGAATTAGATGTTATCAGGCAATATGCACATTGAACCATCTGGCTTTTACAATCCAGCCTTTGGTAGTGGAAAATTTTTCCCTTCCTGTGAAATCAGCCCTTGCTCTCCCTGCAGGGGAGAGCCAAGGCTGGGGGTTCCTCTCACATCTAGGCTTAAGCTACCTCTTAAATCACAGCAACATCCAGAAAGTGGCCTTTATTTTAATGCATCTTATTTTAGATGCACATGCCTGCCTTTGGTAGCAGCACAGTCACATCAGCTCTGATACACTACTCCCCACAAATTCAGTCCCCTCTCCTAACTCCACGGGTTTGGGTTGCCCTTCAGACAAACTCTGAACATAACTGGCTTCTCTGCAAATGTTATTTCCCATTTTAGCCTTGACACATGCAGTAAAATCAATGAGATGAGCAAGACTCATCTGGTGCTGCCTTCACACCAGTGTGCTCCCAGACCTAAAAATCTCATCAGAGTGAAATGTCCCTTCTGAGGTCAGAGGGGAGTCATTTGCTCAGGTAACATGCTTTGGCCTCCCTTTCCTTGTGTCACCATCCAAACAACTCATCACTGCTTGGGGTCTGTGCTGGTTTGACTGCACAGAGGGAGCAGCACCCAACTCTCTTCACAGAATGACCAGGTTGGAAGAAACCTTCAAGCTCATCGAGTCCAACCCAGCCCCAACATCTCAACTGAACCCTGGCACCCAGTGCCACATCCAGGCTTTGTTAAACACACCCAGGGATGGTGACTCCACCACCTCCCTGGGCAGAACATTCCAGAACTTTATCACTCTTTCTGTAAAAAAACGTTTTCCTGATATCCAACCTGAATTTCCATTGGTGCAGCTCGAGGCTGTGTGCTCTGGTTCTGTCAGTGCTGCCTGGAGAAAGAGACCAACCCCCCAACTACAACCACCTTTCAGGAAGGAAAGGAGGCCTATCTCTCTTGTAGAGAGTGGTGGGGGCAGCCCTGAGTCTCCTTTTGTCCAGGCTGAGCACCCCCAGCTCCCTCAGGGGTTCCTCACAGGGTTTGTGTTCCCAGCCCCTCTCCAGCCTCGTTGCCCCCTCTGGATGCACTCCAGCCCCTCCATGTCCTTCCTAAACTGAGGGCCCAGAACTGGACACAGCACTCAAGGTGAGGTGAGGCCTCACCAGTGCCAACTACAGGAGAAGAATGACCTCCCTGCTCCTGCTGGCCAACATGGAGGTGGGGAAAGAGTGAAGGAAGTCTCCAGCTGAATGAAGAGCTCCAGGTTCCTGGGAGCACAGAGACAGCACTGAGAAACATGCTCTGGAGGCAGCTCCTCATGGCATCAGCACTCAGTCACCACTTCCTCTGCCTTGAGGTTATCTCACCTCAGAAGCAAGAGGCTGAGTGTGGCAGGGTTCAGTTGCCCAGGGTGCTGTGAGATCCCCCAGGTAAATTCCTTCATCGCACAACATAGGACTGTTCCATGAAACTGCTTAATGCCAAAGGCTGGCCTTTTCTACAAAATATTTTACTGTTACCTTCTAACCAAGTGTAAACTTGCGAGGACCACGAGATAAAACCCTGGAACTCTAACCCTGCAACTAAGGAGCCAACAGACCCTGAGCAAGGGCTCCCTGGGTCTCCACATTATCACTGGACATCCCAGGTCAGTCAAACCCTGACTGCAGCTTTACAGGCAATTCCTCATGTTTATGTTTTTAAGCCACATTCCTCATGTCAACTGTACACTATGTCCTTGGGCTGACTCAGCTCCAAAGGGTAAATTCCTTCTCCTCCTGACACACAGGGATGTTTGCCCAGTGCCAGCCCAGCTGTTCACCAGCAGCTCATGCAATGTGCCCACCAAACAGCTATTTGCTGCTAATTGCTTCAAAAGAAGCCTCCTTGCTCTCCACTCCAACTCAGGGAGCCTGGACAGCAGCTCCAGGGTCTACAGCCCCCTCCTGATCTCCTGCTTGGGGCTGCTCAGCATCCAGAACGACTTGAGGGGTGCCAAGGACAGGGGTGGGAAGCAAAGATGCACCACTGGGTAATATTACAAATATTGCAAAAAATTACCTTTTAAAGACAGATTTAAAAGTTATTAAAAAGATAAAAGCTCAGCAGAAGAAAGCCAGAGGCTTCTTCCCTATTCAAACATGCAGGAGGGGTTTTGCACCTGGCATAAGCCTTAAACAAAACAAGGAATTCTGTTATCAGAGCAATGAGGAGCTCCACAGCCCTGCAGCCAAGTGCTGTGAGGAAGGCAAAGGCGGGCAGGGCTGAGCTGGAGGCAGCCCAGGGGATTTCAGTCTTGCAATGCCACCTCGTGGGAATCACTGCAACTCCTGCCGGGCTGGAACACAGCAAGCACCCAAGCAAGAGCTTTCCCAGCTAAAAAAGAAGAGATTTAACTCCTCTTCCAACAACACCCGTGGTGTTATGGTGTTTTCCTCAGACTCAAACTCACTGCAACAACAAAACCTTTGAGTCCTTCACAGGAGAAAAGGAGTTTTGCACAATTCAAACTGACAAATCCAGACAGTGCTCCCTCCTACACCATGGGAACAGAGCTAAAACAAGAACAATTTTGGAAAGGTACATCAAACATCCTGAATATTTAACTTGGCCTTGCAACAACATCTTACTTAAAGGACTCAGATTAATTTTGACAATTAAACCTGTTTGGGTGTTATTGTTTACGAAAGCATTGGCTTTTATTACTGCACTTCTGGAATTTAAACATACATCAGCATTCAGATGGAATTAATTGTGGAAGGTGATTCAGCTCCGCTCACGTGACACCCCACCTGCAGGGCTGCCTCCAGTTCTGGGGTCCTCAGCACAGGAAGAACATGGAGCCACTGGGGCACGTCCAGAGGAGGCCATGGAGATGCTCTGGAACAGCTCTGCCCTGGAACAGGCTGGGAGAGCTGGAGGTGTTCAGCCTGGAGAGGAAAAAGCTCCAGGGAGAGCTCAGAGCCCCTGCCAGGGCCTAAAGGGGCTCCAGGAGAGCTGGAGAGGGACTGGGGACAAGGGATGGAGGGACAGGACACAGGGAATGACTCCCAGTGCCAGAGGGCAGGGTTAGGGTTAGGGATATTGGGAATTGGGAATTGTTCCCTGGCAGGGTGGGCAGGCCCTGGCACAGGGTGCCCAGAACAGCTGGGGCTGCCCCTGGATCCCTGGCAGTGCCCAAGGCCAGGCTGGATGGGGCTTGGAGCAGCCTGGGACAGGGGAAGGAGTCCCTGCCATGGCAGAGAGTTGGAACAAGACAAGCTTTAAGGTCCCTTCCAACCCAAAACAGTCTGGAATTCTGTGATTAAACTGAAGTGCCCAAAGACCAGCCCAGCCTTTCAGTGGCAGCTGGAAATCATCAGCACTTCAGGACACCTTCCCACTGGGACAGAGTCCCCTCCACAGGGTGAGAGCCTTGCACTGCAGCTCCCCAACCTGCTCATCAGTCTTTGTCATACTTGGTTATCAGCAGAGTTTTATAACACACAGATGTGTGAAGTCTTAAGGGGGATGGGGGGGTCATCTGCCCCAGCACTCAAGGTTACCAGCCCTTAAATCCTGCCCCAAATACAAACTGCCTGTTCTTACCAGGAGACAAAAAAGCCCATGAGGTGCCACCATGGGATGAGAAGCAGCTGCATGTGCCCTGCAGACTGTTTCAAGAGAAACATTCTGGAAGGAGACAACTCTTTCTCACCCAAGTAAGAGCACTGAGAGCACTGACAATCACCCACACCCCTGAGCCTTTCTGCACCTTCCTGTACAAGGTCACCAAGTGATGGCCATTCAGTGCCTCATCAGCTGAGCCATCTCTCCATAGCATGGGAAAAAGGGGAAGAAACAGGGCAGCATTCAAAGCCTCAGGATTAGTCATTGCCTTTAGCCTGGCAACAATCCACTGACCTCCCCTGTTGCTTTGTTTTTTTTAAGATTTTCTAAGCCTTCTGATGTTTGCATTCTTGTAACAAACTTTCTCACACACCTTCTGTAAATAACTCATTGTTTTGCATTCTTTTATGGAGGAGGAGAAATTTGATGGACTGTTGGTTTGTCCAGTGTCATTGGAGAGGTGGCACTGTCACCCTCCAATCCACTGTCACTTTTAGAAAACTATAAATGTTGGAGTCAGAAAATGAACTTCCCTTTTTCTCTTCACCTTGAGAGCAGCAGTGTGTGTGCTTGTGTTCTTTCTTGTCCTATAGTGACACTTCCCACCTGGGCCAGGTGTGCTGCTGTCACCAAACCACAACCAGGGTGACACAGCCAGGCCCAGCAGTGGCACCTGCCCATCTCACTGCATCCTCCCCTCTGGAATGGGCAGGAACCATATCCTGGCATCCCAGCTGCCCTCCCAGATCCCTGGGCAGGGCTGAGGGCACTCACCACTCAACTCTGGGGGAGGGCTCAGGTAGAAGGTGCAGTAAATGTCATTGTGCATCTGCAGCTCTGCGTGCATGGGCTTCTTCAGCAGGTCTGGGATCTTCTCCTCCTGGAAAGGAGTCTTTTCCAGGATGACTACAGCATCTGTGCCCTCTCCAGAGAGGCCAATCCTCTGGAATACAAATGGATAAAGTCATCAGCAACACAGATGCAGCACTGGGTGGACAGTCTGAGGTCAGGGATCATGGCAGACTCCTCGCAGCCCCCAGCCCTCATGCCCAAAACCCCCTGTAGGACAGACATCCATCCAAAAACAAACAGCACATTTGCCTGGAAGCACAGCAGGAATTTGCTCCCCACAAGGGAACATAAGTGGTTTTTGGGGTAGCTGGGGATGTGGTCAATGACTCAGCCCATCTGCACCTCCCCGGATGCTCCCAGGTTTCCTGTTGACCCACAGCACCAATTTCATCTCTGACACTTCCCAGGAAGAGGGCAAAGGCAGGCCTGGGGATTTGCATCATTGTCAGGGAACAAGATCTGGGGCAGGGGGCCTTACTGCTGCCCTGCTCCAAGGAACCACAGCCCCTGATCCAGAGGCCTCAGCGCGCTGGTTTTGGGAGATGCTGGGAGTGGAACATCCTCCAGCCTCGCTCCTGTCTGTACAAAACCCAGGTGAGGCCTCACCACACCACCTGGGGAGAGCCACAGGGCTCCCCTGGGGCTCCCAACCCTGTCAGCGTGAGAAGGAAGATGTGTGCTGATGCCTTTACAAACAGTTTGATGGGTGTTAATGTCTTTGAAATGGGTCTTAATGTCTCGATTTACATTGGGCAGTTTGGCTCCAAAAAGAGACAAGGGTCTGCACAAGCCTGAATTTCGGGGGAAAATGGCAGGTTTAAGGGTGGATTTGGGGTAAGGGGTTTGGGAAGGCTGTACCTCCCTAGTAGCTCAGCCCATCGGGAGTGGAAGAGGGAAACATGCGGCCGGGAGTTAGGATAAAAGGGAGGCTGCGCCCTCCAAAACCTCGAGAGAAAACCCTGCGGTCATGTGGCCCAGTGGGCTCCCTCCCTTGGAATAAAGCTGATGGACTCCTCTATCTCCTTCTAAACATAAACCTCTGAGCAGGTTTGTGCCCAGTTGTTACTGCAGGAACCCACTGACTCGAGACCAAAGCAGCATCCTGGAACCTCCCTGTCCTCATCTCCTGCTTGGCTGAACATCTTCAGGAGACAGAGGCCGAGACAGCTGCATGGTAACCTCACCATGCACAACCCCAAGAATTACTGCACATTTTCCTGTAATGGCTGTACTATTTACAGTCCCAGAATCAGCACGCTGTGTGAAATACAAAGCTGAGTTTCGTGTCAGGTACATACAGGCAATGTGTGTATTTGTGATTGCGATATGTGTGGAGACCAACAATGGGATAGTTGCGAATTCTAATAATAACTGAGGAACGTAAAGCATGGAAGAAGGCCTTTGGAACCCATCTTTTGTTTGCAATTAACCTTGGTTGATTTAGGAGCATTGGAATTAAAGCGTTAAGAATGTTGCTTTTTGCGTGCAGTTAAGACAAAGAGCTCTGCAATAATAACCTTTTAAAGTATAATTTTAGAATATTGCTTCTGTCCTTGAAACTATAGCTTTGGAATATATATAAAGGAAATATGCTTATCTCACAACTTAATAAAGCAGAGAAAAACAGCCTGAGAAAGGAAGATGAACATCAACTCAAGGATTTATAGTTTTGACCAAGGGAAGCTGGACATCACTGTTATGAGATTTATAGTCCTTGTAATTAAAAGGTGGACCACATCTGGGGAGCTGGACTTCACCAGACGGGATTAATCTTTCTTCTTTCGGAAACTAGACCACCACTATCTGGGGATACTCCTTTTGAGATACATCCTGAGAAAAACTAAATCACAATAGTGCATAGAATTGTGATGCAATAAAAAATTGGGAATAGAAACTGCCGATGAGGAAAAATTGGAATAGAAACTGCTGAGAAAGCTGATGAGTACCCCTATAAATACCTGTAACCCTCAACTATCGGTGTGCAGTTGGAGGGAAAACTGCCCCCACTGTACCCAGCACTGTATTGCTCATACTTGACCATATTAATTAATAAAATGATTGCTGCTTGAATATTGGCCTAGTCAAGCTTCTTATTTGTAACAGCTGCTTGCAATCCAGTGCCGCTTTACCTACCAAGCACGAACAACGTGCTGGAACCCAAAGGCACCAAATCATACTAACGAGAGGATTGCAACAAGGCCTCCAGCCGCCTCCCCGGCCGCCAGCTCCGCCTGGTTCGGGCCGGGGCCGAGGCCGGGCCGGGCTGGGAAAGCGGGTCGGGGCCGAGGCCGAGCCGGGCTGGGAAAGCGGGCCGGGGCCGAGCCGGGCCAGGCTAGGCTGGGAAAGCGGGCCGGGGCCGAGCCGGGCCAGGCTAGGCTGGAAAAGCGGGCCGGGGCCGAGCCGGGCCAGGCTAGGCTGGAAAAGCGGGCCGGGGCCGAGCCGGGCCAGGCTAGGCTGGAAAAGCGGGCCGGGGCCGAGCCGGGCCGGGCTAGACTGGAAAAGCGGGCCGGGGCCGGGGCCGAGGACGGGCCAGGCTGGAAAAGCGGACCGGGGCCGAGCCGGGCCAGGCTAGGCTGGAAAAGCGGGCCGGGGCCGAAGCCGAGGCGGGCCGGGCTGCCCGGGGGCTCGCAGCACGCGCTGCCGGGGGCGGGGCCTGCCCGAGCGCGCCGCCGGGGGCGGGGCCGTGCCCTCAGCGGGAAAGATGGCGGCCGGCGCGACCGCCCCCCCACTCCCCGGTACCTCGGCGTGCAGGAACACGATCTTGTCCCGCGCCGACTCCCGAAGGACGCGCCGCACCCGCAGGTCCGAAAGCGTGAATGCGGCGGCGGCGCCGCCTTGAGTGGCGGCCCCGCCATTTTTCTCCTCCTCCTCCTCCCGCTTCCTCTTCGGCTGCGGGCCCTCCGCCATGGCTCGCGCCCGCCCCCGCACTGCGCACGAGCCGGCGCCTCGGGGAGCGCTGAGCCATGGCGCCCCCTGGCGGCTCGGAGGTCGCGCACCCCCGCGGCTCCTCCTCCCACAAACGCCCGAACCGAAGATTGAGACAAAAATAAATACCCAACACCATCAAAATGTAAAACTTCTGCATTTTCGTAGTCGCAACGATTCCGTGCAGCGTCACTGCCTGCCTCATATCTTGTCCTGCCCACAGGCGCCCAGCAGGCGCCTTGTCAGCTTAGTAGGGGTTCCGGAGCCCTCAGGACAGAGAATGCCAGCGCAGTAAAGAGCTCTCATGACCCTGAGAACCACCCGATACCAGAGCTTAGTGTTTGTGTGATGGATGTCCCTGTTCCCGCTGAGGAGATTTTGGCCACCATGACGTGGTGGGCTCCAGTCTGCTGTCCCTCATGGATGTGGAGAACTCCCTATCTTTGGTCCCAGGTCTGGTCTGAGCAGCTCAGGTTTGACCTCAGGGTCCAATGGGACATGCCAACGTCCAGATCCAACGGCAACAGCTCCATGATGCCCATGGGAATGCATCTGTCTGCTCCCAGCACTACTCCATGCTTTTTGTGGAGCTCTTGCACAGTTCCTGGAGGTCTACAGGGACAGCAGATGAGTTCCATTAGCAAACAATTATTCTAAAAATCAACTTTAAATAGACATATGGAATGTGGTCCATTCCCATAGTCCTCACCCCAACGCGCTGACGTTTCACCAGCACCTCAGAGGATACTCACAGCGCATGACAGTGTCTCTGATCTGCCTGAAGCTCTTCTCCTTCAGCGCCATGTAGATGTAGTAGATGTTCCGCAGCTCCCTGGGATAGTCCTTGCGATCCACGTCCTTCAGCACTGGGATGGTTCGTCCGTTGGCCATGGGAGCCTCAGCCAAGGCCTGGTGCATCTGGTACCTGCACCAGGGGTCCTGCAGGAAGCCGGGGGTTATGAGCATGACCCAGCAGTGGCTGTTCTGCACGGCGTCACACAGCTCTGTCACCACCGCGCTCCCCGCCACCGCGTCCCGCAGCTGCAGGAAGCACCGGAAGCTCTCGGGCTGGCCCTCCAGGTAGGACACCAGCTCTGACACCAGCTCCACGTCCCCCTCGCTGTGGCAGATGCAGACGTCGTAGCTCTTGTCCCACCGGGGACTGTGCGAGGCGCTGATGTCCACTGCTGACACAGGAGACAGGGAGATGGAGCTGGTGGCCAGGCTCGTGCCAGGAGAAGAGCTGGTGCTCTTGGCAGAGGATGAGGAGGAGGAGGAAGGTGAGGATGAAGCAGAGTGGCTGGACTTGAGGCTTTCCACTGAGCTGGGCTTGGGTTTGTGCAGGAGCCTCCTAAACCAACCTGCAGAGTGAGGTCACAGTCAGTTTTGGGGGCTCAGCAGCCCCTGGACTTCCCAAGCACAGCATCATTCACTCTGCAGGATGCCCCCAGATGGAAAGGGGTGGGTAGGATCTCACCTTGACCCCAAAACCATCCTGGTCCCTGAAACTGAGCTGCCACCAACACCTGAATGCTGTGGCATCGTGAGGAGCAGCCCATGGGCACCCCGGTGTTCTGCTGGGGAAGGGATGCTGTGAGGGAGGGGACAGAGCCAGGTTTGCTCCCAGACTCACCAGCCATAGTGGGCAGCACACTGCTCAGCCACTGATTGCCAGCAGGACACCTCTCCTGAGAGCAGAAAAGAGGAATTAAAAACTGAGAGCAAGAACTGCTTCATGGCAGGTCTCAGCCCAGTCTGTTCCAGGGATCTGCATCTCTGGGGTGCTCTTACAGCCCCAAAATCACCCCCAGCACATCTGCCTCCCCAAAATGTGCTGGGAAGGAACATTTACCTGTTACTGGCTCTCTCCACTGGAGATACACACCTGCAGCAAGCGAGGCCAAGAGAGAATGGGGAGGAGAAACCCTCATTCCCATCAGTGGGAAAAGGATCCTGTAGAGAGAAGGGGAAATCAGCTGGGATCACCAGGGATGGACTGGGTGCTGGCAAACCAAAGGCAGTGTGTGTGATGCCCAGAGCTGTGCATCCTTGGTGCTGCCTGCCCTGGCATTCCTGTCTGTTCCCTGCCAGCTCACACCATCCTCAGCACTGTGCTCCCAGCATGGTTTAGGGAGCCCAGACACTCCCTGCAGACACCCAGGAACAGCAACATGGCAAACAGCTGCTGTTTTCCACTGCTGGCATCATCCCTTCCGAACTGAAACACCCCACGTCATGCTGAAGCCTTTCCCCTACTCCAAAAACAGCCCAGGACAGCAGGAAATGCCCACAAAACCCCAGCACACCCACGGAAACCACAGTGCCCAAGAGTCACCACTCAGTGACAGCCAAAAGCTCAAGTGTGAGTGGAAAAATGAGCATGGACAGTGGGGGAAGTTGGAGGGATCTTACCTGGAATGCAGGAGTCCGGCACTGGAGCAGGGAAGGGGATGCATCAGCCCCTGGGTTTGGCAAATAAAGATCTTCTGGGATTACCTGGGTGGGAAAGGACAGGTAGGATGTTCACTCTGCAGTCGGATGGGGTCTGCAGTGAATGGCGGGGCTGATCCATCCTTGCAGCTGCCACTTCCAGGAGCGGTTCCCAGTGAAGCCCCCCCAGGGTGGAAATGAGGGCAGGGGCACCCACCTGCCTCCCCAGGAACAGAGTGGAGGAGCTCCCTGAACACCCAGGTGCCCCCAGCTGCCAGCAGCTCCAGCCTCTGCTGGGGAATGTGAAAGCACAGGCAGGGTAAATGGGCTGGGACTGCAGGGAGGGGAAGCCAAGCCCCACCAGGGGCCTCCCTCCCACATCCGCCACATGCCGTCACTAATGGGTGTCAGAGTGCCCAGCCCTCACCAGCACCCTGCTCTGTTCTCCTCCCTGGTTTCCTGACTAAATACAGACAGGTCCATCTTTGCCACTCACACTTACTTTATGAGTTAAATTTACCTAACAAGTCATTTTTTCACCCCAAAATCCCCCCTGTATTTCTCCTTCCCCAGGTCTCGTTCTCCTGGTGCTGCTGGTGGTGGCCACAACTGACACTGCCTTCATCTCCTCATCATCCTCAACCCCTCCTCCTTGGGAGATGGAACCAGGACTCACCTGGAGCTCATCTCTCACAGGACATTGAGGAGGAACCACCTGTGAGAGATGAGCTCCAGGTGAGTCCTGGTTCCATCCCCCAAGAACCTGGGGGGTCTCCAGGGCCCACATGCCCATCCAGCTCCCTGACAGGCTGTTCCTGGCACAGGAGGTTTCCCCATCTCTTCCCTGCCTAGTGGACAATGCCTGGACCTCTGATGTGGACACTGTCCCACACCCCATGGGACACCAGGAGAAGGGGCCCTGGTGTCCAGCCCTGCTGCTGAATGTGTCCTTCCCTCTCCCATCCGAGTCCTCACCGTGGATAACAGCAAAGCCCGCTGACCTCAGATCCCCTGGCACTGGGGGAAGAAGCTGGCCCTGGCACTCACACGGGAGCATCTCCAGAGTGAGCCCAGGGTGGACCAGAGCACAAAGCTGGGTCAACATCTCCCTCACTGTTAACCCTGAAGCAGAGTAGTGACCATCACACCCCACTGTGCACAGTACCACAGCTCCAGCTGTGGGGTCCCCAGACTGCAGGAGCTGGGCCAGGATCCACCAAGGTGGGTCCTCACCTCTAGCCCAGCAGAGAGAATTGTAGAACCCCAGAAGAGTTTGGGGTGGAAGGGACCTTAAAGACCATCTTGTTCCAAGTCCCTTCCAGCAGTCCAGCTAGCTCCAAGCACTGGCCTTTGAAGGCCTGGCATTGGCAGATGGCCATGCTCACCTAACTCAGTGTGTTCATGGAGATGCCCAGTGCCCATCACCCCAATTTCTGGACTGCTACACCAGTCCACCAAGCAGGGGACACCAGTTGGCCCCTTGGTGGCCAAATCCCAAAGGAAAAAGCCCAAGGCCGAGTGGTACCGAGCCCCATAGGCTACCACCAGCCATGGGCCCAGCACCACTCATCCCACTGGGACCCATTTCCCATTAGTCCCTGCCCCTGCACTGCTGCCACCACCCCAAAAATCAACTCCTCACGCGAGGACAGGACCCAGAGGAGGGCAAGTCACCTGCCTGTGTGAGTCACCCCACCTGGAAACCCCAAAGAGGGAACCTGAGGGAGGGTGAGCCCACAAACCCTAAACCCCACGAGGCAGCACCATCTGGATCAACCTCCACCCTACCTCAGCAATAACAGAATCATTATTAAAGGAGTAATTAGGCAGGCACAGCTCGATTCACAGCGTGCCTTGACCCAGCAGCAGCACCACGCTGAAATTCCTGCAGCAGGAGTTCCGAAGCCTGTAGTTTACAGGAGTGCCTGTGGAATTTACAAACAGCAAAGACCAGCTGCTGAAAGGCAGGGTCAAATAGTTCTGGGGGAGAAAATAAGGCTAATTTTGTCCCTAAAACCACCATGAACGTTTCATTTACGGTGCCAGTACAGAACAGTTCGCAGCTACCCAGAAAACAGAATAGTTCTTCTTCTGGAAGGCTCTAAGTACACCCAAATTCCGCCACATATATGCCTGAAGGCATCACAGCGGCCGTCCAGGCCCAGGCACCGCGTGTACCTCATAGGGCTGGAGACGCGGTCGCACATACAGGAACCCAGGCAACGGCAGCTGGCGGAGGAGAAGGCCCTGAGGGGTAGAGGGGCACGGGAACACCTCCAGGCCCAGCGCGGGCGCGGGCGCGGCCCCGGCCCGGACGGACGGACAGACCCGACAGACAGACAGACCGGCTTGGCACCGCCTCCGGCCCAGCACTGCGCCGCGCATGCGCCCGCGCCTTTTATAGCCCCGCGAGGCGCCGCGAGAGCATCGCCGCGTTCCCACGCCTGGCCCCGCCCCTTCCGCTGCCAGCCAGGGACGGGGCGGGGCTGGATGGAGGCGGGGCCAACTCGTCCCGCGGGGCGGGGCGTGGCCGGGCGCGGGGCGGGGCGGTGTCTCCTCAATGGGGCCGCGCGCGCGGCGCCAGGTGCGTGCGGGGCGCGCGGCAGCGGCGGGGGGCGGGCAGGGCGCGGTTGCCATGGAGACAGCGGGGGGGAGCTGTTGCCATAGCGACGGCGGCCGCCATAGCGGGGGGGTGGTCCCATGGCCGCCGGCCTGAGGGGACGGAGCGGCCTGAGGGGAGCGCAGGGACCGGCGGGGCCGGGGGTGCGCCGGGGCACCGGGAAACCTCCGGCAGCCGCGGGCGGCCCGGCCGAGGCTCGGCCCCGCCGTCGCGTTCTATAAAAGCTCGTTTTTATTGATGTGTCCCCGTGGGAAAGGAGCCTCGGCGTCCTCCCCGCCTGCTGAATGCCCGTGTTGTTGTTTTTCCCGCAGCTTTAGTGAGGAGGGCACAACGGAGAGCACAGGTAAGGGCTCGAGCAGAGTCGAAGGTGTGACCCCCCCCTCCCCGCTTCCCTCGGCAGAGTCAGTTCTGGAAAGGCAGCGGGGGTCTGTGGGATACAGAGCTCCGCCAGGCTTTGCTGTGTCACTGCCTCTCCTTGCTCATGGAGAGGAGCACGTGGAGAATCACAGAGCTGAATAAAAACCTCTGGTGTGTTTTGTCTCGCGTCCAGGGAGGCTGAATCCTGTGTTTTTGTGGCTTGGACAGGAGCAGGGCTTGTCCTCGGTCCCATTGTCCCTGGAGCCTGTGTTTTTCTAGGATGCTTTTGATCCAGATCCAGTGCAGCTCCCACGTGGAGGGGTAGGCTTGGGAATTGGCCAGGGACAGCTCAACTTTCAGCTGAAACAAAGTGGCTTTTACACTATCTTATCCCAACACCTTCAAGGGCTGAATTGAAAGAGAAGCTGGTAGTGACATCTTTGCTGGTGGCAGTTCTCAGCACTCAGAGAAGCTGAAAAGAATGGATGAGCGGTAGGTTTGTACTTGTCTCTTTTGGGAATTTGTGGGGGCTCTTCTGGAGGAGCCCATCTTCCAGCATGGTGCTGGATCACTTGGCTTCATTTTTAAACATCCAGGTATAGCTTTAGTTGTGTGTTGGGTGCTGAGCATGGAGATGGTGTCAGCAGCAACTTCTCCATGAGGTGGGGGAGAAAATGTTGCATTAATTCCCCGTTTTGGTTCTGCAGGTTGGGCTCTGGTGTTGACTGTGTGGTGTGGTTGTGTTTTACAGAGCTGCAGAGAGGTTTTTGTAAATACACACCCTGTTTGAACCTCGGCTGCGTTTGACACACGTGGTGTTCAGGTGTTTGCTTTTACCTGGGATACACCTTCCCATTTCCAACATTTCTGCAGCTGGATGTGTCTGTGTCACACAGGGAGTTGCTGTGGTTGAGTTTCTCCAGTTTTGGGGACTTGGGCACAGTTTAAAGCTGAAGTCTGGAAGGCTTTAGGATAAATTAAGGGATTTCTGTGGTGTGGAGGGAGAAAGAGAACGCAGCAATCCCACACAGGGAGTCTCTTTCAACCCTGATAAAAGTGATGGGGACAAGGTTGGGACAGGGGAATGGGGCATCTGAGCCAGGAATCCATGGAGTGTTGTGTTTACAGTCTTCAGCTCCCTGTAGTCTAAATAGCTGGAAAGTTCCCAATGTCTGAAGAAGGCTGGAGAGACACTTCTTATCTTCTGAGTGCCTGTGGCTCCCTCTCCTCCATGGCACCTGTGTTCCCAGGGGAACCTGCAGTACCTGATGTGGTTTTTTCCCATGGCAGTGTCATGCTCTGAGGTAATTCAATTTAATTTTGGCTACCTCAGCTGTGCCAGCACGATCCATCCCTCTAACAAGCAGAGTTTCTCCCCAGGACTAAAAACTGGAGGTTTCTATTTCTTGGCTGAATCCCTATGAATTCTTTTTAAGACCTGTAATAACTTTTTTGGAACTAGGCTGTATTTATAAGGTGTTTTTGTTCCTTTATGGCTCTCTGCAATGAATAATAGACTTGAAGGTTGAAGGTCATTATATCAGAAAACCTTACAAGGTGATTATAATTCCAAAAGGTGTTTTTTCCTAAGTTTAAAATTGCTTTTGAAATTTCATTTAGAGGCACTTAAAATTGATTTGATGGCTCCATTCCTGCTGTTAATAGCATGGGAATGTGCAGGGTGAGTGAGATGGGAGCAGTGCTGAGGCAGGTGGAAGCAAACAGGGGAGCTCTAGGTGGGAGTTTACAAACAACCTTGATATTCAAGCCTCAGCTGATGATTCACAATGCAAAGATAATTATGAGCTTAAATTATATCCAATTTAAAAAGCAAGGAAGGATTTACCTTTAGCTGCAGCTCTGCTTCTGCACAGGGGCTGAGGGCAGACCTGGCACCAGCAGCAGCTCAAAACTTCCCTGTGAAACACTCCAGTTATCTATTGTTAGTGCCTGCCTTATCTAAAGCATCTTTGCACCACTAAATAAAATCTGGCTGGCTTTGTGGAAGCAGCCTGTCCTTCCAGAAAAATCAGCTAATCCAAAAGGAGAGATGGGACCCTCCTAGGAAGGAAAAAGAGGGGCTCTTTCCCCCTTTATCCTGATTGTGCTTGGCTGCATTCACTCAGCAGGGATTTGATGGTGAATCTGACAGATCTGTGTCCAGCAGGTCCTCCTGTCTTCCTGAGAGTCACTTTGGTCTTTGGAGATGTTAACCCCCTAAAACAGTTCACCTGACAGGTTGCAGGTATTCAGAGGTGATGAGGCTGCAGAGGTTCATTGTCAGAGCAGCACTGAGCTCCTGGGCTGAGTGTGGGTTGGAAAAATACAGGGTGCAATGTTCACAAGAGTGTGTGATGGAGGAGCCCTGCCTGGCATGCACAGACGGGGGAAAACAGGAGATTCCTCACTTGCTAAGGGCCTTTGACACTTATCCAAAATCTGGGCCTAGTAAGATGAAAAGGTGATTATTTAGAGTGATGAGCAGCACATGTTCAGTAATGTTTCAAGATGTAGGTAGTGAAAACCAGCTCTTTGAATGAAAAGCAGCTCTTTGAGGTGTTCTACTGTTGGTACAATGATTTTTTATTGAGAAGGTGATGTGATGGAAGTGTCCCTGCCCACGGCAGGGGTGGAACGACACGAGCTCTAAGGGCCTGTCCAGCCCAAACCAATCCAGAATGCCATTGTATAAAGTTTTCTGAAGGGGTCAGAGGGTAAAGGCTGCACCAATCTGAGCTCCTGACAGTGTCACTTTGCCCTGTCCAGCACTGAAGGGTGGTGCTTTCTTAGAATACTGGCTGATTTCTCACATGATCCATGCCAACACTTGCAGGTCCTACCTGGAGAGACCTGCCATTGTCACCTGCTGGGCTGCCAGGGAGCAATCACAGCATGTCATCTCTAGAACAAACCCTCAGATCTCTCTGAGATGGCAAAACCTGCAAAAACTCAGTGATTTTGGGTCAGCAGCTCTGCCTCAGCATTTCCTCTAGCCAAAAGCCCTTGTCTAACAGAGTTTTTGATGGACTCTTCATTACAATTGGCAAAGAAAAAGCAGAGGAGAGTGGACAGTTCTGTGAATTTTCATTCCCTTTTCACAGACTTACTTTGGAGAAGTGGGAGAGTACTGCGTGCTGGCAGAGCTTTTGTGTTTTATGTGACGGGCTGCTGAAAGAGTTCTCAAACTGCACTTCCTTCCCGTGGGCTTTAAGGTCATTTCCCAGTGCTTGCAGACTCATGGCGGGCTGGGAAACCCTTCTCTCATCACCAGGGAATGAAATGCTCTCCGTGGGTTTTTGGAGCCAACAAAAATCTCTTTGTCTTCTCTTCCCTCCCACTGTTTCCCAAGCAGCAAGTTTGTTGACAGGCCTTGTGGGGAAGGGGGGAGTGCTGCTCCAAGATCCAGGCTCTCGGGGAAAACGAGCTGCTGAGGTGGAACAAAGGGTCTGGCAAAGTGTGTTTTGCTGAGGCAATCACACCTGGGAAAAACAGCCAAGGATTTTATGGTAAAAGAGGTTAAGGAAGAGGATGAGACTGTGGGACAAAGTTCAGAGACAAAAACATGCAATTCTCAGCCCAGAGGTGATCTTGGAACGATAACAAACCTGAGATTTATCCACCTGTGCAAAGCTGGATCTGTAAAACCTCGTTGTTGTGCTGGTGTCCATGTGCAGTGACTCCGCTTTGGTGGTTTGTCTGTTACAGAAACTGGATGGCTTCTACGGTGAGCCTGGGCAAGGAAACATTGTTGGAAGATGGAATGCCACCTGCAAAAAAGCCCAGGTAATTTTCATTATGCTCCAGTGAATTTGTTCTAACCAGAGCCTTTTCCTTTGCCTCGCATTGTTCTTTAAGGATTGTGACCCCTGGCGACCGCGGCTGTTTTGTTTCCTGATCCAAGAGCTGTGTGCTGGCTTCTGGCCGTGCCCTGGGCTTTCCTGCTGTTTGTGGAACAAACACCTTCACACCCAGAATGTACTTTTTTTTTGGTTTTAACCCTCAGCCAGGGGATGGGGTCGCTCTCAAAGCTGTATTTTGCTGTCCTGTCTCCATGGTCCTGTTCACTCGCAGTGTCAGGTCGGACATGGTGTTTGTGCTTCTTCGCTTGAGTTGGGTGGTGGTTTCCAGGAGGACAGAGTTACTCAAATTAGTATGGTTGAGCTGCATGTAAAGGCTAAATAATTCACTCTGAGGCTCCTGGTGCTTAGAAGTAGGCTGTCTTACAGTTCTGTGAGTGGAATCTGACTGGTGGATAATTCTGTCTGCCAGAGACTGAGACTCTGGCTGCTGCAGGCTCAAAAGTTCTTGTGAACAAGCACCTAATTCAGCTGGGGGGTTGTCTCCCACTAATTTGATTTATTTGCAAGTTCTGGAGGGCTGCAGGATAGTACTGTATGGACTCAAGGTTGATCTGTGACCCTGGAACGTGCAGAAGAGACGCTGGAAGATAATTTTTTCCTTGCTCAGGATATCAAGGTAGAAACAAGTGCATTTATCAGAAGGGCAGGCATGCAGGACATTAAGACTTGGTTATTTGTTATTATTTTGGATTTCAGTCCCTGTATTTCCAAGAGTGTTTTTATACTAGCTCATTAGCCTGAATACTAATTTATTCCTCACAAGAGGCTTGCAGTCCTAAAATTAAACCTTGTTTATCAGCAGTAACAGTGAAACCCTCCTCGAGGAAAGGGTTAACAAGTCTGTTTTCATAGGCAGGGGCTGAGGGAAGGCACAGCTCCATCTGTGTGGTGTTGGTTTCCTCTCCCCTTCTCACTAAATATCACGTGTTTGCTGATAAAGCCCATTTCTTCCATACAAGTTGCTTTCCCAGGCTGCTGCTCCAATCCTGGGAAGCTGCAGCAGATCCCTGCTGCAGAAAGCAGCTGGACACCAGGCAAGGCAAAGCAAAGAGCAACACATCTGCTTAATAAATGATAAAGGTCACATTTAAAAGCTCTGTGCAGGTGTAAAGCCAGGAAAACAGGGAGGAGGGGAGGAGGAAATAAGGAGAACACAGCACTGCAGCCCTTTCATGTGACTCTTTATCATCTGGATATTCTAAAAAATTGGCCTTGAGCATCTTGCTGACATTGCAGGCATCACAGGGAAGGGATTGCTGGTACAGCTGAGGGGGTTCCTCAGCAAACTGGGGCTGGGCCCCTCCAGGGCAGATCTAGGAGGAAGCTTTCCTTGCTTTTGTCTGTGCTGGCATAAGTGGGGCTGTTGTCTCAAGGGCCCTGTTCTGCACCTTGTTTAAACCAGGTCACATTTCTGACCTGCATGGGATCTGACACACGTTTTATCTCGGGACACAGAGCGTGTGTGTCTCATTCTCTCGTGCTCACCACCCCTTTCCCATGCCCTCCAGCCCTCCATGTAACTTTTATTAATAGACTTCCCTTATTCCGGATTTTTAGTGGATTAGCTTTGCTGCAGAAGCACCCCAGGGCATCATTGACTTCCCCAGTAACCATCATGGTAACAGATTTGATTCCCAAAATGTTGTAATTAGGGACCTTGTATTGGGAGCATTTGTGCTGCTGATCCATGCAGCTGCCTCCTGTCCTCTAAGGATACCAAGCTGCTCCTCTCACACTCTGTTTATCAGAGAGCCCCATTAGATATTGATTCAAAATTTAGGCACAGGGTACCTCCCTCTCCCTCAGTCTGCGTGTGCCATCACCCCAGACACCCTTCCCCTCATGGTGGTACCAGCTGTGCTCCTTTCTCCTTTTGCAGGAAGCTGTTGCCAAGTCTCAAAACCAAGAAGCCTCGGGAACTTGTGTTGGTGATTGGGACAGGAATTAGTGCTGCAGTTGCTCCCCAGGTCCCAGCACTGAAGTCCTGGAAGGGGCTGATTCAGGCCCTCCTGGATGCTGCTATTGACTTTGATCTCCTGGAAGATGAGGAGAGCAAAAGGTTCCAGAAGTGTCTTCACGAAGACAAGAACCTGGTCCATGTTGCCCATGACCTTATTCAGAAGCTGTCTCCGGTCAGTGTGCTTGTACCTGCCCTGAGCATAGGATTTGGCTTTTGGAAATTGCCAGATTTAGTTCTCCAGTAATGGTGCCCCATCCCAACAATTCCTCTGTGTACAAGGAACCACAGGTGCACTTACTGTGCCAGGTGCCTGAGACATAACCCTGCTGTGGATGTGGGTTTTGGGTATTTCACCTGGACCCAGATGATTAAAGGGATGGAGCACCTTTCTATGAGAAAAGGCTGAGAGAAGTGGGATTGTTAAACCTGGAGAAGAAGGCTTCAGTGGTGACCTAATTGTGGCCTTCCAATACCTGAAGGGAGCTGACAAGAAAGATGGAGAGAAACTGTGGACAAGGGCCTGGAGTGACAGGACAAGGAGGAATGGCTTCACACAGCCAGAGGGCAGGTCTAGATGGGATATTGGGAAGAAATTCTTCCTTGTGAAGGGGGTGAGATTGCCCAGAGAAGCTGTGGCTGCCCCATCCCTGGGAGTGTTCCAGGCCAGGCTGGAGGGGTTTGGAGCAACCTGGGATAGTGAAAGGTGTCCCTGCCCATGGCAGAGTGGGATGAGATGGCAGAGTGGGCTTTCCCAACCCAAACCAGTCTGGGATTCTGTGATCCTATGACTATGCTGAAGGAGAGCACCCACCCTGGTGCAGCCAAGGCTCTGTGTTTGCCCTACAAGGACCCAGAGCTTTGCAGGGTGTTGGGAAATGTGGGCAGTTTTTCACGGGGCCATTTGATGTGAGGTGTTGCGGGGCTGGCTCTGATCTCAATCTTCTCCCCTTCTCAGCGCACAAGCAACGTTCGCTCAACCTTTTTCAAGGACTGTTTATACGAGGTGTTTGATGACCTGGAATCCAAAATGGAAGATTCTGGGAAGCAGCTGCTTCAGTCTGTGCTTCACTTGATGGAAAATGGGGCCCTTGTGTTAACCACAAACTTTGATAACCTGCTGGAGCTGTATGCAGCACACCAAGGGAAGCACCTTGAGTCTCTTGACCTGACTGATGAAAAGAAGGTAAAGGATGATTATTTCTTTTGTCAGGGTCTGTGGTGGTGCAGAATGTGCTCTCATGCTGCCTGAGGGCATTGTTCTGATTGTAGTGGTTTAACTGGTGGCAGACAAGCTCCAGGCAGAGGCTCTCACTGTCCAGGGCAGCAAGCAGAGGAATGAGGAGGAACACTCCTTTCTGGAACGCTGGTTTGCTGGCTGCCATCCAGTGCTCAGGAGGAGTCCTTAAGCCTGCTATTCCTTTGATCTCTGTCCTTGAAACTTCTGGCTTGGCCTTGCTTCCACATAAGGCTCGGGTCGATGTTTCCAGCCCATATGAGAAACTCCATGCGAGATGCAAAGCTGAACTTTTTATTTTTATAAGGTGCTGCACAGTGCTTTTTGTGATGGGCGTTCAGGGCTGCAGCCTTCAAGGATCCCCTCTTGCCCCATGTCCTCTTCCTGGAATGGCTCCTCCTGCTGCACTCTCAGAGCTACTCTCTTTATGCAAAAATCCCTCTCCTGCCCCAGTCAGGCTGTGAAACCCTGAGCTCTGCACCTGCTCACCTCATCTCTCCATCATAGGTTTTTCTGGTGGGGAGCATCTCATCCTTCTGTTTGTATGTTAAACACCCTCATTCTCTGTGTCCTGTGCAGTCCTTGCTCTCTTTTCATTCTCATTTCTGTGCTTCATGTTTCCTGCGTGACCTCTTAATCTACATGGCTGGAAGTACTTACAGTGTTACAAGTAAGCATTCTAATTATTGCAAGCTTAAACGAGCTGAGGTCTGCAGGAGTAAAACGAGAGCCTCAGAAGCAGCTGTCTGAAATGGAGGTCAGCTCAGCCAGTGACTCCCTCAGAGCCAGTAGGGGCCACAAAATAAAACTTGGTAGGCTTGAGAGACATGCTGAAAGAGGATTTGTAGTTTTTCTGGTCAATCTGGCATTTTGATTCCGTCTTCTCATCGCATTCACCAGCCAGCTGAAGTATTAACCCAAACAAGCACTCCAGGCTGTGGCTGCAGGCCATGGTGTGGAGGCTGAAGGAGGGATGAAGATGAGGAAGAAGCAGCCTCTTTGGAATGCTTCCCCAAAATGTTACATTTAGCAGTGCTGTGGTAGCCAACGTGATGCACTCACGGACGTTGCTGCGGGTTTGTGCTGTGCAGGTGCTGGAGTGGGCGCAGGAGAAGAGGAAGCTCAGTGTCCTGCACATCCACGGCGTCTACACCAACCCCAGCGGCATCGTCCTGCACCCGGCCGGCTACCAGAACGTGCTGCGCAACACCGAGGTCATGGTGAGCCACGCCGGGCCAGGCCTGGGCAGCTGCAGCTCCCACCAGGCACAGCTCAGCTGGGCTTTGGCTGAGCTTCACAGAGGGTGGGGGAGAATTCATTAGCTATGGGGAATAGGAGGGTGAATTCCCTGGCCTGCTGAGGTGCTGGAACACCTCCCATGTCACAAACATCTTTTATGAAAAATCCTTTGCTTAGGATTTTTCCTCCTGAGAAGCTGAGAGGCCTCAAGAATAAAATATAAACAATGATTATCTGCTGTTGTGAAATGCAACAAGTAGATCTTTGATTGGCCCATGTTAGTTGTTTCTAATTAATAGCCAATCACAGTCAGCTGGCTCAGACTTTCTGTCCAAGACAGAAGCCTTTGTTATTCATTCTTTCTTTTTCTATTCTTAGCTAGCCTTCTGATGAAATCCTTTCTTCTATTCTTTTAGTATACTTTTGATATAATATATATCATAAAATAATAAATCAAACCTTCTAAAACATAAAGTCAGATCCTCGTCTCTTCCCTCATCCTAAGACCCCTGTAAACACAGTCACACTCCCACACTTGCTGAAGGATGGCATTTCTGCAGAGCCTCCCCAGGGATAGGGCAGGTGCTGTCTCTTGTGAGGATGAAGCTCACCTTGACCAAGAACATCTTTCCCTTTCTTAAAGCGAGAGATTCAGAAGCTGTATGAAAATAAGTCCTTCCTCTTCTTGGGCTGTGGTTGGACAGTTGATGACACCACGTTTCAGGCCCTGTTTTTAGAGGCTGTCAAGCACAAGTCAGACCTGGAGCACTTCATGCTGGTGCGGAGGGGGGATGTGGATGAGTTCAAGAAGCTCCGTGAGAACATGCTGGACAAAGGGATCAAAGTGATTTCCTACGGGGACGACTACGCTGACTTGCCCGAGTACTTTGAGCGGTTGACGAGTGAGATTGCCATGCGGGGCCGAGCAGGTAGGGACAGCGGCTGGGCTGGGGGACCCTTGGCTGGCACCATGCACAGTAGACAGGGGTAGTAGCCCCTGTTCTCCATGCTATATAGATTCCTGAAGCCTTTTTTTTTAAAAAAAAGCAAACATGTCTCTAAGTATAGCTGGATCTGCAGGTTACTTTTCTGAAAACACTGTATGTTTTAACAGTTTAGACAGCTGTGCTGCTTCCCATGCCTGCAAACTTTTTCATGTGCAGCTGTTTGTTCCCTTTTTAGTGAAGGCGCATTTAGTTGCATTTAGTCTCAGTGACCCTCGTGCTGCTCAGCCTGAGCCAATGCTTTTAAACAAGAGGTATCACTAATAAATCATAAAAATGGGGGGAAGTGGGTTCACTGGCCAGAGCCTTGCTGGCAGGCATTCTGAGGGTTAACCCAGCCAGGAAAGCCTGTGTGAAACCAGCACATGGGCAGCTGGCTCTCCACCTGAGACTGGTCTCTGCTCTGCCCCAGGTGTGCCCAAGGAGGGGCAGCAGCTGAACGGTTCTGCCGCTGCCCATGCAGAGGTAAAAGGTAAGGAAGGCGCTCTGGAGCCAGAGGCTTCACCCTGTGTTGCTCCCTGGAGTCCCAGGCAAGTTTTCAGCCTTTGCTTCCATGCAGGATGCAGCCCCTGAGCCTGAGCCCTGCCCAGGCCCTGAGCTGTGGCAGGGGCTCCTGGGACAGGCCCAGGCCAGGCCAGCAGCCCCCTGGGAGGCCGGAGCCCACCACTGTCCCACTGCTGTCCAGCACCGAGCCAGGACCCTTGCGGCAGGGACGAGGCCAGGACAGAGCCTTGACCACGGATGAACAGCTGGTCTAACACAGCAATTGTGGTTTTACTGGGGCTGCGTGTGCCTGCGGAGCGCGGTATCCCCGAGGGAGCTGCAGCCTCCTCTAACTTCATACCTAGTGCTTTTATATTCTGTATTTCAATTTAAAAATGAAACTTGAGCTTTTTTTTTTTTACTGGAAGCTCTAGTTTTCTAGTCCTGTCTTTTTACTGTACAGTATTTTGTATGTTGAAGTTGTATTAAAGGCCCGCTCACTGAACTTTGGCTGCTGTATCATTTAAAGGCCCTTTCACCCCTCCTGGTGGGAGTTCATCTCCCCCAAACCCAGTAGGAAACAGGTCCTGGCTGGAGGCAAGTTATTTATACACAGAGAACAAATTATGAAGTTTATTTTATATAAATTATGTCTCTTAGCAGACAGCATTCAATTTATTGCACTATAGCACATCTGCAATACAGAGCTACAAGACATTGTCAGAGGTTTGTATTACTCAGTGTAGCACTTCCAACCGGGATCAAGAGGCACTCGGAGCGGGGAGAAAGGGTGCAGGAAAGCAGCAAGCAGCCACCATTCTCTTCCAGTATTAATGTGGTTTGGTTTTTTTTTCCTTTTTACTAGCAAATAACGCCAAGACCAGCAGGCAGGAGCCAGGAAGGGCACGCTGCCTTCCTCCTCTGGACCTGGCTGCTGCAGCTCTCCAGCTCCTGCCCAAATACGTGGTGTCTGGGGACCCTGCTTCCGAGTCCGGGTGAGGACAGATATGGGGGACTTTAAGGCAATTTAGCATGTCCCCTCCAGCCCAGCACAGGCCATCACCTTTTTTTGGTTTATCAGCTTCGGTGGAGCTGCCACGAGCAGCAACATTATCAGCCAGATCTAACACTGCCCCTAAGCCCAGGTCCCTCCTGCCTCTGCCCTAAGCTGGTCTAAAAATCAAAAGCAGCTCAATAAAAAGCCTTCAAACCCACCAAAAAGCACAGCAGATCCTGGCACCACCCACCCCCCCGTGCAGCACGAACAATACAAAGCTCTGGATTCAGCCTCCACACAAGGGAGCCTGCGTCACTGGAGACAGAATGGAGGAACCCAGGGAAGGGCTTTTTCTGGATAAAAAGGGGGTTTATCCAAAAAAAGTACTCCTCATGCTGCCATTCCTCCATTCTGTTCTGCACTACACGGGAAAGACTAGTTGGTGACAGGGTAAAGCAGGTTCTTCTGGGACATCTGCACACAGCGATTTGGTGTTTAGGCCTTCATGAGCGCTGCGACCACGGCCTTGGCGTTAAGGCTTCGCAGATCACAGTAGGTTTGTCCGGTACCAACGAAAACGATGGGCTTGCTCGTGATGTAGGTCATGGAGATGGCAGCACCCACCTGCCGGGGACAAGCAGCACCATGAAATGCACTGCTCCCCCTCAGGGAGCTTGTCATTCATTCATCCCCCATGAGTGGAAACCAGAATTCTAAATTTGGTTCAATGGCTTAAACACAAGGAGAAAGTGCAGGAGTGCCCTGTGTATGATAGTTCCCATCTCTCCCCTCCAGTCACTGTCAGGAAGCTCTGTACAGAGTCCCCTCAGCAGCCTCCTTACCTTGTCATCAATAGTATCGAACTTGGTGAGGACGATCCCATCGATGAGCCGCGGTGTCTGGGCCATGGAGTGATCAGCCAGGGCCTTGTTGAACTTGACCTGAAGGAGAAAAAAGATCCGAGAAATGCGTTTGTGCTGCCACCATCCAATTCTCTGGTAAAACCTACAGAAATGGGTTCTTTTCCCTCTTTGTCTCTCAAGGACAAAGCCTCCACACTCACCAGCTGATCCACAGCCTCATTTCCCACCAGGGCTTCCCCAACAAACAGGACCAGGTCGGGAGCGTTGACAGCAATGAGTTTGGCCAGCGCAGTCATCAGGGGTGCGTTGTCCTGCATGCGTCCCGCCGTGTCCACCAGCACCACGTCAAAGCCCTGGTTGCGAGCTGGGGCGGCAGGGAGGCAGCGTGAAGGACAGCACTGCCCCAGCACAGCACCCCCCGCCCCCAGCCCCACACATACCATAGGAGATGGCCTCCATGGCGATGCCCGCGGCGTCCTTGCCGTATCCCTTCTCGTAGAGCTGCACCATGGTGCGCCCGCCGTGGCTCTCCGGAGGGTGCAGCGCGTTGAGGCGGCGCGTGTGGGTGCGCAGCTGCTCCACCGCGCCCGCGCGGAACGTGTCACACGCGGCAATCAGGACGCTGAAGCCGTTCTCGATGAGCCAGAACGAGATCTGCAGCAGGCAGCAGACCAGAAAAGTAGCTACACAGCCTGACCCCATCACCCCACCCCTGTGAGCCAGGGTCCTGTCCTACCTTGGCCAGGTTGGTGGACTTCCCGACCCCGTTGACACCACAGAAGGTGATGACGTAGGGCCGGCGATGGCGCTGGGCGTCCATGACATCGCGGAGGACGTCCACACGGCGCTGGGGCTGCAGGATCTGCACCAGGGCCTCCTGCAGCGCCTGCTTCACCGTCGAGGTTACCGCTGGGGAAAGGGGGTGCAAAGAGGACATGTCACACATGGGGAATGCTCCTGAGCTCCAAACCACACACTGGATGCCACACGGACACTTACTGGTGAATGTTCCCATCACCTTCCCTTCCAGTTTCTTGGCCACTGATTCACAGAGCTGCACTGCAATCTCAGCTGCCACATTTTTAGCTTGAGAAAGACAAAACAGGCAGTCAGCGCTGCTGAGAAGGTTATGTACATCCCACTTCAGTGTCAAGGGAAGGATGGAGTCAGTGTGCAGGATTCCCACTGGATCTGACTGCTGCCCCCCTTTTGCTACCCTCTTAAGGGCTTCTCAGAGGTCATATAGGAACTCACCACAGTTCCTGTGGGCAAGAATATCCCAAACCACAGGCACTACCCACACCAGGGCCCACCCAACAGAGCACAGGGAACTGCCACTGCTCCCTCACACCACGGATCCAGACGTACCAATCAAGTGATCTTTCATCTTCTCCAGCACAGGATCCATGTCCCCTCTGGTCAAGCTCTTGGAACCCACCAGGCCCTTCAGCATGCCAAACATGCCCCCCAGGCCACCTTTCTTCACACTGTGGAGAAGCAGAAGAGTTACACTGAGGTTTGAAAACGATCATCTGCAAAGGTCAGATGCAGAAGGGCTTGCCCTGAGAGGACAAACACACCAGTTTGTGCTTCCTGCATTACTGGTTAGACTGGAACAGGAGTTATGGGAGAGAAATCAAGAACCATGTGACAAGCAAGGGCTGTGGGAGCCTCTACCTGGGTTTTGAAGGGTTCTGGACAACTTTCTCCTCTTCAGCTTCATCATCACTCTCATATTCCAGGTCATAGAGACGGCCAGGCTCCCGATTTTTGTCCCCCAGGGCCTGCGAAGAGAAAAAGCAGCTTTATGGGCTGAGTGCCACAATCCTTGTTTCATGTTTCTTCATGATCCCTTCTCATCCAGGCACAGAGACTGGGCTGGATTCATAATGCCCAGCTGATCCCAGAGAATGCAAAACAGCAAACGGAGCCTGACTTTTCCTTACCATGTCAGGGTCAAACTCCTCCACAGGACAAGCCTCCGCGCTGCCGTTGGTAGCAGAATTACTGTAATCAAGTACTTTGGCATTAGAGTTCCCCAGATCCCACACCCGGGGCTTCTTCCCCTTCTCCTTCTGTGCATCAGGCTTCGGAGATCTGGTGGAACAAAGACCAGAAACACATTGTGTTCAGTGCAGGGAAGCAGCAGCCATCACCTCCTTAGGAGACGTGAAAAATAAAAGCCTGGATTACCCAAAAAAGCAGAATTTAACCAATTTGATCTCCAGAGTTTATTTATCTGAACTTTAACGCCATATGGCACCACTTCCCCTCAAGCCATATATCAATGCACTAACGCTGTCTGCTCACTAAAGACAGGTCTGGACTTCTCCCAGGGTTTCTGCATCTCCCAGCAAAGAAAATCAGGTTCTATTACCCCTCCAGGACACCCAGGTGTCTTCTCTCATTTTTTTCAGCAAGGAGAGAAATCAGGGAAATAAGGTCCAGGAAAGTGAGGTGACCCTAGGAAAGTGGCTTCCAGGGGTCACCAAAAGGAGAAGAGATTCAGCCATGGCCTAGTTCAAACATAGGCAGACTGACCATGCCCTCATCACCCACCTGGACTTCTCCCCAGCTTTCATGTGTCTCCTGAAGAATTCCTCCCGGTTCTTCTGCAGGATTTCATCCTTGGTCAGTTCCTCCTTGTCTCCTGCTGCTGAGAGCTGTTTGTCACCCGCAGATGCTTTACTGGGTGCTGCCACAGCTTCAGTTCCTGACAGGAAGAGCCCCAACACAAGCTCAGTCCAGCACCAAGTGGATTGGGAAAGCACAGCCTGCAGCACATTGCTCTGGAATATTTATTTCCCTCTCATTTATCTTCCCAATCAACTCACCATCCTTTTTGGAACCTTTGTTCTTCTTGTTCTTGACCTTCTCCTTTGGTTTCTCCCCTCGGGTTTCAATCATACACTTGACAGTCTTCTGGGATTTCAGAGACTGCTCAAACGTCTTCATTACCATGGGAGCTCGGACTTTGCTGCTTTCCTCTGCATCCCTGCAGGGAGGTGACCCATTAGCCTGGATTTCAGCTCTTCCCCCGCTCCCATCTCTGCTCAAAACAGAAATTTAAGACAAAACCCAAGCTCTGTACCGGAGGAGGCGCATGAAGTCATCTTTAAAGTCAAAGGTGCCATTTAGGAGGCCCAGGGCTCCTTTCTGCTGGAACTCGTTGCGGTACTTGTCCCTGAACTCCTTATGGACGTCGTCTATCAACTTGTCCACGTAGGTTAGAGTCAGGATCTTCTGGAAGCCCACCTGCCAAGGAGCATGGCCAACAGACACTGCACTTCCAGCTCATTCTACAGCAGCAAGCAAGCAAAAACCTCTCTGTTTAATTCAGAGTTCTTTAACTTGGGCAAGCTTCAGCATCCATGCACTTTCTGCTCCACCTTCCCAAATTTTTAAAATGCCCCCAAAAAGGTGAAAAACAGCCTAGAGCTTCACTTCAACAGGTGACTCTAACACACAGAGGCTGTCTCATGGCAACAGGGACACGTAGGGCAAGGGGAGAAAAACCTTTAGCTTATCTGTGGGTCAACAGGTAAGGCAGTATGGATATATGGAGATAAGGTGCCAGGAGACTAAAAAAGAGAGTGTTAAATGCTCCATAAAGTGAAGGGAATGATAACTTCTGGCATTTTTTCAATAGCTCTGGCCAAAGTGAAGTTTTACAAGGCTGCAGCTTCTATTTGAGGTTTGATTAGTTTTAATCCTGTTGCAGATGATTAAAATAAGCTGCTACTGCAGTGGCATTCAGCTGACAGACACCCATGTCCCCCCTTCTGGGGAGAGCCTGGCTACACTGGGGTCACTGCTCAACATCCCCTGAATTGCTCATCACAGCCCCTCACCCCCCAAAATCCCAGAGACAGAGGAGCCAAACTCTGGGAGCTGAGGTCCAGCCCTAGGCAATGCAAACAGCTGCTTGCTCAAACCTCAGCACAGCGGGAACTGTTCCCCCTCTTTTCTGGGCAAATCCCCTTCCTTTGGGTTGGGGGCACATGGGGGGCTGGAGGGACCCTCCTGCCACCACAGGGGTGCCTGGAGGGGGTCACTTACCACAAACACCAGCTCAAACTGGTTGTCCAGTTTATACTTAAGCGTGAGGGCTTCATGGGTGAAGGAGTTGTTGCCACCTCTCTCCTGGGGGAGAGGAGCCGTCAGAATGGGTGTGCCAGCAGCACCCACCATCCCCTCATGCCTGTCATCCCCCTCTCCCCACCATCATCCCTGTCACCCCCCTTTCCCAAAGCGGTCCAGCATTCCTTACACATGGCCCCACACGCCCTGGGCAGGTGGTCCCATCCATCCCCCCTCAGCTGGGTGATCCCACCCACCCCGGGGTGGCCGTGCCCCCTCTGCCCCATCCCAGGCAGGTGGTCTCATCCCAGTCTGTCGCCTCCCCAAGGTGATGGTCCCATCCACACCCCCCAAATGGGTGACCCCACACCCGTCCCCACTCCCAGAGCTGGTCGTGCCTGTGTGTCCCCTCCAACAGGTGGTTCCCACCTGTGTGCCACCCCTCTCCTACCCAGATAGATGGTCCCACTCCTATCCGTCCTCTCCCACCCTCACCGGGCTGATCCCATTCCCCCAGAGCTGTTCGTGCCCGTGGTTCCCCCGCCCCACGCAGGTGGTCCCGCTGCCCATTCCCCCGCCAGCTCCGTGGGCTCGGCTGATGTCCCTTTCCAGGCAGACGGTCCCATCCCGCCTCCCCGCCATGTCTGTGGCCTCAGCTCTCTCCTCCCCAGGCAGACGGGTCCCACCGCCCCCTTCCCTCAGGGCAGCCGGGCGCTCCCTCTCCCCCCTCGCCAGGTATGTGACCCCTACCCAACCCTGCTCCCCCCGCAGCCGGCCCCGCCCGACCTGCAGGAGGACGGAGCGGATGAGGGCGTTGACGGGGGCGGTGGCGGCGGGCCCGCGCACGCCCTGGAAGCACCAGAGGACGAGGCCGCCCTTGCTGAAGATGGTGAAGAAGTCGAGCATGGCGGCGGCGCCGGGCCCGGCGGGGCGCACACGTCGCTCTGCCCCGCGCTTCCGCCGGAAGCCCCGCCCCCCCGCGCCATTGGCGGGATGGCGACGGGCGGGGCGGGGCCAAGGCCCGGCCCAGTGGGCGGGGGCACAGGAAGGGGGCGGGACCATGCTGCGGTGGGGGCGCGCTCTGCGCGCGCGGGGAGCAGGGGGGTTTGGGGGGGGGACCCCGGAACCGGGAGGGGTCCCGGTATGGACCCCGGTATGGGGCCCGGCAGGGGTCCCGAGCCGCCCCCTCCGCACCGCGGCTCCGCTCAGCTCCGACTTCTTCCGCGGTGAGATGCGGAGGGGTCCCCGCACCGCACCGGGGATTTGGGGGACATGGGGGGAGGGGGAAGAATGGAGGGGGGGGGTCGGGGTGTGGATAGCAGGGAATGGGGAGGGAGTCAGGTAAATTGGGGTGTCCCAGGGAACGGAGAGGTTGCTGGGCTGCATGAGGATTGGGGTCGGGATTGCTGGGAACGGGGGCCGCTGGGAATGGGGGGTGCTGGGAACGAGGAGGAGCTGGGAATAGGGGGGCGTTGGGAATGGGGTAGCTAGGAATGGGGGGCGCTGGGAATGGAGGGGCGCTGGGAACGGGGTCGCTGGGGTGGTTCCGGTCTGTATGGGAGCGTGCCCGAGGGGCCTGGGGGCGATCCCTGGGGGCGGTCCCTGGGACCTGTGGGGAAGGCAGGGAGCATTGCTGGGGCTAGGGAGAGTTGGGCGGCCGGGGGTCTCAGAGGGGACTGGGGGGCTCCACCAGACCCAGGGGACACTGGAGGGGTCCCAAGGGGGCTGTCGCAGGATCCTGGTGGAGGTCTTGGGTGATTCCCAGAGCGGACTCTGGACTCGCAGCGGGAGGCACTGGTGTCATTCCAGGTTACTGGAAGCGTTCTGGTGGTTCACAGAGGGTTCGGGGGCGTTTTCCCGGTGACCCAGGGGGACCTGAGGCTGAGGGGTATCCTGGGAATGTCCCAGAGGGATTCTGGGGGATGCAGAGGTACCGGGGCTGCCGGCCGTGTCCCCCCAGGCTCGGCAGCCCCCGCTCCGCCGCAGAGCTGGGGCAGAGCCTGGAGCGCATGGCACAGACCCTGCGGGATCAGCTGCCGGCCGCGGGGAGCGCCGGGCGCGGCTGGATCCCCCCGGGCACCCACCCCGACCCCCGGCCCCCCGACGAGGCCGACGTGGTGGTGGTAGGGCGGCGGCGTGGTGGGCTGGTCCGTGGCCTACTGGCTGAAGGTGCTGGAGGGCCGGCGGCGGCGGCACGGAATGAGGGTGCTCGTGGTGGAGCGGGACCCTATGGTGAGACACCCTCGCCCAGGGCAGGCTGTGGCCCTCGGGACCCCCCTGAACCCCTTCTATTCTGGGTATTCAGAGCCTTCAGTATCAGTATGAGTACCTTTGGGTATTTATATCCTTCAGTATTCCAGAGCCTCCACAGTGCTGTCGGCAGGGGGGATCCGGCAGCAGTTTTCCCTCCGGGAAAATATCCAAATGTCCCGATTCTCTGCCAGCTTCCTCCGCAACATCAATGTACGTGGGGTTAGATGGGCTGGGGTAATTTGGGGAGTCCAGCCCCGCTCACTGTGGGTCCCCGTGTCCCCTTACAGGAATACCTTGGGGTGCCGAATGAGCCCCCCATCGACATCCAGTTCCGGCCTGGGGGGTACCTGTTCCTCGCATCCCCCCAGAACGCTGCTGCCCTCGAGGCCACCGTCCAATTGCAGAGGTGGGGGACACACATGGGACCCTCCCAGGGGGGGGTTTCAGGGGCTGGGGGTTATCCTGACCCTCCTCCACATGTTGTCCATCCCCACCCAGGGATGAAGGGGCACAGGTGACCTTGCTGTCCCCCACCCAGCTGAAGGAGAAATTCCCCTGGATGAACACAGAGGATGTGGCTGTGGCGTCTTATGGTATGTGTGGGAGGATGGGGGAGGGCATAGAGACCCCCCTCAACATCTTTCTTCATCCTCATCCTCCTGATGCATCCTTCATCCTGGCTTTGTTTATGGAAGGGGAGGTCCAGCCCTCCACAGTGCATGTATTGGGGGGGGTCACACAGTAGTTTCCCCCTGTGTTTCCCTGCCCAGGTCTGGAGGATGAAGGCTGGTTCGATCCCTGGACCCTCCTCAACGCTTTCCGGCGCAAAGCCACATCCCTGGGAGTCCAGAGCTGCTCTGGGGAGGTGCGAGGTGAGGGATGGGGGTGCACAGCAAGGCTTCCCCCCTGCCACCCCCAGGAGCCCCCACCTGACCCCAAAACCCTCCAGCTTTTGTCACCTCGACCAACTACGTGATGTCGTCAGCGCCGCCATCTGCGCGCATCAAATACGTCCACGTGAGTGTGTGTGTGCCCCCCTGGGTCCCTGGGAGTGCCCCTGAGCCCCTGCAGCCCTGACCCCCCGTCTGTGCCCTCCCAGGTTCACATGCCAGACAGCCTGGAGTACCAGCCCGTGGCCTGTGCCATCGTGGTCAATGCCGCAGGCGCCTGGGCTGGGAAGCTGCTGGAGGCAGAGGGGCTGCCCCGGGGGCTGTGCCGGCCCCCCCTGCCCATCCAGCCCAGGAAGAGGTACTGGGGCCCACAGCAGGGACAGCCTGGCAGCACCCCTCTGATGGGGGTCAGCTCCTGGGCTCAGAGTGGGGGCACACCCCAGGAACTCCTTTTTCAGGGGGTGATGCCCTTGGTGCTGTTTTAGGGGGTACTTTAGCACTGTGTCACGGGGGAGCACCTCAGCACTTTTATTTTGGGAGGAGGGTGTTATCCTGGCCCCCTGTGTCTATGAGGGGGTGACATGAACCCTTAGGTGCTATTTTGGGGGGGTCACAGAATGGGACATACATCCCAGCACCCACCACCCTCCAACTTCTGGGGGGGATGGTGAGCTTCCTCAGTTTATTTTGGGTAGGGTCTTGCATCCTGGAGCTCCCATTACTCCTCAAGTGCCCTCAGCCCCATCGTCCCCATTATGTCCTCATAATCCCCATCCCAGTGTCCCCATTATCCCCCTCAGTGTCACCTATTGCCCCCCAGCCCTAGTATCCACAGTATTCTCCCAATATTCCCAATACCCCCATTATTCCCCCAGTGCCCCCATTACCTTGCCAGTGCTCCCAGCCC